>NC_066375.1:6415555-7040000 GCF_013377495.2 Cygnus atratus
TTGCTCACTTGTGAGGAAAAAGTGGAAACTGGGAAATTAGGGAAATGGCTTCCTCGCCAACCGGGATGGTGGAGGAATTGTCCCCCTCTGGAGGTGCCCAGCCATGAACCAGGAGGCACAACGGGTGGTGCATTATGGAGATAGTCTGTGCTGCTTCTGGCTGGAAAGCGTGGGTGAAGAGCCTGCATGGGAAGGGACACCTCCCCACATCGCTCCTTGCAGCTGTGCGTGGAGGAAAGGAAGGGAGGGACTCCTGGGGGCAGACATTTCCTTCCCGGCTCCAACGGCTCCCCCCGGAGCTGCCTCTGCAGCTCGGTCCCAGCTGTGCTGGGGAGCCAGCACCAGCTCTGTGGGGTTGGCATCGCTCCGTGGGGCACGGCCGCCCCCTCCCCAGCTGCCCCACACTCTGTGGGGCTGAGCCCTGCCCTGCTGGGGACCTGAGCTCAGTAGGGAACTTCTGCCTCTCGTTTCCATCCACAGCCACAAGCAAATTTGCTTCTCTGGCAGCAATCAATCGGCAGCTCTCCTGCTGGGACTGGAAATCTGCAGATAACAGCTGGAGGCTTTTTACTTTATTCCCCTTCTGGGGGTGAATTTAAAGCCCTCCCGCTCTGGGTTGGGTTGGGCTGCCTATTGTTTTCTGGGCGATGAGCGGTGCTGGGTTGTGCCCAGCTGCCTGTGCCTGGACGTGGCTCTTCCAGCCCCTGTCTCAGGATCAGTGGTGCTCTCGGTGGCCCGCAGGGAAGCTCTGCTGGCCTCTTGCTAGCTCTGGCTCCCTGCTGAGCTGCCTGGGGGACAGCTGAGCACCCACAACCCAGGCTGAGGTCTCGTCCGGAGGAGCCATGGCCTTGATTTGCCAGGAAGGAGGGAAGGGAAGGGATGGCAGGAGGGGATCGGAGACACTCGGCTGAGATGGGGGGCACTGGGTGTGGTGGGAGTTTGCCCCCTTTCTGGTCTTTGAGCACAATAACTGCGAGTCCTGCTGTCCCCAGCAGGCTTGTGGTGGAGGTGGCCATGGGTGGCGTGTGTTAGTGGCAGAGGGTGGTGACCCCTACCCGGGGAACCTCGTCCTGTCTTCATGTGTGCCTTTGGTGAGCAGCCAGCAACTCAGTGCAGAGCTGTAAGGGGTCGGAGCTGCCCTCTTGGCTTCCTCTGCTCTTGTTTTGACCGTGCTTTGACACATTTTGACCTCAGGGCAGGGCAAGCCCGGAAGGCTGCTCTTGAAACTGGAAAGCTAAAAATCCCCCAGCAGTTGTAAAGCCCACGGGGAAGGCCTCTGGATGTGCCACACCGCTGCTTTCTTGGCTTCTCCCCTGGCAAAGGAAAGGCTGAATTAAGAAAGCAAATGGAGAGGAAACCGTGGAGAAATAACAGCGGCACTGTGAGCCGAGGACAGCGCTGGACTCAGTCCTCTCCCGGTTGCCCTGGAAATTGGACGGTTCCCACCGAGCCGCCTGCTTTGCTGGCTGCTCCTGGGAGGGCACAGGCATTTAGCACCGGTCAGGGGAAGAGGGGAAATTAAAAAATTAAAAAAAAAGGAAATATAAATGCAAACAGTGCTGTCGGGGTGTTCTCCATTATAGAGAGCCGCCAAGCTCCAACAACATCACCTCTAGGGCCGCAGCATCCCTCGGAAAACCTGGCTTTTCCTTGCAGGGGGGTTCTGGCAGTGGGCTGGTGCCTTTCAGAGCCCCTGGCTCTGCTCCCTGCAATGCCCCAGGCATCCCCCAGATGCCCCCGAGGCAGCGCCCAGGCCCACGCAGGCTTCTGGTGCAGTCAGAGGGATCAGGCTGACAAAAGCTGCATGGTCATTTATGTATTTATTTATTTTAAGCTGCACACAAGAGACTAAGCCGGCAGCCCTGTTGTGCTTGCTGGGCATTGTGCACTGTGCTGACTCCGGGTTTTGGGGGCCAGGCTCTGTCCACGGCCGAGCAGCAGCTCCGGAGGGGGGCATTTGGCTCAGCCGAGCACATTCGGGCACTGGATTCCTGCCGCGTTCAGGCGTCTCCTTTTGTTCACAAGGCGATGATCTGCGTTTGTTGGTTTGGTATTTTCTCATCCATCTGCTAAAAATGGGTGGGCCGGTCTCAGAGGGGCTGAGGGCTGAGCCCTGCCCTGGGGACCCCATAGCGCTGGGATCTGGCTTCTGTGGGAAGCCGAGAGGCTGCAGCATCTCTCCTCTGGCCGTGCCCTCCCCAGTGAATTTCATCTGGCCTGGACCAGTGGAGAGAAACCCCAAGGCAGCTACTGGCACCCAGCAGCCCTCCAGGAGGGGCTCAGGAGCGGGCATGAGGAGCAGGGGGACAATACTGGGAAGGGCCAGGCTGCAGGCTCCCGCCTGACACAGACCAGTTCCCCTTCTCCTTCCCGGTCTCCTGGGATGGCTCCATGGAACGGTCACAGAGCAAACCTGCTGTCCCCGGAGCAGCCGGGACCTCGCATCGTGCCCCACATCCCCCCATTGTACACCCCAAAGTGCCACCACCTGCAGCGGCTGCGGGGCTGTGAAACAGCTCCCGGAGCCCCATAAAGGGTACCTTAGTCCTAAAGGGGGCTTGGGCTGGCTTTTTGCAAACACAAGCAGCACAAAAGCCGCCTTTCTCCTGCTCGTTTGACTTTGTTTTCCCTCCCTCCTCATCTGCTTTTGGCCAAGTGGCTGAATGGCTCCAGTATATGCTGCGGGAGGCTGAAGCCAAGGCGTGAGCAGTGGGGAAGAAGCCTCCGTCGCCTTGTTGAGCCCTTTGAGAAAGCAGCACCGAAAGAAAATATTTGTGCTCTGGCGAGCACACGTGCACGCTTCCTGCTCTTGAAGTCCCTAATTAAGGTTGTTTTTTATTTATTTTGTTTCTACGGGTGCTGACACAGTCTCGGCGGGGTGCGGGGGTGTCTGTCAGGGCTCGGTGTGTTTTGCTGGTTTGGAAAGTGCACTGTGGAAAGGTGCCCGTGACGGTCACAGAGGGCAGCTGTGTGTACCAGCGAGGGAGTGGGGAGCAGCGGGGGCCTTTGGGGTTGCTCTGAACGTCCGTGAAGTGTTGGCACGGCTCAGCCCATCACCCGGTACGGAGCAGCCTCAGCCCGGCTGTGTCCTCATGACCGGGAAGGTCGGCTCCTTGCAGACCTTGCCAAAAAGAGCCATCTCCTTAGACTAGCACAGAGAGGCAGAGAAGGTTTTTCCAGCCGGTTTGTGAGCTTGGGTCCTTCCGAGGGACCACGCTGTCTGCCTGGTTCACCGTATGTGGTTGGCAGTGGCTGGGAACAGGGAAGGTGGAAGCCAGCATGGATTGTTTCATCAAGCATACACTTAAAGGCAGAATAAGCCTAGAAAACCCCTATCTTTTGGGATTTTTCTTCCAGGCCATCAAGGGATCACCAATCGCAGGCACCAAAGGGGATCTCCTGTCCCTTGCCCGCTTTCTGCAGCTCTCAGTGCTATTTTGGAAATTCTCTCATTTACTGGGTGGTTCAGCTGAGCCCAACCACTCCTCGGGCTAAAATCGTACCCTGCCAGCCGGCTGCTAATTAGAAAGTGCCGAAAAGCCAGTGGTGCTTAAGGCAGTTCAGGGATAACCAGGATGGCTTTTTCTTCTGTGGATAAAGCACTGGGTTTGGAGGCTGTAGATGTTTCCACTGAAATCAGATTTGGGGTTAAAACGGCGGGGAAGGCAACACGGGGTGAAAAACGACTCCCAGAAGCACAGCAGCACCAGGAGAATGGCCACACTGCGAGCCCAACGCGGCGGGGGAGAAAAGCAAACGCTTTCTGCTGGCAACACCCCAGCAAGGGGGGAAGCAAAGACGATTCGGAGGCAGGGAAAACAACAGAGCTGTTGAAGGCCATCCCACCGGCTTCGCCCAGTCCCTACCGGTCTGTGGCCGGAGCTGCCCCCGCAGCCCCTCTGCACCTCGCGGCCGCTCGTCCTGCCAACATGTCCCTCCCCTGCTGGCCACCCGCAGCCCCGCACTGTCACCGTGCCTGTGGTGCAGGAAAGCTCCAAGGGCCGTCCTTTTCATTTTTGCATTAAAAGCTGAGCTTTTCCTTGCTTGAACATGGCCTTGTAGCCTCAGTGCTGGGTGTATCGAGCCTCGTTTCCCGTGGCTCACATTATGATTGCGATCACACTGTCTGTGCGGGCTCCTTGGGGTCTCCCTCTCCATGGCATGCAGCCTGGGGACAATTTCAGGCCTGCTTGATGAAGGAAGGATTCAAAGACCTTGAGGCTGGGTAGGAGCAGAGCAAAGACATTGTGCTGCAAGCAGCCCAAACACTGAAGCAAGTACTGGCACAGGGTGTCATTACTTGTCCCCGGCTGCATGCCTGTGGCCTTTTGGGACGCACCCCATGCTCCTGCAGAGCCGCTGCTTCAGGAGCCTCCTGCACTCACTGGCCTGAAGGCAGGGTGCCAGCAGGCCATCTTCCTTCCACCACCTTATCTCATCCCGAGGAATGGAAGGCAGGCAGAAAGAGAGCGTTCTGCAGACTGCCCGGCCTGGCCGAAACGCCCTGTTCCCTGATAAGCCTGCAAGGTTGATGCTCGCTCCCATCAGCAGCCTCAGGCATGGCACCAGAGAGGTGGCTGTGCAGCCTCATCACCCCTCTGTCCCCTCCGCTCGGGTGCTGAGTGAGGAAAAGGACATGCAGAGACACCAAACGCCACGAGCCATCAGGTGTGAGAGCCCACAAACCCTGCAAGGCCTGCATGCTCCTGCCATGCTGCACAGCCAGGAAAATGACAGGGGCTGTAAGGACACAGGTCTGCCATTAAGAACTAATGGCAAGGCAGAGTGCAGCAGCTTAGCCTAACGATTGCCTGCTGTGAGGGACAGTTAGAGACATTTCTCAAGGTCCAGGGCAGGGAGCAGGAGGGGAAGAGCCTGGACATCACCACTCTGGGAGGAGACCAGCCCCAGGCAGGCGTTGTGAAGCCCCTCCAGGTGATGAGCATCCCCACTGCTATCTGCAGCCAGCTCCGGGTCACCAGTTTGCCAGCACAGCTGATTTCCCCCCAAAGCTGCCTCATCCTTTCTGCAGCAGGTAAGAGCTGGAAGTCCAGCCCCAAATCCGTGCCGTACGGCTGGGGAAGGCCAGGGAGGCTGCAGCCCTGCGGATGGGTGCTGAAGCTTCAGGAATCTGGATGAGCCTCCCGGCTGGTGCTGGGCAGAAACCTCTGCTTGGCTGGCTCCGAGATAAGCACACGTTAACCAAAACAGCCGGGTCAGCAGTGGGGAGAGGGGAACAAAAGAGCCGGGGCAGTGTGGACAGTGAAAGCTGCAGCCCAGACATCAAGGACGAGCAGCTTGGCTTGCAGCAAGCCAGACTGGGAGTTACTCCTCGGTGGACACGACACTGGCCGTCAGTCCTGCCAGTTCGGTGAAGAGCAAGCACCACCAGGACTGCTGACTCTGGCACGGCCAGCTGTGCTGCAGCGTGTCACTGAGCTCCGTGCCAAACAGCCCGCTGCCACCAGAGCTGAGCCACTGGGCTGCCAGCCGCTGCTGGAGGCACTGGCTGTGCCTGGGAGGAAGCTGAGAGCAGTGAATGATAACTAACATTGGGAAAAACACCGGCTCAGGCCAGCAAGGGGGGAGCTAGGGAAAGGGATTCGCGCAGGACAGCTCTGTTCCGGGACCCTGGAGGTGTCATGCACTTGTGGAGGGCACAGAGCAGGAATAGGTCACGGCTCCAGACCTTGGCTCTGGAAGCTTCCTGCCACTGGGAGATTTTAATGCAAGAAAATAATGCAGTGATGTTAAACTTCTATCATTTAGCTTCCCTTACATTAAGAAGTAATAACAAGAGTCTGCAACATGTTCCTTGAAGTGTCTCCAGCCCCTGCAAGTGCATCTACAACAGTTAATTGTGCTTTACATTAATGGTAAATAAGACTTTCAAGTACTAAAACTCTCTAGGGAAAGAAAAAGTTGCAATTATGTCAAAAGTAACCTCAATGTGTAAGTGTGAGATATCTCCTAAATATAAAGCAACCACTTCCTTCCTACTTCAGTTGGTTTTCCTTTCTGCAGGAGAAGCCCCTTGGGACTGGTAGATGTGGGAGACATCCCCCAGGTGAAATGAAAGACAGAGGACACAAGCAATCCTTTCACTGGGATGAGAAACCTGAATTAAATGGATGGAAGCTGGGCTAAGCACCAGCATAGATTGGTCAGTGGGACACAAAGTAAGAGATATTGGAGTGAGTCCCACATCCTTCCCCTTCCTCTATCACTTCTGCATTTCTCATCAGCACAGGCGTTCTCCTCCTGGGCCTGTGGGTGCACGCAGCACTTGGGGATCCTACCCAGCATCAGAGCCCCCTGAGGCTATTGCCTGTTTGGTTGAAAATGGGCAGGGAAGGGGGCAAGAAGGCGAAGGGACCGATCCAGGTGTGTTGAGATGAGCCCAGGATCCAGAACGACTCCTCACATTCCTGTGGTTATGTATTCACCTAAAAAGCACAGTACTAGTGCTGAGCCTGTGTTCTCTGCTCCAACCTGCAACGTGGTTGGCCCATCTGCTGAATCATGCTGCTGAGGACCAGTGATTTCTGTCTGCCTGGTGGCCTCCTCTAGCCCCAGAAAACACCTGGTTATCCCTCACCTACAGCACCCACTCTGCAAAAGCCCCTTCTTCCCAGCATTGCATTCCAAATTGAGAATTTGTCTGTTCTGTAATGGAAACAAACATCTGCCAAGTCACAGATTCCCTGAATCCAAGCAGCATTCAGCTCAGTTTTCCTGAGACGTGTCCCTCAGGCAGAGGTTGCAGTCAGCTTCTAAAGATAGGTGCAATTTCCTCAGAGACCTGCCTTGCATGTAGTGGCTCGTTTCCCAGCCCTAAGAGCCATCTTTTTACTGAAAACCACTTATACTGAAAACCACTTAAAGCAGCACAAAGACACACAAGACACACGGACATATGCTGAAAGATATAAGCAGCACCTTGATTTACTGTGGGACTAGAAACAGCATATAACCTCCTTCTCTAGATTTGTCCATTTTTAAAACCCCAAATGCAGCTGTCTCCTCCTGCCAGCACTCTGCTTCCTGACATCTGGCAGGGCTGGGAAAGGTCAAATGATGGAGCAAGTTGGAGATATGCAAACAGTTAAGCCATCGTTTTGCTGAAGTCCTGCTTGAATTCCTGCAATAAATAAATTAAATAAATAAATAAAAGGAAGGGGAGGGAAAAAAAAGGCACAGACCAGATAAAGTTATACAAAGATGCCCTCTGCCGGTCACAAGTCAAAGGAAATGGCAACGGTTAATGTTCATAGACATTTCAGACAGAGCCCACGGCTCCCTGCAAGCTGGAAACTTCTCTTGCAGTCCATACTGACTGTGAGCTGAAAACTATTTGAGGTATTAATCGATTAAGAGTTGGTTTCTCTCTCTGTTTTAAACAGCAATGTTATTTGATTAAAACTAGGATTAAAAAAAAAACTTCTTAGAAGTGTTGCAAGCTTGCTCATTTGATACAAATTGCAGATTAAATCTGTTAAATCAGTTTACTAAACAATGCAGATACACTACATACACACATTACTCTTAGTTCAACTTTTTCTTCTATCAGTTTAATTCCTGCTGGTTTAAATCTCTACTCTAATTTAATAATTGGGAATTAAATCAGCATGAACTGATTTCAGTGCATCCGTGCTGGGTATTTGTGATGATCAAACTAGACCATTTTAAAACAATGCCATTGGATTAGAAAGCTCCACTGACAGAAACAAGCTCTTACGAGATCCTGCATAATAATCTTGGACGTTTAAGAACAGTATGTGCAGTGAGTGGGCAACCCTCTCCTCCTACTTCATTCTTTTCCCCTGAAATTAAATCCTGTCTGCAAAACCATTTCACAGTAAGGAGAGAGTTTGGTGCACATCAGCATTGTGCTGGGGCTCTAGGAGAATCCACAGGCTGCAACAATCAAGTTGTCTCCCTGGTATTTTTGTTTACTCTCTGCTCAGCTCACAAATGTCTTTGGGATTTGTTTTTGAGCATGATATAATCTGGCAAACTCCAGGTTCACCTGGAAATGGCACAGAGACTTTTTTCTACCTCTCCATGCAATCAGATCAGCTAATAAAAGCATCAGTCAAAACCTGTCAAATTATCAGACACCAGTGAGTCCTCCTTTGGCTGCAGCCACGGTTGGGATCTGCCATAGGCTTTGCAGAGCAGCTAAGGGGTCCCAAATGGAAATCATACTGGCTGCATGTGGTTCAGCTGCTTCTCCAAAATGAGGGGTTTCCTGAAGCTGAACCTGCAAGTCTTTGCTCCTTTGTGCTTCCCAGGAAGCAGTCTGTTTGACTGGGAGAGCTGGAACAAGCTCAGATCTCTCTTCAGTGTTTCATACACCTGGTATATACCTAGCCTCCTCATACCAGGTTACTGTGCGGATTTCTCCCCCAGGTAGGACGCGCTCTTTCCAGTCTTCTTTAGAGTTTCCAGTAGGGTGTCAACGTTGTGCTCCGAGTCGATGTACACCTTCTTGTTGGGCAGGTCAATATCAAACTGGACACCTACGAGGAAGGGAAAAACATTTTGCACAGCTAGAAGCAGCCAAACAGTGTAAGAGCAGGGCAAAACTCACTTCCATGCAGTTGTGCTCCCAAGGCCATCAGCCAAACGTACACGTGCCTCCTGTCAGCAAACCCTGATACTGCCATCAGCCAGCAAAACCAGGCTGGGGTCCTGCCAGCACTGGTGCAAAGGAAGCCAGATTGCCTTACAGATCAGCAATGGGCACCACAGCTTCTGGAGTGCTTTAATCTGCTCACTCCACCTTAGCCCAGAAAAATCACTCATGCAATAAGCAGAATGAGCGGAGTTTAAACCAACCACTGTAACCTCCAGCAGCTCAGTCTGGGCCGAGGTTGGGCACGGATGAGCACTAATGAAGGCGTTAGCGCAGGGGTTAGGGCATGGTCAGGGCAGGTTCTCTCACAGGCAGTACCAGCTATCAGCTGTACGTAGGAGGAAGCACAAGACACCTTCCTGTGTGGATGTCCCAGTGGTGAATAAAGGTGAACCACTCTCAACCCAGTGAAAGCAACTCTACAAAGTCTCTATCCAGCCAAAAAACTTGTAGGTATGTATCGGTTTTGAGGGCTCTGCTGTTCCATCACATGAGGCTGAATTTGGCCAGCATGTCAAAGAGCAGCGGGAGGAGGGAGGTGCTGACAACCACACACAGAGGAACTGGAATCGACACAGCCTGGTAACGGGGTCCTGAAGAAGTCCCAGGGCCTTCAGCTTGGTGACTGCAAGTTGTTCCCACTCGGTGAGGACAGGGGAGCAGGATGACAGGTCCTCACAACTGGTGAGTGCAGGCCAGACCCTGCTCTCTCGCTGACCTCAGCACAAAGGAGACACAGGTTATAATTTTCCAGGTGGTAGAAAAAACAGGCTGTGCAAGCAGCCACCAAACGCTCTGCTCGCCAGCTCTTCACTATGACTGCTCTGCACCTGGACGCCGATGACACATCCAGGGAAGCACCACAGACACCATGGGCCTCCTTGGGAACAACGCCTGGCAGGACTTCCACCTCCCCTCCCTCTGCCCAGGCAACCCAAGCAGGGGTCTACCAGTGCAGCCCCCAGCAGGTTCAGGATGAGGCCCTGGTGACTCATAGAGCCTCCTGTGACTGGGGCCTCCTGCAGGCCTGGCAGCTCCTCCTTCCCATGCCATTTCTCCAAGGGACAAGTCCTGCTAGCAACCAGACACTGACCAACCAGCAGCTCAGAGCAGAGCAGGGAGCAGAAGTTTCCTCCCAGCCACTTTCAGCTGTTACCCACATTGCTTCCTGCGCAAAATGAAGGACCACAGGACAGCGACGTCCAGTCCCAGAGCTGGCGCCGCCATGGCGAGCTGGCGGTGACACACGCAGCGCCGGCAGCTCGACTCACCTCCCAGCCTGTGCAGGACGCGGGTGACCGCATTGGAGCAGCCCTCGCAGGTCATGTCCACGAAGAACTCGTGTTTCTGCAAAAGAACAGACGAGGGGTCAGGGGGACGCAGCCACCATCCCCCACGCTTGCCTTTTGCCTTGGGGAGGTGGGTTCAAAACCTCCCCAGCCAAAAGGTCCACACATCCCACTGCGGGCTCCTCGGCAAACCTAGAGCTCTCGGTACTCCTGCCTGTGGTGTCCATCACAGAAACAACTGTGAGGGACCTTCGGAGACTGCCTGGTCCAGCCCCCTGCTGGGTGCCGGGCCACCTCAGGGCCAGCACAGGTTGCCAGCGCTGGGGGCTTCTGGTGGCCCCACTAGAGCCGTCCTGGGCTGCCCAGGAGCAGTCTGGTGCCTGCCCATCCTGTTCTGGTGTCTATAAGGTCTCTGGGCCCCGACACAACAAACTCACAAAAATATTAAGAAAGCCAGAAGTTAATGAGTGCTGTTTGTTCATCACTTTACTCCGCTGGGGCGCAGCACTACCTGCGTTACTCATGAGACATACGGGGCTGCACAAACGTGGCCGTCCTGTGCAACCTTTGGCACTGCCCGGATCCTACTTTCCTTTCGTCGTGCATACTTTCTAAAAAAAAAATCAAATAATTTTCCCTTAAAAAAATCAAATCAGGGCAGTTTTTTATTCGCTACCAGCACTCCACATCGTTTTACTCAAAACCGCCCTTCGCCCCCCACCCGCTGCGACTACAACTCTCAGCCCGGCACGGCGCTGGGGCATCCCCATTACCCCCCTCACGGCTAATTAGCATTTCCTTAATATTTCCATTAATAAACCCCCTGCTCGCTCCGCGGGGCCCTAAAGCAGGCGGTGCCCATGCCGCGGCCCCCAGGGGGGCTCCATGGGGCGGGGGTCGGGGCGCAGCGCCCCGGGGGCCGCGGCCTCCCCGGCTCCCCCCGGCTCCCCCCGGCCCCGGCCCGGCCCCCCAGCCCCCGGCCCGCACCCACCGGCATGGCGGAGCCCGGTCCCGGCTCCCGGCACGGAGGAAGGGGCGGGCCGAGGCCGGGCGCTGAGCTCCGGCCCCGCACAGCGCCCCTGGAGCCCGGGGAGGCTCCGCCGGGGCCCCGCACCGAGCCCGGCCCCGCAGCGCGGTGGTGGTGCTGGGGGGTCGGGGGTGGTGGCTTGGAGCCTTGCCGTCCATCCATGGGGTGCCCACAGCCCCTTCGGCCTGTTCTTCACGCTGACCGAATGGGTTTCAGTCGCCTTTTGGGGACCGCAATTTAATTTTTAGAACAGTTTTTTTTGTTGTTGGTTAAATTTTATTTTCCTTGAGAGCAACGCAGTTTAAAGCTTCCTGCTTCCTTCAGCTATGTGTCTCTTTATGTTTTTCTGGTAGTAAAACACCACCACTCCTCATTAGGAGATGCACTGGAGGCTGGTCGGAAGCTGTCTGGGTCACAGTGAAGCATAATTTGGTCTGAAAAGCCTCATGTTGCTTGTCCAAGGTGGGAGTAAGGCTGATGCCCTCTCACATGCCTAAAGGGTTTAGGAGAAAGCAGTGGAGAAAGTTTGTACTCGGCACGGATCCCTAACAGCACCCTGCCTGCTGGTCCCCTGCCTGTGGTTGCAGCTGGTGATCCCAGAACGGGCGGTGGGAGAGAGCTGGGAAAAGAGGTGTAGGGATGGGGCAGGAGGGTTAGGTAGGGTGCTTGGGAGAACTTGTTCTTCTCTGCCTTCCCAGGCTTTGAGATGCACTGGCATAGGATTATCAAAAGAGAGTGGGGTTCGTGGGGAGCATCTCTACTTCAGAGCAGGTTGAGTGAAAGGATGCTGGTCCCTGAGGGTGTTTCTGTCTGCTTTGTTTTCCTTCTCCCTGGCTGTTTGGCCCTTTGAAGGAGGACGGGCTCCTCTCTTCCATACTGGAAGAAGGTGGAGGAGGCTGGGGCCAGCAGCTGGGTTTCCGCAGCTCGGGTACACTGGCAGGGTCACCATGAAAGGAGATGGGCTGAGAAAAGCTGGCAGCACTGCGTGGGGTGTGCTACTTCCTGACCACGTGCGGGGCTTCAAGATCTTCCTGTTAAGAAGCCTAACCTGTAGCAGGAAGAATAACCTGGTTATTTGCTGCCACACGGAATGGAGCTGCGTGCGGGGATTTTGGCTGGCCTTGGCTAACCCTTGCGCGCTGAGTTTACGCTGCGCAGGCCGAGCCTCTGATAGGGAGACTGAGCAGATGATGCAAATGCTTTTCCTAGCAGGCTGCCATGGGGACTTTCATTTTAATGCGATAGGACCTTGTTGTTTTGCTGACTATTATATGTATATTATACATATATAAGGAATTTCCCATCCCTGGATTGCTGCCGTTCCCCGAGAGATGCCTGGCATCGCCCCGGCAGGGTTTATTTTAGCTGTTGTGCTGGGTCATCGGTCTCACGTTAAACTTTGCGACAGCGCGCGCCCCTGATTTATGAGCTGGCAGATTGCAATGCGGCGCTGCCTATAAATAAATAGCGGGAGGGGACATCAGCGCCGCGCGTAGCCCCGTGCCATCCCCGGGCTGTATCTCTGCACAGCACAGCAGGGAGGGGTCGGGGCGAGCTTGGGGATATGGCAGTGGGGGGGGGGGTGGGGGGGGGAAGTCATTTTTAGAGGGTTAAATCTATCTCTGCTTCACGTCACTGATACGTGTGGGGTGGGATGGTGTATAAACAAAGGGAAAACGCATCATTTTAGAGGCTGACTGCGGGCTTCTTCGCCGCCCTGGTCTCCTCAGGAGAGCCCCTGCCAGCCTCCGAGCTGGGATGTGGGCGGCTTTCCCCCTGCCCTCCAGGGGCATTTGGGGGGCTCAAACGCGCCCCCTGACCGACCTGGCTCCCCTCTGGGGCGGAGGAGCCGCCTGCTGCGCCCAGCAAGGAGGGAGGGCAGCCGGCTGAGCCCCCCCGCCGTGCCCCGGGGCTCCTGGGGCCGGGCAGCGGGAGCTGGGGCATGGCCCCGCCGCCATTTTGTGCGCGCCCCCTGTCCTCCAGCAGGGGGTGGTGCTGGGCATGGAGCGCGCGCTGCCTGTCCCTTTAAGGCCGCCGGAGGCTGCCTGTCCGTCAAGGCCCGCCGCGCGCTCCCATTGGCCGCCGCGCCCCGTGCCGCACGTTGGCCCGCCCCTATCTATAACGGGGTTTACCAGCACTTTCTCAAGGGCGCCGCTGCGCGCCTCAACCACACTACCGCGTCAGGGCAGCCCCGCCCTTCGCGCCTAGAAGCGCGGGTACTGTCGTTCTATTGGCTGGAGGGGCGATCCATCAGGTCTCATCCCGCCCCATCAGCGAGAATGTCGCCGCCTATTGGTTGTGCAGCGTGTCGGTCAATCTTCGCTCCCCGCGCAGTAAGGCCGCGTGATTGGTGGAGCGACCTGCCGCTCACCCACCCTCCCACCCCCTCTCCCCCTGCACACCAATCACCATCCGAACGAGGGCGAGCGGCGCGCTCTGATTGGTGGATCCGCCTGCCGCCGGGCTAGGCTGCGCGCCGGATATATGCAGCCGGCGGCAGAGCACGCCGCTGCGTGAGGTGCTTCTCATCCGCTGGGGCAGGCCTGTGGTGAAGCGGCGCCTCCCGCTCCCGTCCCGCTCCGCCCGCAGGTGAACGGGGGGGCCCGGCCCGGCCCGGGCGGGAGGGAGGGAGGGAGCCAGCGGGGGACGGCTGAGGGGGGCCCGTCCCCCCCGTGCCCTCCCCTTCCCCCTCCCCGGGGCAGGCCGCGGCCTGAGGGGGGGCCTGTGCCCCCCCCCCCCCCGGCGCTTAGGAGGCCGCGGCCCCGCTCACGAGGTCCCCCCGGGCCCGCCGGGGCCTTGTGGCGAGCGCCCCGCCCGCGGCCGGGGCCCCTTGAGGGGATGTGGGGAGCCCCCAGGGCCCGCAGCGCTCCCGGAGGCTGCCCAGGGGGGGTGAGGGGGCGGCCAGGCTCCCCCTCGGGGCTCCCCGGGGTTGTTTTGGGGGCCGGGAAGGAGCGGCGTGGGGGGGCCGCATGGTGCGGGTCGGGGCGCGGGGCCGCCAGCTTTGTTCTCGGCTGGGCGGGCTCCGGGGGTTTTGTGTCCGTGAGGAGTGGATTTTTTTCGGGGGGAGGGCCCAAACCGGCCGGGGATGGGGTGCTGGGGAGCGGGGAGAAAGAGGGGGGTGTCCAGAGGGAGTGGGGGCTGCCCCCGTGGGGTTCGTGGATGGATGGAGCCGGGGCTCCGGCCGGAGGGCGCGTATCTTGCCCCCGCTCGCGGCGTGACCTTGGCTGGGTCTGAGATTAAGCCAGGATTTAAATGCGAAGTGCTGCTCGCAGGGGGCGCTTCCCGGCCTCTTGCAGGGCTCTCAGTGTGCTGATTGAGGGGGGGAGAAGGGGAAGGAAAACCCACAGAGGGAAGGTTTCGTACATCTCTCACGTGCGCTTCAGTCTCGAGCTGGGTAATCTAATACGTTACCAATTTTTGATGGGCTTGTTTGGTGACTTCTTTTGTTAAGGCTTGCATACATATAGTCAGTTAGTCGCTGCAAAGAAAATGATTTATTCCCCCCCCCCCCCCCCCCCCCCCCCAATTGGTTGAAAGCAGCATTTGCAGCAAGCCGCCATATTTTCAGTGCGTGCTATTTTTGTCTAGCCTGGGCTCTCACAGGCAGAAGTGACAGCTTTAGGAAATGTGGACACTGCTATTGAGCTCCAAAAGCTAACGCTTCCAGGTGCCACAAATCAGATGTAGTGCGTGGTGGGTTGTGTTCAGCTAACAAGACCTTGCAGATGGGCATCATAAAGAGAAGGGGGTGAAGAAGTTGGGAAACAAAAACTGCAGTTGAGTTCTTTTCTGAAATCTTAATTTTCGCCAAGTTTTCAGGTTTTTTTAATTCCTTTTCTTTAAAGATCAAGACTTTTAGTTTTACTAAAAAAAAAAAAAGTTCTGTGATACTTCTGTGACTCTGGGGGTAGCAGGGGCGCATCCTGTGAACTGGACTCACCTTTTCCAGGAGTGTTTCAGTCAGTGTACTTCATGTAGTGAAGCTGAGCTTTAGTCTTTTTTTTTTTTTTTTAAAAAAAGGCAGCTTAGTAGGCCACATAGCTAAACTGAAGGCCAGTTTGTAAGTATTTACGTATTTAGGGATCTTGTACCCCAGTAGTAGAGCATCTTTGTGATGAGAATCTCTAGGCTTTTTGTTAGTAACTCATGTTCCAAAATTAGTTTTCCTGAAAGGCAGTCTTAAAAACACACTAGCAAGCGGAGCTCTGCACAGTCCTAGAAAAAGGATCACCTCAGCTTTGGAACCTCTGGAAATGTACATCTTTAAATATAAATCTTCATTTTAAAAGAATCTTGTATACATAAAATCCAGCTGAATAGTGGTCTCCATTGAGTTGTGGGAAATAGAAGAATACAAGCTAGCCCCAAAAAGGGAACTTGTCTAAGTGTGAGCCCATTTAGTTGAAGGCTGCCAAATGTACTTGAAAGTAAAAGAGAAGACCAGGCAGACCAAGTTTCCTTTGTGCATGTGGGTCAAATGTAAACATCAGCATCATCTGAAGGGATTCCTCGCTTTTTTTGGTGACACTGCGACCTAAGAAACAAAACCAAAAGTAGATGGTGGGAAAGCTTTGTGCGCTGTGAGTATAGGACCGCTTTGCCCTATTGTTCATTTTGCTGCTGACACAACAGCATCAACCGAGTTTGTCGCACAACTGATAGTACTCTGGGTTTGAACACCTTGGTTTTTAAACTTGAAACCTTCAGGCACGTAATGAAACAGGAAATTCTTTATTGTAGTTCTGGTTTTAGTGCGCTTACTGCACTGCCCGTGGTCTTTTGAGAATGTACAGCAAAAGTTTGAGTTTGCTATCAGAATTCACACTTAAAAATAACCTCAGTAAGATGCACCTTGTTTTAGCATTTTTTATGAGGTGATGTTGGTTTTGCTATACCATTCACTTTCAGTAGTGACTGAGGGTATGTCTGAAAACTGGTTCAGAAAGCTAGCATTTTTTCTCCTTGCGGACTGTTATAATAGTGTATATTGAGGAGCATGCTTTAATGCAAGTATAATAAAACAAAAATGGTGTTACTGTATGTGCACATTGATATTTCTGTTCATAACAGTAGTCATTTTGAGAGAGCAGTCATGAGATTAACATAAATGGCTTATCGGATGAGTTAGAAAAAACTTGAAAGCTTGAATTGAGTGTTCTAGTTTTAATACTAGAATTGAGCCTTTTTGTCCAAGGAAGTAGTGTGATGAAAGAAAAATCAAAGAGGAAATCAAAGTAGAACATGGCTTTGGGTGGTGCTAGTTGTTACGCTGGCTGTAGTCCGCTGTACTTGAAATAAACCAAAGGTGGAAGTGATAGTTTTGTCTAGAAGAGTGGATATTTTTTACAGGTGCCTGTGTCAAACTTCCAGAATTGATTTGAAGAAACTAATAACTTCGTGCTGAAACTGCTGATAGACTTGATAATCTCCAGCTACTTCACTGACCAAATGGGGAAAAAAGATGCTACCCCCAACCAAAATAAACAAAAACTTTAACCTTCAGATAATCTAAAAAGATGCCTCAAACTGTGCTGGCAATGAGTATTATATAGGTTTGGAGCCCCAGTTTAGCTATATTAAGGCTGGATCTCTTCCAGAAGGCCTAGCTGGTGGAGTACTTGCTCTGAGAGCTTGGAGATGGTGAGCTGTCAGTTACGAGGTTTATAACAGATCTGTACATTCCTTGCTGAGGCAAATGTGAAATACGGAATCTTAAAATGTGGGTGGCCATCATCCATTTTCTTCTGCATTGCCCTGTGCTGTTTCTAGCTTCACTTTTGGCTGTTATGCTGATCTGTTTTGTTTTTAAATGTCTTGAAGTAACAATACCATGATGGATCAGCCTTAATTGCTAGGATCCAGTCTGTATTTGGTGGTTGAGCCTTCTGTGGCTGAAATAGAGGTGACTTGGTTGACTCCTAAAGGCATCTGTTGCTTGGCATGCAGAAAATATTTTGTCAAATCTTAATTCTTGTGACTTTAATCCAAGCGGGAGTGTGCTTATTTCATTGTAATATCTGTGTAGCTAGGTGTTCTAATCTGCTTCATCTGAGTGCTTGGGAGTAACTTTGGCTTTTTACTTTAAGAAGCTGCAGTGGAGCCAAATGGAAAAATTGCAGAGCTAAGAGAAGATGACTGGATCTGCTGCCAACTTCATTGAGTTGTTGGAGCAGCTCTTGGATGTCAAAACAAAACCTGTTCTAATGGCAAAATCATAGGGTATAAGTAGCTACTTCATAGTGAAGCAGTTCAGAGAGCAGCATGGACATAAAGTGACTTAATTTTCATTAACAAAATCAGTAAACAAACCATTCCGACTGTCACTGGCCTTTAGGGTGAAATTTCCATGGCTAAAATGTAGCTTTACAGAAAAACAGTACTTCTGATTATAGGCTAAGGGAAGTTGGAATAGGTCTAGTTAGGTATAGAAATCCTTCAACCTAGTGTAGGAGATGGCCTCTCTGGGAGGACCTGATTTTAGAATTAAAAGAAGCGTAGGAATATTTCTGTGAATTCTTAAGGCTTTGAGATTTGGGAGAACTCGCATTTTGAAGAGGAGTTAATTTTGGATTTCAGTCAAATCATGGGGGCCGATCTTCTGTGTAAGGCTTAATGCTACATAGCTATCTTGTGATGATCTGAACTAGTTATGCTCAGGGCAGATTATCTGAGTTTATCTTACATCAGGTCCCTTACAGCAGCCTTGCTTAACTTGCTTTATTTCCATGTCAAGACAATTTTCAGCTTTTCCTCATCAAACTAAAGCAGGATATAAGCAGCCCCTGGAAGTGTACTAGTATGAAATGGTGAAGGGATGAGGCATGTTCCATTTGTTTTGGAGCTGTTCACTTAATATAACACGCCTGGCTACAAATGTTAATGTCTGTATGTCCAGAGACAGAAAGGGATTCAGGGGAGTTGGTACAGGTGGAGGCTGTTGGGATTGTCTTGGGGGTAACTGTTACTGCAGGATGACCAAATTGTTTCTGGGTGTTCTGAAAACAAAAACACGAGTTGCTTACAGACTGTATGGTAAGACCTGCCGCAGGTGAGAGCTGACCTTTACTGCTGTCTCATGAAGGTCCCCCAAATAGCGATTGAAATTCAGTCTGTATGTACTTCTGAGACTGTACAGGTCCGCTGTCAGTAGCGGAGCCCTTCCACAGGAGGGGTTTAGAAAAGTAGCCATCAATTCAGAGCTCTCTTGCCTTTTGGGCATCTAGGAAGACCAGAGGGATTAAGATGTCTAGTTTGGTGCTTCAGTATTTTCTAGTCAATAAATGTTGAATAATAGCAACTTAAACTTGTGCTTTCTCGAGCTTCTGCTTTACCTATTCTGCATCTCCTTTGTGTAAAGGGTGGCATGCAGATTGTGATAACTCCTTGAGAGGTGCAGAGCCATGCTGGGACATCTGAGAATGGAGGGCAAACACCTCACGTTCCCCTGTCATAAATCTCTAGTGCATGTTATTGAAATAAACTGCCCGTGAAACTCAGTGTTTTGGTCTGTTGGTAATGTAAGAAATAACTTAGATATGTATCTTCGGAGTTTGAATATCCTTCTCCTGTGATACAGAACAGCAGAAGTTTTCAAAAAGTAATGCAAATACACTAGCTGCAGTCTGAACTTGATGGCTGAAAGGTGACCCTTGCTGGGTCATGGGCACAGGGCAGCTGTTACAACATTAACTCTGCAGTAAAACCTGTTTCTTGATGCTAATTCTAAGCAGGAACCGAAATGCTTAGCTGCTTCTGCCAAAGTGCTAGTCTCCTTCTGTGTATCGCTAATGTTGCGGTTTTCACTGAATAGAAGTGGTGACTGCGTGATACAAAGTGGTAGAAAATTGGAAGATAGCTGAAAAAGATTTAAAAAGGGAAAAAAAATACAACAATGTAGGCCCTCTGTTCAGGGAAAGGAAAGTTCTGTGGACAGAGGCTAAGAAGACTTGTTGAGAAACTCTTGTGATAACACTTAAGCGTAATTCCAATTTATTTTAAGATTCAAAGTTAGATCACTTCTGTCTCCATTCCATTTTAAACAGAGCCTAATCTGCTGTTTGTCTTTGGACAGTAAGTGGGGCTTTGTGTTCCTAACTAGGATAGTATCTCTTATTATCCCCAGATCACTGTGCCGTACTTACACTTCAGGTAGTTCTCTTTGTATTCGGTTTCTCTGCTTTTGATCTTAATGCTCTTGAAGTTGTATTCCTCTGAAATGGTCACTGTTCATTTAAATTCTGAATAATGGCAGTAAAAAAATCACCAGTTTGTCTCTCTCTTGCTTGGCAGAGCTGAACAATACAAGAAACACTGAATGTTGACTGGAAGCTGGCAGACTCCATCGCATCCATGTACTTGTGGTTCACACTTAGGTTTGTTAGCAAAAACACAGGCTGACTTCTAGAATGACAGCTCTTCTGCAGCAATTCATGGTTTGTTTATTTGTATTCTTGCAGTGTTTAAGGGCTGTACATTGCTGCTGGGTAAGGCTTCCCATCTGCCGCTGGCAAGCAGTGGTTTTTCAAGTATTAACGTGAGCAGTGTTGAACGTAATTCTGAACTATTTTTATCCAATTTTAAACATAACTATATTATATCTTCTTATCCTGATTATTTTCTAATCAAATTATCCAAATAGTTAATCTTGAATTCAGTTTTCTTAACTTTTTGTTTTCTAGTTAGTACAACGTGTAGCTCTTCCGTAGAGTCCTTCATCAGTATATCTCAAAGAGCATCAGAAAGGGGTTCAGGTATTATTGCTCTGCCTTTCTGCAGTATCATGTTAATAAAGTACAGAGAGATTTTTACCCGAGGGTGGAGTATTCTGGTTGCTGTCTCTTTTTTTTTTTTTTTTAAATCCAGCTCTTGGTAATACCTCAGGTACCCTGTGACCAGAGGCACTGCCTCTCTGTAGGCAGTGTGGCTGTTGGATGGAAGATGCTATTCTTTATTAGTCAATGGAGAAATGGCTGCATTAAGTATCCAGATCCACATCTTGAAGATTATTAATAAAGGCTCTTCGTACACTGCTCTGATCTTGGTTGAGGAGTACCTGTCTCTGGAAGTTTGTAGTCAGTACTTAATTATGTCCTGTTAATTTGAATGCTCCTAACCTCATGATGTGTTGTTGCAAATTCCATCTTTAAATGTTTCACTGTTCTTTGGGCAAGTTATCCTATCGCGTAGCTTTCAGCGTATGGCTTGTTACCTCTTAAGATGATTTTTCAGACAGTGTTTTCCCTCTGGATCTGTCAAAACTCAAAAGTAGAACTGTCTGCTGGCAGGTAACTGTAATGGCTTGTGCATAAAATGCAGGCTGTGATAGTGCACCTTGTGACACTGTACCTCACCCATGTGACACCAGTAATGACTCCTGTTTTTTAAAGGAGCTTAGTGCTTTGAAGCTTTTGTTGCTTACCTATTTGAGGTGCTTTTTCAGCTCTTCATGGTTCGGTCTTGAGGTTAACAACTGGGGTTGTTCTTTATTCCTTCTCCCCCTCAGATGGTTAATGCTGTATTAGAAGAAGGGCATCTCACATCTCGGTGTATCTGGTATCTTGTAGTCTTTTAAATATGCATTTCCTCGAAAAGGCTTACGTTACTTGAGAGAAAGCTAGCATAGTGATACAAATCCCTGGATGAGACAGGCTCTGGAATTTGCCGAGTGATGCAAGTTTGGCTTGTTTGCGTTTCATTGTTCCCTCTGCAGTGTTTTGTATCTCAGTTCGCACAGGTACCGGCTGCCCTGGTTTTGTTTAATCAGCATCAGTAGCAACCACCAGTCACACAAAATGTGTGGAGAAGGGGAACTAACAGGATTTTTTTTGCCTTTGTTGATTTAATGTATGCTTCTAGCAGGCATTACATACAAAATATTAGTGAGTTTTATTTCACTTGTACTGGCTGTTTTTCTATTCTCCAAAGCAGCAGTGCAACTGCTTCTAATGCTGGTTACTCCATATAGATAAATGGTTTGTAGCTTTGAACATCCCCACCTCTTCCGAAGGAACCTGCAGAAATCCTGAATGACACTTAATTACACAGTCCTGTTAATTATTGACCAGACCTTTAAAGTCCAGCAAAATTGCTTTTTTTGCTAGTTTTGTAATGTGATACACTTACATGTAGATGCTTCTCTGGGTGTTTTGAGTTCTCCAAGTCCTTTTATGTTAAGGAATTAATTGATATGAAAATAGGGAAGTAGAATTGCATGAGAAGTTTGACATTGTCATTTAAAGGGGAAAATATCTTCATTTGTGAAGCACATCAATTATATTGTCAGAGTTGCCTTTGTATAGTTAGGGGTAAAGATTTAGAAATGAAAGATACGAATTGTACTTCATAGAAGTTGACTAGGGTGTCGGAAGCAGTGTAACAGCTCTGGGAGAATATCGTAGTTAAACTTGTAATTAAAAGGTGGTGAGGAAACGACACTTCTTACTCCATAAAATGGACCAGTTTGTAGAGAGAGGCTCATGTGATTCTTGTCTTACAGCACACCAACAGACAAAAGAGAGCATGTAGAACTGCTGTAGGATTGTTCCTTGTGTCTGCTGTGTAATATTCCAATCAGAGAACTGCAATCCATTGTAGTAGCTCTGTTTTTTTTTGACAGACTGCTTCTTGTATGGAATATAAGTCAAAAATAAAGTTTAGACAGCCAATGGTTCACTTTCACAATTGTATAGCAGTCTGGGAAAATACTAGATTTTCTTTGACCCTATTAATTCTGTTAATAGTAACATGCTAATATGCTCTGTGGACCTAAATTTGCTAATACACAATTTACATAAATGGCTCTAATTTACATAACTGTACTCTAGAAATTCAGTGCCTGGCATTGAGTTCCTGCCAAGTAGGAGCATTGTAACAGATGGTGGAATTTTCCACTAGCCAGGTGATAACCGCTGTAAAGGAGGTATTTGTAAGTCTCCTGGCTTAAGGAAAGGGCTCAGTTATGTTGCAGAATTGTTCTAATATATTTGCTATAATTTGAATTATTCCATGTTTTACATATATAGAGTAATATGAATGCATATTTCTGAATGAATCTCATTGGATTTCCAGCTTTTCCTATCAATTCTCATCCTTTAATCTCAATTGACAACAGCATTTGGATAAACTATCAGGAGTAATGTAGTGACAGCTCAAACATTTGGTACTATCATGATCTGTGCGGTAGAAATGTAGTATAAAATATTTGCAGTTATTCTAAGGTCAAGGAATAGAGAGCTGAGTAACAAACTGCTCATGAGTGCTAAGGAGCAAATATACTCTGGTGATGCTTGGCTTGTATCATTCAGGTTGCGCTGGCTGGGGCTCAAGAACAGATGGCAACTGGCAGAACAGCAGGTGCAGCAGGAGTAAAAACAGATTGTTGTCCCCTGATTAGGTCACATAGAGGTTTTCCCCATTTCTTTTCAGATCCTGAGGAGAACTGGGCACTCTGCTGTTCCTCCTCTTTCCATGGAAAGAGTTGGTTCTGAGACTTTTCACCCTCTGCAGTAGGAGTATGTCTTGTAAATATGACATAACCACTAGCCACTACCTTCCACATGTCTTCAGTGTAGTGCTGGGACAAGTCAGAACAGCACAGAAGATGATGTGAGTGCTGGTGGGTTAATACTCGTGAGGAGTCTTTCACTGAGGACAAATCTGAAAGAGCTTTTGGTAGTGAGCTGTGGTGATTCAAGTCCGGCAGGTAACAGTTTCACATTTTGTGAGGAAATCCAGCTTTGTACATTCATATTCTAGAAGCAATTGGAAAATAATTCTCAAAGGAGCCTGATTCCTTTAACAAAACTGTGTAGAAAATCTGCCTCTGGACATCAACAGGGATGTGGCTGGATTCTGGAGGAAACTAGTCTGTAAAGAGATGAAATGCATTCACTACACCCCCAACTTCCCCTAGAAAAAGGAAAGAGGGGTGAACAAGGAGTGTGTATGTGCTGTCTTACGTGGAGCTCTTGCCCTACTCAGTGTAGGAGATATGGTAGAACTGGTCTTCCAATCGTAAACCCACAGCACGGGCAAGGTTTTGAACTTCTGTGCAACAATTGAGTCTCGTATTGCCTGGTAAACCAAGCTGAGTCTAAAAAGTGAAGGTGTTGTCTGCCACTGCAGCTGCTTCAGGGTCATTCTGCTTGCAGTGATCGTATTTCACAAGTGCTTTACAGGAAATAGAAAGTGAAATTAGGAAATCAGCATGGTACCCACAACTTATCCTTACTTGCCCTGTTGTGTTTTTCTTACTGATATTTTGTGGGGATCTAATTTAACATGCACTAGAAGGCAATCAAGTTCATAAATTTGAGGTTTTAATTAGTTACCTCAGACTGTGTTCAGTCTTGGACATCTGTATGTGTGGACACTATGCTTATGATTCAGAGGCTTCTTCAAAACCACATACTGGGAACTTCCTAAAATGAAAGCGGTCTGCAGAATCTGAGCACTTCCTGCAGGCCAGACCCAACTGTGGCATAGCACTTTCTCCATGGTTAGCTCTTGAATGTCATCAGCAACTGAAAGCTTTTCTATGTATGAAAAGCCTTCGTTAGTTCTAGGTCATGTTTGGTCTTACTCCCTGTGTGCTGTCACATAGGTAGCATTTCCTTGTACGGTGTTGATATACACACTTCCTACTGAACGAGCAGGAGCTCATGTATACGTTCATCCTCTGGAGCCTGTCAGATCTTTCTCCCCTTGTATTTAACTAGGAAAAAGTGCATTTCAGATTTCAGAGATGGAATGAGTAGGCTTTCTTTAAAACTTAAAGAGAAAGTGGTGTGAATAACTCACCTTTTTTTCTGTTAAAAGCAGGACAATGCACATCAGTGCACACAAAGCTATACCAAGTTTTGCTGTAGTAGTAGCATTTTAGTTGTACCTTCTGGTTTGAACCTTAAACTGCATACCTCCCAGGATAGGAATTAGTGTATTGTATCTCTGTCTAGACTGGATGCAATGCATACTGACTGTTACTGGTGGTTTGGGTGGAATCACATCCTCAAATATGTTACTGGCATGTTCTGCCACTGCTTAAATATTTTCTTGTGTCTTTCATTTACAGCATGTTTTGTGTTAGACCACAGTTGGAGATGGAAGAAAGGTGCCAGATTAGTTTGGATTTAGCTTTATGCAAAATCCCATGTTCCATGCCTCCCCTTGTGTTCTTGTTTTTTTTGGGGGGGGGGGGGGGGGGAGGTGTTGAAATTTTTTTTTTCAAAACCACACTGCTGGATGTGTGAGGAATAGCTTCCTTTGCAGACCTATATGTGACATGCACTTGAAACTGTTGATGTAAAATCCTAACCTGGTAGGTCACCTCTGTCTGCTGAAGCTACAGTTTGTTATCCGTTCTTAGCATTTAAAGGAGTTCTTGTTTGTTGCTTTCACTACGTTTCTTGAATTTCAGACAAGATCCTGGGGTGAACAGGACGAGGCTTTACACAAGTGCACAGAAAAGGCAGTCTGTCCCCACTGGCTTTGTTCAGGTGATAGTTGTGGGCAACTGTGTTTACCCTGGCTACAGGGTGCTGCTATGTGACAAGAGAAAACTTGTCCCAGCGTAACTGCCGTGGCATGCGCTTTGCAGACTCCATCTGGATTGCTCTGCTAGAGGACCCACTTAGTCTGACTTCCATTGTTTAGTTCTTTAGGTAACACTGCCGTTTGAAGCTACTCGTAACTGCAGTATTAAATAAAAGCACATAAGTGAAAGATGCCTTCTGAATTAGCGGTCATTTCCTGGGGCTCAAGTTGGTACTGTATTGGTTCGGATTTGCAGAAACACCTGAACTGCGTGCACCAATACCAGAGCATATTTCTACATTCTCCTTCCAGTTTCAATCTGTCTTGTATGAGTTTGAACAGCTTGCATGAATACTCGAAAAGAAAGAAACAGGAATGTGCTTTGTTTTGACTGACCTGTCCTGAAGGGATATGTGTATATATAATCTACCTGCAAATACTTCTTTCTTGCAATTTACTGACTCGCTGAAGTTGGGTAGAAGGTACCCAGATCAATTTGTCCTTTGGTCTAGGTATGTGACTGATCTTTTAGATTGAAGTGATAGGTAACCTGCTGAGTTCAGGGAAAGTAAGGGAAAAGCAGCATACGTTTGTTTGTAGCGCAGTAATTTTGGTATAATCCGATATTCCTCTACAGCACTTGTCAGTCACAGGCAGGGAGTGCTGCACTACTGACAAAAATAGATTGGACTTTTTCTGACCTTTTAAAAATGCCCTTAATAGAGTAGCACAGGCTTTGCTTTGGAACATCTGACTTTTAATTCTGATTCTGAAGTCAAGTGAGGTAAGTAGAACTTGGATCAACTATAAATGACTTAGCCACTTAGCAAATCCTGTTGAAGAAGCATGCTTGCTTGTTACCTGCATTTTACTGAGGGCTGCTTGTGCAGCCTCTCCCACCGCTTGGTTTTGTTCCCTGGCAGTCCTCTCCTCCTCCTCAGCACCAAAGACTGATGTCTCTGACAATATATCGGTTGAACTGCTAACAGGTTTTCGTGTGTGCTTTCCACCATGATTATGTGGCTTATACTGTCAGTATTTGAACAGTGATGTGCAATGCTAGTGTTTTATGGAGCTTTTGATTTTCTTTAGCTTTCAGTTGACCAAAGAAATGGTGATGGAGAAGCCAAGTCCCCTGCTGGTCGGGCGGGAATTTGTGAGGCAGTACTATACTCTGCTGAACCAGGCACCTGACTATTTGCACAGGTAAGGCTCTGCTTCACTTGATGTTTTTTTTCTGTATGCATTTCTTAATTTTTTTTGTTAAAATCGGTGAATAAACTTACTCCCATGACTTGGCTTGCCAGATTTAAGATTTGGGCACTTAAGTCTATTTTACACAAGACAGACTCTGGGTGTAGTTTACTTCCAGTTTTGATCAACTAGGTTAAAATATGAATAATGAAGATTAAAGGAGCTATAAAAACTTCTGTTCTGGTTGCTATTGAAATACTGCTAGAGGTATTCTAAATAAAGGTAAATCAGTATGTTGCTTGCTACTTCTAGTTGTGATCAGTATAAATGAAAGCTGGATAAACATTACTTAAACAGTTTTGTTTGTCTTGGTACCATGCCTTCTGACTAGGGGAGAAACTGAAAATGGCATGTACTCCTATACTGGTATGTCTCAGTCATACCACCAGCTGCTTCTTGAAGTCAGACAAGTTATGAATGTGCAGCAAACTACAATCTGTTATTGAAACAAAATGGTCCTGTTTGACTTGATAGGTATCGTACATTGAGGACTTACCCTCATTTTTGAAGATATGTTTTGTTATATTGTGCTTTGACGTGGTAGATAAACAACTCTTGAAACTTTCCTTCTTCCAGTCTCAGGGAAGCCTTCAAAAGGCTTTTCAGAGATTTTTTCCAGTTAAGTGGACAGCTGACCTCCTCCTTTTGGGTCAGAGGAAAGTTTAGGCCATGCTGTGGATTCCAGTTCTAGCCTTTTTTTATCTGCTGTCAGAATGCAGTCCCATGATGTTTGACTTTTTAGCTTGTAATTTCTAGTTATAAAATGGGAGGCTTATGTGCAGTGCTTTCAGTACTGTAGATGAACAAAAACTGCTATTGCTCCTTGCTGAAGCTTTAAACCAGAGCTTGAGGGAAGCCTTTCATGTCCTGTGTGTTCAGGTTACTGTGTTACTTTGTAGCCCTTACACAGGAAGAGGAGAACAGGGTTGCACCATCCAGTTTCCTATAAGAGACTTTTTGGCTATTAGTGATTGGGTATCTGACAGACCTGAACACTGCAGCTTACACAGGAGAACTTTGCATTTTTTTCTCCTTTGATCAAAAAAACTGTTAGTGACACTCTGGAATTGTATGGCTGTATTCCAGTAATTAAGGCAGAAAATACTTGTTTGATAGTATATTATAGTGTACTCTAATGTAGAGGCTCTGTGTTGTTGCACAACAAATATTTAAAACTTCTTTCCAACAGGTTTTATGGAAAGAACTCTTCCTATGTCCATGGTGGCTTGGATTCTAATGGAAAACCAGCTGATGCAGTCTATGGGCAATCTGTAAGTACTTGGAAAAACTTAGTGTCATTTCATTCTTTTTCTGGTCTCCTTTGTGGTTGAGGCAGATATCCAGCTGTGATTCATTCACTTTGTCAGTGTTTTCTGTAGAAAATGGGGAGAAACAACTGTCTAATTGTAAACAGCAATAGTTAAGCAAGATGTGCTTCCTTTTAGTAATGCTAATAAAATTGCTTGCAAAGCAAAACAAAGAGAATGCTGCCAAGCTTGCTTGCTAGAGTTTAGAAATAGAATCTAAAACTGAGTGTGTTGTTGCCTTTCTTTGGAGGCTGCTGACTTAGCAGAAATGGCTTTCGCAGTGTAACCTTTATTCTGTGCTTTTGTAGGAAATCCACAAGAAGGTGTTGTCACTAAACTTCAAGGACTGCCACACAAAGATCCGTCATGTGGATGCCCATGCTACCCTCAATGATGGTGTTGTAGTCCAGGTGATGGGAGAGCTCTCCAATAACATGCAGCCAGTGCGCAGGTTCATGCAGACGTTTGTACTTGCGCCTGAGGTATGCTATATTGAGTGACAGTTATTACAGTGCTTACACTCTAATGTCAAGATTTGAGGCCTTTTTGATTCACCGTTGGAATCTGAGGAGTTAAACTAGAAAGGTAGCTTACCACACAATTTAGTAGTAATACTCCGGAGATTCCGAAGGAATGTCCCTGCTTCGGTATGTTCATCTGTTAACCCAGAATATCATAACTGCAGATGTAAACACCTAAAAAATATGGCTACTAGGTACCTGCAACACTTTTTCCTTATGCATTTCAAAGTTTATTCTTTGATTTGCCCTCCTAGGAACTTACCCTTGTATCAGGAAAGGACTAGTGGAAAGAGGAAAACACTTTGTCCTTTGAAGACAAAAGATCCAGATTTTCTTATTCTCTAAATGGTTTACTTGTCATTGGAAGGTGGCTCTCAAAATAGGCATCTTTTTTGAACAAAATAGTTCAAATAATTGAATATGATGGTGAAAAAGGATTGCGAGATCACTTAATTCTTAGCCCTAGGTCAAACTGAAAAATAGATACTTCACAGAGAGCTCTGGCTCCTACTTTGTCAATGTTTTTGTCAGCTATCAGATTTAAAAAGCACTAAATGAATTTCTTCTCTTGGTTCATGCATGCTTAACTTGCCTAGTATGATGCTGTTTTTTCTGAATAGTGCAGGCTTTTTTAAAGGGGGGCAAACTTATATAAATCTTTAAATGGGAGAAGGATGAGTTGCTCCATGAGTTACTGTTACCTTACTTCATTTTTTACATTATTGCAGTTGATTTAATTGAATCAGTTCCTTCCTTTTCCCTTCTAGGGTTCTGTTGCAAACAAGTTTTATGTCCACAATGATATCTTCCGCTACCAAGATGAAGTTTTTGGTGACTCTGACACTGAGCCTCCAGAGGGTAAGTACAGGCAAATCTTGGATGATTCTGCTGGTATTTGTTCCTGAGTCTATCGCAATGCTTAATTCCCAGACTAGAGGAAGCATTTTCTTAAAGCATTAGGCTTCAGGGTATTCTAGGTCTCTTTCTTGTCTGTAGTTTTATTCTTCTTTTACTATGCTGTCTATACTTCAGCGAGGATTTGCAATATACAGACAATTGCTATTTTTCTGGCATATTCTGTTTCTGTTAAAAGAACTGTAAGACTTTTTTTGAGCAATAGCAATCAGACTTGTAGGCTACAAATCTGCTTTTCTGAAGTATTTGGAAAATGTTGTTAGACCTTGGTCAAAACTGAGTAACCTAAATGATAGCATAAGTATAAGGAAATATGTTTAATGTCATGTCTTGATATGCTGAAGAGCACAAATAGGAAACACAAGGCTTCAAATACATGTTGTGGAAGATGACTTGGGCTTGTACGGAATATTAAAGCTGTGTGTTTTTTTCTAACTCCGAGTAGAATCGGAGGAAGAAGGGGAGGAACCTGAGGAAAGACAGCAGACACCTGAGGCTGTTCCTGATGATACTGGTGCTTATTATGAGCAAGCTGTCAGGTAATAATTACATTAGATTAAGTCAGGTGTTGTGTAATACAGACTGTTTGTAAAACAAGTCAAATGAACTTAATGCTACTCATCATTGTCCCTTTTGACAGTTGAAAGACAGATGAAACTTAAGTGCTGTTAGGCTGAAGGCAGGGACACCGGATTTTCTGTAGATGCAATTTTTTGATGGTCTGTAGCATACTATTGTGAGACCTGCATGCTTGTGCAGTGTAGCCTCATCTAGACAGATTAGTTTTGTTCTTCCTCTTGAACGCAATGTGATTGACTTCTGTATTGAACAAGTAGTATTCCTTACCATCCAGTGATCTAATCGAATACGATACCACTTCTGCTTCCTTTTTTTGTGGTGATAATAGCAATGACATAGAGGAACACCTGGAAGAGACAGCTGCAGAGGCAGAGCCTGAGCCAGAGCCAGAACCTGAACAGGAACCTGAGCCAGAGGTGCAGGAAGAAAAATCTGAGCCAGTGTTGGAGGAGTCAGCTCCAGAAGAAACTGCAGAGAAGAGTCCTTCTCCAGCTCCTGCTGATCCAGCCCCTGCAGTACAAGAAGACTCCAGGGTAATGACAATGGGTGGCACTTTTCTGTGGTGTAGTGGCTTCATCAGTGTTAGACTCTGTTTTGTTCATTGTTCTGGTGCAAGAAGTATCTGGAATTAGATAAAAGTGCTTAGATGCTTTAATTCTTTTCCATGCCCAAGTTACTCTTTCCAAGTCCAGTTGCCTCCTTTCCATTGGCTCCTATACAGTAATAGGTAGTTGAGATTATAGGTAGTAACTGCTTGACTATGATGTTAGGACCTAAAGGAAGGCTTTGTGAACTTAGTAGGTGTGTGAACTGTGACAACAGTGAGAGGCTCAAATTCTTTGTTTGTAAACAGAGCTTCTGAAACTTTGAACAGACTGTAACCAATGTGCTAAATCAGGAGAATGGGTAAAATGTGACTTTATTCTGAGGTGGTGACTTTTGTCACGCTTCAGTGTCAAGAGAAGCAAAAGTAGTCAAATGAATATTCCAGAAAGCAATACTTTGAACTCTTGTTTGATACTTGGTGTTAGGCTGCTGCTGTGTCGTACTTCAATTCTACATGGGTTTCAGAAGTAGGTTAAAGTGTGACTTTGTTACCGTAATACAAAGTCTTCTGAATTGGAGCAATTTAAAGGCTGAATTCAGAATGTCAAGTAAAACTTAAGCTATCCTATTACCCTGTGCCTGTTAGCTATATCATCTGAAATATATTTCAGAGAGATATAAGCACCTGGAGTTGAGTTACAATCTTCATTTCTTTAGACATTTTCCTGGGCATCAGTAACCAGTAAGAACCTCCCTCCCAGTGGAGCTGTTCCAGTATCAGGAATACCACCTCACGTTGTGAAAGTACCGGTCTCACAGGTAGGAATCCAGCACCTAAAGCCATTAAGTGCTAAACTGACTGGCAGTAAGTTGAGACAGGAAAAATGTAGTGTAATCTACTTGATTATGATCTGAATTCTTGGAGAGACTGAAGACTATCACAGTGCCCTGTGAGATTTAGTAAGTGTTATTCCATGTTTTTGTATTGAGAAGGAATAATTCCTTGTGAAGGAAAAACAGGGAATGCTCATACGAGTGCTGACTGCATCTGTAGTCTAAAAAAGTTACCCCCTTAGCAGGAGAGGCAGTTTCTCTAATGGTTTTTCCTTTGCTGATGAACAAGACTCTTGTCATGAATGAATTTATTGTAATATAAACTGTAACTGTGGCCTTGCTGAGCCAAATTTAGGCTTTTTTCTATATTTTCAAGGTATTTTATCTGTAACTTCATAGTAAGCTCTTAAGAGTTGAACCCTACTGTTATGTTTGGTTCTTGCATGATAATTTGTTTTTGAATTCATACAGCCCCGTCCTGAGGCAAAACCTGAATCTCAGACCCCACCACAGAGACCTCAGAGGGATCAGAGAGTGAGGGAGCAGCGAACAAACATCCCGCCACAGAGGGGTCCTAGACCAAGTAAGAAAAGCTACAGACTGTAACACCGTTTTCTTCCCTTTGGTTTGGGGAATCAGTGTGATCTAAGTTTTGAAAATCTCATTAACTGTCAGTAAGTGAATATTTCTACCTAGATGGATATTCTAGGTTATCTTAGTCTGCAAAGCTCTAGAGCATGTTTTAGCATTCTGTGAAGTATCCAAGGTTCTATTCAGTGTTTGATTTCAGTCAGGTAACAAAAAATAAGCAGTTACAAACTTGCTAGTGTGGGATGCTTACTTCTTTTAATGTGTAAATGGATAGACAGTTTGAATTCTTATCCTATAGTAAGGCATTTGATCTGACCATGCCTAGCTTTTTGTTTATTTGGACTGGATTTTCTTAAACTTTACTTTTATGTTCAAGTTCGTGAGGGCGAACAAGGTGATGTGGAAACTAGACGGATTGTGAGGTACCCAGACAGTCACCAGCTATTTGTTGGGAACCTTCCTCATGATGTGGATAAGAGTGAACTAAAAGAATTTTTCCAAAGTAAGTTGGCTGCTCTATTGTACTTCTCGGGGTTTGGGGTTATGGCCATCCGTGCGGTCAACAGAACATTCTAATGTGTGACCCAAGAACTTGGCTCTTCTCTTGCAGGCTATGGCAATGTGGTTGAACTGCGCATCAACAGTGGTGGGAAGCTCCCTAACTTTGGGTTTGTGGTGTTTGATGATCCTGAACCAGTTCAGAAGATCCTTAGCAACAGGGTAAAATAAGCTTTTTGTTAGTGATTAGTTCAGTGATTAGTTGCTCTGATAACAGGCAGTGTTTTTCAAGTGACTGACAAGAAGTTATTCCTCTTGGTCCCTTTCTAACTTCATGTGTATTCTCAAGTAAGTGGGGTGTTTTTGCCTCCTATATTAAGGGCCTGTACAACACTTTTACAGGCAGCCTTTTGTCATCAAAGTAGCTGGTAACAACTCAAGTGAGTTAAAACTTTTTCGTTATAGAGGGTTTTCCCAAGAGAGGTTGCTGAGCTCTGCACAGGAAGCAGGTAAATACCTTTCAGAGAAGAAAGGTAGAGTCTGACCTGTATGGGCAAGGAGGTTTTTTTGCCAGAAGTTGAATAAGAAGGGATTGAGAGAGAGGCAGAAACAATTATCTTTGCTGCAAGCCCATGTAAATGCATAAATTACAGTGGATGGGCATTAAAGTATTTTTTAATGTAGACTTAAATCCTGTAAAAGTACTTTAACATACCTCCTACCCTGCTTTGACCAGTGCTAAATTCTGTTGCTTTGCACGTGTGCCCAGTGCTTTGAGCAAGCATGTGTCCAGAAATAGTAGGGCTCTTCTTATCCTGAGAAGATAAGTTTTAAAGGGTTTGGTAGGTAGTTAATAAAAAGGTAAACCTGATGTCTGTTATCTGATGTAATGCGAGAGTTTGCACTGGGATTGTAATGAAGTCATAGCATCTTATTACAGCTGCTTTGTCCAGCGTAGCTGATGGCTAAAGCAAGGTGATGTACTTCGTCCTTAGATCTGTTAGTTCTGTAACCAGTTCAGCAGAATTAAATAGCTAGACTTTTTGATGAAAGCACTTGTGCTGACAATGATATATCTTTCAATATTTTTCACGTTCTTGTTTGTGCAACTACTGGAATAAGTTGTTTGGAATGATCAAATCCTTATTCCTGTAGTTCTTAGTTTTTTGGACTTCAGCTCTGGCTGCAGTGAGGCTTTCTGGATGTTGCCAACCTGTTCATCTCCGTTCTCGTTTCACCGAGGTTTCCAATCTAGCAAGCACTTGTTGCTGCAACTCTAAAAAGTTGAACCTGATCAAAGTGAAAGACTTCACTGGCCTGTATAGCAAGGTGGTAGAGAGGATCCAATGTTTAATGTGTCAGAAGAAAAAACTGGTGGAAGACTGGATTACCACATTAATAAAATTAGGTGACTGTTAATAGTTTAAATACTACTTAAAGTGTCAGAATGCTCAGTATTAGGTCTGAGATTTGTTTTACGGTTACTAGAAAATGGCTATGGTCAGGCTATGCAACCAGTCTTGTGCTTGGCTGGAGAAGATATAAAAAGAAACGTCTGTTCTTTTGAAAACCACTTTTCTTGGATGGAAAGGAGGATATTAGACGAAGTTGCAAGGATCTTTTGACTTTGGAGACTTACGGATATTTCCTTAATGAAAGTACCTCTTTTCTCTTGTTACAGCCTATCATGTTCAGGGGAGAGGTGCGCTTGAATGTGGAGGAGAAGAAAACACGAGCTGCCAGGGAGGGTGACCGCAGAGATAACAGACCACGTGGACCTGGAGGCACTCGTGGGGGGCTGGGAGGTGGGATTCGAGGGCCTCCACGTGGAGGAATGTCCCAGAAGCCAGGATTTGGAGCTGGAAGGGGGATCGGGCAACGCCAGTGAATGCATCGTGGATGTTGACGTGGTGGCGCAAACCCTTTTTTTCCTGCAGATTTGTGAATTTCAGCCTTGGGTATCTTGGAATGTGGCCCTAGCCTGTTATAGACTGCTACGTTTGATACTATTTTGGCCCCTTTTTGTTTGTGTTATGGTTTTGTGATTATTTTTTCTAGTCCTTGTCCCAGATTCCAGCTTTGTGGAACAACGTTTTAGGAAAAGTGGATTTTAAAAAGAAAAGAACTGAATTTCCTTGCTCACCTCAAACTTACGGACTGGATTTTTTTTTGGTACCAGTGGTCTTTCCTAGAAGAATGTCTTTGTTTTTCCTTTTTTCTCCCCTTCTACTGAATTTGGGTGCATTTCAGTCAGTGGAATAATATTTCACGTGCATGCGTTCAAGAGCCTGTAGGAAAACATAGTACTTGGCAAGTATTTCAAGGGCAGGAAAGCAAAACTATTGATTTATCCCTTGAGGGTCGTATGAACATCCTCTGATCTGGAGATATTGCCACTTGAAAAATTGACATTCACCTTTCTCTTTGTGGCGCTGTAAAAGTGGAATAATGAGTATCCGTAGAATCTTTTTTCTTTTGATACGTGATCACGGAAAAGAATTCTAACTGCTGTTTTACCACTTTAAAATTTTGGATTGTGGGATAGGTTTTAAATGTCTAGAACTTGACTCTTAAAACACTTTTCCTGAACTTGTGAAATTTTTTTATTGAAATAGGGAGGTTTTTTCATGTTTAGTTTGTATTTGTATAAAAAAGCAAAATTGTTGTGCCTTCTATTTATCTCTCATTCCAGTCTTGGCAAATTGTTTAAAAAAATAATAAAAATAAAAAAGGTCTAGATTTGCTTTATCAAGTCAAGAGTATGTTGGAGTTCTTCCAAGGGGAAGATGTTCTTCATTCTGTCACTAAGTTTGTTAGGTAGAGGTGGTTACAGCTGAAGCTTTTTAATACTGTCTGTTTATCAGTTTGGCATTTGAGTAATCAAAACTGAATAGTTCTTGGATGCGGAACTTAAAAATTGAGCTTTGATGCTGGGCAGGTTCTGTTACAAATTTTGCAGAAGTACTTTTGTGACATTCTTTCTCTCTACAATAAGTGAGTTACTTTTGCAGTTGAGGCATTAATTTAATCTCCTGCTTCTGCCGAACCTGAAATAGATGGCATTTTTGTCAGAAACAGAGAAGGTGCCAGTCTGTCCTGGAATTAACAGAAATGCTCTCTCCTACTTCCTAAATAAGCTGAATAAATGAATTTTGGTTGGAGAGATCTGGTAAGACTTTACTGCACAGAACAGTGTATTTTTGTAGCATGTAAACATCTGGATGAAAATGCAGTCTTGAGTCTACACCAGACCTTCAGAGCTCTTGATAATAGACAAGAACTGTTTAGTAAGCTGCTTTTTCTGTGCTAAGGTTCATTTTATCCGTGTTTTCTCAATTTATTAACATAACCTCCATGCATATGCAAGACAGATTTTTTGGCCTGTGTTCAAACAAAACCTTTGTTCTTTGTAGGACAAAACTGCCCTGCTCTAAATGGCAGGTGGGTACTACCTGCTCCAGAGCAGTAACTTGCTGCCACTTACAAAGCAACAAACTTAGTGGTTAAGCCTGGTTGTATTTAATCGCAGTGGGGTTTTGTTCTATTTTGGGTTTATTTTCAGTGTTGCATTGCTTCCCTTACGAATGTTTCTCAGATATTTTGATAAAGTGGAAGAGAACGAAGTGGGACAGCAAATAGCTGTGGTGTGCGCTCTCACAGCCAGAAGTACTGGAAATGCATACTGCTTCCTCTTGTGGCGGCAACTGGTATTTAAAAACAAACCTCTGCGTTTTTCCACATTGGGAATGATCATCAAGTGAAGGTGTGCAACGGAAGTGTTTCACTGAACTGCCCTTGTTTGTTATCCTTTATTCTCATGTGTTGTGTTTTCTGGTGTTCTTGATGTTGAATCTGAGATTGCAGTAACACGTTGCACTTCAGACTATGAAGTGCTATTAATAAAAATTTCTTTAGCTTAAAATCTGTGAAAGCATCCATAAACCTGAAAAAACACTTCTGGACAACTCTGGCTTATTGGCATCTGGGTTGAGAAAGGTCTGAGGATTGTCAGCGAAGAACTGAAAAGCCCCTAAGGTGAAGTGTGCGCTTGTTTTCATATTACTCATGCTCAGTATGTTAAATAGTAAGACCCAGCAAGTTATAATCTTATGAGAAGATGACAGATAAAATATATACAGAAACTGTTCTTGGGATATCTTGTGCAGAAATACTTTTCAGAAGTAAGTTATGTTGACAGCATCTCAAAATACAGGCTGACTTAGATGGTTTTTGTCTTCTTATGGTTCTGTGACTATCTAGTAACCAGCTCTGCTGAAACAGCCTTCTGTAAAATGTCGTATTGGCTTTTTTGTTTAAAGTTTAGTAGCCTTGGGCCCTTTCTGGTTTGCGCTTTGACTGTGTTGTTAAAACCTCAATACCTATTGTTTGAGGTCTTCAGTGGTGTATGTTGTAATGGTGAAGTCTCTGAAGAAGGTGTGATTTGGTTTGCCTCAGCTGGCTGCAGTGGGCTGGAGCACCTGCAAGAAGGATAACCTCTAATACGAAAAATTGTAGCAACTGTTCTTGAACAGAAAATGCTGCGGGGAGTCTTCAAGTGAACAGGACGCCTTGCTAGTGCCTCCGCTTTAATGCAGGTAGTGAAACTTTGTTCTGTGACGTGTTCTCTGCAATATAGGAAATTTTAGAAAAGTTGGTCAAACTTCTCTTTAGGCCGCTTTCACACCCACGCAATCATGTGCCCAGTGCAAGGACCACCTCGTGATCCGTACCTTAATGGTCTGCCCTTCTGAGGCCACGGGGCTCTTCAGTTTATGACTAGTGTGATCTGGCCTCTTAGGACTGTTCTTAATAGTATAAGATGAGCAGAAAGAAGAGTTTAATGTTCAGCCATACTTAATACTACCCAAAGCAGAACTGAAAGCTATGCTACCTTTGCATTTTCGTAGGTTAATTGTGCAAGGCCCTTAACTGGGTTTAGTTAATCCCTTTTGCTTGTGCAGAGGGAAGCTGCTTTTGAGTCCTTTTAACTGTCAGCTGACTTGCATGGGGCCGTTGTATAAAGCTGAACTGAAATTTGTGTTTGGGACTGTGTCCTGCCATGAGATTCAGGTTGGGAAGTGGGGCTTTGCAAAGAGAACTTCCTACTGGAGTAAGAAACAGCCTGTGCGCGAGATGCTGTGTGGTAACAGCAAGCTCTGACTTGAATCTGAAGGAGGAACTGTCTTCAGCAGCGGTATACAGAAGGGATGCCCTTTACACTTGATCCACTTTACACCTGAGTTTGCTTTCCTTGGTGAAAAGGATGGTTCTGGGTGCAAGTAGGAAGATCCAGAGGTGACCTCCGGAGCTGCTGATACTGTACCTGACTGACAATCTTTGTGAACAAAACGTGGTTCTTAGTTCCTCTTTCTTTACACATTGCTGCCTGGGGCTAAGAGCAGATGACACACTGGCAGTTTCCCTAATTACTTCCTGCTAAAGCATGCACAAATTATCTCGGTGATTATTTCACTTCCAAGCAGCACCGTTCTTACTCTGGCCAGTAACTTGAAAAACTACTCTGAGATCTTGATAATCTTGTTTGTGTGTTGTGCGGAAGATGAGGTAAGGGGGTGTGTGTGTTTGGGGGGGATGTTAATGGCTTGTTTTGAGATACAAAACAATAATTGAGTGAAGTGCTTTCAGACTATTTTTTGAAGATAACCGTTTGAGTGCTGGTGTGTTCTCAGAATGGATGTAAAGAGCAGAATGTTGCCCTTCCATCCTGGCATAGAAGGCACCTTGCCATGCCCAGTGGGATCTGCTGCTCCGTCAATGATATTTCAGACTTGACAAAGCACCTGACTGTTGAAAAATACTTTTGTCTGTTAGATTTGATGCGAGTGGCGGTCCTTTAACACTTCAAGAAATCCTTTTGGGTGTCTGCATCAAGGTCAGCTCCTTTCCCAAAGGCTTTAAGGCTATGTATAAATAATGCTGTACCCAAACATGCAGAAAAGCATGTGAAGTACACCCTCCTTCCCCTTGTATGAGAATTTAAGGCCTAGTTTGGGTCTGCAGGAAGTACCACCAGTCTTCTGAGACTGAAATCCAGGGTACTGTAAACATATCGACAACAGAACTTTGTGTTTGGGTAACTGTCAGTGCTGTTTGAAAGACCAGAGCAATGTCTTACACAGGCTGGAAATGTGAGACATTCATCTTGACACTGCTGCTGCCCAGACTTGATCTTCAGTCCTTCAGGAATTCCTGTGTGGGGTGGAGCTCAGGAGGTCACAGATGGGAGAGATTATTCAGAATAAAAGGTTTAACAGTAAAACTGGTCCTTTGCCTTGTTTTCATGAAGTGTTGTATTAGCACAAATGCACCAGCAGTGTGGGCTGTAGCCTTGAATCTCTGGCACTAAAAACTATAGGGAGAGAATTTGAGAAAAATCTTTATTTTTTTTAAAATTGGCATTAGCATGAATGTATGATTCAATAAACATCTTATGTACATGTAACAGCAGAAACTTTACATTTTACTTTCATACTGCTGAAATAAACTTTAAAATAGAAATCCTACAAGCAAGAAAAATAACCTGCCACTCTGTGTGGCAATGCAAACTGTAAGGTACGGGTTTATTTCCTCATGGCTTAAAAACGCTGCTTCTAAAGAAGCAGATGCTTTGTGCCCTGACCAATGTAGCAAAATGTCCTTAGTTGAATTGTGAGGTCTGCCAATTTTGTTTTATTTATATAATATAACCACTCCCTGTAGAAAAGGGAGGCTTATTTTAAAGGTAGGTAGGCAGGAAAGTACTTCATGATTAAGCTAACTTATTCTTCAAAAAAAAATCTGTCTTAGGTTTTAAGTGGGGGGTACCATGCATTGTCTGTATTTCTCTACTCTTCCCTCTGTTCTTGAGGGGAGAGGAGCATGAAAACTACTAAGCATTGACTTCTTTCTCCGTTATACCTCTTGAAAACTGCTGGTAATGATCCAGTAGAGTTCAAGAGCACATGAGTATTGCCTCCTCTTTCTCTTCCTTTTCTCCTAAACTTGAGTGTTTAATTTTTACTCTGAATATTTTTCCGATGATCCCCTGTGAGAAGCTGATATTTTAGCAGCCGCCTTGCAAGGAAGCAAACTAAAGCAGGCGAATGTGAACTGTTTCTATCCCTCTTTTATAGAAGCTTACTGGAAGTTAAAGGAAGTTGAATTTTATTCTCTTAGCAGCAGCTACCTCTCTTTTCTGTGCTTAAAAGATGATTAAAATAGAGTAGCTTTAATGCCATGACTTCATTCTTAGATTCCGGTAAGACTGGGGAATGAAAGGAAAAGGCTCCAGCCTTGTTGCCACTTGTATTCTGTATGAACAGTGTCCTAATCTGTGTCCTAATTTTCAAACAAATTGCAGAAGTAGCTTAGATTTTTTTATTCACAAAAGCCCATTGGTAAAGGGGCGCTGATGGATGGGTTTGTCAGGAGGGATATAATGCTGTTACCTGCCCTGCCCCTCTGCAGGAGGCTCTCTCCTACAGCTGAGGTCTCTCTTGGCAAGTGCTGTGTTTGCTCCCTGAGCTCCACCTGAGAGTGGCGGGTGACTGGTATTGCCCTCTCTGGGGGCACAGTGACTGCTGGCACGGGGACGGGACGGCCAGTAACATCTTAGGCAGCAGCTGCTAAATGCAGCCCGGCTCATCTGTCACAGCCCTTGGCTGTCCCCGGTATAAACAGTATCAAGGCGCTGTTGTATTTTGGAACAAATGAGCTTTTAAGTCAAGCTTTTGAAACAAAGATTTTCTTCATACAAATGGCTTACAGATGGGAGAGATACGGGCAAGAGAACAAAATGCAACTTGGGAGAAAAAGGAAACCTAAAGTTTTTGGGAGGTACCCCGAGATACAAGATTCTTTGGGGTTTTTGACAGATGAGGAGGATACTTTAAGAAAACTTCAGGAAACTGAGGTGGTGTTTATTAAGGACACAAAGAAAATCCCCTTTGTGCTGAAATGTTCCCACTTCTATTTGTTTCATATGTTTTCAATTAGAAAGTATTCCTGCTGCGTATTTTTATCTCCCCTTGAAAGTAAAACCAGATGTGCAATGGTTGTTTTGAACAGAAATATCTTAAGTATTTTTATTTTTCTTCTAAAGATAAATTCATTTACAAAACAACGTAAATGGATGTGCGTTTGTAGTTGGAAGGGAGAAATTCCTGGGTCCTCCCCTCCTTTTTATATCACTTATGCATAAGTTTTTTTCACTACTCCTCATCTCAGTTTTAATATAATAAGCGTGATATGCTGTACACCATGGTGGGATGTGAGTAGACAACACAGTCCATAAAATGTCACTATCCACAAGGATGTTATGCCTGCTTATGGCTGTTTGATCTCGCATGGGTTGCTACGAACAGCTGCTTGGGACAGGTTTGTGCATCTTTCAGGATTCAAAGGCTGCTTCCAGGATGGTGTTCACCAATGCTGCAGGGATGGTAATCTGCGATGAAATGCGCTGTGACCTTTGCATGTCAGGCCATTTTCAGGTGAAGTCCTTGGTGTGTCGCTTCTTCAGATCTCTCTATAAATCTCTTAATTCACTCAAAGTTTTGCTGTAGCTCAAATGCACGTGTGAATGGCTTTTAGCACAGTTGCCTTCTGTTTCAGTTGTTGAAACAAATTCATCTCTCTCCTGCAGCTCGGTAAGTCCCTGAAAGAAGAGGTGAGCTCTGGCAGCCGTGGTTGCTCTCGGTGTACTGCAGCCAGGCTCAGGAAACACAAGCTTCTATCTCCCACATATGAACTCCATTTCACAGCAGGGTTGAGATGCTCCAGGCGGTGCATTTCAGATAATTTATTCCACATGCGTGTGCTGAGTTAAGTCACTTGGCCTTTGTGCCTTAATGTCCATGGCTGTCACTTGATGCAGCTCTGGAGCTGGCCCATCTCTCCTGACTTACTGCGCCCGTTGCAGGGAGTGCAGTGCTGACTGTACAGCGAGACTCTGACCCTGCACTCAGCAGCAGGACCAAGCTCAGAGGCAGAGTTCAAGCATAACAGATCACTCTTCTCAGTGAGGAAAAGGTGGCTTACATACCCACCATTCAAATTCTCATGGAACATCACTGTTTTAACTTTATTTCCAGGAAAAAAAAAATCCGGTTTGGACACTTCCAAAGCTGACAGATCCCTGAATTAACCTCCTGCCTCAAACTAAGCTAAGGACGGATGTACCAACCATGTGTTTGAAACGCACGCATCTTTCACTGGCCCTGATGAGTTTAGTAACCCAGCTCAGAATCCTGCTCAGTGCTGGAGGACTGCAAAGGAGGCTGGAGATGCTGCTGTTAGTCCTCCACTTCAAGTAGGCTACTCTAGGGATTTGTCAGCTTGGGGTATGCTGCTTCTGAGCTTCTTTTCCCTGCTTGCTTCTTACTGAAGCCTGGCATTGGAAGAACACAAGCATTTTGGACAGAAACATACTCAGGTTTGGGAACAGCATGACAGGAAGGAAACAGCGCAAGTTCAGTGTAGGCAAAGGCAGAGAAGAGTTTCAAAACCCTTGTTCAGTTGTTTCCCCAGCCTAGGTCAGCACAAAGCCACAGGTGTTGTGCTCCCTTCCCATTTTATTTTTTATCAGAAAACAAACACCTGTGGGCCTGAGGGAAAGTGGGTGTGTACATCTGAACAAGGACTTGCTAAGAGATCTCATGATATTCCTGCCCATGAAGGACGTACCAGTGTCCCTCACATTAGGGTGCAGTTACTCAGGGAGATGTGCTTCCAGCACCACTCTTACGTTATGGCTCTTGCCCCTTCTCCTCCACTTCCCTTTGTTATGTGCTGTTTTTTTCAAGGGTTGGTTTCAGAGATGACAGTGCCCAGGATTATCCTACCTCTTCCCCCCATGGGACAAGTCAAGCCTCATGAATTCTCATCCTAGCCCCTTGAGGAACAAGCACCTGTAAAGTACTGTAAAGCCCCAGCCCACACAAGGACTGCATGGACTGGGGTTGCGAGCCTGCCTGCACTTAATGAGTAGTAACTATTAGAAGCTCCTGTCTGTTGTTTGGGTCCTGATCTGCTCGTCCTTTCATCCTCATGCTCCCTGCCCTTGCCTTGCTCTTTGGTACTGAGCTGAACTTAGGCTGCCTCTGCCCGCTTCTCACTGCAGCCTCAGGAGCAGAGCTGGCCTAGAAGCAGTGGTCACAATGCGTTTGTGTCCAGCTCTGGCATGTCACAAGCTCCAGAGCTAGTCCTACTCCTTAGGGCCTCGTGTTGCTTCTTTACCCCTTGACAAGTACCTGTGATTACGATGCTTTAAAAAAATTGTAAATGCATATGCAGGAGAGGGGCTAAGGTACTGCCCTTGGACGCAATCTGTTTAACATTGCATAGTTTTAGTTCAGTAAAGGTCATTGTGTGTGGATTAGGTATCAAGCAAGAAACCCTGAAGCCCAAGCCCTGCTGCTGCCAGCGCTGGAAGTCGTGGCCTGTTGGTCTCCGCAGGGCTACAACAGGGTCGGGCAGGGCCACTATCAGGCCTCCAATGTTGTTGTCACTGTGAGGGTGTTTTCACTGCCAGGTTGATCCAGGCTCTTAGCTGCTCCCTTAGCTGCTCCGTACCTGGAGCTGTAATTTAGTGCCCAAATTCTGCGGTGTGCTCAACCCAGGCCAGCTGGCTCAGCTGGTCTGCAGCCTACAGCTGGATTCGTGCTCGTGGCAGACAGGAACCCCTGCACGCTCTGCAGAGAGGACACGGCCTAACCCACGGGGGAACCGGCGATGCCCTAAGTGCCTAGAAAAGCCAGATATCCTTCCACAGACCCATCATGGCAGGTGATTCCAACCTGCTACAGCACTGCTGTGGCAGCAGCTCCCCAGAGCCCTAGCCCCACAAGTCACTGAGCTCTGTGCCCTTCAGACTGGGGAGCTGCGGGCCGGCTCTGCCTGTCCCTGCCCGTGCCAAGCCTGACTCACCTGCAGGAGCGCTGACACGCTCGCGGTGCTGAGCAGGTGCTGAGCAGGAGCACGTAGTCAGTGGTGCTGCCTCGTGCCCCAGCCGGGCGTAGCCAAGGTCCCTCTGCAGGTCAAGAGCGTGCCCTTGTTTGCCGTAAGCTACTTATACGCTTGCCACTAAAATTGTATAAATAAGAACTAATTTCCAGGCAGGCTGATGTTTTATTCGTGGTGGTATCATCCCACACCCAGTAAAAGATGGATGATTTCATACTGGAAGTGCCAACCTATTTGAACCTGAGGCTGGGAACTGGTGGTAGGATTTTTATCCCCTCCCCTCACTGTGAACTTCCGCTGCAGGGAAGTAGCTGAATTCCCTCTCCCTTGTGCTTTTTTTTTTTTTTTTTTTTCCTTTTTGTGACTGGTTTCTCACTGCTAGTAGCAGCAGAGCAGTGACAGCACTAAGCACAGCCTTCAAGCCCCACCAGTGATGCTTTGACTGTTGGAGGGATTGCTAAACTGCTATGAAGCCATCCCTGTCTTCCCCCAAAATGGTATCACTCCCTTGTGCTGAACCTGTTCCCAGTGCATGCACTTTCCCTGTGCATGTCCTGGGTCAAGCCCCGGCTTCTTCATCTCCACCGCTGCCAGGAGCTGGCCCTATCCCAGGATGGGCTTCAGGGCCCTCTCTGCGATATTCCCAGGAGCAGGAATACTGCAGGGATGAGCCCATCATTTCTACTTGAAGCCTGACTCTAAAGTGCATGAGGGCTGCAGCCCAGGCTTGCTTGACTCGATGGCCGCTTATTAAACACAATTTAATTCCTGTTAATAGCTTCGACTATTGCTCATACACATTGGCACTTTCTACCTTGAATGCCAGGAGAAGACAGTGTTGAGGCATACAAACAAATCTCCTATTGCATTCTGCTTCCTTCCTCTTCTCTCCTAATCTACACCAGGATCCTCGTTCGACAAGTGAACCCGTAATTTCCTTCGCTAGATGCTGAAATCCTCCCCCTTTGAAGACTGCCTTGCAACTCCTGTCCTCCACCAGGGTACGGTACCAGGAGCTGGCAGCACGACGCTGGGACAACGTGACACGGTCAGCGAGGACAGAAAAGAGCCGGCAGGGAGGCAGACCCTACAGATCAGGACGCCTGCTGCAAGGAAGAGCCCGGGTTGGGATTTCTCACCTGGCTCAGCCTGGGCATCCCATTTCCAAGCTAACTCCAGCATCACCCAGTCCAGGCTGCACACATCAGTGCTCCTCAGCATGGGAGCACCCGAGGGCTGCTCATCCCAGCGCTTCCCAGCGGGAATGGCCCCGTGCAACAGCTCCCCATGCAGTGCCTGCTTCACGGCAGCCTGTTCCTTCTGGGGCCATCTGCTGCACGCCGTGGTGGCAGGGTTCTGGGAACACGACAACCCCGTTGCCCATAAACTGCTGCCACACAGCTGGGGCACTGAAACACATGGAGCTATACAGGGAAAACGGCCCCAAAGTGTGCCTGCTCTCCAGCTTGTACACAACTTGCTTTCACACAGTGCAGACTCATAGAGGAGGTCGCTGGCCCACCCTTGCGTTCCCCAGGGGTGCTTTTCACGCACGCTTTGCTATGGGAGCGCTTTCCTGGTCACCGTTACCCTGCCTGCTTTGGGGGAATAGTTATTCTCCGATTTCTTTGTGTTTCCCAAGACACCTATCCCTGCCAGGCCCTTCAGAAGTCGCAGAGCTGAGGAACATAACCTCACAGAAATGAAAGTTCAGGAGGAAGAAGGGGGATGAATGCAGAAAAAAATGCTTTTTTTTTTTTTTTTGGTTACCTCAATTTGAGTGAGGTAACGGACTCCTGGCCTAGATCCATTTGAGCAAAAGAGGTGTGATGAAACTGCCAGTAAGAGAGAATTGTTCAGAAGGAGAGAGGGGCTGAGAAAACTTAAAGGACCTGAAGTAATTTTGAAGGTGTCATTCATTAATTTTGCTATTCATTAACTTCATTAGCTTCTGCTTTGGTGCTCATTTCCTCACCCTGAAGAACAATCAAGCGCTTAATTTTCTACTTAAATAGTGTGCTGTCTCCAGAGAAATGATGGGAATCTATCGAGAAGCGGGAGCATCGTAACATACCCTTCACAACTCCCTTAGAGAAGATGGGAGTGCAGGGTGCCTTCCAGCAGGGATCAAATACTTTTCTTACTGAACTGAGCTTTTTGGGACACTACTGTGAGGCCAGACCAGCCACTTGCAGCCCCTGGATGGGAGATGTGCAGTGTCCAGCTGGCAGGCAGTGACCCCAAACCTACAGCCCCCCATAGGGCCTGCTGTGGGGCAGGCAAGGCTCAGCCTGCGTTACTCACTGCTGCTGGAAGCGAGTCTTGGAGTGATGGATATTGAAAGAGATTGCGTTGTCTTTATTTGGCATAACGATAAGATCTGTGTTTTATTAAGGAATGGTAGCACAGTACAAAAATATGATTGTATAAAATCTGTGAAAAATGATACCGTTTAAAATATCTTTTTCTCCTATCACATGTTCCTTTCTTTTTAAAAATCTCTATATTGTAAACGCTTGCAATCTTTTTCTACCAGCACTAGGAAGCCAAGAATGGTCCTCCTTGGTCCTTGGATTTGCCTCAGAAATAAAGATCTTCAGAAGTGGCAGAAGAAACAAAACAAAATAAAAACCTTCCAGAAAAGTCTGTGGAAAAAAGAAAAAAAAAAAAACACACACAAAAACCCCACATTGTTTCTATTCACAGGACATGAGAACATCCAGCATTTGGTATTGTTTGATGCTTGTAGGAGTAAAGTCCCCCAGCCCTGACCAGCAAAGGCTTCTAGGACAGGAGGGGTGCGGGCACTAGGAGACCCATGAAATGAATGGCCCTGCCGCGTATTTAAAGGCAAGCTGATGCTGTGCCAGTGTCAAGGCAAAGCCTTGCAGTCTGCAGCACACCACTTGCTTACTGGTCTGTCCTGGACCCTTTTCAGCACCTCTCATGGATGTCCATGGGATTGGGATTGGGATCCTAGCTGGAAACCTGCTTTGGTCAGAAATTAAACAGTGAAGGACCCATCTACCTGACTGAAAAAGTAAATTTATCCTACCTTATATTTCTTTTCCACAGTTAGCAAAAATAATTCCTGCTCACGAAGTGATACATTTTCAGCAACATCTGGAAATAATGCTTTTTTTGGCATGAGGCTATGTTTTTCCAAAGAGTCCAAGCAAATTAGGACCTTATTTTCTTTCTACCGCCAGCCCGACCACTGATTTTATTCAGAGGTTTTGTTTCTGAGCCTGGTTTTTACAGAAAGCTAACAAGTACTGAGTTAAATTCCATCAACATGCCTGGAAGCTACCCTGCAATATCAAATCCTGTACGTTTACTAATAAATATAGTTGTTGGCACTGCTGAAGCAGCCTACTTAGGAGATAGATTATCAAAGCAAGTTCTGTTGCAATGCTGCGACTAAACAGGGAAGTACAGATGGGGAAAAATGTTTGATTTTGAAAACTTCACAGACTTTCCAGGGGCTCCTAGGACAACCTAAGGTCTTGTCTACGTGGTGAAGTGATCTGGCAGAACATTTGTGGGCCAGCTATCAGCAGCATCTGACCTTTGCCAAAACCCTGCATGTTTCACGTTGGGCTGTACGAGTGCTGCTCCCTTTCACCATGTGGGCAGCCCTGGGGCTGGAAAATGGCCCGAGTGGAAGCTGGCTGCTTAATGAAGAGAAAACAGTATTATGGTGAGCATAAAACATGCCTAGGGGTTGGCAGAGTTGCAGTGGATGCGGAGGCAGGCTGGTAAGTGTGCAATTCTCGTTTCTGTCCCTGAATTCCCATGGACTCCACTAGCAGCCAGAGTGCTTGTATATGAGCAGGAGATACAAGCACCTTTCTGACAATTCCAGTCCCTAATTTGCCTTCCTTTGGCCTTACCCAGTGCCAAGAAGTGACACCGGAGCTCCAGTGAAGCAGTAACCACGAGATTATCTATGTCTCCTGCCCCCCCTCCTAGCCAGAGCAGAGCGAGATGAGATGGGAACATACGAGATGGACGAGGCAGGAGGTTCCTCCTCCTTGCTCTGGTCTTACCCTTGGGCTGTAGGATCAAGACCTAAATGGGTGGGAGCACAGTGCATGGGATCTGTTAACAACCGACAGACAACTCCTTGCAGCAGCTCCAGCTAGGCAGAGGGTGGGCACAGAGACGTGCTGGGGTGAAGTCACCCTGCGAGGAAACCTGGAGCTGGCTGTGCCCTGAGGCCCTGGGGACACCCAGGCATAGCGTGAAGCACAACCACACTGCTGACTCCTGCGTGCAAGGCTTGGACACAGAGGCAAGGACCGCTTTTGTCCAAATAACAGTGAATTGTGGTCATTCCCCTGCTGCCGGGCAGGGGCAGGTAGCGGAACTCCTCGGTTTTGCTCGTTGTCTCAGCCAAGGACGAGCTGGTTAAAGCGATTGCACAACCCACGGCTGGCACGACCGTCTCTCGCGCATGCAGGAGGGGCTCAATAATTCAGTGAGCAAACCCCGAGCCGGCAGCAGGCTTGGGCTCCAGCCAAGGCTCAGAAAGTTGTCCTAGCATCAAATAACAGCTCTGCTCAACAGCTTGTGGTCTCCCTCCTCGGGAAAGCACAGTCTGCCAGGGGAAGGAGAAATCCCCAGCCCACAGGTTTTCTGCTGCTCGAATAGAGGAAAGAGGGGCAGGGGCTGATGTACTGGGTCATACTGGTATCGTGTGACCTTTCCCTGTCCCAGCAGTGCTAATGGAGACAGAAAGCTAGGTGGCCTTTGCCAAAACATTAGGAAATATTGCCATTTGCCCTAGTCCACACAGTGACCATCATGATTTTTTTTCCTTCTTCTTCTTTTATTTCTTTTTTTATTATTTTTAAATAAAGTGTATTTAGTGCTGGTGAAAGGTGCTGAATTGGCAGCATTGGGGATGGGTGTCCCTCTGCCTGGCCATGGTGGTTTCTCCCCTCGGCACCGAGCCCGTGCTAGCACCCAGGTCTCCCGGAGCTGCCTGGACCACCGGCGGCTGAGGGGGGGCTCCCACCTCCCGTCCCAGGCTCTGAGGCTGATGACCTGGGCCAGGCTGGAGCTGCAGTGCCGGGGTTGGCACATCACCATGAGCTGCTCCAGCTGCTGTGGGGACACAACTTCTGCAAGCAGGAGCCTGTCTGCTCCTGATGAACCCGTCTGCTCCTGAGGAAGGCATCAGGACCGCAGCCCAGGTCAGCGGGCCTGAGCATGAGATGGAGGGAGAGTGCAAGCCCCCCGGGTGCCGCTCATCTCTCTGTCTTTCTGTAGTGCCTAGTCCAGACCCCACGCCAAGTGCTTCAGTGCAGACTGATTGTCTCTTCCTTCCCACTCCCTTTTACCCGCCTTGCTAAAGTGCAAACGGACGCAACTGAATCGCCCCGGGTGCTGCAGCCCGGCTCACGAGCATGGTCCCACAGAACCAAGGGGGGCCTCAAGCCCCCCACTCACCCATGCCAGACCTGAGCCAGCCTTTCAAATAATACCCCTGCAATAAATGGCGTGTCCCCCCCACCCCAAACGCTGGCGCCAACCCATGCCACCACTTGGCCAAAGGGAGACCCCTTTGCTCCCCCGTCAGTGGGCACCCACCGCCCGCATCCCACCCTCCCTCCCCTCCTTCCCTATCCCCAGCACTCCGTGCCAGCCACCCCGGGGCTCTGCCGGGTGGCAGAGAGGGGCAAAGCAGCCTGCTCCAGCCTCCCATCCACGTTAAAGCTAAATGCAGCACCAAAATAGTTACAAAAATAGAGTTTCGGGTCCATTGGCCCGACTTCACTATTAATACTACTGCTATGAAATGTCTGAAAATAACAGCCTCTCTCTCTGTACACACCTTCCCCCCCACCCCGTACCGAGAATATTGCCTTTCGCCCGTTCCTGTTGTGACAAGGCATGAATATGCCTGTTTTCCCTACATTTTAAATATAATTTATGCTTTAACTCACCCCACACTTCTATCCCCCCATATTGTAAACAAACATGGCAGAAAGGGGTTTGGGAAAAGGAAAAAAAAAGGGCTGTTTTAAAAAACCTTCATCATCGAGTGGTCTGAACAGTATTTCTGACTCCTGGGAGTCAAATCTTTCCAGGTCGTTTAAAAGGACAGAAGGTACCTGTGACTTCTGATGAAGGCTCTGATGTCCTTCTCGAGTTTCCCATTGGATGCTCTCTGATGGGGATGAGAGACAGAATGTATTTGCTTTCCTCTGTCCAAAAGTCACAAAATGTTTGATCGGCAAACCCGTGACTAAAAAAAGTAAATATAGAAAATAAACAACAACCCACAGCCTCTTTCTTAAGTTTCCCCGTCTATCCAGTTTTCAAAGTGCAAAACCTAGAGAAGCATAGAATGATTTTCTTGCTTTTTTTTTTCTTTTGTTAGGGCTTTTTTTCCCCACGTGCTTAACTAGTATGGCCTTTCTATAGCAAAAGTCAGATAAAGCGTAATTGCAATCATTTCTGCACATGGAATTATGGATCATTCCAGTGACTTGAGAATCTAAGCTGTTAATAGGCTAAAAAAAGGATTTTTTTATCTTTTTTTTTGATTGTTTTCTCTTTGCATTATAATTAAGCATGAATATATATTAATATATTACACTGCTTGGATTGCAGCTGGAGCAATCCAAACCTTCCTATGCTGTAAAACTAATCCCGCCCTTGCACTCCCCAGATCAAGAGCTGTTTTTTCTCCTCCCCGTGCCGCTTATCGTCAGTTCCCACGATTAAAAGTCCCTCCCAGCCCCCCTCCCCCCCCCTCTTTTTTTTAGTAGATATTGCCACATTCTTAAATTCATGCATTGCTGCATTGCTATTGCACATATATAAAGGATTGCTCTCTCCCTCCCAGCTGCTCCCCTTCCCTCACTGGTTGTGCACATCCTCCCTGCGGACGATCTTGTAGATGATCCAGTAGAAAATGTTGAAGATGAGGAACGCCATGGGGAAACCGATGCGCGAGATCTTGTCGATCTTCTTGGCTCGCTGAATGAAGAGCTTCCGCATCTCCTCGGGGGAGCGGGATGGCGGGGGGACGGGGTTGGCCGTGTTGTTGTTGTTGGCGCCCTTGACGGAGATGCCGTCCTTGGCTTGCAGGCACGCTGGCCCCATCCCGTAGGCGGTGAAGTTGAACCTGCCTTCGCTGGCTTCGTCCTCCTGAAACAGATTGAGCATGGGACTCTACTTAAAATGAGATATAGACAGTGCACCCTTGCTATAAGGCTCTCCACTGGCAGCACCCTGCTCTCGAGGGGGAGACGCCTCCGTCGAGCCCCGACCTCGACACTGGTGGGCAAACCCAAAACCCTCTGCTCCTGGGAGGTCAGCCTTATAGAGGGGTGCCAGCTGGGTGATGCGCAGAGGCAAAGCAGGGGATCCAGGCACCCCGTGGAGAGCAGAACGACTCCAGCCTCCTTGGTATCTTTGACATACTCGAACAGTTTACGGTACCGCGTTTCTTTTTTCCAGTTGCATCCCCTGTTTTGCTTCTGTCCCTCCCTCCCCCCGCTCCTAGCAGCACCTTCTTTGCTTTGCCTGCGGGGTACAGCTCGCCCAGAAGGAGGGGGCTCCATGGAACTCACGCAGTCGAAGCCACACCAGGAGGCTTCCTACAGAGTTACATGGACGTGCGGGCGGCACGGCCTGTCCAGGAAAAGACCTCTGCAGGCAGCACGGGGCCAGCCCTCAGCTCGTCTGCCTGTGGGATATCCCCGAGCCCCTCAGCCCCTGTCCCATGAGCCCTCTGCCAGGTGAGCAGCAGAAGTGTCCCTTCCGTGTGCCAATGCTAAGACACGGCTCCTTGTGCTAATTCCAATTAATGAGCAGAAAAAAATCCCTTATTTGCCAATCTCAAAGCAAGTGTTGTTACTGTTTTTCCTGGCAGAGGCCTTGCAGCCCTATTCTCTTGCACACAAGGATGCAATCATGGAATCACGGGGAAATTTCCCGTCCTTATTTCTTTGCAGAGTGTCTTTTCTGGATGGCCCCCATACCGAGCGGGTAGCTGCGTGGGATGGATGGACTGTGCTTGCTTGGGGGTGGGGAAGCAGAGGGAAGAGCACACTGGTGTTATCTAAGCAAAAATAAACAACCCAAACAAAATCAAGCATTTTATTTCTTTCTTTCTTTTTTTTTTTTTTTTTTTTTAAACATGGAGGCAAACTGTCGAGCTGTATGACCTAGCAGCAGGCCTATTTGTTTCAGAGACCTGGCTGAGCCTGATTAGCTGATGATGGGTGATGCAGGCATTGCCAGGTGGCCACAACCTGCGCTGCTGGTGGGGAAGGGGTACCTGGCCCCCCTGCTGCCCGCAGCAGCTCTGGCTGTGCTGCCATCAGCCCGTGCATCTCTGGCTGGTGGCACAGGGTGGATGCAGGAGGCCCTGGGCTGCTGCTCTTCTTCCTGCAGTGCTGGGGTTGGTAGCAGTGACTGGCATCACTTGGCCCTGGGGAATCAGGGAGAGCTTTCAATCACTATCAGGAGAGCTTTCACATCGCTAGCCAGGCTGGGCTGGCATCCTTGGCCTGGCTCTCCAAAAACACAAACACTCAAAGAGAGATTTGTCTAGTCAGACTTTCTGGTCTATTTCTCCCTCTCTTTCCAGGCAGAAGGACGTAAGAGGTGGAAAGGGCCAATCAAACCCTGGCAGCAGCTATTTAGCTATTTTTTTAATAAATATATATTTAGCTATTAGCTTTTTTAATTATTATTTTTGTTTTTTAGAGAGGAAAAAAAAGAGTCTTTCTGACAAGAATGAGCTAGCATCTTGCATCTAACTCTCAGGAAAGCAAGAAACAGATGTATCTGGATTCACTTGTGTTAGTGCCAGACTGTTCATTGTGCTACTGCCAGACTGTGACACATGGTCTGGGGTGCTGAGCTGTGAAGAACAGCTAGTAGATTTTGGTTTGGGCAGGCCTATTAATGTGAGTCTGACCCAGCTTCTTCAACCAGGACAGATCACTGCAACATATAATTTGTTTTCAGCCTCACGCATCACGTCTGAACCAGGCAGAGCTACCCAGACACATCAGGACATTGGGACAGAGCAATTAGGTTCTGTGGCAGCTGTACTAATCCATTTACATATTTGCAATCAGCTCCTAGCTTTCTGATGAGCCTGCAAACCTTGTTCATATTGCTTTTTCAAGTGTTTTTGTTTATGCTTTGTTCCAATTAAAATTGCTGTGAGATTAGGCAGGGATTGTAATAACAGCCTTGTGTTCAACGGAACGTCTCTGGCAAATATCTTTTAAACTCATCAGTATATTAATGTGTGGTTTTTTTTTTTCTCCTTATTGTTTTATCAACACTAGTCCAGAGTGATCTGCGTACAACAGCACAACTTCAGAGAGGATGCTTAAATCTGGATATATGGATACAAGCACTATGAGGCACCCAGGTTGAGTGGTTTTAGCTTTGGTTCTATTAATCAGGACACATTTTCTGAAACAAAAATAGCCTCAGTTGACTATGAGATGGCAGGGTCTCACTCTGCTCTGACAAAATTAACGGGTGCTGATGGTCCCATCTGTTACTTCTTTTCCTCTGCATTTGTGCAATACTCTTTATCCCAGGTCCTGGCTGGACTAAGGAAAACTGAACAGTCACCTCCTGTTTTGCAGACAGAGGCAAATCTACAAAAAGCCAGGGAATCAGGCATGCTGATACCGTGCCCTTTAGCCAACGCTGCCTCCTGGAATGCTGCTAGTTCTCCAGGCAGGCATTGTGAACTGCTGTATGATGGGTTAGACCCTGGGAAAGGTTTCCAATGGCTGAGACAGAGAAGTTCTGGAATGAGTGGTCTCTGTATGGGATTGTTCAAAGGGGGCTCTCTAAAACATGGGCTAGACAAATATTTATAAGAAATATTTTAGGCAGGGTAGCTTCAACCTTGGTGATCTCCTAGGAGCTATCCTGAGATCCTCCTCAGCTCAATCTTCAGTGTTTCTTTCTAAAAATTACACTGTTTTGTCATGTTAGCTTGAGGGCAGTGTCTCAGACCTGGTGATAAGAACTGATACTGCCACCTGATTCTGCTAGTTAATTAAGGGCAGTTGTTAATTGATCACAGTCACCTTTATGTTTCCTTCTAGTGCATCCTTCGAGATGTGATCTCAGCTGCAGTACCTCAGCCTAAAAGCTAGTAGAGTCCAGGCTGCAGGGGGCACAATCTATGTGACAAGTGCATGCTCAGGTTGGCATCAGTCATGGCAATGAGCACGGAGCGAGGCTAAGGCTGTGCAGAATGTTCTTTCCTTCCGAGAGGAATTTGCAGTCAGTTTGAGCAGCAGATGCTTTCGAACACAGAGATGACAGAAACAAAAGAGGTGTCACTTACCTCCGGGCTAATGTAGGCTGACTTTCAGGGGGATGCTGTTCTCTGACAAGCATCCCTCCCAGCTCCCTGCCTGCCTCCCCCCAAGCCCTCACTGTGTCTTCTGAAGAGGAGAACTCAGACCAGAACATCTCTCTGTGTGAAAATTGTTCTGATGAGAACAACCCTTTTGGCTTAAAATGCTTGGCTAGCTAACAAAAAACAGCTTGCTAGACCCCTGTGGTCAGCAGACTGTTAAAAGAGACACAATTCATCAAGTTTGCCCTCCTTTTTGATGCATGACTCCCTTTACTATCTGACCATGTGCTGAGGACTTCCCTGGCCAGCTGACCATGTAGTGATGTTCTGCTGGGACAGATTCCAGCCGTGTCCTTCATGCCTTATGTATTACCTTGTGATGCCTCCTCTTCCTTCTGAACCTGAGCAGCTCTTTGTGCTGCCGGGACACAAAGTTGACGGCAGCATACTCTAGAAGTGCAGAGAACACAAACAGCAAGCACACGGCCATCCAGATATCTATGGCCTTCACGTAGGACACCTAGGAGTCAGAGGGAGAGAGAGGGATGTGATGGCATGTTCATCCAAATGCCTTTTTGTTTGTCATTGTTCATGTTACTTCCAGGTCTTTGGAAGAATTTGAGCAAGCCATGGTATGGTTGACATCTGCTCTTGGATAATAAAATCTACCTCATTTAACACGAATGTACTAATAGGTCAGTGAAACTTCTTGTGGACTAATTAGTAGCAATAATTTCACAGTTTAAAATTTATCCACGTCTTCACTGTAATGGTTTACACACAGGGAAAATAGAAATCTAAACTGACTACACCAGAAGCCCTTCATAGCAGCCAAATTTAGAGCTATTATGAAAGTATGAGGGACAAAAAAAAAAAAAAAAAAAAGTGGATAAAAGCTGAACTGTATGGTGCATATCCCTGTCTGCTTGTTGCAGGTGTTTGTAAAGTGCAGAGCTCCTGGCTTCTGGGAGCTGAAGTGGATCTTGGGATGAGCACTTAGGGAAAGTTTTACTGCTTGTCATGGAAACTAAGCTAAATTATATGTAGGAGGAGGCTGGAATTTGCTCTGCTTGCCCTTAAAGTGGAATAGTGCAATGGCAGCAGAATACCTCTTGTGTTGAGCAGGAGGATCCGTGTTGTGGCTTACACATATTCTGTCCCCAGAGAGTGATCGTTTTGCCCCTCAGTGAAGTTAAGGGTGTTCCTTACCTTGGGCAGTGACGCTCGGGAGCCTGAGCTCTGAGTGGTCATAGTGAGCACCGTGGTGATCCCCAGGCCAACTCGAGCTGGTGCAGCGTCCATATTGATCCAGAAGGAGATCCAGGACAGGATGACAATAAGGAGGCTGGGGATGTACATCTGGATCAAATAATAGCCCATCTGCCGCTCCAGGTGGAAACGAGCTTCTATACAGGTGAATTTGCCTGAGAATGACAGGAGATAAATGTAAAGTTACTGGTAAGGTACGGTGAGCCTCTTGGTTTCAGCTGTTGTCTGGGGACTTTCCTCACACTGCCTAGAACCAGAATCTTGTGAGATGAGGACATACACATCATCTGACCAGTTCAGAAATATGTACATAAATCATCATAGCAAAGCAAGCTTTTGACAGTATGTCCTTTGTCAGTTAAATTTTACCTGCTCCCTTGCATCAAAGGAAGATGGAGGGAGAAAAGGTCCAAGCCAAACTCCCTTGAACTGATGCAGATGTTATGGGGACAAGATGGTTCCAATTTTTGTGTCTATTAGCTTTTTATTGTCTATATACGTATATATTTACTGGCAACATATCTACGTGTGTTTCTAGTTATGTTGTTCCTGGCTGGGTAGAACAAGGCTTATGTCACCAGACTGCCATCAGACCTAGCAAGAGATTCTGGCAAATGCATGGTCTTGAATTCATCTCTGATGAATATAGGGGCTAAGGGTGAAGAGTACTGACCTGTGTTGTAGTGCTTTGTGCAGTATCTCAAGTCTTTTTCTTCTTTGAGGATAAACTGAGGCAATGTCAGCCCATCAGCAACTTGCACGGCTCCTTTTTCTTGCCACTCAAATATTAGATCATTCATTGTGTAGCCAACTGTTGAGAGGATGGAACAAACAGCATGTGAAATAAATACTAAATACTGACATGGGAAGGGACAGACTTGTAGAAGAGAGTTATGCTTGGAGGCAGAGGCTGAACCTGGTGTTCCCAGGCAATGCTGTAATGGGTGGGATTTCGGTTGAAGCAGAACTGCTTATGCATGTGGTAAAAGCTAGGGCAATGACCTCTGCTGGGGCAGTGATGGTGTTCAGTGAATAGTCTGACATTTTTACTTGAAATGAACTGGTTGAGCTATTTATGTTTTCAAACCTGACCTCTTTCTCTGAATGAAGTTATTCATCTTCTTTTCCTCCTTTGGGATAAGCAGCATGTGCAGGGGGCAAATATTCAGCTAGAGAGAAAAACGTCCCATTTGCAGCTGAGAGCACTTTCACCTTTCTCCTCCAAAGTGAAAGGCCAATGTAAATACAAGCAAGCCAGGGTTTCTATCACGGGACCTTCTGAGGTTTAGCTTCTCTAGGAAATGTCACATGTGCTGAATGAATGGAAATCCTGAGCAAATACTTCTTGGGATGGGGCAAAGAGTGATGAACCCCTGAGTGGGGGGTCTCTAACCACACACTGGCTTGAAGCAGTTTAGAGGCTGGTTCTTGTTTTGGTGACATCTGAACTGACTTTGCCCTCATTTGTTCTAAGAGCTTTGCTGTCTCTGATGGCAAACATTATTGCTGGCGTTGGCCAAAGATGTAGGTGCAGATGATTGTGTGGGGTTTGCAGAGGGCATGCCAGCAGGGAGGAGCAGCAGAAACAAGGCTGGAAGAGAGGTGCCCCAGGCACACACAGCAGAGCAAGCCTGTCCCAGCTGTCCATCCTCTGCTCTCTTCCATGCTGGGAGAGCCCAGTGAAGGCTGATCTGGGAAGGAGCTGCAGCTGGGGAGGGAGATGGCAGAGGAGAGGGAGAGGGGAAACACATTGTCTCCTCTCTGAGATGGAGACATGCGCAGGACTCACAGCTTTCTAACTGCATGATGCACGTCTGTACATCCATGGGGAAGTTCTTCAGGTCCATGGGGCAGGCCAGAGTCAGCGTGATCCTGAGGACAGAAGAGAGCACAGGGGAGTGCCAAGCAGTCTGGGGTATGGATGAAGGGGTGAACCCTCTCAGACACCCAGCATTGCATACAGGCTGGTACCTTGCCCAAGACACACTGGCGTGCTGGAAGTAATGACTGATTATTTACCCCTTCCCTGTCCGAGCTTTCACACATGGTGTTGGAAAGAAATGTCAAGAATTGTGTCTGTGAAATAATTTCCATCCGAGTTGCCTGCTGCAGGTGGTGTTTCATTGTAATACTGCTTTGGACAGTGCAGAACAGAGAGCTCCCACATCAGACAGTTTTGCTGCTTCTATCTTCATTTCTTGCCTCAGGCTCAAAACAGTCTGGATTAACAGCAAGCCCAGACTTATCCTACGGACCCCCCAGATACATTTCTAGAGACTGGGACTGTTTGGAAATCTTTGAACAGAACATTTCTGTGTCAGGGAAAAAAAAAAAAAAAGGAAGTTTGGTCAAGTTCACAGGTTTCTGTGGGGGAAAACGGAGACTTTGGTAGGATTTTATGCAAGGAAAATGCCCTTTGGTAAGTCAGTAGGAATCTCTGTATCTTCCTGAATTCCTGCTGTACTTCTTGAGACCTTTAGTTTTGCCTTTCAAGCTCCATTTTCCACTAGGTGCTGGCTGCATTTCCTGTGGTATGTTGCTGCGCTGCCCTATACGATGATCTGTGCTCAAATTGTTTGTTTTGTTCTACAAGCTGATATTAAATGATTTGATTCAGATAGCTAGACTTGTGTTATTTGGTTTGATAATGCTGAAAATGCTGTTCGCTAGAGTGTTCAAATTTTTCAGCTTTTTGCCTTCATCTAGAAATAGCAGAATTTCCTGGGGGACAGGAATTGAATTTTTCTATCAGACCTACAGGGCATGTTGTGACAGAAGATGTTGTGAAAGAAGACAGAATTGACCTGTTCAAATGTTCTTTTTATGAAAGCAACAGCATTTTCTGTATTTAAACAAGCACCTGAGCAGAAAAGAGCCACCACTAGCTTTTGTCCACTTTGTTTTTCTCATTGCATCTTTGGCAGGGGACTCCATCTCTGACCAATCAGAGAGATAAGCCTTCAATTATGTCTTTAAACAAGCCCCTTGGGAAGAATTCATGTTAAATATCTGCCAGATGTGACACAGGGTTGACTGTGGCTGCAGCTATGCCATGAGACAGACAGCACACACATGCTGGACAAGTGTGTGCTGAGAAGGGATCAGGGAGCAAAATCCTTGGGGGTGTTTTTGGGTGAACCTAGGGCTAAGACTGCTGAGCTTTGGGTCCATGAGACAAAGTCCACCTTCTTGTGAGAGCCTTAACTAAGGTTTGACTATTGCATATAACCATAGCCCCAGCAGGAGGACCTCCAGAGGTCCCTTTCCACCACATGGCTATGACTGTTAATGGAATGCTCCCCCACCTAAAAAAATACAACTCAATTCCTTTTATCCAGTGGCATGCTCCAAGTCTCCATTTCCTCATGTTAGGCATATACAGGAGGATCTCAGCTCCACCCTCCTCCATTTGGTGGAGCCCTCCCCAGTCAGTCACCTCACCTGATGCTGTAGAGGACGTTTCCATTTCTGGAGATCCTCAGCAGCTTGTTGTCTGTGGTAATCTCATGGAAGTGGGCTCCTTTCTCATTAGCAAAGAACAAGTCAGGCTTCCAGATGGAGTCCAGCATGGAGGGGTCCAGGTCCAGAGAATCATCAGGGTATTCATTGTATGCCAGCCGTGGGTCATTCCATTGCTGTCGCAAGAAGATGTTCACCCGGTAATCCTGCATGGTGTAAGCAGGGAGCAAAGAAACACAGTCAGTGCTCAGGGCAGGTTGAAAGTGCTGAGAAATGGTGGGCATGTGCTAAAATTGCTCTCAAAACCAAACAGCTAAACCTATGTTCCCAAGTTATGGCAAGCCTTCTGACATTATTTCTCAAGGAGCTGTTGTTATTTTTAGCCCTGTAGCTTACAGCTATCTCATAGCATGTGCAGTTGTCTATCTTTGCATCCTTCCATCACAGCAATCTTCAGCTGTGTGTGAAGTGTCAAGACCTCTAGTCCAGACCCCGGGGCTGGAGAAGCAACGCTCAGTTGCAGATGTCATAAGGGCTGGTATCAGCAAGACAGCTGTGGCAGAGAATTGAGAGGAAAGGGACATGGAAGCCAGCTTCCTTTCAGTGTTGAACCATCCCATTTTCTGACTATTTGTGGTTCCTTCAGACTTGAAAAAAAAAAAAGGTAGAGTGACAAAGGCAGTCCACGGAAGGGAGACCTGTGTGTGCACTAATGTAAGGGTAACTCAGCTGAACTGATGGGACCAGATGCCCTTAATGAGAGTATGAACACGGAAGGGATGCGCATAGAGTCTCCTCTTCTAACCATAAGCAGGTGTTCTGTTTTCCCCTCTCCCAAGTTAAAATGTCATAAATGTTACAGATTTTGTAGGCTAGACATCTTTAATTGTAGGTAGCCCCCCAGCACCACACTAAGTGATATCTGCTTCATAACCTTCTGTCTTACAGCTCCCCTGAGCTCTCCTGGACAAGACTGGCTGCTGAGGTCTAGCCCAAACGTCCCAGATGCTCTCCTGAACAATTAAAGATAGTTTCTTCTCTCCCAGGGTGATCTGGTGATCTGCATGCCTCTTTTCTGCCGAATTTCACATAGGAAAGTTAGCCAGCAAATCTAAATGGGGAGAGGACCTGGCAGCTATCAGGAGAGGGATAAAAGCTCGACGTCCATAAATTAATCGACATTTCTAAGTATAGATGCAAGCTGTGTCTAAAAAGCAGCAGATAATAAACCAATTCCACTGCCCTGGCCCAAGTTAATAGTTACTATCATGATTAAGGGTTTCTCTGGTGCCTTTCTAATACTGATGTACTTTGAAGACTTTTATTAAGTGACAGGTAATGGAGGGACTCTGATGTGCTTGCCAGTAACTAATACCTCCTGCAGGCACCAGGACCTTTTTTCAGTGAGACAATACTTGGATCCTCTGAAGGGCTCCCCCAGACTCCACCAACAGATCTGTTCTTTCCATCTGGAGAACACAAGGCTCTGGAGTGGAAGGGTTCATTTAGAGGACAGTCTGACTCTGCTGCCTCAAGTGCTTACTTGACTAGGAACCTACAGCCTCTTGTTCGGAGGATATGACTCTTTCATGGTCCGGTCATACTGGAGGGTTGCGAGAGGATTGTGTCTTGGATGCTTCATGGTTTTGGTCAGGGAAGTTCATAGCTTATGTTCTACAATTTTATTTTATTTTATTTTATTTTATTTTATTTTATTTTATTTTTTCAGGCAACTTAGTGCCATCTGCATCCTTGGAGCAGAGAAGCTGCTAATGACATTCGTGATTATGACAACAGCAAATGGACCAAGGACTTGACGCTAAAATGAGCAGACTTCTGAACATGAATAAGAGTTGCAACACTCTCTCCTTCTGCTGATATTCCAGATGTCACCTTCATGAGTCCTAGTGGGTCCCTCTGACTTAATTGTTCATCTCCGTCCCCTCCAGATAATGTGTTTGCAGAAAATGTAAATAGCTGCAGACAGCTAGGATAGAGGATCTTAGTGCAATCATGCAAACCTGACAGAGGAAAACAACCCTGAATTTCCACTTCCTATTGGCACACAGCAGCTCCTGGAACAACTCATATACTTTCAGTTCTCCCTTGTCTGTGTGTAAAGATCTGCAGTCATTGCAGTCAGGGGAAATCAGTGTCACTGACCTAATAGGTAGAAAGCAAAAGGTTGTTTTGCTTATTCAGCTACAAATAAGCTGGATGCTAGCAGGTCAGCTCTAGATGGGGGCTTATGTCATGTACAACACAAATTAAACTCATGTTTGGAAGAAACTTCAGGGGTAGCTGCCCAGAAGTGTTCTCAGCCTGATGGAGTGTTGGAAGGTGGGGAATGGAGCCAATCTCTCTACAGTGGTCTGTGATACCGCAGGCAAGCTTTGCTGCAGGAGGAAATTCACTCATTTTATTCCTCATACTGCATGTGTTTGTGTAGAAGCACTTCAAATGTGCCTCATTGCATGCAGCACCTCGTGGAGCAGACTGAAAGACCTCACTAGCACACAGTCCCTCTGATTCTAGCATGCCATCCCTTAGCTTATCACCGGCAGGCTTGGTTTTATCCCTTTCCCCTCTCAACTCTAGTTTAAAGCCCTATCTATCAGCCCTGCCAACGCCTGAGCAAAAATCCTTTTCCCCCTCTGAGAGAGGTGCATCCCATCTGGTGCCAGCAGGCCCGGTGTCGTGTAGACCTTCCCGTGATCAACAAACCCAAAGTTCTTCTGGTCGCACCAGTCTCGAAGCCATGTGTTAATAAGATGAGTCTGCTTGTCAGCATTGATCCCCCCTGTCAGAAGGACAGAGACAAACACAACCTGTACCCCTGGTCATTTAACTAGCCTCCCCAAAGCCCTAAAGTCCCTTTTAATCACTCTCGGACTTCTCCTTACTACTTCATCATTACCAGCCTGAAAAACTAGTAGCGGGTAGTAGTCGGTGGGCTGTACCAGGCGGGTGACTTTCCTGGCAATGTCTCTCCCCTGAGCCCCGGGGAGGCAGCAGACTTCCCTGTGGGTGGGTCCAGACAGCATATCAGGCCATCTGTCCCTTTCAGAAGGCAGTCCCCCATGACGATAACCCTTCTTTCTGTCATGACAAAAGATGTAGCGATGCAGGGGGTAGATTGCCTTGCCATAGGCACCCCTTCCAACTGGGATGGGCTTTTGTCTACATCGCTGTTTTGACTGTCGTGTTCTAGAGCCTCATACCTGTTATGTAAGGGCAGATGGGAAGGGGAGGTGGGCAGGGACAGGGCTTGCCTACCACCCTGAGCAGCAACCTGCTTCCATTCCACCCCTAGGCCTAGGTCCCCTCCTACTGCCTGGCAGGATGGGGGCACTTTTGTCCTCTGTGTAGCAGAAGAAACTTGTGCTGTAGCAGGCTGGCGAGGACACTGCCGCCTCACGCCATGGCTGAGGCACCAAGGCCTGCTCGCCGCGCTCCCCAGGGGCTGCGATTGCCCGGCCGGGACGGGGGCGCTGCTGGTTCCGCCCACGCCTCCTCAGCTGCCCTCATGAGGGCCACCGGGCCATGGTGGCTCTCTCGCCTGCCTCGAGGAGCCACCACAAGGCCTGGAGAGCATGTCTGTGGACATGGCATAGCCAAAAGTATGGACTGCAGATTTCTGGACTAGCTAAAGGATCCTGTGTATTGAAAACTTTGTGCCTAGGTACTGCAGTCAAGCTGAGAGGCAATGAGTTGGATAACACTCATTTGTAGGCTACCTGGAGTCTTATAGTGTTTCTTCTGGATACAGTTGTATGAGATCTTACTTAGCATCACCAAGAAGTCCACGGTTAGTGCTACGTGATGGACAGAACAGAGCAATTCTGATGTGAACACTCAAGGAAAAAAGAAAAAAAAAGTACTGGGTCTGCTAACTCAGCAAAAATAAATAAATAAATAAAAATCTTTCTCCATTTCCTTCTTATCGCTTGAGATCCTCATTTGTGTGCTGATCACATCCAGGCATTGATTATCTCATGCAGCCTGCTCCTCTGGCTGGCTGGGGAGCAGCAAGCACCAAGCCCGTGTTATGGCATTCAGGAGCTTTGCAATTTGGCACTAAGACCTTTTGCTCCCAAGGGGGAAATGATGCAGGGCAGGAAGAAAATAATTGAAGTGATCAAAGTGTTCAATTTGATAATGCTGAAATGAAATTCTGCGTAGTGGCCTCACGAGGAGCCAAGGAAGGCCTCACGAGGCCTCACGAGGCTTCACAAGGCCTCACAAGGCCTCACGAGGAGCCACTCTCTCCCAAGACACAGCGGCCTTGGCACCCGATGAGCAGTGTGGTGATGAAAGCAGTGGCAGGCTGGGGTAGGACTGTGAAGAAAGTGGAGAGAGGCTGCCAGGAAACCCAAAAGGCTTCAGTCCCTGCCTCAGCAGTTCCCTAAGAGCTGTCTCCACAATGTACAGGGGGTGAAAGCCTTCACATTTTGCTGATGGAAGAAAGAAAGCAGAAAGTGGCCTCCCTCAGGTGGGGATCCCACCTGGGTGGCAGAGCACAAGGGCCTGTATTCACACTGAGTTCATTCTCTAGAAAGAGATCAAACAAAGGTTTTTACTTTTAATTCCTGGCTTGGGCACAGGTTATCACCCCACAGGGGAACTCTGCCACCAACTGATTACAGACACATGCAGGAGCAACCCTTGTTAGGGTTAATAAGGGACCTGTAACCTCACCTCAGCTGTAGCCAGTCTGCCTATTTGAGGCCTGGCACGCAGGCTTCTCTTGGCCTGGGGAGGAAGCATGCTGCTTGAGGAAGGTAGGTGCCTGGGGTCTTTTGTTGCAGGCTTTGGGTGCTGGTATTCATAACTTCTGCTGATCTTGGGGTGAGTGGGCCCTGTATTAAATGCATGACCTGTATACTGCATCAGTTACGTCTGCTACTTGCTGTGCTGTGGCTTGTGAGGCTGGAGTGAATTGCTCAGTCTGTTTTGCAGGAATGGTTTGCTATCTGATTGGAAAACTCTTGCACAGATGTCTATAAGCAAGTATTTTGTATTTGGACAGTTGCAGCCTCTAGCTTCTCCTCTCCTTAGGAGGTGCTGGGAGAGCAAATGTGACTGTGCTGCAGCTGTCGGGAAGGTTACATTTGGTTTGCTTTTTTCAGCTGGCATGACAATGGCATGGAATCAGTGGGGATAAATTTGCACATATCCCTGTGTCTGGGGGAGCCTGTACTAGTAGCTTTGTAGTTCTCTATCTTAGACTTGTTTGCTGCTTGTGAGCCCTTTAAAAATACGGGATTGGGACAGGTCACCTTGAGCGCTGAGTCAAGTTCCTGGCAACTTTAGGTGATGATATTCAAGAATATTCCTCCTTTGCTGTATACAAAATGCTCCCAGCTGCCTAAGCCAGTTAGATATCAATAAACAAAACTGAGCTTCTACAGGAAGAGAGATCAAGGGCCTCACTTTATTCCGAGAGTTTTGTTATAGCAGGGAGTTTGTTAGATGAAGTACTCAGATAATCCTAGCATTGTCTCACGCTAGGAGATTCAGTTTATTCACTGAAGAACAGGACTGCATTCCCTAGGTGCTTGATCTCTATTTCACTTCGAATGAAGTATTTGTAGCTTTGCTATAGTTTCCTACTCTGATAAGGCTGGGGGGCGAGTGTGTGTTTGTTTTCTTTTTTAAAGAGCAAAGCAGGGATTTAACAGCTTGTGAGTTTTCTGTTTAACTCTTTAATAAAAGTAAGACAGTAGAGCGGATGCATCATGTTTGTCATCTGGACTCCTCTGCTGTTGGATGCGCTCTTGTAGTAATGTTTTGGGACAGAAGGAGGCTGTCTGAACCTGTCTGGCTGGTAGTGTCTCCTCTTGAGGCACTTGTTGGGTTCACAAGGATGTTCCCAACTGTGTGTTCCCTTGTCCTTAGAGTTAACTACAAGCAAGGTTGATGAGTGTACTATACGAACCACAATCTAATATAAATGTCCCATTAATTATGGGCACCACTAAAGGCTTTTATGATGGGTCTCTAGCTCTGCAGGATGCTGAAAGGAGTTGACTTTCCTCACCTTAATTCATCCCTGCTTTAGGGAATTCAGTTTGGAGGATCACTGTCTCTTTTATTTTTATTTGATGTGTTTATTTTTTGCCCCTCTCCCTGCCAGAGTTTTCAGGCCTCCGCTGCTTGCCTTGCTCCTTCTGAACTTTTTGTGGCAGAGATGCCAGCTTTCTGCCTGCTCTGTGAGGTCTGTGCCTTCTCTCAGCACTAACTCTCCCTCTTTTCTGAGGTCTGTAGACCTCAGTGACTGTATCAACTATTTGTTTCATTCTCTTTTCCAGTATTTTACACTCTTCCTGCCATGATACCTCAAGCTGTAAGTGAACCTTCAACTCCAGTCCTCTGCATGGTGACCTCATGATTTATGCTGATTTGTGAGATGCAGTCAACGTAAACTCAAATGTCGGTGGTGTCTTCTGTACAAACTAACAGTCCCATTGCAGTTATATTTTTAAAAACTTTTCTAATTGCACTTTTAGTGTCTATAAAAATCTGTTATCTCTCTTCCTTTGGCTGCTAGTGAAATAGTTACCAACTGCAGGATTCTGCAGTACTCCAGGACCTGAATGTGGTCAGGCTTTGGGTGCCTAATGGCTGTGATTTACACCACAGTGTTGTTCTCTCTCGTGGCCGGTGAAGCAGCTGGTGGAGCATTATGGTAATCAGTCCTGTGGGTCAGTGATGGACTATGGCCTTCTTGGCCATGTGGTGAAAGGCTGAATCACCTCTGCTGCACTCAAACCTTTCTCCCTCAACATAATTAGATCACTTGTTCCAATTGAAAGTAGTCAGGTCGTAGTGTCAAAATCCTTCCACAACAGGACCTTCTTTCCTTCCCAGAAACTGTTGGGGAGCTGACACTGCCTGTTTGACCTGCTGCAAAGAGAGCCCGGCTTCTCTGCAGAGTAAATCCCAAATTAGCCTGTCCCACAGACTGCTCTCGCTTACTGGGTTCTCCTTTTTAAATGCTTCAGTATCTGTGTTGCCTGTGTCTTTGTCAGCATTTACAAGCAGAAACGCAGTCCCCAAAGAAGCACGTTATATTAGGTTGTGTGCAATGCTGTGTCAGCCTGACATCTGGAGTAGCTTGTCAGAGCTGGCTAGGGTATTTCTAGACAAAGCAATGTGCCTAGAGGGTGTTCTTGGGTTCCCATGGGAATTTATTCTTTTTTTTAAATGAAAGATAGAATATGTAATGGGGGGCATCTGGAGAGGATAGCAAGTCCCTGCAGCATGTCTTGGAGGTGAGCTACATTTCTTGCTCTTGTGCTAGTCTATGCTAATTTTATGGAGCATTCTGTTTACTGGGATCCTGTGGCGTGTTCCTATGATGCATCTTGTGGTATAGGGCATATTTTGAAAAACATGTCACTGTGTAACATGCTCTGTATGTTGCATAGGGATCCCTTGTGGGCCTGCCCCTCTCTTTTGCAGGCTGTGGATCTTGTCTGCTGAATTTTTGTAGGATTGCCTGTAACACCATAGGAGGTGTCCAATAAAACAGTACATTAGGAACAGATGTGTATTTCAGTTCTAGCTCTCTCTTTTACACTATATACAAATGAATCCATGAATGCACTTCTCATCTATAAACTCAGACAAATTCTGCAATCCAACTGTGAAATATATTTTTGTGCTTGGACAGAGTTGCAGCCATTTTCTACTACTGGAACTGAATAACCCCCCACCCCAAGCACTTCCAGAAGCAAGGTATGAGGAGTAGTGTTAGAAGGGACTTATAACCGTAGGTATATGGCTGCTGATCTCCTCTGACAGCGGTGTGCATGACAAGAAACTCATTGAAGTTGCTGGGTGCAACCCATACATCAAGTCTATGACATCCTGGCTGAATGCACAAAACACCTGAAGCTGGAATCTTGTAACCTTCATTCACCATCTTTCTAGAAAAAGAATTACCAGAGTAATTCAACACCATATTTCTGGATTATCCTTAATTAGCATGGAGGTAAAGCACTGCACCTCCAGAGCTTTCCTTTGCTGTTCACTGATCATGTCACAACCAATCTTTAATAGGTTTTAGATAGAGCAATTATCTCCTGCTCTCCCGATTCTCTCCTCCTAGTGCCCTGCCAGTTAGATCCAGCCTTTAGCCATGTTCACTAATTTTGTCTGAAGTTGGCCTTAACTTGCAAATATTGATTTTTTTTTTTGTTAGGTAATGATTTTTTTAACATCTTCCAGAAAACCCATTTCTGATCTTTGGGAACATGAAATCTGGTGCAGACTGGATTTGAATTCAGCTGGCTTCCCTTCACTTAAGAGGTTTCAATCAACGCTTATCTAAATGCACTTAATACAAAGCAGCTGCAAATGTCTCTGAGCTTTGGAGCCTTTGTCAAGTCTTTAGGAAAATGTTCATTTGTTCCCTTTTGTGACCTTTAAACTTTGCCTTTATGGCATTTTCATAGAATTGCAGATGGATAGAGGCTGTGTGATCTTAGGTTACATGCAGTGAGAGTCTTGTGTGTTGGCCATGAACTTACTCAAACCCAAGGTAAACTTGGGAACACGCAAATCCTTTCCTCTGGTCACACTAAAGCAGAGGCGGCTGCTGCATTTGCTGGGGGTGCAATGAGGCTGAGCCGGTAGCTGAACAGCTGTGCTGTGATTTTTACTTACCATAGTTGTTTCTGCAATCGAACCGAAGCTGTTGATGAAAATGTTGCAGCTGACATTCACTGGTGGGCCTGCATGACAAATACAGATTGGAACAGTACTTCGTGTGCTCATAAGCCAAAATGTTTCCATTCTGCAATATTAAAACCTGTTGTGACAACAGCATAGCTGAGGGCTGAGGATGGGAATGAGGTCTGGATGACCCAGCTTAGTCTAGCCTTGGGTCTGATGCCAGCTTGATGTCAGGCAGTACTCTTGCTTCACTTCTGTTCCTCTGCTTGGCTGAATGTTTATATACCACTTCTGTAAACTGTTTCTATAAAAAAGAATAAATCACAGCCAGGAAGGGTAGCTTTTTAGATATCTCCACATTGCTGTATAGGTGCCAAACTCACCTTGAACATGATGGCAATGGAAAGGGCCAGGAGAGAGATGAGAGAGAAAGGGGGCTCCTACCCTGGGGGCTCCCAAGGGAGCTGCTACTGGTGTTGCCCAGCACGGGGTGGAAAAGGGCGCAGAGAGCAGAGGACACCTCAGGAACCAAGGTCGCCCTTTAACTTTAGGGGAATTAATCTCACATCATCCCTGAGACATCCTTCTGGGAAGAAATAGATCTCTGGAAACAGCAAGTGTGGATTTTTAGATAATTCCTCCACGCTTATGGGGACCAGGATAGTGTCTGCATTTCAATTGCTGCCTGATGGCTCAGCCTTGCTCAGGGAGCGATGCTTGCCTGTTGAGGCCACATCTGCAGTCTGGCAGCTGCCTTGAGATGAAATACTGGGGGGGGGGAGCTTTAACGAGAAGCTTGTGCCTGCAATCAGTGCAGTCTTCCTCCTGTGTTGGAAATTAATGGGATGTTTGGAGCTTGGTTTGCTCCTATCAGCTTCCCTTCCCTCCTCTCCTGCTTTGGACTCTTCTGAAACTTTTTGCCTGTCCTCTGTGGGAGTAAGGCTGCAGTCATGTTACAGCAGTGCTTTCCATGGCCCAGGATTTTCTTGGTACGGATCCCAGGCAATTTGAGTAGGTTTCTGTCTGACCAGCTTCCAGACAGCCCCTTGCCAGCTCAGCAGCAGCTCACAGACTGTTCAGTCTGCACAGCTCCTTCTCCAGATGGGTAAGCGCAAGCATGGGCTAACATCAGCTACAAAATGGTGCCTTTTTGTTCCCCTCCCCTCTTATCCCACAGGCTTGTGGCTGGCAGGCCCAGTGTTAACAAATCCGTGTAACAGAGATCTGAGCTCATCAGCCCCTGTGCTGCAGTCTATCCAGCAGCTGTAAGTGCACATTTGATCAGGGTTTAGCAGTGGGTTTATGCTATCCATAATCCTCGGGAGGAAGAGGATGCTTCTCTGGATTCTGTGGACCACGTAGGTAGTCTACGTACATGTGGCTTCCCCTCCCAAGGGACACAGAAGAAAAACTCTGCACTAACATCCTGGGTGACAGCATGAGCTCGTGCCTCTGGCGTGCATGGAAGATTTTGGCCCTGCTCATCCTGCCCCTGTGCTGGTGTGCTGAGCGAAGCTGAGTCTGGGCTCAGCGCAGTGCACCCTCGGGACAGCCCAGCTTACCCTGAGGGTGGAAAAGCTGCAGTCCTCTTTCTGTTAATCTCCCCTTCCCCCCAAATCAATCTGATAGGGGTCTTTGGTATTATTTTCATTTAGATCTAAGCCATTAAAATGCCCCCTATGAATTAGTGCCAGTTAATTCCAATGACTTGCTTTGGGAGCTACAACCCCAAGCTCCGTAACGCACCTCCTGTACCTCCCATATAAATTGGAGCCTGATTTACGTGTGGGAGGCTAAGCCAGCAAAACTGCCCTGTGGGGAAGGTGTAGTTCATTGAAACAAAACTGAAATTAAATTATCTTGAATAAAATTACAATAGAGCTGCCTTCAGCAAGAAGATAATGTACACATTTCATTAAATATTTAAGTTTAATTTCTTTGTGTGTGCGCATAATTTAGCAGTAGGACAGTTTACAGGGTATTTTTAACTCTGTGTGATCCGGATGAAAAGGCAATGTTTTGTGTTGCCTAGTTGATTATTAGGGCATGAGCAGCCCCCCCAGCTTTGGGTTGAAGAGCCCAGCGCAGGGCTCGTTGCAGGAAGCTGGATGGCAGGTGCTGTCACCATGATTAATGGTTCCTGGGAGTCCTGTGTTAGCCTTGCCAGGGGCTCTGCGAGGGAGGAGGGGGATTCACTGGTAAGAAACAAAGGAAATGAATGAAATGAGCGTTGAAGAAGGCTGCACAGTGGCTGAAAGGGGCCTGAAACTGTTGTGATGGAGTGGTGCTGAGCCCCAGCCTGGGAGACCTCTGCTGAGGGGACAGGGCTGGGTTGGCTGGAGCTGCCCCTGGCATCCTGCTGAATTCCTTCCCGAGCTGCTGGGAGAGCTTCCTCTGGGCTTCAGTGGGCGCAAGGAGGGAGCGTTACCCACTGCCAGAGGGTGCTGTGGGCAGCGATGTAAGGGAAAATCCAAGTTTTCCTCCTAACCTGCAAGAGGTTCAGCTCCTGCCAGTCCAATCAGTGACCAGCAGGGATCCCCGACCCCTCGCTGTGTCGATGTCAAAGTGCTGGCTGCATGCGAAGTTGGTACAAGGTTGTTTTCATTCTGAATGGAAATGAGATGTCTTTCCAGACATCTACAGGGCATCCGTGTGCCAAATCTCTCATTATCATACATATTTCATATGAAAACAAGGATTGTTTGTATTCCTTGTACAATTAGGGAGGTATTCATGCAGTCTTCAGTCATAAAAGGAAACAGCCTCAAAAGCAGTGTTTCTTTTTTTTTTGCATACCTTTGAAATTTGGCCTGATCCTGGCGTCGTATCCTGAAGTCCTCCCCATCAGCTTATCCAAGAAATCAGAAGGAGACATGGGTTTGGGGGCAGATCGTGCTGCTGCTTCAGCTTCTTTGGAGGCTGCCAGGCTGTGTGAGTAGAAAAAGAAGAGATTTTAATTCATATCCCATGCTGGGGAGAGTTTGGGGTCCAGAAACAGAGCAATCAACATCTCATTCCCACTGTGAGGCAGGATGGGTACTCATGTGGATTCCTAATGAGGCTGGTCTCTGCTAATTTGTTTGCCCAGCCCAAACATCTCTGAATGCAGAATCCCAGCTGCCACCGAAGTGGAAGAGAAATGATGAGTGGAGAAAATCCTTTTGTGAGTTTAGGTACAGCTCCTTGGCATGCCACTAAATTACAAATGTGAACTCTGGCGCTGGGTTCTGCAGGAAAAATACACTCTGAGATTAGCCTTGGACAGCAATTACTGCTTAATTACACTGCAAATAGCAAGGAGCATATTTGTTACCCAGCCTAATCTACCAAAAGGCAGGTGGGATCAGAGCAATTTGGAATTTGAAGCTTAAATGAATGTCATGTGAAGCCATAGCTGCTGTGGAACATTTGGGACTGTAGGGGATGGATGTGTGCTTGCTCCCTGCTCGCTGGTCAGACCAGCGCTTGCTGCTGGTACCTGCAATGCAGGGGGCTGAGCTCGATACAGCAACATGGACTCTGGACTGCGAGGTGTCTGGAGTGTGATCCTGAAATGGGACTTGTGTTGGGCTGAGATGAAAGGAAACAAAATCTTTTGAGAACCTATATGGCCTGTGGGGCAGAAAAAGTGAAGCTACTGACTGATCTGCAAAAGACAAAAATCTTCTCCTTCAGCAGCCTGATTAAGGTTGGCAACGTGCCTTCTGAGTCCGTGGGAGTCTGCAGGATCTGCAGGGCAGTGACTTTGGCTTAGGAAGCCTCTGATGGTGCTATCTGTGCAGGAACAAGTGACCCCTGGTACCGGGTGCTTGTTCCCAGTTTTGCAGGAAGCTTTGACTTCCAGGACAGGAGCAGACACCGTTCAGTTCCTGCCCTGTGGTTATGTGGTTTCTGTGTTAACAGATTCTCATCCCCGGCTGAAACTGCGGTATAAAATTGCCTAGATTAGCAAGCAAACAAATAATAATTTAAAAAAACAAAAAACTAACCAACCACCACCAGCGACAACCATAGGTGACTTGCCAGGTGCTGAAGACAAGAGCAGTCTCTGCTTGTGGGTTCAGAAGCCTGATGTTGGCTGGAGCCTCCAGGCAGTATTGCAATGCAAATACGTAATAAGGCAAAGAAAGCCCTCAGGAGGAGGTGGGGTTCGTTGCTTCACCCTTCGCAAAGCTCTTGACTTTAGGAGTACAAGGGCTGTGTGGGAACTGCAAGGAACTGCTGTGGCTGAGCATCTGAGAGGCTTAAGCATGTTTACAAGAGGCACAAGGTGTTTGGCTGCCTGTGCAGTCACAAATGATGCTGTGCAGTCTTCTTACAGCACGAGAACAACATTTTGAGAAATTTTGAATTTTCTCATTGACGCGGAAGACTCTGCAGAAGTTAAACCCTGCGTCTTTCAGAAGAGACACAGCATTGACACGAGATCCACCAGGAAGAATTTGGGTATAGTTACCATGCACAACATTAATGTGACTCAGCTCTCAGATCTATTGATACAGAACAAGTTTGAGCTGAGACTCGGGAGACAAACATTATCTGCACAAGGCCTTGACAAGAGTGTTTTGAAGCGCTGAATTCTCCAGGGACTTTAAAAGCAGGTGGGGTTGAAAAGGTCTTGGGTGCCATAATTTCTAAGTCAGGAGTCAGTGACAACGCGTGTTGCATTGACTCTCCTCTCTGGTGTTAGCAGGTCACAGCTTGCCAAGCCTTGGTTTTCAGCCCTGCAAACTCACAACTGCAGGCTGGCTTCAAGCTGCAACTCTATTAGGGTGCTGTGCTTGTTAGCTTATTTTTTACAGCAAAAAAAAATCTTTAATTTCTGCAACAGAGGGGAGATAAATTCCAGGTAATTTCCAGTGAGAACATAAAGCTAGGATTTCATTTACCCTTTGTATCTTCACAGTCTGCTCCCAGCCTGAACCTTATCAGAACCAGCTGATGCACGCTCATGCTGACAAAATGTGGGTCTAGCTTTTACTATAGCCACTTGGCACTTCTTGTCTCATCCTACCCCTGCTCTAAGAAGGGGTAAATAGGGTTGTGGAGTGGGTGAGTTATTTACTTGTTTATTTATTGAAGGAAAACAACATGGTGCAATTGACTTGCAAACTCAGAATAGGAAAGCTGGGAGTGGGAGGGCAATCAATACTGGGCTCCAACGCTGCATTCCAATAGAGTGTCTGCATGGCAATGAATCCAGAGAAAAGATTTCAATTAAGCAGCAAATGACTTGGTAACGAAAGACTCCTGCCACTTCAGCAGCAAGATGCCAGAAAGTGCAATACGCTGATTTCTTCTCATTAACTGTCGACTGGAGGAAGTGTATGGGAGTGGAAGAGTGGGGGGTGGGAAGGAGATGGAGGCAATACAAATCTAATAAGCTTTAAGTGCAAAAAGATAATTAAAAACTACAATTCCCCTGGCATTCCCTTTAAAAATGAGGTGGAAGGGCACAGATATGGTCTTCAGCTTTCCTGTAAGTGCTGTAGGAGAGCCCATGCTGAATGTGTTGGCGCTACTTCCAAAGAGCGACTCTGCTGGTGTTTTCTGGATGCCATTTTCTGTTTGTCTGCTTCGAAGCTGCAAGTAGAATAAATTTCACAGGCTCACTTCCTACATGGAAGTATACAGCTAGTAAAAATGATGTCTGTGAGCGTCTGGGGGAGGAACACCCTCTTACAGCCCCGCTGCTTTTTGCAGCTTCGTGCCCACCCTCCCGAGCAGCTTCTGTTGAGCACCTTTGGGATTATGCTGAAACTGCTGAGGATGGTTTCATGCCTCCTGGTGTGTGTTTTAGGAGCTCTGGTGACTTCTGTGTGTTGTACCTGGGTGGCTTAGGAATGATTAAGCCCTGACTTTCCTCCTGGTTACTACATATTTTTCTAAAACTAGCTTGTAACAACTTCCCCCCGAGACTTGGCAAGAAAGTTGGGGATGAGGAAACAGCAAAACCTTTCCAGCAACAGGCTCTGTGGGCAGCAGGCAGGTATGTCTATTTTCTAGGTCAGAATAATAATATAAAGCATCCCTGGGGACAGCAGGGAGGCTGGTCCACCCTGCCATGCTTTGGAGGGATGGGCTGTGTCTAACACAGCACTAAGATGTTTGCTCTGGGTGTGACAACCAAGCTTTGCCTTAACAGCCCAGCTCAGCACCCAAACAGCTATCAACTTCTGTTCTCATCCAGGATCATCTCATCTTGGCCAGTGCACTGTGCGCTCCCTTGGGAGCTTTCTGGGGTTTTCTCCCTGTGTTATTTTATACAGGAGCACCCTTGAAAGTCCCCCAGGACTGCTCATCTCCTGGCCCAGCAGAGACAAGGAGGGGGAAGTCACCAAGTGAGTTGAAAAATACTGATGATAAGAGAACTGTAGCTTTAGAGTGGGTTGTTTTCAGGGAGAAAACTTATTCTCCGAATAAATAGAGGCAAAACATGTAACAAACACAGAGGATGTAGTTTGCATTGGCACAAGAGTGTTGCCTGAGCTGAGAGCGTCCTGGTGCATTTTAATAGCAGCCAGACAGCGGATTATGTTATTTACACTGGTGCAATCCCTGGTGGATCTGGCTGAGAAAGTGCCATCGTGCAATCATCACTGTAACAACAACGGGAAGGATTGCATCAAAGGACTGAACTAGCATAATCTTCTGTGGTATTAACGCTGGTGTGTGAGCAGACACCAGCCAGCCCCTGGGAGCTCTGGCCCACCAGCAGGCACGTGAATGTGAGAGCAGGTGGAGACGAAGAGCCCAGCTGCTCAGGCCACTGAAAAATTCCATTCCTTAAAACGGAGAAGCCAAGCTTTGCAGGACACCCGGTACGGGTTTCTCCCAGCCTATGCAAGTGCTGTTTTGCTTTGTGTCTCGTTGTTTTGTTTCAGCCAGCCAGATGAAATATAAACAGGTATTTGGTTTAGGAGGTGAACCCTCTGCTGTCTGGGCACACCAGCTTGCTCAGTTCCCAGCTCCCAGTTGGTCGTTTCCTTCTTTCCACACAACCTTTGTATGGCCTTCGAGAAATATTATTTTTTCTTTTTTTTTTTGGCTGTGCCCATGGCTGCCCGTTTAATTAACTCCAACATCACAAACTGCCCTGTTCTGGTCGAATGCTGATACTGAGAGCTATTTTTTTTTCCTCTGCAAAGAGGAGAGACCAAGGAATTTAATTAGCACTGGGCCTCTATTCCCCTGTCAAATAATTTAATTGTTAATCTTTAGTTCTGAGAGGGGAAAAATGAATGTCTGGCCGCAAAAGCACATTGTGAAATGAGTGTTTGCAGAGGAAGTGTATCTCTGAAAAGCATGGAAGGATCAGGTGCCTGTGAAGGGAAGCTGGTGCGATGTCAGTGGCTCAAGAGACCGGCACTGGGTTTATTCCTCTGGTTGGGCTCTCTGCGGGCTGATGAAATGGAAGATACCTGATCTATCCATATAAAGCAAGCCAGAAAGCTTGGCTGTCATGTGTTGACAGTAATGTTCAGGGTAGCTGGCTCATGCATTTGTCCTTCAGATGTGCTGTTTTCTGTGAACAGGTATTAAAGGGGGAATATCAGACCAGGTCTTTGGGGCAGGCTCAGGTGACCAGTATAACTGTTTGCCACATTGCCTTCGAAGCTAGGCCTGCGTCGAATGGTGTGGGGTCCTGGGGACGTGGGGAGGACAAATTCCAGCTTGTTTCCATGCCCTGGGCTTGTCCCTGGCCTCGGCCCTTCAGGGCACAGCACAGCTCTCATGGGGGCTACTCGTGCCTCTAGTCGCTGCAGCTGGGTTTAGGTCTGGATGCCACCGACCTCGCTTAGTGCAGCTGAATTTCAGTCCGGAATATCCACTTCACAATATGAGCGTTATGGCAAACCCTGCTTCCACGAATGGAGGGGTTTGGGATGCAGCAGAAGGAAATTGCTGCCTGAGCTTGATAGCTCATGCACAGCACCACCAGCGATGCAGCTGCGTAACTTAGGGGCCGGAGTTGGCCTTTGACTTGCTCACCTGGATGTGCACGGAGGTTGGCACTGTTTGGGCCTGCGGTACCGGCACCCCGCAAGCTTCCTCCCAGGCGGGAGGCTGGAGAACACCTCAGTTTGTCCCTGGGTGTGTTTGGTTTGATCCTGAGCACTGGGATGGGAACGTCTGGTTTTCCTCCCCGCTCCTCTGAGGACGAGGGGGAGCTTATTCACACTGAGCATGAGGCTGTCCCCAGCCCGGTCATCAGAGAAGAAAAAGAGAAGTGGGACAGGGAGACTGCACCAGCCAAGCTGTGCAGCCAGGAGGGGGAACGAGGCCTCTGTCTGCTGAGGAGCCATGTGCTGCCTGTGTTGGTTTTCCTTTTTTTTGGCTGCTTCACATGTGAGCAGTAGCAGTGGCTCCCATCTGCAAGCCAAGATAGCTGAGTTTGGCTAGCTGAGCTCCTGGTGGAAACTGTTCTCTCCTGGCTTTAATTGCAGGAGCAGTAACCGCTTTGCAGGGTAATTTCCCTCTGTGCTTGAATTGCTGCTGCACCTTGGCACGGTCCCTGCGCCACGGCAGACGAAGCTGGCTGTGAGACGCAAGAGCAGGCTGCACCCCACTACCCCAGGGGGCAAAGGTGTGTGTCGGGGGGAAGTACATTGCTGATGGTTTGGATGCATTTAGCCTTTAGAAGAAAATTTGGGCCGTCCTGCGCCTGCCTGCTGAGCCCTGGAACTGCTAGGTGCTCGGATGGAGCGCTGCGGGGAGGCCAGCAACCTCCCCGCCTGCAGCACGGGCCAGGGATTCGGGACTTTTATTGACTCTAGCAGGCTCTGACAGGAGCCACGGTCGCAAAGAGAACATCGGCCGTTTGGGCAGAGGGAAGCACCATGTTGTCCACGATTAACTAGCAGAGCTGCGGTACCCATGGCAACTCTCCCGCGGGAAGGGGCTGTGTGGGAACGCGCCGAGGCCAGACGTGAGCGTGGCCACCGGTGCTCCCAGTCCTGCTCCCTGCTCCGCTCTCCTGGCTCCCCCCCCCAGCCCCCCCCCCCCCCAGCAGAGACTGGAGCCCAGCATGGCCCAGCCCCTGTTCAGCCTGACTCCGGGGCTGCCTGTCTCCATCTTGTCCTCAGCAGCCACGGAGAGGACAGACAGACGGACAGACAGATGAGAGCTTTCCCTGCAGGGAGGGACAGGGAGAGTCCCAAACCCCGCAGCGAGCCTGCTGCTCCTGACTGCACGTCAGCATGTTATCTGGAGGGGAATGCTGCCAGGCGCTGGCCTGGGGATGCTTGGCAGAGACTGCAAGCAGACTTTTTTTAAAAAAAAAAAAAAAAATAATTAGATCTACTATCAAAATGAATAGCACAATCAATATTGATATACAATTCAATTAAAAAGGATGAAACTTATTTTCTGCGTGTTTTTCTCTGTCACGTTGTCCCTGAATTCCTCGCCTGCAGCAGCAGAAGTGGCCAGGAGGGACAGAGAGGAGGTGCACGGGGAGAAGGGAGCCCTGGTGCCGTGTTTCTGGCCTGGCCTGGTGCAGAGCAGAAGGAGCTCTGAGTGGTATGGGTGTGCTTGTTGCACGCTGTGTGCTCATGCTCAGCTGCAGGAGGTTACACCATGCAGCGTGGATGTGGGGCGGATTACAGGCATGAATTCATGAAGTTAATTTTTGTGATGGGTTTTTGGGGGGAGGAATTACAACTTAGGTTTTGGCTTAGGGTTTTTGGTTGTGCTGTTGCTCATCTGAGAGCTTGAGCAGTAGAGCATGGAGTAGAGCTGGACCTTGGGAAAGGATAGGGAGATAGCTGTGTACAGCAAGGCTGGTGAGATGTGGAATTGAAGAACATTTGAGGAAGGAGTTTTCACCCTGAGGAAGAACTGGACAGCAAGCTATGCAGTGATCTACTCAGTTATTCTTATTGTGTTTTATTACTATTACTCACAGGGGGAGGAGGGGGGGGCGGGTAGGAAGGTAAAAGGAGGCTTGTAAATACTGCTGTCTCTGGCCTGGGTGGCTGTGTTCAGTTGCTGTGAGCTGCTTAAACCAATTCTAGCTCTTGCACCACAAGTAACTGCATTGCAGTAGCCGCAGGATGTAATCAGTTAAAGTTTTGAGAGCATTTGGGGATCCTTTGGGTTAAAGGTCCTGCACACCATTTTCCAGCCCCAGGGACCAGCAGTACAGCAGGAGAGGAGCTGGGAGGCACTTTTCCACAGCCCCTGGGGAATTAACCCTCTGCGACCATTCCCAGCCCAGGGAAGCTGCCACAACTTCGCTGGACTGAGAAAATCTTTTCAGACTGCAGCATTCAGATGTCTCCATTTTCCACTGCCATGTTCCTGAAGCCCATGGCTCCTACCCCATATGGCAAAACATCCTGTCTGGAGCTATAAAGCATCCCAATTACACTGATTAACTCTATGGAAAGGCACCAGCACTCGGAACAATTGCTGACTCTGCCTGGACAGAGCAATATGGAAATAATAAATGACTGGGCAAAAGGTTAGGGGGCAGAAGAAATCTGCACTGTGTGTAGCTGGGAGGGGAGGAGCCCAAGGAGACCAAGAAATTGCAGGAGAACAATGTGTGGGTGCATGCACAATCCCTCCTCTTCCCAGGACCGTTGTTCAAACTGTTCCCGCTGCCAGGCATCCCTCCTGTCCTCGCTGTGCCTCCTGCAGTGCCACTGCCACCGCTCTCCCTGCTGCCTCCAGATATGCCCCAGGGAGCTGGAGGGAAGGCTTATTCCGGCTTTTGATTTCTTTGGGTGTGTTACAGATAAAGCTTTCAGTGCCTGATATTGTGAGCTAAGCCCATTTGCTTCTTAATACTACTTGATGGAGGCGCTTTTTGTCTCCACCCCGAGAAGCGAGTTAAATTCAGAGTTTTGAAGCCAGAATTCTTTCTGGTGGCATTCTCGACTAAACCTTCCTCCAGAAGAGGCTACAGCTCTTGCAGCACAAGTAGTGACTTTCTAGAGGTTTATAATCCGAAACCACTGAGACAGGTTAGAAACCATAGTTCATGAACAGTGAAGAATTGCAAGTCAATGCTCAGATTTTAACCATTTGTGAAATAAATCCAGCAAATGCCAGCATTGGATCTTGCGTTTCCATATACTGAAGGGTTTAAAAAAAGACAATTCTATTTTCATAGAAAAACAAATGAAAAAAGACCTTGCGAAGACAAAAGCATGTGTCTAGCTTTCTGCATGCTGAATATTCCCTTTAAAGTCAAGGGGACTAGGCAGATGTTTAAAGTTATGCATAAACCACCTTCCTGAGTGCAGTAAATAAAGGGGAAAAATGTCTTTACAAGACAAGGTTTCACATTTTAGGTAATAATATTTTCTTCGTTGATGCATTCTTGATTTAGTGTTTGCGTGGAGAGCTGCCGTGGGAACCTCTGTTGACGTCAGAAGGTTTTAGATCACAGACCAGACAAGTGTCAGAGTTACGAGAAATCGCGGGTGCTCTTCTATCTATAGCTCTGCAGTCACACCAGCAGTCGCGTTTTCATCAGTTCAAATAGTTTGCCACGGCAGCTTTTTAAAAATTAGTTTTAGTTTAAGGATTTATGCTGCTTGTTAAGAGTGAGTAGGGATATTGCAAGTGCTTTATTCTTTTTTTTATGAATCAGGTGGTTTGAATAGAACTCTTTTAGAACGGATTTAACATCCAGCGCTGAGTGGTGGTGGCTTTTATCTTCTGAAACTGTGCTATGGATCCTTTGCAAAGGGAATCTGAGCTAGCACACAACCTACCTGGAAAGTTGTGGGCCCCGTTGTAAAGCTGGGGTTCTCTGACATGCATATTTTGTATTGTGTGCGATGAGTGGTAAAAGAACTTTTGTTGTTTTCTGATAGAATTGTTGTCGTCGTGTCCAACAGCATTGCAGGCAAAGTGCGGTTTAATTGGTGTAGGTCTGGGTACACAAACATGAGGCAAATGCCCTGCCTCACAAAGGCAGCAGGAGGTGAGTGTTCCCCATGTGCTGCCTTTGATTTCTGGTGTTATTTATCTGCTTATTCATGAACTATAAAGAGACGTAACTTTCGGGACAAATGGCCAAGCTCTGGCACCCCTGCTGAGGGCAGCTCTTCTCCTCCCTGCCTGGCTGCCCTCTGACTTCCATCTCCTCAGCTCCCTGACAAAAACCCCGTGTTTTCAGTCCTGGCAGTGCTGCAGGGCCCACGCTGATGTGGGAGAGCAAGTCGGGTCTGACAGGGCTCGTGTTTTGTCAGCCACACCGACAGCAGGTGATTTCTGAGCCCCCAGCCTTGTGTCAGGGTGCGATGGAAGGGGCTGGGAGCTGGAGGATGCTTGTGATTCTCAGGTGCACAGGGCAGCAGGAGGGGTGGGATGCTCACATTTGGGTTTGTGGATCAGATCTGCGGAGCTCTGGTGCAAGAAAATGATCTCTTTGTGTGTGAGGGGGGATATTTTGTGAACAATAGCCCTGCTCAACAGCATTTCCAGCAGGTAAAAGCAGTGGGAGTGACCAGAGAGACAAGATAGTAAAGATAACGTGAAAAGTCACTTTCTTGTCCACAGGCTGTCTTTGCAGTTGTTAGGAGATAAGGCTGCCTCACCCAGGAATTCAGAGCATCTTCCTTCCTGCTCCCACCTGCAGTAATGCCTGTGTTGCACAGCTCCTGCTGTAACAAGGGACCCTACCCATCCTGTGTAGGGGTTCTTGGCACCAACGAGGATGCTTGGAGCTAAGGATTTGTTAAAGAGTGCTGATGACGGCTGACCCTTACGTGGTTTTGGGTTTATACCTTCCTCTGTTAGTGAAGAGAGGAGGTGCCTATGCTCCCTGGGGCTCTGCACAAAGCATCTTTTTACTCACACCATCCAAAATGGAAGAACAAACCAAAATCCAAAGGAAAATGGGTAAAGGTGAGAAGTGATAGATTTTGTTGGATTTCCTGCACGGTTCCTGGCTCACTGCATTTTGCCACTGACAGATGCAATAGCGATCCGATCCACCACTGACCACAGCTGCTGTCTGTTGATTCATGTGCTTATTTGCTCCGATCCCACCTGGGCTGGGGGTCAGGATCCGCAGCCTGGGCTGGGGTCGGAGGGGCAGGAATCGCTCTGGGGGTAGGTGTGGGGGGAGCTGCAGGCGGCAGCTTTCATCTGCCGGCAGCGCGTGCGATGATTGATGGCACTGCAAGCCCCGCTGCTCCGTGCATGCGGCACTCCTCATCCTGGCAGCCTCTTGGCAGGCTTTCCCCTTTTTTAACCCACCCCACAATGAGCTGCTGATAAAAACAACAGAGTTCCCTGGCTCTCTGCTAAGGCATTTCTTTTTTTCTTTTTTTTTTCTTTTTTCCCCCACTAGTGGGCTGTGAGCCACAGTGGCAAGATGAAGAGGGAGAAATCAAAAGGAAAGCAGGTGCAAAAGTGTGCTGGTTTTGTTTCCTCCCCTCCCTCTCAAAATCCAAATTTCATGAGGGTTTGGTAAATTAAGATTTCTCCTGTTTTTCTCAGCTGGCACTTAAATCCAGCAGAGATGTATTTACAGGATGCCAACTGTGTCTATGTACCAGCCAGATGTGTTGCAGTCCCCAGATCAGCAGCTTACCATGGTGCATTATATGGATGAAATAATTGTCTGCGTAATGGGGTGTGCTCAGCGCGTGTAAATGACGGGCGCATCTGTCTCCATCTATTTTTGTTCCCTGCAAGCCTTCTCTAGGCTTTGGCCCTACAGAGGGGCCCAAAAGCCACATTTCTTTTGTTGGTTTTCTGAGCGTTGGTTTCCTGAAGGGTCAGCAGAGATTCAGCAGCACCTCGGAGGTGTGTACCCGATCTGTGACACCACCGGGATCGAAAGATGCCGAGCTCTGGGACCAGATCAGCCAGAGCAAACCGGCAGCTTTCCAAGAGGTTAAGGGGACTCTGTTATTTTGCACCCAGCAGTGAGCATGGCTGAGAGATACCGTTGTAAACCTTCTTCCCTCAAGGGAAATGTTCTCTGTTGTCTGGCTTGTAAATACAAATGTAAATTGTTTGAGGTAATCTGGGGGAAGGGAGAGGGAAAGAGATAAGTGATTTTTTCTCCTTTAAGAAGAACTGACCTGCTGAGTTAGCAATACTTTATTAAGTTGAGTGAAATGCAAAAGTTGCTGTTTTCTGGGCTGTGCAAGTGTCTAGAAGGCAGCAGCCAGACAGCCTGGTGATGAGGTGTCTGCTCATGGCTGCTACTGGTCCCTCCAGTGCCTCGTGTCGGAGCAGCAAGAAGAATTCCTGCCTCTCTCGCTGCTTTCTTTGTGCTCCATTTATCCCAAGACCCTGGTGTTAGGAGCTTCCCCCCTCTCTGCAAACTGAAGTTGTCAAAAGTATTTCAACTGATTTTTTTTTTTGTTAGAGCTGGTGAATCAAGCCATGATGGGGAGGATTTGCTGGAATTATTTTTTTGTAGTTTATGACAAAATGTGATAAGCCATTTTTCTTGAAAGGTGCAGGATGCAGAAGTGTAACCACACAATAAGAATAGAAGTCATTCCACCTTTGCTGATGGGCAAAGGTCAATAGAAAGCATGCAAGGTAACAATAGCCAATCAAAGGGGTAATTTACTGGAATTAGTGAGAGCCTGATCTAATGTGCCACAACAGTGAGAGCAGATACAGACAAAATAAGCTGATATAGGGCCTTCTGATTTCTGTCGTCTTAGTACTAGTCACTTTGGCATTCTCAGGGAAGCTCTAGAGTTGCAGAAAATGAGTGAATGGAACTCCATGAATAGATTTAGATGATCTGACATATCTAGATGTTGTGCTTTTGATTTAGATGTTGTGATTTTAAAGCAGGATTTGTTTCTCAAAACCCTTGTCTTCCATCAGTAACTAAATAGCAATTATATTCATTAGGTGGTCAGACATCTTGTTCCTAATACTGAAATTTGGAGAGCCCTTTTCACCTGCATGCTAGGATGAAATGAGAACAGACTTCTCTGCTGGTTTTCTATCACAGATGAATGATCATTGGTCGCCACTGGGATAATGAAGTAATTTAATTCTGGACATTGATTAACATCCTCATTCAGATACTGGGATCATTTTCTACCCAGATCATTTCATGGGGATGTGTTGGCTTATGAAATTTATGTCACCAAGGGAAGTGTTTCTCTAAGAACAGGAGAATTGCAGTGTGCTGCTGCTTACAAGTGCTTTCCTCCTTAATGTGGGTCACTTGGTGGGTAGCAGAATGAACTTCAGTCTTTATTCTCCGCTATTAAATCTGAGACACTTAAAACAGGCCCTTTGCTGACTTGCTCCATACAAGCAAGGTGTCTCCAATACCTTCTTGAGAGGAGTAAGGGGGGGGATGACCAAATTCATATACCTGAAGTCTCCTCCTTGAAAGAAGTCTTTGTAGAAAGCTCGTATTATGCAGTGCCCCTGTATGTAGGGGCAGGATCCTACCACTCCCGCCATGTATTGATCTCTTTCCAGAAGCAGCTTCCTTTGGGTATTTGAGGAGTAAGTGTGTGTTCTGGCAGTGGGTCCTGCAGAAGAGGGTCACGTTCAGTGGGAGCAGAGGTGGACAGCCTAAAACCTGCAAAGCACCAGTGTCCTCAGAGATGTAGGCCACTTTGTTAGTGCATTTGAGACAGCAGCTTTGTTAGTAATGTTTGTTATTCATCTTGCCTATTGTTCTCCGGCTCTTTGCACTCAACAGAAAGGGGGAAAATGGTTTCAGTTCGGATGTGTGGAACCTTTCTTTTGTTCTGGCCTATACAGAGAGCTGGTCTGGAGTTGCTTAAGGCAGTTTATTAGAGATGAAGGTTAAGATTAGATTGCAAGTTAGAAAATGTTTTACTTACTTCACATTAATTTGTCTTAATTGCCTGAGATGTGAGTGAATTATTAGGGGTGGAAGGAAGCGTGTATAAAATTCCTGCAGAAGGCAGGGTCCCAAACACTTTGCACCTCTGGTGGGATGACAACAAATTAATCTATCTTTGAATGATTTATAAGGGCTTCTAGGTAGAATCGTCTACCTCATCACATTTTCAAACCTCGAATGGACAGCGCTGTCAGCAGGGTCTCTAATGGGCCTATCATAGGTTGCAGACCAAAGAAGCTAAAGAGTATCCTCAGAGCTGCCTAGTGCAAGGCTTTGCCAAATCATTCGTATTTCACAGAGGAGCTGACAGCCTCGGAGCAGAGGCACAACAGGTCATAAGGCACAACTTCTGGTAGATTTCAGTTATCGTGAGTAAACCGCTCTATCTGCTGAGAATACCTGCTACGTTGCTTAGCTTGTGACTCTAGAAGTCTCTGGTTAGTGTTTCACTCGGGGTACCTCTGCAGTGCTGTTTAGCACTGCGGAGGTATAGCAGAGGGTTTGGAGATGCATATGCTTACTGTCCTTTTCCTTCCCCTGCCTTTTGTTTTGTTGTATTTTCAAGGAGCTGAAATCAGGAGCCCTCCAATCACCTATTTTACTTAAAAGTTTGTTTCAGGAAAAAAAGTCTCTTGTTTTAAGAGACATCATATTCACAATGGTATTTTTTTTTTTTAAATCTGGAACTGAAGAGCTTTTGTCTGTCTCTGACAGAAGAGAATAGAAAAAAGCCAGTTAGCGTGATCCAGTAGGGTCTGAGGCTGGTAGCAATTTTCAGGCTGTGGACTGCTCAGAGCAGTAGCCTGGAATCTGACAGATTCCTGCTCAGAAGGGGCCAACTCATCTTGATTAGGTGAAGGTCATACTGGTGATTCCTGACATACAGAAGTGTAATTAGGATAAGAATCAGACCCAGACCACTTCAAAGCCTCACGGGACAGTGTCCACTTGGGTAAGGTGCCAATTCAAAGCTATCTTTTATTTCCTAACCTGTACAGGGTGCATTCCTACCCCCAGGCTTCTGCAGTGGTGTTTGTTTATCACCACAGATATTAAAATGCTATCGTACAACAAAAAGCTGAGGCAAGATCATCACAGGGCAGGGGCAGTGTTTTACTCTACATGAAGGAATTCAAAACTGAGCTGGGTTATGAACATACAGTTAGACTTTGGGAGAACATTCATCTGTGTCTCCATGGATATAAGCAAGGCGTATGGAAGACCCTGTGTAAATATTGTCTAATTCATTATTATTTTCAAGAAATATCATTTTGCTTTACAGAGATGGGTAAGGAAGGATTGGTCAAGCAGTCTGGCTGTCAGAAGACCCCTTTCACCTTCCCACCCCAACCCAATTTCCATCCCCACCTCTACCCAGGTTCTCAGTAAACATCTTAGTCACAGCAAAGTGACTGCAGTCCAGGAAGGCAGGTAGCAAAAAGGGAAATGCTCTTCCAGAAAGAAAAGGCATGTCAGAATAAGCTGCTTATGGCAAATTCCTTCTAAAACATCCCAACTGTAACAGAAACAAATATTATATTGGCAATACCATAATGTTTGTGTTCACACACCAGCTGTTACTCTTTCCCACAGGGTCTTATTTTTTAAAAGGCTGGTTAAGGACGTTTTTGTTAACCAACAGATCTAGTCTTACTTTTATATTGACTATACCAAATTTCCCTTTGGGACTTTGGATTTTTTTTTTTCTTTTTTTTTTTTGTAGTGTATGTGCTAACATAGATTCACTTTCCAGAATATTTTAAACAGGCTGACAATGAAGTGTGGTACACCCCGTAATTTGAAGCAATGTATACTTCTATTATGGATTATTGGATTATCAGCTTGAGGTTTTTTTCAACATTATGCATGACTGAGTGCTTGAGTAATTGGCACGCTAAGTTTATGAATGACTGTTAATGAATAAACTTCTCTTAGTGAAACTGAAATAGCAAAGCTATTCCTGGACTAGAAAGGCTGGTAGATTTTTGGCATGCAGTAAATTGAAGGCATAATATGAAGAGGGGGGAAGAAGAGAAAAACATTGCTCAGAGTCAGTTCTGAGCAGGAATTACTGAACTGTTTCTTGTTTAGAAAATGATAGCTGTACAGAGAACAAATTGGTTTCAATATCTCCCTGCAACTGAATTAAAACACTTTCAAATTTTCTTAAATATTAATTTCAAGAAAACTAGACTTCCTTTAGTATGCAATATGACATACACGTATCTGCTGTATTTGGGTATGTATGCGTATATATAATTCGTAACATTGTAAACATTTACACTAGAACATGAAGGGACTGTGTTACCGAGGCTTTGCATGCCTTGGACTTTAATTGATGTGCTGAGAATCTGTAAGTGCTCGTGTGTTGTGCGATGCATAACCGTGTGCATCATAAAACAAGATTGACAAGACAAGTGAGTACCAATTTCACTTGTGCAGGTGGTTCAGAGGAGAGCCTCTCAGGTTCTTTAGTACTATGGCCATAGGAAGCTCATGCCTGGGAATACACTCTTCCTCCCACCCCTCCCCACTTTCCCCCTTTTGTCTTCTAAGCTTTTCTGGAGAGTATTTGAGAGTATTTGTGTTGTTTAACCTTGCTTTTTATCTGCTTCAATGTTTGTTATACTAGAGGTTTTATTGTGCATAGATATGCTTCTTTTCAGTCTGCCCTGCTATATTGTGCAGTTCTGCCTGAAAGAGACAAGAAAGGATGGCTCTGAAATACTGAGTGTTGTAAATTGCTTTTCAGATATTAGTTATTTCCAGAAGTTCTTTCATGGTTTACCAAACAGATAAACCTTTTTAAGTGCTCTGAGGTCATGCTGTCTTTGTTTATCTGTGGAACTGCAAGAAAAGTAGAGAGACCCTGATTTTTATACCCAGAAAGACTTTAGTGTTCTTAAGAGACTGCTAGCTAGACAGCTCTGTCCAGTGTCAGCAGGTATGTTACAGTGATTCATACAAAAACAAAAAACTGGTATTACTCCAGTGATGTATATGTAAATAACATCTGTCTTTTCACATTAAACTGCAATATGACAACTGCAATATGACATCTTCACATAAACATGAAACTTTGATAAAACCCAGAAACGTAGAAGAGTAGCGGAACTGAAATGAAGTCTAAGACTGATGAGGAGTTCAGGTCATAAAAGCTTTTTTTTTTTTCCAATTCCATCTATCTGGCACCTATCACTTGCTACAGGAGGCTGCATTATTCATGCAGGCAGAGAAGAGCAGCTTCTTTCTATTATTTTCCTTTGTTTATTTAATAAAACCGTTGGAAGGAGAGATGGAACAAACAATTCTTGAAGAGTAAAACTGCTCCTTCTCCTACCTTAGCTCTTAATAAAACACTGAGCACATCTAACAGAGTCAAACTACAGCTAGTCAGTAATAGATATAATTGCAAAAAGCTCACAATGTCCCCCCTACCTTTCATTTAGATTCTATAAGGGAAGGTTGTTGAAAACAACATGAAAGAAAAACAAAGTTGGGGAAGGAAGATGATTATTTCTTTGCATTCAGTGGCTGTAGGCATAGCAAGCTGCGGTGACAGGGTGAGCTCTCCTTGGAAAGGAAGCCCATGCTTTCTCAAGATAACAGAGCTGAGCAGTGAAAGCCTCCTCCAGAACTCACCTTAACCTGCAATCTTAGGACGGGGAGGGGGGAATTGGGGATATTTACCCGGGCAAATTCAAGTGCAGCATTCCCAGCCGCCACTAGTTGTCACTTTGCAACCAGCCGGGGTCGGTGTTTTCAGCACTGCGGTTAGCGAGATTGCGGTGCTAATTAAACGGAGTAACTCCCAAAGCCGCGGAAAGTCCCGAGACTGGGGCTGGGAGATAGCCAGGCTCGGGGAACCGAGCGAAGGCGAAAAAGCAGCTCGAGAACGGCGGAACGCCGCTGTCCTAGGGCCGGGGCCGCGCAGGGGTCTGTGCCCCCAGCTCGGATGAGCACGGCAGCCCAACCCGTTGCTCACCCACTCCCGAAAAGCCGAACCTTACCTGAAGAAAACGATCGTCTCCCACACGTAGACTCCGAGCGCGTTGACGTTGCACATCTTTCCAGCTCTCGCCGCGTTGTTGTTGGTTGTTTGTTGTTGTGTTGTTTTTTTTTTTTTTGTACTCCGCGAGGGGTGGGCCGGCGGGCTTGGCCAATAAAGTAACCAGCACTTGGGGAGAATTGGCAGGGGAGGCGAACCTCCCTTTCTCGGGCTGGGGGGAGCCAGGGGCGGCTCGGTTCAGCACGGCGGACAGCGCCAGGTGCTGGAGCGGTTCAGCACCGCGGACAGCGCCCGGTTCAGCACCACGGACAGCTCCTGGGGGCCGGCCCGGTTCAGCACCACGGACAGCGCCCGGGGCTGGCCCCGCTCAGCACCGAGGACGGCGGTGGCTCGGCTCGGCTCGTCCCGCCTCTCCGCTGTGCCACCGCCACTGCAGTGGTGCTCGGGGCCGGAGGAGCCGGGCTTCCCGCACCGCTCCCTCCCTTCAGCGGGATCCCGCTCCGGACATCAGGCTGGCGAGCGGGGCAGAGGCAGGGGGTGTCGGGTTGCCATCGGGGTGGTGGGGTTGGGTGGGAGGGGGGCGACCCGCGGCACGCCGGGATTTTAATCTCCGCCGCTAGCCGGGGTGTCTTCCTAATTACATCCACAGGAATTTCAGCGTGAAGCCGTGCTGCAGTCCCGGTTGTGTCGCTTTCCTGCTCGCCGTTTGGCTGCTGTTGATTCCGGCTTCCTGGGTTATTTTCCTCCCAAATAAGTTATTGCTGCTGCAGGGAAGGTGTCCCATTGCTCAGGGCTAGAGCGGAGGGAAGCGAAAGGGAAGTTTCTTGGGAAGCACTCCCATCGCGCTCGGAAAGAAAGTGGCTCAGTGTCCTCCTAATGCATCTCATTTCCCCTCTGCCCTCTCCCCCTGCTAGGACTCGCCAGATCTTGGGAGTTTCTTGCTGCATTAATTTACTAAACTAAAAAAAAAAAAAAAAAAGGGTGGTGGTGGTGGAGAAGAGGGAAAGCAGAGGGGAGGGGGAAACTCAGCCTCTCCACCATCCCAAGGCCCTCCTCTTAGCTGTGCTCATTGGTCTCAGGGCTGAAAAAAATACTCTAGGATGTGGTTGGATAAACGCATATTGTTCAGCAGAGGCTGTTAACCTTTAAAGCGCTGATACGTTTTGTTTTATTTCAGCTTTTTAAACTCAAATCGCTGTCTTTTTAAGAACTCTCTGAAATCGTCTCCCTTGACATGGCAAGCGTAATGTGCCTTAAGTCTCCATCTCGTGGAAGATCTGCTTGACTAGCATTTGCTATGTGTTGCTGTTGGCTTTTAAGGAGCATCTGTGTTGTTTCTCTTTTTTTTTTCCCTCTCTTCTTTTCCTTTCTCTCTTTTTCTTTTTTTTTCTTTTTTTTTTTTTTTTCCTTTTTATTACCCCATTTTGCAAAGAGGTTTGGCAAATACCAGAGCCACCAAGGCTGGGGCAGGTAAGGAGCATGTAGCAGTTTCCTATCGCAGCTCCAGGACCCTGTGCTCGGGCTGTGCTCACAGGGGGCTGATTGTGGTTGTTGGGGAGGGGGAGGAATGGGCTCCTTAGCCACTGTGCCAGTCAGCCACTCTGCTTTGCTTCTCAACTTCTGAAAATTGAAACAAAAACTTAACTCTCCTGAGTCACCTAAGATTTTCTTTTAATTCTCTTCTGTCCTGGTGTAATGGGACATTTCTTCTTTAAGTTCAGCTTTATTTACTTGTCCAGTGCTTTGTAAAACTCCCCACAGAACAGAAAGAGTCACTTTTAACCCCTTTTTAGCTGCCTGGTTTTTTTTTTTTTTGTCTGTTCAAAGAATCTTCCTATCCCTACGTTGGGGGGAGTGGTGGGGAGAAGGGGGGTGAAATGGAGTGCGTACTTCACCAGTACCGCAGTCCCCCTGGGCTAGGAATTAGCCAAATCTTTCTTCTTGCTTCGGGTTTTATCTCAAAGGACCTTGCTGCAATGCCAAAACTGACCTGATGTTTTTGATCTCCTGTTTTTATTTGTTTTAAACCAATATGTTTTTTTAGCCAAGCAGACAGAAATATCCTTTTGGTTGTCATTCAAAAGAAAAGAGGAAGAAAGACCTGCTTGGCTTCTATCCATTAAAGAGAAGGAGTTTAATCTGATTTACCCCAGCTACTGGGTCTCGGTGTCTAGCTAGATTAATAACAGGCTCTGATTTCAGTCCATGGTGACTCCTGGGGACATGGTTCCACGCAGGGCATCCTCCCTGCTGCTTGCTGGCTCCTTGCTGTAATTCCTCTCCTGAAATTTGTCCTCACATGGATGAGCCTCTTGATGTTGTTCTTTTCCAGCCCCCAGTGAGCTGACGGCCCAGAGGAGGAGCTCCAGACTGGGAGTGCTAATAGGACCCAAACAGCAGGAAGGGAAATGGTGTTTCTCTGTATTTTTTTTTTTTTTTTTTTTTTTTTTACCAGGAAACAGGTCCAAGGGCAGAAGGCAGAATCATCCCTTGGCACCTGTGGCTTAAATCTAGAGGTTATTCAGCCTTTAGAAATCAGCTCTGTGAGAGAGATGACCATCTCATGTGATTTCTCCCTTGGTTGTAAATTTGATCGTCTTTATACCAAAGGAATTCAGACTTGCCTTTTCTCCCCACCACCTGCTCTCCTTGTGCTGCCTCAGCTTAGGGGAGGAGGGTGGCTGTGCATAAGATCGAGGAAGCAGATGCGTGTGTGTATAACACAGCGATGCTTCACAGCTGTTCCCTTTGAAGGGAAGCTTTCCCCTTTTTCCAGTGGAAGCATTTACCTTCTTTGCTGTCCTCTGTCGTGGTGATGTTAGTTGGCAGGCTGAGTGATTGGTGTGGGCCTGGGGATTCCTCTGCTTTGAATGTGCCTTGTTACTGAGAGAAATAAGAGCCATATTTGTCTTTTATGACATTAGAGGAAATGGGCAAAAAAAGTTGCAACAGATGCTTGGAGCAGGTCTAGGCATTCAGGCAATTTAAATTAGACAGTAAAAGAAAGAGATGTGAATTTAAGAGAGATGAGTTTTATATGTCTTATTATGAGGGTCCCAAATGTACCTGCAATTTCATTATATTTTGCTGTGTTGAACATACTCTGGATAAAAAAATTCATTGTTTTTGTTTGTTTGTTTTGTTTTGTTTTTGGCTGGGATATCTACCCCCACAATATATGCTCTTGTATATCCTCCTGGTGCCAAAGCAGTTATTGCTCACTTGTCTTGGTACAGTGCCTGCATGTATGGGACCTTGCTCATGGTTGGCTTCAGCTCCCTGGAGTTCCCATTGTGATTTAACCTAGGTGATTAAAGAAACAGCCAACCAACCCCCACTGAAACCCTTCTGTAGGGATCTCAGAATAATAAGGAAGTCACCCAAGCTGGTTCTGGACAATGCCAGGTTTAGTATCCTTCCTCTCTCTTGAGAAGCTATGCAAGATCTAACAAAGGCTGGAAGTCAGTTTTATCACCTTTACTGTAAGTAACCCTCGTCATCAGGTATGGGTTGGCAGGACTCTTCTCCTAGGATGGGACCTGGCTTGTTCATAGGCTAGGGTTTAGCTCTCCTTTTGGTTTTGCTACTGTGTTTTGTGATGTTTGGGAGGGTTTACTTGCCCTTATTTTGCCTGCTTATTTTTCAAGCAGAGTCCAAATGGTTTTGAAAAACACTTATAAGATACCTTTCCATGGTGGAACTTGTAGAAATAACAGGATAGAAGATAACTCATTGTAATATCAATGAGGCTCCTAAAATCAGAATTACCTATCGTGTGTTCACCTTGTTATTTATTTATTTTTTTAGTTTGCTCCAAAATAGAACAATCTTGTAAAACTCATGGTGGGCAAGGTTGTCTGGGAAACTTCTGTGTCATTTTCTTTCTGACTGTGACTGATGGATTCTTTTCATCATAAGATACCATAGAGATGGTTATTGTGGGGCAAGTGTTGGAGTGTAGGATGGAATATCTTCTCATTTAGGAGGTCAATATTCACAGGATTTTCAGGAGTGGCTTAACATTTTAAATGTTGTAGCTGACAGCAGAATGTCACCAGTGCAACAATCAACAGGTGGGACTGAGTTCTGCATTTCTAGGGCTACCTCAATGAAAAGGAAGTTGCTGGGGCTGCTGGATTGTGGCTGAGAATGCTTGTTGTACAGCAGAGGGCTAGATCTTAATTCTGTCTTATCATAATAATCTTGTGACTGTCTTCACTGCAGGTGAATGTGATTGTTATCCTTCCTTTTGGTGATTCAAACCTTTCAGTTAGTCTTGATGACTGAGGACTCTGTAGTGACTCAGTCCAGGCAATGTAGCTGGCAGTTTTTCTGTTTCTCTCCATTTGATCATTAGTGTTTCAGATAGATGGACAACTGGCTTCCTGTTTTTTCAGGGATCACTAGCTTCTGATGCTCATTTTCTATATGAAATCCTAATCTTCAGTGTTATGGTTGGCCATTCTACAAGTGGTGATTACCAGGAAGAGGAAATGACTGTAATCAAGTGTGGGCTATCATGACTGGTGAGATGAACAGCAGCTGTTGAGGGAGGTGGAAACAGGGACACGGCAAAGAATTCATGAAATAATGCTTTTGCCTTCTCTGGACACTGAACAAAGGGACAAGTTGGAGTCAAGGTGATTAGGTCAATTGTATAAGGCAATCGTACAAGAAAACATCTGGCCTATCTCCTCTCCCAGAAGCTCAGTTGCTTGCTGCGTCAGAAATTTTCAGAATTTTATTTGTCATAGAGAGGTTGGCAATAAACAAACACCACTAAATTATTCTTTGCTATATAGTAAGTATCGATGAAAGACTGAGTCTGACCCAGAACGGGGTTACTGAAATGCACCTGTAGCCATAAGGCTTTCAACATCTCTGCTCTCAATTCCCTGTACAGTAGGAGCAGATCAGAACTTTTTGGTAGAAAGGATCGAATCAGACACTTGGAGAACACAACAGGAGCTATGGGAAATGTGCAGAATGCTTTTAACTTCTTTTCCTCTTAGCTAAAATTTGTTACTCCACAAATGCACACGTGCAGAAAAGTGCGTGTGGAATAATTCAAATGACACGTCCGTCAGGAGATCCAAGCCTTTCATGGCTGGAAACAAACAAAAACTTTCTAATTATCTGCTTCTCCTTCTTAATTATTTTTCTAGCTCTGAGAGTCAGGGAATACCTATTCCCTCAGCTTCCTTTGCAGTTTATTCTTCTTTCATATGGCTCATCCCTGATCCTTTCTCCCTGAAGTCCGTAAGTGAATTTCTTCTCTTCTCTGTGGGGAAAAATGAATCTTTCAGTGTTGCTGGCAGTCTGAGAGTATCAACGGATAGTTGATCCTAAGTATCATTTAAGGGAAAGGGGAACCCAGAAGGCCTTGGAAATTGCACTGTGACTAAATGAACTTGCACCCTGTTGGAGAATTCACCTAAAGCCTCCTTCACAACAGCAAGTTGTTTGTGTTCAAGATCTGATTTTCATCTCTGGATTTAATAGTAGAGCCATTTGCAGTTTCTCTTCTTTCCTTTTTAAAATTAAAATTTTAATGAAAAAGCTCAGATATAGGGTTAAACTCCTTCAAGTTGAAAACAAAACATGCACACGCACTGCCTTCTTTTCCCAGATAAATCATAGGATTTTCAATGAAGAAGTGGCTAGCACAGAAGTAAAGTACACTCAGTGTACTAAATCCATTATTGTCAGTTTGTTCTTTGGAGAATGGCTGATGAGGAAACAGTGCCCAAACAACTTGGATTGTGCTCCCCAAGACAGAGATTCAAATTGCTCCAGCAGCAATGCTTACTTTTCCGATACTGAAAAATAAAACCAGATTTGAAACTCAAGTTCAGAGAATTTTACAAAGAATTCTATGAAAAATATTCGTATTCAGTTAATTTCCATGTATAATAAACTATTTTTGTGTAAGACAGTTCAACTAAATACTGTTTTCCTAGAAACTCAAGAGCCTGTGACTTTTTTTTTCTCCCCACAATTACTGCTAAAATAACACCCTAAAATGTTCTTGCGGTGTTTTCTAAAGTAGTTGGCCAAGATTTTCCTGAAGAGATACCCAGATGAAAGAATCCACTGGAACTAATTTAAAAGTCCATTTTATCCATATTTTTAAAATATGTTTAAAATTGAATGCTGATGGAATGTTTGATAAGCTCTGTTTTTCTACGAAGTGGATCTGTGGAAAACAACCAGTGGAGACCTTTGCATAGGAAATTCAACAGAATTTGCAGAGTAAGCTTAGAAGGCCATCAGGTGTGGAGCTGAGGGATTTGTGGTGTAGATGATTGATTTGGGATGAAATTCAGACCAAATATCATTGACAATCTTTTGCCCCATTTGTTTAAAAATTATAGGTCTAATCATAGAAACAGAACTTGTCTTAGAAAAAGTAACGAAGATGAATTCTGTCAATACGCTGGAGTTTATTGGTTATGAAGTACTCCATTGTGCATGGTGAGTCCTTAGAAAAGTACCTCCTCGTTTCTTTATGGACCCTTTCTTAGGAGCTGCACCCAAGATGAGAGATTCTCATAGCTGCAATGTGTTTAATGAGTTTAAGCGTAGCCGATTTGTGATCATAGATTCCTGGGAAGTGGTGTGAAGCCCTGCGCTAAGGTGACTTCCTGGCAGACTGTATGCTTGCAGAAGGCTGGCTGAAGAGCTTGCTGAGTGAAGCATTCAGGTTTTCTTGTGAATGTGTTTGCCTCCTTTGTCAGGTGCATGAATCAGGTTAAGGCAGTAATCCCCGCAGAAGAGGAATTAAGAAAGAATGGATGGTCATTTTTCCTCCAGTAGTGCTGATTTATTAACATTTTTCAATGTCTCATATTTCATATAATGGCACCTGACTTGAGCTGTGAGCCATTTTGCTGCATATCACGGGCTTGTCGCTGTTATAATTTATGTAGTATGTGGAGGGGAGCTATTAAGAAAGCAGCACGGACCTTATAGCACTAGAGAAAAGACATTGCTACTTCCATAAGAAGTTTGAGTTGCAGGTCACAAGTTAATATCTTCTGAGCTGTACAGAATAATTACTAGGCAATCCCTGAGAACCCAGAACTACCCTTTCTTTCCAAGATCTTGGCCAACAAAAGTTTTTGGGCTACAGTATCATGTGAACGGAAAATAAGCCAAAGTTGCTTTTACAGTCAGTCTTGCCAGAACTTTTCTTTCCAGGTGTCAAATATTATGCAGCCGTTGGAAATATTACCTTAGCTTTTAGTTTTGTGAAGCCCACTGCTCTTGCCTCAGCAGCCCTCAAGGTGTGCAGGAAATAAAACTTTTCTAGCCCATGCCTTGCTTGTAAAAGACAGGAGTCATCTGTATATTTTGAGGTGAGAGGGCACTGAGTTTTGGAAGAAACTTACACAGAAATGTACAGGACAGACCAAGAGCTGTTCACCCTCTTCATTCCTCTTGTCATGGTTTAAAAATAAATGACTAACAAAAGAAAGAGGGAAACAAGTGTTACTTCTTTTTTTTTTTCATTTGTTTGTGGGGGGTGACACCAAGAAGTAGAACCCTTTAGAGGAAAATCTTGACTGCAAGCAACAGGCTTAGAAAGCAAATTAAGAGATCAGTCAACAATGCTGCAGTGGCCCCTCAGTGTGCATGTGTTTAGAAGTTGAAACATCCTCTTACATGCCCCAATTCACTCATAGGACCAAGTAGCATGATTTATCTTCTGGAGTGAAAGAAACAAGCTGCGGCTCTTTTTTTTCTTAAGGCTTTTGGCAATGGAAATATTTGCACGTCAGACATGTGAACGATAAAATGAAGCCCTGTAGGATCGCTCTTCTGTTAGCAAATAAGAGGTCTGATCCTTCCTCCACTTTAATGAAACTCTTTGACTCTGAAGGGAAGTAAGGAACTGCTCTTGCTAATGACCTCCAAGCACCAGAAAATGCTGATAACAGGGTAGGTTTTCACATTGAATTAACAGAAGAGACAGCTTTCCACCCCTCTGAGATGCTTTGAGGTTTGATTGCACTGCTGAGATGTAATGTATTGGTAGGGGCCTCGTTCTGGTAGAATATGTTTCTTATTTCAGTATTGGAGTTTCCTTGAATTGTCCAAGTTGTTGGATACGCTATAAGATTATTTCATTCACGTGGACTGGCAGCTTCCCTGCCATCCAAAGCAGCCATTACCTAAAGTGACTGGCAGTGATTTTTGAGAGGTCATTAGGCAAAAGGCTGATTACACAGCTGTATTTTATTTTGTTGTTCAAAACTGGTCCTGTGGATTTGCGGAAATTTACTTGAGCACTACTGACTTAACCTGGTTGTTTGGTAGCTCATCATGTTTCATAAAAGCACCTTGCTTTTACCCCTCTATTTCACAGGGAGGTCTGATGTTGTAGTGTTGGGTTCCTATGGGTGCTTCTGCACTACGATTGCAGATAACTGTTTCTGGAAACCCTACCACAGGTGAAAGGTGCCATTTGAAAGTCTCAGCTGGGTTGTGAGCAAGTCAAGATGCCTACCTCACCTAAAATCCTTGCCTCAGGTGTGGTACCTCATGCCTCAGGTGCGTCTGTCAGAAAGCCTGGGAAGAACAGGGATTTTAACATTTTTGACAAGTAGCTTGTTGTTGCCTTAGGCTATATTTTTTCTTGCAGCTTGCTGAGTTAAATCCTATGACAGATACAAGTCCTCTTTCATGCCATCTCTCAGCTTGCCGCTTGTCCCAGACTCAGGCAGAATTTGCCTCCATAGGATGCCTGTGAATTTTGCTCAGTGTGCTGTTTTCTACTTTTTGTGTGATGCTATCGATTCACCACGTGGGGAAGGCTATCAGACAAGGTGGACCATTCATTGGATTCAGCAAAGGGAATTTGGCATAGTCATCTTTACTGACTTGTTCTCTGCTAAATATGAACAGAGGGAGCACTCCTCTTTGACACAAGCTTGTGCATGCTCTGTTGGATCACAGCAGCTGATGAAGCTCCTCCTCCAAATGACTGCCATCCTTAAAGAATGGGATGTCTTGATTTTCCTAAGATGCTAATCATTAATGACCTTTTTTTTACATGGTGAATATTCTTAAAGTCATATCCTGGGGTCACCAATTTCCCTATATCACAATTCTTTTTTGCCTTAACTACAAGATTATTTATTATGCTAGAATTAAAATTGTCATCCCTTTTCAAAATATTTAAATAATTGTGTTTTGTAGAAACTCAAGGCAGGCAGCTTCTGCATCTAGAATTCAGCTAAGGCATAGGCACTAACGTGCTATCGACTATGAGTTTTGCAGTACTGTTCTCTGCTGCCTTTACCTGCTGCATGCATGACAAAGAGCTAAAGTTGCAAAGCCTGTGCAAATTCCTGATAAGCATCAGTGGCCAGTATTTATTAAAAGGAATGGATGCATTAAAAAAAATGGGTTGTAAACAGAATGGATTTCTTGGGGGGGTGTGGGGAGATATGCTAGCTCTGAATTTTTCCAAGTGTCAGTATAATTCTTTATGGTAAAATGGGAGCCTTATCATGCATTTCCTTTGGACAAGTCAGAGAAAAGAAATTGCAGCCTATTCATGATGTTGCACCATGCCAGCATTTTTCTTTTATATAGCTTTCCCTCCCCATGAAAATAGTTCACTACCAAGGCAATTGAATTAGACAAAAGTGATTTATGTAGGCTGTGCAGAGAGAAAAGGCTTTGTTAGGTTTCAGGGAAGATTTGGAACACTGAGGGTGAGAAACAGCTTGGCTGAGACATGGGGAATCACAATCCTCTCATTAAATTTCCATGCCTATGACCAGACGTGGCCTCACTTTGCATTTGCTGCTTGATTACTGAATCTATGAAGCTGTTGTCTGGAAACAAAAGGCAGTAAATCAAATCAATGGGCATCTTTCAATGGGAGCCCAAGAAGCTTGTGAGGCCGTATTCTCCTTTGGCTTGTTGTCTGAATGTAGCAGATGCTAAAACATATCTATGCACATTTCTGCTTGCACGTGGACTTGTAAATATAACTCAACTTTTTAACTTTCATGTAATGCATTATGGTCAAGGAGCGACTTCTCCCCCCCTCTTCCCAGATAACACATCCATGGGAAAAATCAGCCCTTTCAACTGGTGGAGAATTTTATTTGATAGCATCCTAACTTCTGCTTAAACTCTCTTGGGCTGTGATGGTGAGAGTAAAGCAGGAAGTAGAGTTGGTTTGAAGCAGTGTAATTCAGTGTCAGAGAGAAACAGAACATTGACTATCGCCTGATTTCTATCTCCAACACATTAGAGATATTTCCGATGTCTTTGTATTCATATTATTTGAAGTGGAAGAACTCTGTCAGAGGGCTAGAACCTAGGTACTGAATTCAAATTTTACGAGAGCTTTCTTCTCTGTACACAAGCTATTATAATGCACTTTTCTTGGTATTTGAGAGCAGGCAGATTTGTCTGTGAAGGAATAACCAACCTACTACAACAGCTGCATGGGGTTTCTGGGTGGGAAATACGAGCCAAAACCCTAACATCTTTTGACTTCCTGAGATTTGTTGTGGAAACCTGGCAGAGCATAATAGCTCCCAAAGCCTTGTTAGCATGGTATGTAACTCATAAATATCATCACACAGCATGCAGTATGATACGTAACCCACGGGACAGGTCCTTAGGTGGAAACTTTCCTGTGCAGGTTTAGTACAAGTTTTCCCTTTGTAAACTTCCACCAAAAGCGAGTTGACCTTTCTTCCTTTCCAGAAAGGTATTTTGTGGTACCTCCAAGCTATCTGGTGGAGTCTTTCTCACTGAGGCTTTCCAAGGGTTCATAACTTGGCTGAAGTTGGGCAGTTCTTCCTGGGAAGTACAATGGACACATCCTCTGGCCCTACTGAATCTAAATCTTCACTGAGAATTGCTGGGAAGAGGTTAGTGCCTATAAAAAAATTCTACAGAGGGATGCTTTTTAGCATTGGTGAAACAACATATTTTCCTCTAAAAGTCTGTGCTACTCTGTTGGAAAGTTAAAGAGAAATCCAGTATAGAAAATGCTGGATCTACTAGCAGAAAGTGGACAAAGTAATAAACAAATGACACAGGGCGTTATAATGGACTCCAGGCAGTCTGTGCTCCTGGCACCGATGTATTGTCTCATAAATTCCAGTTAACATGACATCAGCTTTCTACAGAGGGTGTGTCTATGCTCCTGCAAAAACCAGAGACCTCAGGGACCTTGTCTGTTAAACAGTTTGTTGGCCCAATAAAATGGCTCACGTGGCAGAGCTGTAGATTAGAAATCAATACAGCTGCACTTTCCTTTTCCCAGCAGGAGAAGGGAAAGCTCAAGGGACCGATTAAGTTCTCTTTGCTGAAAAAGCTGCTGCATCCTGAAACATCTTAAATAAATGCCACATGTGTACAGGTAGTTCTGCATTGAACTCAGACCTTGTATGGGGCTTGTATGCTAAATAATGTATCTTGATTATAAATAGCTTGTTCGCTTTAAGCATGCATCTTACTTCGTAGATGTTAAATCTCATGATAATGTTGGTTTTCAATTAATATGATGAGTTATCATAGTGAATTCTCATTGCCCAGGTTTTCTTGGTGACACCATAAGTGTCAAAATTCAGTTATCCATTTACCGTGACAGACGAGGAAATAGTAATTCATTTGTGGAGTGTTCTAATAAACTGAATAACACATGCTCCTCTTCGCTTGGCTTGAAAGACTCACAATTCTGCTTTCTGCCTAAAGCCCCCAGAGACACCGGCTGGTCAGAGTCTCCCCTGGGGCTGGTGTTTTTGGGAAGGAGAACATCAGCTGTCCCCCAGCTGTCTCTGGGAAAGCAAAAATGATGTGGGTGTGGGGTATGTTTCGCAGATCACCACGTTTACAGGTGGCCAAAGGTTTCGGCAGTGAATGGGGGTTTGTATTAGGGACCAATACTTGCTCTTTTGGTCTTGAGGTGTCTCTGGACGCTACTGTTAGCAAGGACTCAGCATGAGGATTTGGAAAAGTCTGGCTGTGGTGATACATGGGTTTTAGTGTGGTGGGCTGCGTGCTGCTGGTGGAAATATGGTACTTGCTGCCAAGCCTTGTGATGCTGCATGCAGGTAATGCTGTCTGATGAGTCAGGTTTGTCCCGGAATGCCCCTTAAAAATTCAGGGCTAAAATACCAGTAAGGACCTAGCTGGGAAAGGAACTAGAGCTGCCTCAGGGCCAACATGCGTTACAAAACTGGAGGAATCATGGGGAATTCCTGTACACCCCCACACTCGCATCCATATACATACTCATATGCTCAAGTATTTTACATGCATTTATTTCTTGTTGAGCAACAACCTTCCTCCCTTGCCCTGCCTCCCTAGCCACAAAAATAAATAAATAAATAAATAAATACATAAAATAGAGAGGGAGTGAAAGAAAGGAAGTCTGCTGATTAGGTGGAACTCTGCACATGATTTGGGTGATTCCCAGTTGTCATTCCCATAGGAGGAGCAGGAGGAGGAAGAGAAGGGGAACCTGCCTTGTTGGCAAAATGGGAGTTAATCATCAGTTTAATTCACAATCTCCAGCTCTTCAAAGTAGTTGTTAATAAGTGTTTGTATTCTTTTTCCCTCCCACTCCTTTCCCGTAGGAGCTAGTGAGAGACACAGACAGCACTGATCACAGAAGCAAAATTGTTAAGGAGGGGAGAAATCCCTAGTGGAAACTCTTTAATCTGCCTCTGGAAAGGGCAATCTGTGTTAATAGAACAAAACTGTAATGTTTAATATTAATTATAGGGAACTGGGGAGGAGAGTGCGAAGGATGGAGGCAGAGAAGAGGCTGGAGGGAATGAGAGATCTGCGTGTAACAGTCTCCTGCTGCAGAAGGAAGTGGAGCAGCCAGGGGAGCCCCGTCCCTTTGATCGGTGTGAGGGAGTTTATCTGGACCTCCTACCCCTTGAATTTTGGCAGCAGAGAAGCTTCCCTGGTTGTAGACAGATCCAGGGCCTCTGTGTATTCCTGATGGGGACAGCAGAGAGTTCAGTTAGCAGAGAATAGGGTGTATGACAGATGGGGAAAAGTTTATGGGTTGGATATCACGGCTTGGAAGCCCCTGTTTACTTGGGACCTAGAGTATCTCAACACATAACACCTTAGCACATTGGCAGCACTGTAGCAAGTCCAACTTTAGCCTAGTCTTCAGTGGCAGCCAACAGTGGATGCTGAGGCAGGGGAGTGTGAAGAAGGCAAGCAACTTGAGGTACTGCCTGATTCCTCCTGTAGGATTCCTGGGGAAATGTGTGAGCTTACTCCTGTTGTGCAAATTTGCTTCTGCTGCTGTGCAGACATGCCCTTTGATATAGCTTGTCCCATACTGTGAAAATGGAGAAGAGTTCTGGTAACCTGTACAACATAGAGAACTTGGTTTCAAGGCCAAGATTCAGTCCATGTGGCTTGTGGATCCAATAGCAAACAAAAATGTGGCATGGGCAGCTGGGCTGAGCTGGCAAGGAGGGGCACAGAGCAAAGGGGGAGGAATGTGACTGAGTGTGGCAGCAACTTGTCTCCTTACATGCTTGAGTTAATGCAGCCCGATCTGTTTCAGCTCTTCTTTCTGCTGCTCATGTGGATGCTGCATTTGGTTCCCATTTCCTTCTTCCAAAGTGTGATTAAAAAAAAAGATAGGAGATTTAATTTCCAGGAAGGGACACCCAGGCGGGCAGCAGGATGCCAGCTGTTAGGTAGATTAATGTGGGAAGGTTTCCTATCAGGCATTCAGTGTCTCTGTTACAGATAAGCAATTTTTCTGAAAAAAAAAAATAAAAAATACATATAAATGCTCCTTTGCCGATGAAGTATCTTGGTGATGTTCCATTATAAGGCAGGATGAACACGAGCTGGATTTCATCTGACCTTTAAATTACCTCCATTTTATCAGTTCCATTTTATCAGCAGCTCTTTAGAGAATGAGCCCTTACTTGGAATTAATAGATTCCTCCAGTGCAGGAAGCTGATGCGGGCTGTGAATAGCCCAGCCAGGGTGTGCTGCTCCAGGAAAGGTTGCATCTGGAGCAAGGGCACACGGCTGTGTGAGTGTGCTCAGCAGGATGGGTTTGGTCCAGTTTCTGCCTGTGTTCCTTACAGAGGAAACCTTGTCTCAGCTGGCCAGCGACAAGGAGGTAGAAACCCAATTCTTTCTTCCCTCTGTACTGTGGGGGCAGAAGATGCCCCACCTCCTTAGCATCCAGGAATGAAAGAAAATCACTTCCTTGGCTCTAGAGATAGAAATCAGATGGCGCTGGCTGACTTGTGTTGCGCCCCACCAAGGCTGCCTTTTGCAGTGAAGGTGGTGGGATGTGGGAGGGAAGGCAAGCAGGCCAGCGCAGCCCTGGCAGTGATGTAGTTCCCTGGAGTGGAACACGGGGATGTGCACAGGCGCTCTCCTCTCTGGCTTCTGCCTGGGACCGGTTCTGGAGCCATCAGCAGCCTGCAGGAAACACTGGGGCTTTTCCACTATTGTACAGTAGACTTACCCTAGGTGTTGCAGGAAGTGCAATTTTAATTTCATGAAAAGAGAGGTGGCAGCCAGGGGGTGAAGTGATGCGGAGGAACTTGCAGGAAGCAAACGTGCTCGGCCACAGTGGCGCTGAGGATGCGTTCTGTGCTCGTGCCAGCGCTGACTTTCAGTGCTCTCATGAGGGACAGTTCTCAGGACCTGGAGGACACAGAAATTCTATGGGAGGCTGGCCTGGGTTTCCAGCAGAAAGCTGCTTCACATTTGGTTTGAATGTTCTTCCTGACTGACCTTTTGTAGTGTGATTAATCGCTGGGGTATGCGTGAAGAGATGGTTTCTATTACCTAGGCAGTGCTTTGTCACGTCAGCTCCTGGAAGCCTCATTTATACACGAGTGAATCTTCTTCATTTCTTTTAATTGTTCTGTTGGAAAGCTCCAGACTGAATCATGCCTATAACGCCCTGTGTTTTCTTTCCCAGTCACTTTTAGATTGGTCCGTATGTTTACATAGCAGGGTGTCACCTGGCTGTCCCTCCTGCCTCACCTCATCTTAGGGCTTCTTTAAACAGTGCTGCTCCTGCATCTGCTGAGGAAGATGGAGCTTTATAATGGAGAAATATCCTGTTGATAGTAGTTAATCTCCTTGTTTAAAAAATATAGCCCTATTTCATCTTCTAATTTAATGATAAATTGCATTCGTTCATCAGGGAATGAAGGTTTATTAATAGAGAGGATAATAAATGGGCTGCTGAGAGGTATGAGAAAATAGTTTTGTCAAATAAGGGGCTTAGGGGAAAAACTGCAGAGCATGGAGGCAGAGCTGAAATCTCCAGAATTGTTGGTATCTCTGTACCCCGCACATCACCACGATGACCTCTCCTTGTCTCAGACTTGGTGCTTTAGTTCAGGTTTATACTGTAAAAGATCTAAGAAGAGAAATGCCTAGGGACATGCTGTGCGCTCTCAGGTCAGTGGGCATGTCTTCAGAGGCAGAGCAGGCATGATAATATCCTGAGAATATTCTGAGTGAGGGCAACGGAAACCATCAGTGAATTTGAGTGGGATTTATGGAATGGTTTCTGACAAAACCTTGAAAGTATAAGCTGAAAAATATTGAATGCTTCATTTTTCATATGGAAAATGGAATCTGGAATTCCAGGGTCTGTAATCTATTCTGCAGAGTCGGTGCAGGCAAGGTCACCCATGCAGCCATTTCCCTTCAATATTTTGGGTGATTCCTCTTAGAGCTGAATTAATAATAAATCATCATCTCTAACACCTATCCCTGGAAATTCTGATTTAAATTCCTAGGAACAACAATTGCGGGTGAGACTTTCACAGGGCCACTGATAAAAGCCTTGTTAGGAAATTTTGGTTAGGTGTGAAGGGAGAGTTCATATTTCTCTGTGTGTGTTAGGGAAGGGAATCTGCATCTCCCCTTTTCTTGGGTAGCTTTTATTGAATAAAGGACAGGAGGAAGCTGTTATTTTTTGAGAACGTCTGCTGCTTCGAATCCTTTGCCTCTCTCAGGAGTGAGAGGTGGAATTTTTTTCTTGTAGGCCATCAGCAATATTTCCTGTGATGTGAATGAAATGTTTCGAAGTTGTGTGTGTTTGGTTTGTTTTGAATGAAGCAGCTAAGTTGTGATAGGCACCATGTGCCATCTTTCCGCTGCTCGGGCTAGCAGCTAACCTGCCTCCCCAGCGCTCCGCTGCTTTCCCAGTCCCGGTGTCAGTTCTGACCTGCCCAGCGTTTGTCTGCCGCGCTTGTGAACTGGTGAGTGATCCTCCTGGTGCTAGTTAGCAATCAGTTATTAATTGTGCTTGCTTTCCATCTCCTTTGCCAGGAGGAAAAGGCTGGGAGGCGCATCGCTCTGCTTCTCTTGCTGTCGGGGAGTGGAGAAGATGGGTTAGGGAGAGGCAGCACCTGCAGCCGTATGGGAAAGCTACCAATGTGTGTGATGCTATTTAAGGAAATATAGATTAGGAGAGGGGAGGGAGAGGGAAAATCCTCTATTAACTAACTCATTAGTACGGGGAAGAGTCAAACCAAATTGCTCTTCAGAAAAGCGCTGTCTAGCTGGATTTATTATTCTCTGTAATTAGGGCCAAAATGGGATGGAGTGATATAAGCAGGGGTTGAGAGGGGAAAAAGCAGTCTATTCACAGCCTAATTACTCAAGTCAAGAAGTGACATTTGCACCAAAGAGGGAATAACAGCACAACGCTACCGCCTCACCGAAAGAGCCTGTGCTGTCCTTGTGGGCTCTCTGTAGACACCGGGATAGTGGGGAGAGGTGGGGGAAGGTTTAGAGGGATTTGAGCCCAACAGATGGAGCTGGGATGCCCTGATGTGTTTGTACAGTCACTCAGTTCGCATCTGGAATCCAGCGCCCGGTGCCCTCTGGCACTGCCCTGGGGTGGAGCAGCGAGCTGGGGAGCAGAGCACAGCCTCAGTTCACAGGGAATGTGTCTGGGTTGTGTTTGGCCAAGCTTCAGAGCCCTGCCTGAGCTGCCCACACAGCTGTCCTCGGTAGAAACTGGTGCGGGAGGCAGAAGAAATGGGTTCCCCAGGGAAATCTGCGGTTAGTCGCAAGCCCCCGAGAGCCCGCGAAGCCCGTGCTAGTTGCAAAAGCTTTTGTCTCTGCTTCTTCAAACGCGGCCGCCCGGAGGGGTTTCTTTGAAAAAGGCTTTTCGGTGTGTTCCTTTCAAGTGGCAGGAGCTGTGTGTTTGAGCCGCAGGTGGCCTGCCTGGAGACTGAGCGGAGTGTTTGGAGGGGCTGGATGATTTTAAACGCCCTGAGTAGAGGGGAGACATCAGAGGCATCGAAGACTTACCTGCCCCAGGATGGGGCCCAGACTTCGAAGCCACTGGGCACGTTTAAACTGCTTTTGTCAAAAAAGTACAAGCCTCTCTGTGGAGGTTCACAGCTGGCTTTAAACGTGACTTTTTTCAAAATTTAAGTTATTGATTGCAGTGTAATTGGCTTAGTTTAGTGTAAGTCTTCCTGGGTTTAGCAGTGTCTGTTTAAAATGTATTTAAAGCAAATGAGGTAATAAAAACCTCAGCTGGAATAATTCCTGTTCTCCTACCCCTCCCATCAGCATGCAGTTGCACTCTTCACCTTGCAAATCCCGCTCACGCTGTCCTTCTGTGGAAATTTTTACGCAGTCTTGCATATTGGGCAAGGGACAAAGCCCGTCTCTCCGGCACCTGTGGTGAAGGTTTATGTGGGGAGTTAGGACGGCCTGCTGCGACCTTTCATCTGCCCATTCTTCGTCACTGAGACCGCAGATGTACTTCTCCGCGGAGCCTCAGGCCAATGCGTAATGATGGGTGCCGTGTTTTGCGAGCTCTCCCTGACCTGTCTGGACATCAGTAGTTGCCCTGAGACTGGTTTGAGATCCCCTGAGGAGCTCTGGTGCTTTCCGTTCCTCTGCTGATCCTCCAGTAGCAGGTCTGGGGCACAGGAAGGTCCGGCTATGAAATGGTGCTCAGCAGCCACATCAGAAACGCCTGCTTGTGGGAGAGCTGGAAGGGCAGGGCGAGGATTTCCAGCAGCTTGCAGCTTAGCGGCTGCTTGAACCAGAACTAACATCGGTGTCTTGATGGGACTTTTCTTCCCTGAACTTGTCCAGCTGCTCTCCAAATTGAGGTAGGCACTTGGTGTCCTGAGCCTCCTGTGGGGAGGAGTTTCAAAGCTTAACAAAGCGGTGTGAGGTGCTCCTTCTCTGCTCTGCTTTTACCTGCTGCCTGCTAGTGCATTTGATGCCACTTTGTACACTGGGCAAGAGAGCAAACAATTTCCCTCTTCATGTTGCTCAGCATTATAAATCTCTTCTTCCCCTGCTCAGCTGTTTCTTTTCCACTCTTCTGAGTGCTTGGCTGCTTAGGTATTTTTTATGCAGGGGCTCTGCGACCCAGTAACACTGCAGAAAGTAGGCTGGAAAATGGGGTTTGGCCAGAGCCAGCGTACGCAATGCTGTGTGTAGTGGCTGGGGATTTTGGTCTTGCATTTCCTTCTCTTCTTGACCCCCCTCACCGGGAGGCAGCTGCTGCCTCAGCTGCACAGAGCCTGCGTGGCAGTAACCGGCCCTGATGGACTCGTTGGAAAGGATAGGGATAATTCCTGTCCAGATGTCACACTGATCTGCATGGAGGGGAGGGAAGGGAAGGTCTCCGTGCTGCAAGGTGAAATGAATTCTCTTCCAACCCATTAAAACTCACTTTCCCATGAAATGCCAGACACACGCGTGCACTCATTCAGTCACTCACATGTCTGGCAAAGTCCCCACGCTGCTCTCCTGGCACGGTGACCTGGTGTGACACCCTTGCTAAGAGCCTTGTGGGCATTTATGGATAACACAAAAACCCATAAGGCTACTTAATTAGCTCTCTGTCTCCTGCTCATGCAGCTCCCGTCGCTGTCACAGCTGAATGCCTCCCGCAACATCTCACGGCAGCGTCTGCCACAGCCTCCGCGTTACCACAGCTTTCAGAGCAGCTCCGGAGGGACCCCCACCCGGCGGCTAACAGAGTGCTTGGTGCTCTTAGAGGTGTGGCTGAGCTTGGCAGGGGTTGTCTTGCTCACACTCTTTTTCCAGGGATGCGGAATATGTTTGTGGTATAGATGCGCTGTCTCCTAGCTCCCTTCTTTGGGGGCATCAAACCTCCCAAATCAGCGTGGTGTCTGAAAAGTGCCCTTGCTCTGTGTGACAGAGATGCTCCTCGTACAGGTAAAGAAATGTTATAGAGCAGCTGTAAACATCAGCAGAGGTGTTGGTGTGCAGCTGGGCTCCCAGCACCCCCGAAACACCTTATTTCTTCACTTGATAAATGCACAATTCTACTAAAGAGAGGGGCATGGATTCAAGCTGGCTGGCAAACCCCTGTTTAGCCTTATTGCTCATTCTAGGGAAGTTGTTTTCCTGGTGTCACGCCCATGGAACCTGTGTGTATGAGGCAGCAGACACAGCTCAGTGGCTGCTCCTTCATGCATTGTGCTTGGGGACACTGGCCTTTGCACAGTCCTATCCCCATGGAAGTGAGCTTGGAGGATATTGCCCTGGCACTTAAACCTCAAGTGTGACTTGAAAGTGCTGCAGAGAGAGCCTCTCAGAAGAATTGATAAATGATTTCTGGATATTTTTTTGTGTGTCTCATTGCAGTCTTCTCATAAGCTATGGTTCTGGTGGGCTTTGGGGAGGAATTTGGGGTGTAAATATGGAATAGGGGTTTGTTGAAACATCCCATGGTAACCTTGCTGAACACCCACATTTGAAAGCATGCTTTTTCCTACCATCCTTGAGAATATGCTCCTGGCCTCCGAGCACCTAGGCACCTTCTAGAGGATTTGGATTGCTGTCAGCACTGCATTTTGCTCTCTATCCTGCTGGATCTACAGAAGACTTGATGCTGCCTCTGACATGCTGCCAGCACCAGTTGCTCTTGGCCCTATCCCCCATCTTAGTGCACGTATGAAAACCTGGTTTGACCATAGATACTCCCTCTAGCTCCCTCCCCTTCCAAGCTAGAGGTAAGGGGAGGTTGCATTTGAGCCAGAACCATCTGTTTGGCCAAAAGGGCCTGGAGAAGATGCTGGTGATGTGCAGGCTGCAGATAAATTGGCAGCAGCGAGGACATGCAGTCTCACGCTTTGCCATTTGTGTGAATTCTGCTTTTGAGTCCCAGACCTGCACAGAAATGGGACAGCTACTTCACCCTTTGCTGTCCCACTGGCTGGTGTCAGCGCTGTGTGCGTTTCCCCGCGGAGCTGTTTCTCTGGAGACGTCCGTGCTGCAGCACAGACAGCTTTACATTAACGTGCCTGCAGCTTCGGAGCTGTCAGACGTTTCGCAGCAGCTCGGCACTGGTCTCTGTGATGATGCCTCAACAGGACTGCTGCATGCCAGTGTTGTGGGGCCTCTCTAAATGCCTCTGCCTGTGGCAGGCAGTGGGACCTAGCACAGATTCAGGGGCTGCCAGAGCACAAGCCCCGTGGCGGGTAGCACTGTGCAATAAAGCTGTAGATGCTACCTTCTTGTGGGTCTGTGTAGCAGGGTGGTGGTATAAAATACTGTGTTGTCCTATATGAATGGTGTAATGGAGACCTCTCAGGCAGCATGAATAGGTACGCAGGGTTCCTGTCAGGGTTTGTGTGCTGGGTTACCAGACCGTGCTTGAAGCCGTCCCTTCGCTGCCCTCAGATGGGTTCAGCTCTCTGGCATGTGCACAGAGCAGGCTGCTCCTGCAGCCTGGTGGTTGCCCGTGATGAAGTACGTTGCACCCATGGCACTTCTGTGGTATGGTGTTTGAGCTAACCGGTTGGTGCTGGCGTGAAAAAAGTCTCACTTCGCCTGTCCCTGGTACCTCCAGGCTTGAGAGACGGGGACCTCCCCTAGGGCTGTGGCTGCCTCCGCTGTTAGTCCAGCACCTCGAGCCTGCAGTGTAGTCGTCCTCTTTTTCAGGGTGTCTTGTAGCTTAGAAAAGGATAAGAAAGGACCTGCTTTCTGCCTCTCCCTTTCGGCCATTTAGCGTTAGGAGGAGTTGGTGAATCCAATTTGTGTGGTGGTGGACACATCTCTCCTTTTGGGGCCATGTCTGTGCCGTGGGGAGCTGCTGGTCAGGCAGCTTGGTGGGGCAACTTGCTGCGTTGTGCTGCTCACCTGGTGCTTTGCAGAGGCACTGGCTGCAGGCGCTGTGTGCAGCACCAGCTCTGACACCCCCCCCGCATGGTCCCACGAGCATCCTGCAGCTGCCTCCATCTTCTGCCCATCACTTTTCCCCATCCTTGATTTAACACCAAATTCCTTCTTCATCTAATCAATTTGCTCTCCGAAGTCATGTCTCTCTGCAGCACTGAGCCATTTCCAGCGATGCTCTGAGAGCCCAGTGAGGGGGAAGGGAGACGAGTTTCTTACTGATAATAACTATCTTTAACTCTGCAAATATCCCCATCTCTGGGAATGTTCCTGTGCTGATAGAAGGATGGTTTTTGTTGGTCCAGTTCCTGTGCAACACCTGAAAATTGACAGGAGAGCAATGCAGAAAGTAGCTTTTTTTCTCTAGGAAAGCAGAGCATGACTCAGTGTTTTCTCATGTTTCCTTCAGGGAAAAGGAGGGGGGGGAGGCTGTTAAGAGCTGATTTATACAAAAAGGAAAGAAGAGAGGAGAAAAAAAAATAAAGGATCAATACAATTCAAACAAGTCAAAAATCCACACGTTATGAGATGGTTGCATAAACTAGTGGGATGGAGGATAAAAGAAATGCTGCTGACCTTCTGCAGGGCCGAATGTCTGTGAGGCAGCTGTGGGTTTTCGTCGTGCATCTGCTGGGCTACACCTCCAGAGAGGAGAGGCACGGTACTCACGGGGCTTGTTCACCCTCCGGAAAGCACAGGTTTTGCAGCTCAAGGCAGCAAGCCAGCAATGAGGAGGGTGCCCATGATCCTGGGGGCTCGCAGTACTGGCAAGGCTGCCACGCAGCCCCCGTGCAACAGGGCTGTAAGGGACAGAGGGAAAGGGGGGTGATGGTAGGAGATGTACAAAAGTGTTCCAATATGCCCTTAAATTAGATGCAGATCCCCAGACTGTTTGCACATTTTTCCCTTTGACCAGGTTTTCTGCTCTCCATTACTGCTGCTGTTTGAGGGGCCGTTTAAAACCTATGGTGTCATCAGAGAGTCCGAACTGGAAGAAATCCAGACTAAATGATGGCTGAGCTGTTATGAAGATGGGGAAAGAAATTGGGCATTTCAGGAGCTTTGCTAGCATGAAACCCCTCCTGGTTGTGCATTTGTGAGCTTTCTTTGACTCTATGTGAACAAAATAGCAGTCCTGCACATGTTTCTAGGTGCTATTAAATAATAGTAAAATACATTTAGAGAAGCCTCTGCTTTTATTCTTATTGGTCAATGCTTTTATTGTTGTTTTTCCTTGAGCCTTTTATTCCAAGAGTTACTTGGCGCAAATATGGTAAAAGCTCCTCCCCACTTCATTGCAGTGGAAATGCTCATTAATGGAGTCATTAATAACCTCCAGCCGGACACTACCCAGGGAGATCTGTGTGCTCTGAGTTAACATGTCTGTGGTTACCTCTGCCAAGCGGAGATCTATTATTTTCTCACCTCCGCCACAGAAATGACTCCCCTGACAGATGCACTTTGCTATACCACAATACCCAGAGATTGCTGAATATTCATTATATCTGCTCCTGAAGGTGCCTTGCCAGCATATGGTACTGGAGCCAAGATGTTTTATTACCTCTTGCCTTTTGCTTTCCTTGGAGAAAGTGCTGTGGCTTATATCACCAGCTCGGCTAACTTTCTCGTCTGAGCTCCTTTGCATTGTGCTTCGCTTTGAAAAGGGAAACACAGGGAAAAACTCTGCTTTAGCCTTAGTGCTTTGGTTCCATGAAAGTGAGATTTACAGCCCCGTTAGCCTGCTGGAAGATTGATTAAAGAAGACAAGCCTTTGAACTTTGTTTCAAACAAGAGGTGGCTGTAATAACTGTAATCTCCTGCTTTATATTTCCTGGTGTGAGGGAGGGAGAACTCCATTTACCTTTCTGTCACGGGAAAAAGGAGGGATGGAGGTGGCCTGCATTCAAACAGCTGAAGCCACAGATCCTCTTTGTACCTCTTCAAATCACATACAACCACTTTGTCGTGCTTATTGAGACTTAAAAGTAGCTCACGTTGCTTTGTGTGCTTCTAGTCTGATGGAGGGTGAGCAGCAGAACTGACCCCACAGCTACGTTGTGGGATCGTGGTCTACGAACTCTATCTTCCAGGTGCAGTGAATATTAATTCTCTGATATTCCCACCCCACCATGTTTGCTGCTGATGTCAGAGAATCAAAAAGGCTACACAGAGACGGTTTGTGGGCCTCTCCATGCAGTTTATTGTCTGTGGTCAGTAGCAAACAATTTTAAAAGTATATGAAACCAGATATATGCATAGTGAGCCTCCTGTTCTGTCCTTTCAGCTCCTAGTGCTCAGTACTTTAGACTTTGAGCTGATGGCTGCATCCAAACTATTCCATTTAATATACTGTCCTTTATGAATTTGTCTAATTCCTTCTTTAATCCAGTCGTGATTCTGCCCTGCTGAGTCTCCTGTGTCAGGGAGCCGCACGCCTTTTGTGCACATCTCTGCAGTGAATGTCACGTCTCAAACCTGCTTTTGCATCGCATGCTTTATAGGTCATCGCTGGCATCTGCGTGTTTATTTGAACAATTAGATTTATTTATTTAAACAATTTATTTATCTGTATTTATGTCAAATAGAGGGAATGGTAAAGTTGTTTGAAGGAGTGGTGAGTACCAATGTGAAGTTCTTTCATCCATTCAGTGTATGTGTGTGTGTGTGTGTGTGTATATATATATATATATATATAAATAAATATAATTGTTGTACAGACTTCCCTGCCAGTGAGGCTGGAGGCAGGGTGGGTGTGTTGTGATTAAGGGTTATTTGCTCCTGTTTTGGTACTGGTACTTCATGTGCAATACTTCAGTATTGTGCAAGGGAAGAAGCTCCTCCCTGCCCTGCAGGACCCTGCTGCATATTCTGGCAGCCCAGGCGCAGACCTGGTGAGCCTAGCAGCTGGCTGGTTGCTTTGGTCACGTTCCTGAGAAATGTGGATTCCAGCACCCTTGGTGGAAGAGGGAACTGAACGCCAGTCATTTGCCTGCAGGCTGGGGCCTGAAAGAAAACAGCCTTAGTACCTTAGTGGTTGATTTGTGCAGCCTTAATGACTGCCTTAAGCGTGTGCCTCCAGTCACTGATAACCTGATGGGCTGTGCTCACCATTGTGTTAATTCTTGTTCCTTTCTTGTATTGTTTCTAAACTCAAAGGCCCACCCAATGAATTTAGTATTTACCTTTGTTGAGAAGCTGAGAAATATTTACCTATGCAATGGTAAAGGCTCCATTGCATTGATCAAAGTGTTTTTCACTGATTGCATAATCAGATTTGACATTCTACTTTCCCAGGGTCTGCAACTGATATTTTCTCTTCTCAGAAGGAATTTAGAGTAACCATAAACAGGGGAATGGGGTGACAAATAGGTCTTGTTTCCTGGGTGCTTTGCAGAGATTGGTACTCTGCACAGATCCCTTCACGTAAGAGTTTATGTGCAAGCCATGTGGGCAAGGTGTACACAGAAATAGGACCAGTGTCACTTGCTGTGTGGAGCTACCATTTCATACTAGTTTAGATTGGCGGACACTAAAAAATGCCTAACAGGTTGTTTATGGAGAACCTGTTCCAGCTAGAAGCAGAACAGAATAAACTGTCTGTATGCCTGGCTACAGGCACCTGAACTAACAGCATAAGATCTGGATTTTCTAGTTACTTATTCAATGTTTGCCTTCAATACATTTAGTCAGACCTTGCAAAATAGCAGGTTCGTGTACTCTCTCTACCAACAACATTAATATTTCAGCATTGCATATCTGAAATAGTCTTACTTAGTTGTCTCATTATTAATTCTTTACATGGAGGTAAACACTGTGCCTTGGTTTTGTGGGCTGTGAGGTGCCTGTATTTTGCCTTGGTTCAGATTTCATCTCACCCGAGCTGGTCTGTGGAGGGGATTTCTGTTTCTGCTTGTCAGTCGCAGGCACATCAGTCTCTCCTTGGCTTACAAGCAAACTAGAGAACTGTCAAATGAACAGCAGGATAGTTCGAAACTCAGATGGAGGAGGTGTAACTGGAATAGACGTTGCTCAAGCCTACGTGTAACTTGTTCTTTAGAGCAAATTTGCCTGGTGTTTGTGCACCCATGGTGGTGAAAAAGTATACAGGGCTTTCTCTCCTCAGCTGTAGTTCAGCTGGGCATTTTGCTGTGCAGCCCGGTGATGTGTGAATGTGCTGAGTAGTTATTTCAATGATTCCTGTTAGCATCAAACCTTCCATGGAGATGTCAGAGCTTTTCTTAAGATGGTTAAACATACATGCAAAATCCTATAGAGGTGAAAGCAGGCTGTGAAAGGACTATCCCAGGGCGTGATCTTGCAAGGTGGTGGCACTTTCCTGGACTCCTTTGAACCATCATTGATATCACTCTGCTCGCTTTATCCTTACTTGCTGTGCTGCCAGCCTCCCAGCTTCTGCACCTAAATGTTCTCAGCTCCTTGGTGCTCCCCATTTCCCACCCCAGTTAAATCAGCTAAATCCTGATGTTTTCGAAGCCTTTTCCAGCCCAGGTTTCTGTGTCATTCAGATTCACTCAGCCCAGCCCCTACAACGCGGACTCGTGAACCCGTGCAAAGGCTGAAAGTGAACCAGCAGCCGTGAACAGCTGCGCAGCTCAGGAAATTAAAGCGAGTCCTGTCTCTCGTTCGAGCATGGAAACACGATTACTCCTGTTAAATCAGACAGAGTGTATCCAAATGAAACTGTCCGCCTTTAGTGGCGGCATGGAGGGTGGAATTTGCAGAGCAGCCAGAGGCATTTCCACACTCAGTCAGTAGCTGGCTTCACTTGCACACCTGGATGTGGATGCTGGAGATCTGCATATATTTCCCATTCCACAATTTAGTCAAATGGTTTACCTTTTTTTTTTGATTTTTTGTGAAAATAAATAAATAAATAAATATATATATATATAGAGAGAGAGAGAGAGAGAGAGAGAGAGAGTCTCCAATTCCTGGATGCAAGAAGTTACCGGAGAAGAGTTCTCTGTTGTTGAAAGGCTATTTCTATTCCCCTAAGCGTTCCTATTGCAGTGCATGTCAGGAAAGGCCAGGACACATTTTCAACACAATGAAACTAGAAGCAGCTGCACCCCCACATCTCGGCAGGCGGGGCTGCCAGCATCACTAGATGGGGCTCCTGGATGAAGCAAGATGCAGTTGCAGTGAAACAGAGCAATGTTATGTGATGGTAGAAACGTGTTCTTCATTACTGGGGCAGACTGAACACAGAAATGGGCAGGACTGATTTAAAGAAAAAGAAAAAAAAAATAGAAGAAAAAAAGTGCATAAGCCATGCTGTCAGAAAGAAGGATTGTGTCTGGACTGCCTGGGGTCAAGTGATGGGAAATATAGTCATATTTCATGTTTCCATTTCAGACACTTTCCAGCCATTGGAAATTTACTGCAGTTATGTGACTCTTAAATTCCAAAATCCTTTAGAACTAACCTTGGGATCAAGATGTTCTCAGATTTTTTATTTATTTTTTCTAATCCTGAATCAAAAATATTTAACTTTCGGAAGAGCAATGTCAAACTTGTACCTTTTATGAGTCAATATATATTTAGCTAAATCACAGTGGCTATACTATATTTTTTTTTTGTCATGCCAAATACAGTGTTTCTTCTTCAAAATGAATTTTTTAATGAAAGCTATTTCCCTTTATCAGTGAAGAATTAAGTCCCTGTAGGGATCCTTTGATTTATTTGCTGTACAAAAGGTAGGGCACAGGGGATTTTTAATTTCATGGTTTGCTTGGTATTTCAGAGGCAGTGAACGGTAACATTTAAATCAGCTGATAGTGAATCAGAAATCACGACATGTGTAGGTTCTGTCAAGTGCTTCAAGTGCTTTTTACCTTACTAATCCTTTCTGATAGGATATTATTTATACCCCTTTTGAAAATGGGGGTAAATCCTCACAAATAGCAAATTCACCACAACTAGGTAGAAGATTATCCATAAGTTAAAGAACAGAAATGGAAGGGATTTTTCCGAAGTACAAAAACAGAGAGGATTTCTTCAGGACCGGTGCTTCTAAACCATTGCCCCAACTCCATGGTGTTCAAATCCAGTGCTGGGGCTTGGACCAGGCTGGCACCTTAGAAAAATCCCTTCCGTTTTGTTATCCCCAACTCCGAAGTTACAGGCACTAAGTTCACATTAACTGTCACATTAAGTTGTCCTTGATGCCATGGGCTGCTTTTAAAAGCAATTCACCTTTCTCTTCAAACTCCATCCTGACAGTTGGCTAGGGGAGGGGATTTTTAAATGTCATACAGAGCCTAAGTAGCACTAATTAGAAAAAGAGTAATAATTTCCTGAAGAACTTCAGACTAATTCCAAATTAGCAGAACCTGATTCTGGGGCAAATTTCTGCAAAAACTTGAGCAAAACAAAAGCTACTTTAAAGGTTTTTATTTTCGGAGATAAATGTGTCAAAGAATAACATAATACTAACTTGAGACCATGACTCAGAAAATGGTTTTGATAAAAAGGTATTGAAATCCTAATAATAAATAGTTAAAAACCAAACAAAACAAACCCAGAAAATATCAAATGTGGACAGTTACCCAGAAAAAAACAAAACAAAAAAACCCTCCACCTTTTAACAGAAATAGAACAGAAAAAAAAAAAAAAGTATCAGAATGGGTACACGTACATTTATAATTCAGAAATTCTTATTTAGACTTCTATTGCACTCCATATTTTTATGACTAATTGACATTTAATTACCTTGTGATTACTAAAGCATTTAACTTAGCTTTCTGTGCTTTCCTTGAACAAAGAAATTTGGTGTACAGCAACAAAGCTATTTCATCTCCTCCTAGCAGTATGGAGTCTGCGTCTGCTCTGTGTTGCAAACCAAGCTTACTCAGTGTTCCTTTGTGAAATACAGGATAAATATTTACTGGGTTTTTAAAAGCTAGTTTAGAAACTTCTGCTACTTCCAGCAGCACTGGGGGGTCTGATTTGGGTCCTGGGCTGACTTCTGGCCACTGGTTTCTGTGTCCATGGGAGAAGAATGAAGTTCACCCCTTGCTTGTTGTGGGGGTTTTCAGATTCTAGATCATTTTCAGCTCTAGCCAGTGTCTGCTGCTCCCAGGCTGCAGCAGGTCACTGTGGGGAAGGAGGAAGCCGTGCACCCTGGGGCTCTTTGGCTGCATTTTGCTCTGGGGCTGTTCCGTGTGTCTGGCTGGGGACTGGGAACCGGGCCCTCATCCCATGCTGCCTGCATCTTTGGTTACCTCCATGCCTACCTTCTTGGCTCTGGCACAGCACTGGGGTGATCCCAATGTCAGTACCAGGCTTCAGGAGCACCTGCTGGAAAAGGGGGACCTTCAGGCTTGCAGCTCCCCATGCATGTGGAGCCCTGAAGCTGGGATCTTGCAATGCAGTGTAACCTTCAGGCCAGCCCGTGGCACTGTGATTGACACGTTGCTAATAGAGGATTATAACTTCAAAATGAGAATAAGCGCTGGGAGCAGATGAGTGTTTAAATTACGAAGAGCCTCTCTTTATGCAAATGTCCCAAGCAATAAAGAACAAAAAGGATCTCATCCCTCTCCTGCCCTCTGAGAGTGTGGGAAGTGTGAGCAAATTGTTCCTGCACAGAAGGGGATGGTTTTGCTCTCCTGCTCTGCAGGAGCAGCGGAGGAGAGGCTCAGACACAAGGCTTCCCTGGGGTCTGCCTTGGGATGGGGCAATCCAGTTCCTTCCAGCCCTCCTCTCCATCTCCATACTCTTCTTGTGATCCAGCACTGGATTCATTTGTTCACTTGCTGCTCTGGAGAAGGCTCATTTGCCTGCAGAATCTGAGGACTGTGGAAACGCAGCAAGAAACCTCCAAAGCCCATAACTCCAATGAAAGAACAGGAAACAAAAATTGGATTAAAAGGCAGCTTGTGGGAGAGCCCCTTCCCTCTCTGTTACGTTGAAATAACCACAGTGCATGAGGAGGGCGAAAGCATGTGGGCATCAGGAGGGAGCACAAAACCCCGACGTGCCTGTCACAAAGCTTTTCCTGGGGCGTGCGACCTGCTCATGCTCCTTAGGCACGGGGCCAGCTGTGGCTGCTGTAGCACCCAGGGCGGCTGTCGTGGGAGGGTCTGGGGTGGAAGGGAAATGAAAGCTGCCTGCAGACGAGCTGGTTTGTAAACACAGAGTCTGCTTGTCCTCGGAGTCGTGCTGGCTCCATCATTTCTTTTAGAACTGATAGGAAAGGAGTTTCTGAGATAGCTAAACCTGGGCTATTGGTGAAGATTTGAGCCAAGATCCATGCCTGAAAAGGGACCTGGAAATCTCAGTCTCACCTGGGAATGTTCTGGTGGCCCTCCTCTTCTTGGCACTCCTCCCTTCTCCTCCGGCAGGAGGGATTTACTCCAAGAATCTGTCGGCAGCCCCTGGGTTCGGGGCAGAACGAAAGCACAAGGCAACAGCAAAACTTTCTCCAGCTGATGTCTGAGCATCACTGGTTTGACACCTCTACTCCCGAAGGAAACTTTTATCCTAGCAAAGGACACTGCTGCATGGCACTGCTGTTTGTTACCAGAAAACTTTGTACCTCCACCTGATGGAAAAGCAGATTTGGCAGCACAGCAGCTCATTTTTTTTACTGCCTACAAAACTAACAGCAACAATTCCATTGATGGGAGGAGAAGATGCTACGTTAGGAAGGTGGTCATCTGGAAAGGTGGCTTTCTGCATAGAGAATTTTGATTGAAATCAGATTTTGGAAAGGAGAAGAACAAAGTTACATTCAAAGTTACATCACATTTCCCCGTGAAAACAGGCTTTTGGAGTTTTTGTGTCTGTTTTGTTGCTTCCAAATTGCAAAGATTGCTGAAGATGCTGTCCCTGCAAATATTCTTGCCGTTCTGCATGTGTGCACTTGAAAGGTTGCCAGTAGGGGTAGGGAGAGGGGGAAAAAATCAGAGTTTGAGTAAAATCTGTAGGTGGAGAGCTTCAGCGCTGCTGGGTCCCAGGGGAATCCAAATCCCACGGGCATCTTTGATAACCTCAGCCGTAATTATTATCGGGAAACATTTTGCTGTTGGGAGCAGGCGAGTGTGTCTGGGAGGAGTTGGCGTATATCCAAGGAATTTGTGTGCCCCCTTATTATCACGGTGAATAGACTTTGTTCTTTCTTACTGCGCTTCACGACTTTGCTGACTGAGGCACGGGGAGGCCCACGGGCGAACCAGGAACCTCTGGCCACCAGCACCCTTACGCACGTCTTTCCTCTCCTTTGCCACACACCAGGCAAGAGGTGGATGGCTTCAGGAGGTCTTTTTTTTTCATGGGGAGTGTTACATCTTTTCATTTTTCTCACCAAAGTACTATAAAACACTTTCTGATTTTATTTATTTATTTATTTATTGGTAGGAAAGCTAGGCATTTTAGAGTTCTTTTTTTTTTTCTTCCTGTAATTGGGTGTTTTTTACTCATTTCTTAATCAATGGTATTTCTAAATGTGAATATGTTTCATTGTAATTTTGATTTACAGTAAAATGTTTTAATCCAACCTCATTGTTTGTCCCAAATGATCATCTTCAGCAGAAGGTTTTTGTTACTTGATACCGTGATATGTCTGTGTGCAAATAGAGGACTGGAAGTTGTATAAATTTGAGTGAAATGCCAGTGATCCATAATAATAATAAAAAATCCAAAGCACAAAGTCGAAAAATGTGCACTTTTTTTTCATTAAACATGAAAATCAGTTTTGTGTAAGTAGTTTTCCCAAAGCAAACACGTTGAGATGAAAAGGTTGCAGGTAGTGCTGAGACCAGTTAGAACTAAACTTTCACAAAGCAGATATTAAAAAGTAGCAGTAATATTTTAATTTTGATAACCAGAAAATCTCATGCAAACCCATGGGGACGTAAAAGTTTAGAAACAGAGCAAAAATTAAACAACAAAACTTGTGCTAGTACTCTTTTTTTTTCCCCTTATTTTGTCATCCTCCCAGCATGTAAACACTCCCATCTAATCCCATGCCTTCTGTTGTTGCTGTAGTGAACCTGGTAGGAAAACAAAGTGAGAATTAATTTAATGTCCTGCTGGTAATTGCGCCCCACCTCGGTTCCTCTGTTGTCTGAGCACCGCGGTGTCTGTCTGCCTTCCAGAAGTGCTCTGAACAGCGCGACTCACATCTGGCATGTTTTTTTCCTCATTCCCTCCTCTGGGTAATCATTCTCAGCTGAATGATTTATTAGGAATTTATTATTTTTTTTTTTAAATAATTGCACGTGTCAGGCTAAATGGTTGCTAGGAAAAGGCTAGCCCAAATAAAATCCTCCTAGAGTGGAGGAAAATGAAGTTTGTGGGGGTTATTATGTCTCACGGGAGGTAGTACCGTGCTCTTTGGACAGCACCAAGGGAAGAGGCTTCCTGCACCCAGGAGCCGCAGAGCTGCTCACCGGGCAGCACCCAGCCCTCCAACGGGCCATGGGGCAGCAGAGACGTGTCATTGCACCGCTGCTCCTGGAGGTGAGGACCAAGGCCCAGGGTCTGATGTGTGCCATTGGAGAGGGCAGCTGGATGTACTCGTGGTGACCCAGCACTAGCCACAGCAGTTGCCACGCTTCTTCATTTGCCTTGATGGCAATCCTCCAGGTCCCTGACGGTCCCTGGAGCTCGCTAGGGCTCACGCAGCTCACCTCCAGTCCTCCTTTGCTCACCTTAACTTCGGTGTTAAACTTTTATTCAGTGGCCGTGTTCAGAATTTGTGTTTAGCCAGTGGGAAATGCTGGGCTTGGGGACTTGGAAGAAATTTAGGCTGGTTTCAGGTGGCCTTAGTGCAACTCATATTGTAAGAAGCAATCCTTTAACCAGCACTACAGGTGAATTACAATTATTCTGTAGCTACTCAATACTCTTTGCGCTGAGGCCTGATTCTGCTCTCACTGAATTAAATTCATCTCTATGCAAAGGATTTTGCTCCTGTTAAAAGGAAAGCCTGTTCCACCTAGGAATTTGATGGTATATTTAAATATATATATGTATGCTTTTTTATTCAAAAATGCACAATGTATGTAAATGAAAATTTTTGATGTCACCTGTGGAGTCTCACAGAAGGGGCAGATCCCAGATAATCATATCCCCAAACCTGTGCCTCAGCATCCGTAGGTGTCAAATGGGGAAAATACCTCCCTCACTGCACTTTGGTGGGGTTAAATTTATGATTGGTCACAAAGGCAGAAGCAGCTGTAGAAATGGAATTTTGGGGGCGTTCAGTTAATTCATCACTCTGAGATTTATCACTGCTCTGAAGGGGTTTCTTTCCACGCATGTTGTTTTGTCCCTCGCTCCTACGACAGCTTCACTTCCCCAGCAGAAAAACATTTACAAGCATTTCAAGCACTGCTTTTGAGGGCAGAAATTCAGGAAATTGTTTCTGCCAAAATAAATGCTTTGATCTATCATAAGAAATACGAGTTGGGTTAGTTAAACATTCATGAGACAGAGGTTTTTGTGGCTCGGATAGTGTATGTGGTCATCGTTGATTATTTAGGCTACAAAGAGATTGGGGTGATATAATTTTTTAATTTTTTGTTTACTAGCATCTAAATAAGCTCATAATTAATTGACCCTGTTGGCAGTACCAGTTCTCCGCAGAGCTCCCTCCTGTAACAGGACAAGTAGATTCAGCAACTTTTTCTTAGTGAATAATAATAATTTTATTGTTTTTAATATGAAGATTTTCTATTATAAAAATATAAATGAAAGAAGGCGAGCTCTCTCCTAAGTAGCAGTGTGGCTATCCCTTGTTCACCATCTGCTAGCTGCTGCAGTACCCGGCTCTTGGTGCCATTTTGCCCTGGGCTGGATTTGTGCTCATTCCCAGGAGGGCTCTGGGCTCCAAGGCGCTGCTTGAAGCTGCTGTGCTGGCTGAGTTGTTGTTCGCTTGTGGCATTGCTAAAATGAAGCCTTCCTTGGAAGGTCGCAGGGAGAAAGAACGAGTGGCATGAAGGGGTGGTAGCCCCATCCTTGCTGGGCTCTGTAAGTGTTGGACCCTTGGCTTGAAGTGGTCTTGACTTTTTGGATCTTTGCCCTAAACCAGGCTTTGCTCCCCGCTGGCACCAAGTGGATGAGTCACGGCCACGAGCAGGATTTGGGCTGGGGCTGTTTCTTTGTAAGGCCGAGAGGTGCCCGTGCACAGGGCGATGCGTTACTCCATTTCTTTTGCTCTGCACCTTTTGTGCATTCTCATGGATACCTCTGTTCCTCATCCAATTTTCCTAGCTGTTGGAAATAGAGGGAAAATCAGGAGCTTAACCTCAAATGCCCTGTGAATATGGTATTTTTTGATTAAAGCCCTTATGAATGCGATGAAAACCAATCCATCTTTCTTCAGGCTATTGACTTTCCTGTAAAGAGCAATGCAGAGCAGTGTCCTTCCTTCGGAAATCTTGAAGGCAGTTTAAATGCTACCCCCGGGAAGACCTTGTTCTCATCTAAGTGTGATGGTTTTCTGACTAATTTAAATTTATCCTTATTCAGCTTCGTTGCTGTCAGGTCTGCTACTCAAAACAGAACTTTTCCATAGGTGAAAGTTTCTACATGCTGAACTGGCAAGAGGCAGACTCCTGCCAGATTTTAAAAAATTATGACTCTCTTTAAAATTCCACTATAAAAATTAACATGAGTTAATTTCATGATGACATTCCTATGCAAAGTGTCTTTCAGGCAAGTAGTGTCTTTTCTGCTTATGCTCTTCCCCCTCCCTCTGTATTACCCTGCACAAGCACACTCCGAAATTCCGTGTGGCTGGACAAGATGCAGAGATTAACACTGCCTTCAGGTGCATGGGCATCTTCAATGCTGAGGTCATGGGCCTTTTTCCATAAGAAATCTAAAAGCCATTTATAACAGTTCATGGTTTTCTTCTGTTAATTTTTTAAGGATGATTTCATGATTTTCTGATATTTTCTCTACAGAGATAGAGCTTATATTTTCCCTTTTTTCTCTGTTTTCTACATTTTTGTCTATGACTTGCTGTATTAAAAAATGTGACTTTTTGCAGAGTGGCCACTTCAGTTAGGCTCCAAGTGTTTCTCTGCTTGTATTATATAAAAGTATATATATATAAAGTATATATATAAAAGTATTTATATATATAAAAAGATGTAGGGTGTTAGAAGAAGAAGTTATTTTCCTTGCACAACAAAAGTGGCATCTTGAGTGCATTTTGGGATCCTCAGTGAGCCTTCCTCGAGCACAGGGCACTGTGGTTTCCCTAGGCCTGCTTTGCTACCACTTTTCAGCTGTTGCTCGACTTCTCACACTAGTGGCAACGAACCCACCTGCTGGTGAGCTGAGGGTGAAGTCAAGGAAAAATAATTTGATTTTAATAAATTGTACCAAGTAGTTCAGCTGTCCCGAGGGAGCAAAGCTCTTATTTTCCTTCCTGATAAAGAATCCAAGAGGGTTTACTAATCTACATGTGCTCAGCTTCATCAGGAACCTGGGCTAACACTATGTGAAGGGAGCAGTTGGTCTGCTCAGCTCAGACTGTGGCGTGTGCCTTTGAATCCACTGTATGGTTATTTAAACAGAAATGTCTTGCTTTTGCTTTCTAGACTCTCCATCCTTCCACTCTCACTGATGCTGTTGACCTGAGTTCCTTCTGCGCTCGTCTCCACTCTACCAAAGTGCAGAATTTGACGTGTCTCCAATCACAGCCCTATGACCCTTCCCTGGTCCGTGGGATGCTGCCTCCAGCACTGTCTGGTAAGTCTCCTTTCTTCCAGATTCAAATCCTTCTTAAAAACTCACAATACCAGTGAAATGTTGATAAGGAATTCCCAGGGAAATCCGCTTTGGAAACAAAATGTTTTTCACTTGTTCATCATTTTCTTCATAAAGCTGAAGGGGAAAAAAAGAGTAAAAGTATTTTTAGCTTCTTGCGTGTAAAACTCGAAACAAGCTGAGATGCATTTTTAGTGTGGGCACATGCGGAACAGAAGATGATCTATATTACCTAACAGCTTTCAAATGTTCCTTTTGTTGTATTCTGCTGATTTAGGTTGAGAGAGAGCTACATGTGAGTTTTAATTTTGTTTAATAGAAGGGGACCAGAAATGGGAGAGGTTACCATTTATTGTGTCTTCATTTCCTTGCATTTCTGACACAGCAACTGGCATTTCAGTCTGGCAAAAGACTTTGAGAGACTAGCCAATCCATGTTTTCTTTGCAAACATGGTTTTAATGTGAACTGGTTGTTGTTGTTTTGTTGTTGTTTTTTATAATGCTGGCTTTCAACTATGATTTTAATGTGAACTTCTTCCTTCCTTCCATTTTGATTTCAAGATTTGCTGTTGGAGTTTTATAGTGTTCGTTTTGAAGCTGACTCTCCCTCCCTTAGAACTCTTAGTTCTCTCCCTCCCTTACTTTTTTTCACAGTTGCCATCTCAGATGGTCACCAAGCAAAGAGCACATAGGCTTTTGACCAGATGCAATTTCTTCTCATAACTTTGGATTTACAAATACTGACTGAGGAGAACATCACGTGCTTGTTGTCTGAGGTCAGTCTTTGGTTTCTTACATTTCCTCTTTGTGTGATACTCGGGTCTGTAGAGAGCTATTAATGTGAATTGTTTGGACAGCTGCTGTTGAGCTCACCCAGCGCTCATAACTTCACACAAACTTCTATTAAATACGTCAAAATATCTGGATTGAGCAAGCCTCTGGGCCACCTCTTGGTGGGCCCAACAATTTCTTTGGTTTGGGAGGTGTCTGAGAAGCAGGTTTTGCCCTGCTAATTTCTGAAGGTGTGAGTTTTGTTTAAAAATTCTCAGCAACATCTGGGAATCTCTTATGCCCAGGTGAAGTGGGGAAGTTGTTAACCTTGAGTGAGCAGAGTTTGCTTTTTAAAAAATGAATCAAAGGAATGTGTTTTGATACGTTAAAAAATGCATGTCATATAACTGCTGTTTCTGTGCCTGCCAAATCCAAGAACTGTTCAGGCATGGGGAAGTGCAAAGAGAAAAAAACAATAAAATTAACCAAGCCTAAAGGAAATATTAGGAAAGGAGATGAAAGAGAGCCACCCGGGATGCCCGTGAAACAACTGTTTGTCATCCCTTGCTGCTGTTGCATATTTCCTTAGAAAGGGAATTTATACATAAAGGAAAGATTGCATGAATAATGTGCTTGGTCACTGTTTGTAACTCTCAGCTTGGGGCCAAAGGCTCCCTTTACAGGGAAGACGCAGTGCTTTCTTGCAGATAGCAGGAATTCTAGTTCATGCATCTCCTCTGCAGATCTGCTACTGCTTTAGTGGAGGAGTGGTAGCCTTCAGTTTTAGTGAGGAGAGGCATCAATGGTCACAACAAATGTGGACAGAGGTAGTGTGCTTTGGAAAAGCGTTACAGCTAGGAGAAGATTACAAACAATGGAACTAGAAAAAGTCTGGAAATGTAGCACCAGCTTTGTACTGCTAAGGTAATGTTTACAATACAGCGAGCTTATGAAAACTTCAGGATTACAGCATTTGTCCTTGGGCAGCAGTATGGGAGCTTGGGCAGTGGCCAGGATGCCATCTGCAAGTGTCCAACAAATGTCCAAAGCACTTCGTAGAATAGATGTTGTGCTCTCCCCCCAGCCTCCCAACAACTGTGCCAGCCAAGTGGGAATGGAGGAATTTTACAAGATTAGCAGACTCTGGGCAACAAGCAGACAGCTAAACTTGTTTACCTTCAAAGCCAGCAATATGATCTCTAAATTAAATTTACAAGATTTATCACATCTAGGAAGGTTGGTGAAAACCAGAAAAGCTAGAGGAGAGGAGAAGCAAGAAAGCAATTGGACTGGAGGGGTTTTCTCTCTACTGTGGTAAAATGTGCAGCTCAAACCACGGAAATGGGATTAGTACTGGGTCCCCAAACCAAACTGTTCTGAAACACAGAGGTGTTTAATATATTACAATCAAAATGCAATATCTCAGGACAGCGACTCATCTTTTATCATGGAGGAGTCAGATGGAAAGTGCATTAGAATTTGGAATTTGTCCCCACTGGGGGAGCTGCACTGAGTCATGGTGATGTATGGGATCTGTGCAAAGGGAAGAGAAAACATATTCTCCCTATGATTTATCTGTTGCATAAGCTCTGCCGCTTTCCAGCATTTCTCTTCTGTTGGCTGCAGCCAACAGCAAAGAGAGGTTCCCCCGGGCTCCTTTGCAGTCTGATTATACTGGGGTGGCAGTGAGGAGGAGCTCTGTTAGGATTGTGGAAATATGTTTGAAAAGCAAGGAGAAACTAATAAAAAAACAAATGCCAAAAGGAGCTGATCTGGGAGAAGAAATGGCAGATTTGGTGCGTTAGATTCACTTGATGCCTTAGTGTATAAAGCTGATGCGCAGAGGGGCGGTTGGATTAAGCTCCTCGAGTATGTTGTTTCTTCACAGCCAGCTTTCAGGGCATCCCATAAAAGAACCCTGTGCCAATCTAATTCCATGGAGAACTAACAGGGAATTCGGGCTGTGCAAGACCTGGCTGCTGCCGGAACAGCGTAGGTCTGTGACCAGGCTCATGAGAGTTGCAGAGCGTTAATGGCACGTTTATGTCTGTATAGCTACAATCAGAGCTAGACTCAGGACAGTTGAATAAAACTAGTTTCCAGAAACAATGAATTTATACGATAAGGTAAAGCCTGAAAATACTTTGCCTTTTGCTTCTAGTATGGTGCAGTCTAGTGGCAAAGTAGAGAGAGTTTCTTCTTGCTGACTCTGTACCCCGAATCGCGATGGTGATGCTCTTCCTTTCTACATCTGCTGAGCATTTGGTGCTCCTGATGAAACTCACCCCGTCTTTCCTTCTGTGATCCCCTACACCATCAATTTCCACTGAGGAAATTTGTTTCCATCCAGTTATACGCCTCTGGTTTTTCTTTGCTGATTCTTGAGTAACATCTACAGCTAAGCCAGGAATAAAATCGTACTCTCAAAACTTACCCCACACACTTTGAAAAGGGACTGATTACAAATTTGTTGGTATTCCTAGGAAATCTGGGAATGCCCTAAGAAAGAGCTATGAACTGTTTTCCCCTTTAACTGCTGGGATCTTCTTAGGAATTCTATCATATTTCATTTTTATTGCCTGTTACTAGAACTACCCAGGTGGCATGTTGAAGAATACTTGTCAAAAATGCATTGTTCTTATATCAGGAATAACTGAAATTTATCTCATAACCCAATTGCTTTTTCTGAAATTATTATAGATCCAGGCAAAGAGGAGTCAAAGAAAATGTATTTTCTCATTTATTTCATTAGCATTCATCATCTTTCTTTCTTTTTTTCCCTGTATTTTTATTCATTGAAAAAAAAAAAGATATTTAGAGGCTAGTAAAGACCATCCTGGGTTGTTTTTCTTTTTCCTTTTTTTTTTTTTTTTTATTTCCAAGAGTATTTTGGTTAGCTGAGGTTGGCGAGGAGCCACATCCCTGCAATCTCTCTTGCAGCTTGATGGTGGGGTGCTGCTCCAGGCAGGCACTTCATTAAATTCGCGTTGACAAACGCTTGCTACCTTTTCAGGAGCTCCCCAGTGATTGAGGAATCCCAAGATTTTCCTCACCAAGCTTCAGCTCTCCGAGCACGTCTGAACTGGTTCCTGGCTTCGTGCTGGCAGGCGCTTTCACAGATAGCTGGGATTAATTGCCCTCCAACGCATCTTTTTCTCTTTCTACCCGCTGTAGAGGGAGCCTGGATGACAAGCCTAGGCTACATACTTCATTTTTAAACACTTAAAATTAGATGAGATGAATTCTATTGTCTAATTCCTTCAAAGCTATTTGCTTGATTTTCTTCCCTGGCTGCCTCTGGCAACAGACTGTTTCACATCAGCTCTCCCCTGCACGAAGAGATTCTCTCTCAATTCCTCCAAGGCTTGACCTTTCCCTGGCTTTTTCGTTTATGCCACCTGCTTCCCACATTTGACACAGCCCGAAGTAGTATTTTCCCATCTCATGAATTCTCTTAGAGTTATGTTTTACATCAGTCACCTCCGAGTCTTCTCTCTCCCAACAAATACAGGTCATGTTTGCCCAGCACTTCCAAGTGAGGTGCCAAGCTGCTGAAATCAGCCTTGCATTGCCTAATTCCAGCTTCAGAGCAACATCTTCAGGGCCAAATTATGGGGATCGATGAAGAATTTGACTGGGGGAGGAGAAGCTGATTAATGTCCTGAGCTTGCTCAGATGCAAAGAGTTAAGTTGGTCTTTTCTCTGCTATGAGAAAAGCTTTTACTGCCTTGGGTGGGAAGAGGGAACCCGGTAATTTCTTGTCCCATGTTATCAGGGTGACGGCTCTCATTGCACCATGAAAGCTGCAAATTCATGGTAGGCAAATAAGAGAACTCTAGCTTTTGTCCAGAGGGAAGCTTTGAATCTGCCAAATACTTGGGAGGCAACAAAGCCTGCAGAGGGCCTGCACTGGGGCTGATTTACAACTACTTTTGGGCACGGTTTTCCCCTCTTCCTGGTCCTAAGCTTTATTTGCTTTGGGATAATACTGCCGTGTATGCTTTGGTTTGACATTTGCAATGCTCCTCATGCGAACTGGCCCAGCAGCAGCCCAGGGACAGCGCACCGTGAGCTTACAAGGGCTGGCAGGGGGGGTGTGCAGCCAGGGCAGCATCGGGTAGGTGGGATTTCTCCTCCCTGCAAGGTGGGAACCGGATCAGTTCCTGTGCAAGGATGCTCTGGAGAGCTGTCTGAGGCAGAACGATATTATTTTTGCTTCAGTTGTTCTTTTTTTTCCAGCAAATTCAAAGTATTTTAGGGTCATGCTGCCCAGTTTCATGCCTTCAGGCGTTTTTTTCACTGAACGATGCTATTTGGTTTATTATTTATTTGTCTGGCTATTTTTATGAAAAGCCGTGAGAATACATATAGTTATATATATAGTTCTCCCCTCCTCCCTCCCCAGGCTCTTTCACAAACATAAAAACCAGCTAATATAATTTTGTTAAAAGGCAGAAGTAAAGAAAACTCATTTGGGGGTAAAATTTGAATGTCAGTCTAGAAACAAAATATTTTGGAAAGTGTGAAAAGGAGATTCAATAATGGGAATTGATTTTTTAGGGTCGCTGTAGGGGATGCTATGGCAAGCCCCCACGGCAGTGTGGGGAAAGAAAATACAGAATAGGAATGCAGATAAAATGATCTCGGGCAGCAAAGCCAGGTGTGTGTGTGGGGGGGGGGTTAGAAGCAGCAAACCCCCCTTTCAGCTGTGTGGTGCAGCATAAGGTGAGATACTGCAATGGTCCAAAGAGAGATGCTGCTTCTGCTAATATCTCAGAGTAAGGTAAACTATGCAGCAGGAGCTGGCGCAGCTTTTGTATTTGGCTAGATATGGCACTGATGTATATTAGGAAGGAGTTTCATGCAGCGGGGCACTGTAGGGAGACAGTTGCTTGTGATTTACTCATCGTGCCAAACTTGGTTTGAGGCTTATTTTTAAAAACCCTGTGTAGCCTCTTTTCCCTCCCTCCCTCTCCTGTGCTGAGCAGCACTAAATGCTGTTTGCCACTGAGGACATTTAAGCTAATTTCTCCAAAGTGCTGACGAAGCAGAACACACTTTTAGTGCCATCACAACACCTCGCAAGCTTGCTTCCTTGACTGCGTTGGTAAAACACTGACCCGAATAAGTTCAGACCCCAAGGAATGGACGGTGCAGACGGTACCCCTGAATGACAGCCCAGCTGCTCGCGGGTCTTGCTGGCCAAAATGCCTTCGTTACGAGGCAGCATTCAGCCGAGGGCGGAGGCAGGCAGGAAATCTCAGCCTCGCTGCGTCTACCGCTGTGCTCTTGCCCCAGTTGATCCCACGGCGCCTGCCAAGGTAATTGGCACGTGGGTTGTGTTCCTCCTGCTGGGAGCTCTGTCATTACGCAGCGGGTTTCCAGCGAGCGGGGAAACGTGCGCTTCGCGTGTCAGCACATTTACACGCTGCGCCAGCACGGGGCTGCCTGGCTGCCTCCTGGTGAGGGGGGGCTAAAATTTTAGACTGTGAGGGAAGGTGGGGGGCAGAGCATGGTACTGGAAGGCAAGGAAACTGCTGTTCTCAGAGGTCGTTTTTACCTGCAAAGGAGGCTTTTTAAAAGACTTTTCAGCTAGGTGCTGTAAGTGCTGCGAAAAGCAAAAGCTGGAAATTAGGACCCAGTGATCATTCACTAGTCTGGAAGATTCCTGATGCGTATGGGTCAACATCCACGTGCCACCAGCAGTGAAATCACACGTGTCCTGGCTACCAGTGGCTGGGACAAGCTGGCTGATCCCCACCCGAAGTAGCCCAAATCAGTCAGACCTGAGGTCACCTGTCAGGTCTGTCTCTCTGAAGAGGAGATGGTTCTGCGGTCAGGCTTGAAACTAGAGCGTTTGGTCCACTGTCTCAGGCAAGAGATCTCTCCAGCCGAATTCTCAGTTTACTTTGATCTCTCGTTCAAGTCTATAGAAATGCCTCAGCTCCAGCCTGAGGCATCTCCTGCTAGTCTAAGCCACTCTGCAGCTCAGTTATTGTCTTCTGGGTTTGATCTGCAGCATACGGTGCGTCTGGCATCTTTAGCTCCTGTGAAAATGCACAGGCTGTCCACTCCCAAATTAATCTTTCTTTCTCTATTTTTTTTTTCTTTTCCCCTCTCTCTGTCTCTCTCCTCCACCCTAGATGCCTTTTAACCCTCACATTCCTGCCATTGTAGCTAACCCCAGTCCAAAGCATTCTCTGGAGCAGAGATCCTCTGTCCCAGCTGCTGGAGCGACTCATCTCAGTTCTCAGCTGCAGCAGCCTCTCTCTCTGCGCACATTTATGATGGCAACCAAGTTTTTTTTTCTGTGTGAAACAATTCCTGGCTCCTTGCTGTCTCTCCCTCTTGCCTCCTCTTGGTGAGGATAGTCTATGTACAGAGCATGTCCCAGTGAGGATCAGGCTGCGTGCTGGGTCCTGTCAGGCAGTCAGTAGCTGGGGACAGGGATTGAAGCATTTGGGGAATTTGCTTTCAAATGTCTTAGCAACAGGGGTAATTTAGATCTAATGAAATAGATTTGGAGGAGAAAGGATGTCAGCTCCATGGCATGAAAAGTCAGCTTAGGTCATGTACTCAGCACTGACTTCAGGATGACTTCACTGACAGTCCAGATGGCTCCGAGCAGGAGATCCTATGGGTTTAATGGCACATGCTTGGGAAATGGGCTGCTGGAGGAGTTGCTGCGTACCTGAGCTCTGGACTGAGTTGGACTTTGCTGGGGCCAAAGAAGTGTGGATGAAAAGCTGGTGGCACAGCCTATCTTCCTTTCCATTGAGCACACAGCAAGGCAGTAAAACCCTGTGTCTGCTTGCAGAGCCACTGTGCTGTCTGCACGTGACTTGTTGTGTGAAGTGGTTTAAGAGGCACCTCCATGTCAGAAGTGTGTTTCTTCCCTTGTGTGACCGCTTTCCCCTCTTCTGTGCCACACACAGGAAGGTGTCAAACACCTACACCTTGCATACATGACAGACATCAACGTGACAGCACGTGTGTGAGAGATCCCTGGCCTCTGTCAGGAGGAACAGGAGTCGTGGATGCCTTGGCTGAAGTTTCTTCATCCTCCCCAGAGCCCAGCCTGTGCACTGTTCCCAGTTCTATTTTGCTAAGAAAGCGCAGGATTGATGCTTTTGACTTGTCTATATTCTTGTCCAGTTCCTTTTTTTTTTTTTTTTTTTTTAATCTTGCTCACTCTTATTGCTCTCTCCACTGTGCCTGTTTTATTTTTGATGCTCTTGATTTCCACCTCTGCTCCTTTGTGGCTCAACCTTTCCACATCTTTAAGTTCATGGCCCTTGTTCTGTGTGTTTGATACAGTTTTAAGTAGCTTATGGTTTCTTTTCCCTCCTCAGACCCTCCAGAATTGATAACACTCAGTCAGGTCATAACTTTTTTTGTCCTATGGTCCCAGCTCCATTCCTCTATCCTGTTATTGTAGTTAAGGTCCCTCAGTCCCAGAACTATCTTGCTGCATCCCTGACACATCTTCTGCATGTCGTTGTAATGATCCTTTGTTAAACTGCTGTCAGCAGCTGAATGTGTTTTCAAATATGCCTCAGTGTTTCTCCCTCTCTGCCTGCTGTTGCTGAAGCTTACCTGGTGAATTCAGCCTCATGCCCTGGGTGTCTGAGCGAGGAGAACAGGGGCGCTCTCCTCCCTGTCTCTGATCCCAAGGAACTGGCTTGATGAGAAATGGAGATAGGAATTAACACTGATTTCTCCAGTGCCAGCACCATGACCATGGGATCATCTGTGCTACTGCATAAGGCATTGCTTTGCAGTGAGACGAGCCTGGACAGGTGCTTATTGCCATGTTGGCAGCACATCTGAACTGAATAATGACACAAAGATGTAAAGAGTAAATAGCTTTATTCTCCTGTTAATTTGTTCTAGGCAGCATGATGCTAAATTCTGGCACAGACTGCAGCAAATGAGAGAGACTCTTGTCATTGGTATGTGATAGTCCTGTCTCAAAAAACACGGGGACAATTGGGCAAATGCTTGCTAAATGTTGTACGGCTCTTTTAGATGTACCCCTAAGCTAAGAAGCTTAATGCTGTAGGGTTTGGTTGATTCCTTTAATAGATTTTCATTGAAAGTTTTGATATTTCATCTGCTTTTTTTTTTTTTTCTCCTCAAAATGGGACAGAAGTCCCCTAATACCTGCATTTTTTCAGAGGGTTCAAAAAAAAATATCAAAAATTCCAATCTAGGATTGCGTTGGTTTAGGTTATTTTAACATTGACCCATGTCTGTAGAGCTGCCGTATGTAGGAGTAGTGGTTCCTAAACCTCCAGATGTCTGCGTTGCCCTCTGTGAGGGAGCGTCCCCAGCCAGACATGATGTACTGAAGCGATTCAAGCAGAAGAAATGTCACTGTGTCATGGGAGATGTAATCCAGCCAGGTAATTTCAGACATGTACAGCATCAGGGCTGCAACTTTCTCAGAGTTCTTTCAGAGCTTGAATAGAACTATATTTATGGTGAACTTATTTGAATTGAAGCATTTGCATTTGTTTATACAACTTGTGATGAGCTGACCTAAAACAAAATGCTTAGCTCTGTTCCTTAGGAAAAAAAAAAAAAACAACTTTTTTTTTTTCAAAATTTATTGCAGTTTTTTTTAACAACGGCATTAGGAGAAGTCTTGAGAAAGAAAATTTCTGAACCGTAAAGATAAGAAACAAGCATTTTAAAAAAAAAAAAGAGGTATTTCTGTGGCAACTAGATCAGAGAGAAGAATATTATCCAAGAGGCATATTACTGGAGGGGAGGCATATGGAATGGCAGAATTGTAAAATGGTGGAGGTTGGAAGGGACCTCTGAAAATTGTCTAGGCCAACCTCCTTGCTCAGAGCAGGGGGGGACACATTCAGGGTCACATCCACTTGGGTTTTGAATATCTCCAAGGTTGAAGACTCCACAACCTCTTGGGCAACCTGTTCCAGTATTTGATTCACCTTTGAGCATAAAAGTTTTTTCCTCTATTTCAATTTGTGGCTGTTGCCTCTTGTCCTGACTGGGCACCACTGAGAAGAATTTGTCTCTGTCTTCTTTACTCCCCTTGAGCTTTCCGTTCTCCAGGCTAAGCTATCCCATCTCCCTCAGCCTTCCCATGCACCAGATGTTCCAGTCCCCTTTAGTCACCTCCGAGGCCCTTTGCTGAACTTGATTTGATCTGTCCATGTCTCTCCTGTCCTGGGGAGCCCCGCACTGGACACAGCACTCCGCTGTGACACAGCACTCAGCACCAGCGCTGAGCAGAAGGCAATGATCACACCTCCCTCGACCTGCTGGCACCCCCCTGCCTGGTACAGCCCAGGCTGCTGCTTGCCTGCTTCACCACGGGGACACCTTGCTGCCTCATGGTCAACCTGTCTACCACGTCAGTGATGTGCACTGCATGTTTTAGCGTCTTTCCATTTACTTTCCATTTAATTTGTGTCATTAGGGCTTCATCTGGCTGCTGGAGTAACCGTGGAGACATTGTGTTTGTATTAAAATGTTCCAGTTTATACTGAGTATTATCAGATTGCAATTTGATGTGAAATGGGCAAAAGCTGATTGAAGGGCCAAGGCAATTCTCTCCCTCATCATCTTCCAGAATAAGCACTGCTGTTGTAAGCTCCAAAAGCACCTGTGAATGAAAGAACGTTCTTAAATTTTTGGATGGCTTCCAGCATCTGTCTGTGGGGAGGATAATCTTTCTGTGAAGAAGGGATGGAAGCCTGTGTACGTACAAGGGTGACATTAAACTGAGTTACCCTTCTACTCACATTTGTTAATAACCCATTGCATATGTCTTGGAGACTTAAAGGCCCGGTGTGAATTTCTTCTCGGGTAAAGGAGCCTCTTGCAATATGGCTTTCTGGGCCCTAGAGACAAGCAAATCTTCCTCAAATATTTTAAATCATTGATGGATATTTGTTTCCAACTTTAGTCATTCCTATCATTCCAGCCTTGTTTTTACCCCAGTGTCTGTTTCATGTGGCAGGAGGGTGAGACTGAGGCACGTTTGTATCAGAACTGAGATGTCTCAGCACAGCATGGAGTCATGAGGGCTTGCCTGGAAGCACCGTGGATGCTCTGCACAGCGGTGGGATCATAAGAAAGCCTGCCTCTGAGGTAGCAAAAAGGGCTTCCCAAGCTCCTTCAGAGACAGTTCATTCAGCTTATTTCCACGCTGAGTGTGGCTATCAGGAGTTTCCCTGAGTAAAATTTCAGAATTGCAGCCTCTTCAGCAATCATTTCCCTCTCCTGTCATTATTGATAACTGGCTGTGCAGCAGATGTGGAAATGACTGCCTAACCTTTCCTCTGCCCGTGGCAATCCTCAGGCGCTCCCACATCACCTCTCTCCCGACGTCACCAGAAAAAGCCTATTTTATGCTCAAATGAAAAAATCCCACCCAGCAACATAAAAGTTTCTTTGTCGTGGAGGGTCAGCAGTAGGTGGATTACACCCTGAAAATCCCTTGGCAGTTCTTAGAAAATAGGATTTAGATCTTTGTGTAAAGGCAACTTTTATTAAGCAAACTGCTATCCAGTTGGCTCCCTGGAGTGCTGAGCTAGGTGAATTTAGGAAGCTTTTAGCTGGGAAATTGGAGGGACACGGTTATCTGTCACAGGCTTAAAAACCCTGCCAGTGTCCCCAGGGATGATGCTTCGATACAGATGCAGGAAAAAAAAAATCCTTATGTAGTCAAAGCAGTGAGGAGAGGAGAGTGGCTACCAAATGATAATATTTGCATTTAAAATGAGAAGGGAAGTCCTCATTTTATTGTAAATCTCTTGGATAATCAACTAGGAGAATCTAAAGCCTTTTAAGCACTACAACCTTCTGTATCTACCTATATGGTGGTTTTATATGTGCTGGTTGCTTTCCAGACCGTTGGCAGTAAAGTATTATTGCAGGTTTAAGAACAAAATAGGTAACACCCTTGTTTTGGAGGGCAACACTGAAGGAAGGTATGGCCAATGCTTTGAGAAAAACTCTGTGTGTGTGCATGCATGTTGCATATTGCAGACCAAATGTCTGTGAAGGATGAGTGCACAGGGCTCCTTGGGAAGGCCTTGTGAATGTGGCCTTAGTCTGGACCGGTTGTTTTCCTCTGGGTAATGTAAGAAGCCTGAGGGTTGTCTTTTCTGCCAGCTGCCAATAGCTTGTGGCCTAACTGGAGACCCAGCATCTCTGGGGTATGGCACCCTTGACCCCTTTTGCGTGATGTTTCTCTGTGTTAAATACATAGATTATAGCATCAAGAGCTGCTGTGCTGGCATAAACCTAATCAGAGATCCTCTTTTATGCTTGTGTTTCTCTAATGGAGCTGGGAGCTGCTTGCAGAGCCAAGTAGTAGTGAACAGGCCCAGGAAAGCCTGAATGCCACGGATGAAGCCAGCAGAGCGCTGAGACTTCTCCAGAACTGGGAACCAAACCTAGCTAAAGATCGTCTGAGATCAGGGAGATAAATTCTGGCAGCAGGAATAAAACAGACCTTTGTTCCTGACCAAACCTGATGTCTTCGTGTGGGATTTCTGGGCCTCTCTGGCCTTGTCCAGAGGGAAGGGCACCATGGGGAGACTGGAGGCCAGGACATGCATGTTTTGCTGCTGAGCACATGAGGCCAATGCTGAGGCCCCAGCAGCACCACGGTCACCTCCTTTCTGTGTAGCGGGAGCAGACGGGGACCACATGGGTCACAAACATGCCTCGAAGCTGCAAGGGAGGTGTGTGCTGTGCAGCTCCCCGAGGGGCCTGGCCTCAGATCGTCTGGCTGGGGGGGGCCTGCTGGACCTCTAACACGGAGCCTGGGGACAGCTCAGGCAGACAAACTCGGTTCTGGCTGTCGAGAAATGCCCGTGGTCCCAGGGACAGCCCTGTCTCCTCTCATCCCCAGCAGCTGAGGCTCAGCAGAGCCACGCAGGGCCCAGTGTGTGTTGCTTTCTCTGCTCTCCGTGCTGGCCCCCGCCGCGCAGCCCCCATGGCTCCCCCAGGCCATTACTGCTTGCAGACAATAATTGCACATTAGCACCTCCCTGCAGAGGCGCAGTGAGGCTGGCTGTTGTCCTTAATGTTGAGAGAAGATGAGTAGCAGGTGATTTTCAAGTTAATGAGACCTTTCAGAAACACGCTCTCTTAGCAAAGATAATATACCCCCCTTCTTCCTTTCCCCTCCCTGTTCCCCAGTGCTCCCTTATTCCTATTTCAGGTGCTTCTGCTTCTGGAAAGGCATTTATCATTTCTCCATCTTTGATGGTAGAGTTTTTTTTCCCTCTGTTGCTCTCTCATTTTATCTTGCCCAAGGGGTCTGTGCTACCTTTTATTAGCTGACACTTCACTTCTGCAGATGGAAATGACACTAATGGAACGTGGCTGAGGCTTTATTACAGAAATGCTGTTCGCCCTGCACAAGCAAACCTCCAAATAATCCTGCAGGAAAGGAATAAACCTTGAAGGCAGGTGTGAGAGCTGTGGATGAAAAGGAAGACAGGAGGAGGGACAGAAAGAGAAATGAAAGGAATGGAGGAGGAGCTGACAGGTTAAGGAAGGAGAAAGAAATAGGGAAGAGGAGAGGAAGAAACAAGATAGGACATATCCCTCCATGTCCAAAAAGAGCAGAGGTAGTTTAATTGAGAACCACCTGCGTTCTGTGTCCAGGTTACTGGCAGAGATTTTTAGGAAAGAAAATGGTATATTGACCAGATCTCTGCCTGGCTGACCCTCCTGCCATTGCTGTAGCTTTTTGCCTGAAAGCTATGCCAATAAAATAACTGTGAAAAGAGTGTGGGTGCTCTTCTGGAAGCTTTGGTGTTGCTTCTGCCAGTAAGCATGGGACTTACAAGCTGAAGGCACGTTTCACCTCTGCTAAACCAAGGAGACAGGGCTGAGCTTTTTTGCTTTTCCTGAGTATGAAAACTCATCAGTGACTTGCTGAGAGGTAAACATCACTGTGTCCCTGTGCTCTGCCCTCTTCTCTTCCCAGCATTAGCAAGGTCAGGCTGTCCCTGTGCACTATGAGATGGAGATGTTAGGACTTGCAAAGGACCCCTGAGGAGCCACTCTTGAATCTTGCCCCTTGGCTGCTGTCAGCCCTAAGCCCCAGGACATAATGATAACCAAAGGACTGCAGAGATAAAGTGCTAGAAGAGAGGCAGAGAGCAAGCATCTGGGAAGGGAGGAGTGCAGCTGGCTGGGAAGATTCAGGGTAGGAGGGAAGTGACATTCACTTAACAGCAGCCTCTGTGGCTGTTTTTCTGTGTTATTGATGCTTGCTTTTCCCTCCCTCTTTTATTTTCATGGTGTGTCTGTTACATCTATGGCTCATTAAGCAACAAGATGCTAATACTGTCTGCAAAGCTGCAGGATAGATACCCTCCCCCTCCTCTGTTTTTCTCTGCACTTTTTTATTTTATTTTTTTTAATATCTATTTTAGCTTGTTTTGTTTCCTTTCCATGTCATCATCTTCCCCCACCTCCCTTCATTCATAGTGTAGCTCAAAGGAGAGTCAGTTCAGGAACTGGAAGCCTTCTTTGTTCTCTCTCCCCTGTTGTATGATTTTCTCCCACCTCTTAAAACAATTAACTCTATTTTAACAAAAGTCAGACGTGTGTGTTAAGAGAGACATTGCAGTGGGGCAGTTCCAGCAGCAATAGCTTGTGTACTGGCCAGTTTGAATGGACAGAAGCTGCAGATGAGGGACAAGACCTGTTTAACCCAGGTGAACTAAAGTCTCATAGATGCCATAGAAACAGAAACTTTCAGGCCAATCCACAGGAAAATAAAAGAAAAAAAAAAAGAAAAAGACAACATGGAGAGCATGTTTGTAGCTGGTGCTCCCTGTTCACTTGTTGGCTCCCAGTCTGGTTGACTTTTGGACTGATGTGAAAGAAGTTTTGTCAGAAGAAGCTTTTTGGGCTGACTCACCCTGGAGCCATCAAATGAGCATGCCAGAGCCCATCAAACCCTGCTGTGCTTCACCTTTCCCAAAGATCCCTTCTTGCTGGCTGAGAGGCACAGGAAATGTTTGAAGTTCTCAAGTCTTTACAGCTGAGAAGGAACAAAGTTCTGTACAGGAGCACAAGTCAAATGATTCCCTGGCTTTGAAAAAAAAAATGGGTGGGATGTATGACAGCAGCCTTCAAACACATGAACGGGAGCTGCAGCAAGGAAGGTAGGCACCGTTCCTCATTTCTAATAGGCACAGAGCAATCAGAAATGGACAAAAATGGCGACAAGGAGTAGTAGGAAAACTGGCATTGTGAGATCAGTGTCTGGTATTGTGTTATCATCCCTGCAAGTCTTTAAGGTCAACTTAAAGATGCGTCTGTCACAGCACTGAGTCTTGTCTTGCAGCAGTGCAGTAGGTGTTGGTTTGTCTTCAGTGGTCTCTCTGGCTCCAGTCCTCAGGATGCTAGCTAAGTCTTTACGTGAGGGAATCTCCCCCAAAATAAGTTGGAAGTACTCTGCTGCCAAATACCTTCATCTTCACAACGACCCTGATTCTTCCCAGTGCAGCTACCACCCAACGGAGGAATTACCTGTAGGTACATGTGTGCAGTCACCCATGCACATCCATCATTTATGTTCCTCTGATCACAGATGAGAATTTTATTTATTGCACAACCTTTCTTTCTTCCTTCACCAAAGCACTTAAGGGTGTTGTACATCATCGTAATAAAACCCATTACAATAAAATACTGCCTCTAGAATCTTTGAAAATGAAAACCAGGTGGGGAAAGTCCAGGCAAGATGGGAAAGCAAAGTGCAAGAGGAGAGAATGGGCAGTTTTTTATATTTCAGGTGCCATCTTTTTCTTTTTTCCTGCGTTTTTTTTTTTTAAATCTTTCCCTTTCTCCCCATTTTCTGAAATCCCTTGTGGATGAGGATGATCTTTCACATTTTATTCTTGGAGCCATTCTTTGGAGTTGTTAATGCTATTTAACACATCTCCCTAGAGCAATATGTCTTTGTGCTTCTTGCTTAGGCTGAAGGACAGGCAGAAAGCTCAGTCTCCCTTCTCTTCTCCTGACCTATCCAGATACATTTCTCCCCAAAGCCTAGCACTGTCCTCTTGATCATTTTCAGTAGCCAAAGCTTGCCTGTCCTGTGGGAGGGCTGTGTATCTATGACTAGATTTTACCCACAGCTCTAGGCACTGCTTGTTCATTGTGTAGTCATGAAGAGACATCAGGGAATGTGCTGACCTTGTTATAATTAATTGATAGTGGGGTAATGGTTCTGTGTGACGCATTAGATACAGAAAAGGGATCCAACACTTCTACATTTAGGGTAATTGAAATTCTGAGACATTTATTATTTTGGGCACAGTACAGTAACTTGGATTTTTAAACCTTAAATTAATTATTTCAGACATTTACAGGAAGAAAACAGAAGCTGGAGAATAAGGAGGTTCAAGCAGTCTCTTGAGTGGCTGGCCCAAGGATGAGCCTTGCTATTATGTGCTATCCCTTGCCTGAAGGTGGGAGAGACCTGGGGATTTAGTGCTGAATCAGCAAATCATGGACCTTTCTTAAGCATTGATGTGAGCTGGCCAAAAGCTCCTCAGGCTGTAAAATGTAAGGAGAAGGTGCCTCAAAAAATACATGGCCCAGGGGACCAGCCACTGTTCCTTGCCAGATCCCAGAGCTGTGACTCGGCTGATTGTTCATAATGATCTTGACCGTGTTCAAACGAGGGGAGCAGACCCTATGGGATGTGTGGTGGTATAAAGGTGCTGGACAACAGACAGCTTTTTTCCAGGCTCTGAACCCGATACTGTGCCCTTGGGTGGATCGTTCCCTCTCTGCTCCCCTCCTTGCTCTTTGCCAGAGATGAGAGGCTGGTGTGGGGCAGGACCATCCTTCCCTGCTGCTTGCAGCAGCATTTGGGCTACCTCTGCTGCCTTTGCTACAACGCCAAGAGCAACCCCTGCTGAAGCCCCTGCATCCCATGTGCTGAGCACACAGCTCGGGTACTGCTCCTCCTCGAGTGCCTCGGAGGCCTCGCAGGGCTTACGCAGGTGAGCAAAGACAATTTTCTGTGAGAATAGCTTTGCCAGTTGAGTGCTCTGGATCGTAACAACCTGTCATTACGGGCCTCACCTGTTATTTGTCTTTATAGCAGCTTGCACAATTAAGGGGATAGATATGTAATAACCAGCCAGCTAAGTAAAGGGATCAGAAACCAGGCTAATAAAATCCATTTCCCTCTGCTGCTCTGTTACAGCAGTGCCCCAGCCAGAGCATTTTCTTCACACACAAAAAAAGGAACCATATAAATTTTCACTCTATTATTTTAAAGCAAGCAGAAAACCAGTGACTTCAGTCTTCTCCTCCCACTAATGTGTGAGCAAGGGAGGGGGTGCCATGGAGTGGTACAAAATCAAATAAATTGATGCAGGAAAAAATAAGACAAATTCAGAGGAAATACAGGAAAGCTAAAAAACTTGAAAGGTCCATGAAATGTATTTTTCAATGCTCTGTTTCATTCCCTGGTCTAGGCTTTAAGGGGCCTTCTAGTAACAAATATCAGGACCATCACAGCTTCCCACAGCATATGGCTGCTGCTTATTTTTGATGTTTTGATGATGACTTTTATGTCCCCATATGGAAGAGATCCACAGGCTTGAAGGGAGAGCGAGCTCTTCTCTGTTGAGTTGCGGAACCCACTTGTAGATGGTAATGAGAAACATATTATTTCCTGAAGCTAGTTTATTTAGACTGGCTTCAATAATGCTATGGAGAAGAAAGCTTTGGCTGGAGTTTTGGAGGCACCCCTATGTAGCGTCACCTTGTTCTGGTCCAGAGGGTATGCTGGTTGTGTCTCTGTTCTGTTCCATGGGATGGCCTGTAGGAGGTCAGTGAAATGAGGATAAAAGAAAGGAAGTAAAAATAAACCGAAGGGCTTTGGAAGAGAGAATATAGTCTTGTTTTCTACTGACCTTCCCATGACGTGGTAGGTGCAATGGACTCCTGGCGAGCGTGAATGTGAATTTTCTTGGATGGGAGAAGAGAAAAAGTTTACTGATTTACCAAAGGGGAGAAGGGTAATGGTGGGAGCAGGGAGAATTCAATTATCTAACTGTAGGGATGGAAGCAGCGTGCCTGAGCCAGGAGCCTGGGATTCAAGCCTACTGGTACGGATCTCAAGAAAAATCTTTCTTCATTAGCTATAAGGGGAGGCAAAGATTTTCTCTTATAACTCATGAGTGCACAGAGAAGTCCTACCAAAGTTTCCCATTCTTCAACTTTTCTTTCTGTCCTTTTTATTTCTTTCAATTCTTTAAAGTGCAGTCACAGGACTGTTTGAGTCTCCCTAAGGTGGCATGTTTCATTTCCAACTAGAGAGTCTTCTGTTTTCAGCTGCCACAGACCGGATTAAAAATCTCAGTCTTGAAACAAAAGTGGTGGAAATGGGATTGGTGTGCTCTCAAAGTCGTGTGCTCGTTGCTGCTCAGGCTGGGTGGAAAAGTCACAGGGAAAGCATAACATAAGTAGCAGCATTGTGGTGTCCTTGACTGGCCATGCAGGACAGAGCCTTGGCCAGAGCTGTTGGCACAGTGAGGTGACAAGAACAAGCTTTGCTCCTTCAGTTCCTTCCCACTCCATTCATATTTTTTAAGTGAGACTCCCAAATATGTCCTAAATCCAAGATGTTCCGGTATTTCATGGTCAGTTTTGCCTTGAAACAAGACTGACAGTCATTTTACCCTTCCCCTGCAATGCTAACCTCTATTAAATTGCCATTATCATTCCGAAGAGCCAGTCCTGCTCTCTCTACCCTGATAAAATCCTCACTAAAGACAGCGTGTGCATCTAAAATTTCCCAGACTCTTATTAAGCAATTTCTCTCAATAATATTTACAGATTTATAAAATGCAGCAAAAACTATGATTTCCTTTTAGTCATACTCTGCCTCTCCCGAAGAACATGATAAGAAGTCAAGGTCGAAGAGACAGATAGTCTGAAGACTGGTTCAATCAGCGCATCTGTACTAAGTGTTCTCACTCCTGCCCAGGAATGACAGCCCAATTTCATGAACCCGAAGTCTGACACCTCCCACCGGTGCCGCACTGCTTGTTGTTTCTCTCCTTTTGATTTCTCTTTGAAAATCCTAGTTCATTTCATGGTCAGATAACCCCCTCCTCGGTCCCCTCTGTTCTTCAGAGCCCTTCATAACCTGGCGCTGGATGAAAGGGCTGTATAGGTAATTTATGGGAAATCAGTAATTGAATCTTGGCTGCACTCATAAATCATATCACCCAGCTATCAACCAGCTGTGAGTGAGTAACGTATTCCAAAACCTGCATAATTGATGATTCCTTCGCAGTAGCCCAGCACACACGACTAGTGATTTCACTTTGGCTTTTTTCTTCCTCCCAACAATGTTTTGAAGTTCCCTTCAATGAGGAAAGCTCGGCTCTCTGGTATCCAAGCGGACCTGCAAACTGAATGGCCAGAGCCATTAAAGAAAAGATGCTGATAAAAAAAGAACATAATCCATATTGAGGGGTAAACTGAAGAATGCGCCGTGCTTTTTCTTAAAGGGGTTGGGAATGATAAAAGCACCTGAGGAGGGAAGCTTTATCTCTGAGACTGGTTTAGGGGGTTGTGGCTGTGGACTAGAAAAGTGCTCAGGAAAATGGGGCTGTTGTAAGCAAAGCCGGTTACACGTGAGCTGCTGCCAGCAGCAAGCACAACACACGGTGCATCAGTTGCCTCAAGACTCTTGTTGAAACCTTTCCGTTAGCAAATCCTGAAAGTGAATGCTCGCTGGTTGTGGGCTGAAGTCAAGTGCCAGTGAAGTACTTGAATTTATTTTATCCAGGTCTTGATGGGTATTTGAACGCTGGTGTCAGCAGAAGCTTCTCATGTGTGTTTGCCACATGCTGTTTTCCTCTCCATCCCAGCCACTGCAGGAACTCCAGTGAGCTAATGAGGCCAGAAAGGTTGAGAAAACCAGCCCTGAATGTCTTGCATTGAGCAGACATACACTTTTGACAATATATTCCCTCAATGTGATTCTGCTGAAAGTAACTGCTGACTTCACCTGCTGGGGGTTTTGGGTTCACCCTGCCACCCAGGTGGCCACGCGCTGTCAGGCAAACAAACTGGTACAGCAAGAGCTTTGCTGCTGTTTGCTTGAAAGGCAGAAAAGAGCTCTTGTACCCCAGCTAATGCTGACTGCACAGCCCAGGGCTGTGTGCTCTGTGGCTGAGCCTGTAACGGTGTCTGCAGCTGTCATAAAAAACCTGCGGGCTGTCTTGGGCACTAGAGCCGATGCAGAAAGCGTTTTGGCAGAAAAGGGGTCCGGCAAGCCAGGACCAAAGCACATCATCAGTGATACGGGACTTTTCCCATCCATTTAACAAAGGTGCTTGCTGAGGCCTCTTGGAAATGGATGGCAGATTTACAAGATGCAGAGAGACACAGCAGTACCGTGTTTGGTGTACGCTGCTGCAGATAACTGGGTGTTTGCTTAAGTCTACAGCAGTGCTGCATAGCGAGGCTTGCATAAATTGCCTCGTTTTTCCTGAGGGGAAAAATGATTCCGGGTATTGTTCATCCCAGTTTGCAGACTGCAGGCTCTTCATTGTAGGAAACAAAGAGACCCGAGGCCCATTTATCTTGAAAGAGTCCTTTCAGGGTGTGCTGCTCATGTTTCAGTTTGGCTCAGGGGGGTGCTTTGAAGGGACTTTCTTGATTGCCCCCTCCTGTGTGGTTTGGTTTGCACTGGGGAGTGATGTGCAAGGGGCAGGGGAGGTAATGGCCTTCCAGAGAGAGGAATTAGGAAGTTTTATCCCAGTGAAGCATGGCTTTGTCCCAGAGGTGCACTTACAAAGTTCAGTTAGAGATGCAAACTTGTACAAAGACCAGCTTAAAAAAAAAAAAGAGAAAAAAAAAAAAAGATGCTGTTTTTATGAAGCATTTGAAGCATTAACCAAAAGCCAGTTCCTAACCCAAAGAGTCTTGCATGTACTTAGCCATAATTCTGCCCAGAGTCATGCGCGGTTCCAGTCAGTGTGCTGCGCTGTGGACTCTTGGACCAGGATGCAGCTGGAGCATCTCTGCTCTTGCTCAAAATTGTGTCCTTTTACCTAGTATTCTTCATTCTTCCCATTCTTCCCTAGTATTCTTCATTCAGCCCATTCTTCATGTGGGTGCTGTGTTCACCTGCGCTGTCTTCACAGAAGAGAAAGGGAAAATCAGAAAGCTGCTCAGAGGTTTGGGGCTCTGTCCCAAGATTTGTTTAATTGGAATTATTTTGCAAAATTTTTTTGCCTATGTCTAAAATGAGAAAAGTCCCCTGAAGGGAATAAGACACTCAAATTCTACCACTACTGAAGAATTTACATGCTCTGAATTTTAAATTCTGGTTTTAGCACTTGCTGTAGTTGCAGTGAAGCTATACAGAGATTTTTTTGTTCCTCATGGCCATCGGGAAGCACTGGCTTCATCATCCCTCACAAGTACTGCTGCAGAGCTGTGCTCATCATGACTCTGTACTTCAGGAGGGATTTTCATAAGTTTGTTCCCATCTTCTGTGCCTCCTGCTGCTTTCCCCAGGGAGGAGCCCCTTGGCCTGCCTGAACCTCTCCTCGCGGCGCTGCACATCTGTGGGATGCCAACCTTAGAAAAGAGCTCAAAAAACTTTGAGAAACAAGGTGACTCAACAGAAACAAATGAAGCAGAAAACGCCAAGTGACATGCCATGGGCAACTTGTGCACGTTGGCGGGAGCTTCAGTAGTTTTAATATCACCCTTTAATGCTTTCCCGAGGAGAGGTGGGGAGGTTTTGAACTGCAGCCTTCAAAAATAACCAGGTCGAACACCACATTTCCAGAGAAGAGGGAAACCAGAGGTACCTGCTGCCTTCACACCCTGCTGCTGACCAGCGAGGAGCAGTGCTGTGGGATGTTCCCTGCTGCCCCAGCCATAGCTCAGCTCATCCATCAGCAGAAAATGCATCCCTGCTGTGTCCAGCAGAAGAGCTGGACGTGTCAACATTGCAGGGAGGTGGTGACAGGGGGAAAGGGATGAGCTGTGCTACCTTTGATATCTCAGACCTTCACCGGAAATGTAACTTGAGTCTCATGCTAGCTTATGTAATTATAATAATTAGATATAAAATAATTAATAACCTGGTTTAATTACAACCTATTTTCTTCAATTGCCTTCTAATGTAAAAGATTTCAATTAAGGCTCATTATGTGGAAAATCTGTGTAGTCTGTTATTTCACTCTTAAGATCATCTAGAACAAAGAGAAGACATACAGATGCTAAGTTTCTTTTAAGGGCTGCATTTTTAATTAATTTACGCTTCTGAAACAATTAATGGATTTACTTGTAGCATGTCAGGAAATTCATGCGCTTCTCCAGAGAGGCAGTGCTGGGAGCTCAGGGAGGATACCCTGCATTTCTTACGCACAAATGGGAACCAGATCTTGTCTTGGCTACGGCGTGGAGCTCAGCTTGGATGGAGGAAGTGCGCCTGGTGGCTTTGCCTGGAAAGGCTGACAGTTCCCCGGGGGTACAAACCAGCAAATCTCTCTTAGGAGTGCTGCGAGCTCCCCATCCCACAGGATCCCGCAGGAGGGAAGGTGCTTGGTACGGTGGCGGAGGCAGAGGGACCGAGGCTCCTGGAGTTCTCTGTCACTGCAGGTTTCCCGTAACGCCTCAGGCATATTGCTTAACCTGCCTTTGTTTCTTCTCCCCTTTGATGAAAATTGTTCTTTCTCTCAGCAAAACGTGGAGAGAGCTTCAGAGAGCAAAGCCGTACTGATCGTTTGCCTTTCAGCCCTGCTGAGGCTGTTGTGCTAAGTGCTGTAGGGATACAGGTGCGCAGGGAGAAGGCAGAGTCGTTTGCCTCGTATAATGAGGAAAGACAGATGTTTCACTTACTTTAAGGGAAAGTTTCTGTTTTATGCTGTTTTCAGCATCGTTGACAGCAGACTGTTTGGAGGAGTGGATCTGTGACTCGACACTTTCCTCTTTTTGGATCTAGGCACAGACTAATGCTTGAGACTGCCACTTTCTTACCTTGGTTGTTGATAAAAAACCTTAACAGATAACAGACATGGGTTGAGGGGAGAAGAGGAAGGGTTTTATTACTTGTTTCAAAACATTTTAGTGTTTTGGTTGATGTGCATCATGGTTACAGATTCTATAGGATCACCTGTATTTTGTTGTTTGAGTTGGCATGCTTTGCAATAACGTTCTTCCATGGTAGGAGGTTTGTAAAAGCCTGGTTCTTGTGTTTTCTGTTGTGTGCTGTGGAGCAAAATCTAGCAGTTCGTGGCCCTTTGCTTGACCTTGTGTCAAGTTAGGGGAGGAAACAAAAGGCTGATGCAGCTCCTCCAGAGGAAGTAAGAAATTTAGCCTGATGCTCCCAGATCAGACCAGGTCAGCAGTCTCAGCAGAGCCCTGCAATATTCCCATGTTTTGGGGGTGGTTGTTGTGGAACCAGACTGGGTTTGGTGAATGGTCCCAGGACAAAATCTGAGGTTTTTAGAGCTTTAATAGAAACCTTGAAACTGCTGCTCTGATGTGACTCAGTTCGAGTCAGGTGATGCTTTGTGGTAGCAATTGGGATCTTTACAGCCTAGGAAACCCTTGGAGATCGTGCTCCAAAGAGTTACCCTAGATGAACAGAAATCCCCAAGTGATTGGGAAAAACTCTAGCACCCTTGCAAACTTTTTTAAAAAAAACTTTGTTGAATTTTCCTTAACAGCAGCTACCCCCAGGCTCATATTGAGTTGATGGGGTGCTGCAGGTAGTCACAGAGAAGCAGCGCAGAGAAAGGCTGCTGTGAGAGCAGCATGCTGAGCAACTCGCTGACATTTTCTCTTCTGCTGCTGTGCTCCGGGGTGCTGGCAGGAGAGTGCACGTGCTGGGATGGGAGCCGGACTGACCGACTGTAGCACTTTGCAGCACATTGCAGGGTACAGAGCAAACATCTGCAGTGCAACAGCATGGCCTTTGGCAGCTGTGCCGGAGCCGGGTCTTTTCTTCGAGGAAATGCAAGCAGCCCATTCCTCCTAAAGCTGGAAAGAAGCCCTCAGCAAAGCTTCAGCTGTCTGGGGAAAAGTGAGGTATGCCCCTAAATTTAGATTTCTAGTTTCTGAGCTGTTCTCTACCTGTTTTACAGTCTCATTTGCTCCTTTCCTGGCTCCACTAGGTTTCTTGCCCCTTTCCCTCTTGGTTACCTGTCTACTAGATGGGTCCCAAGCTTCTCTTTCTCTCCAGTCCCTACTGCTGCCTCTTGCAGGGATTTTCTGTCTCATCTTGTCACACACCTACCAAAATCCCCCACTGAAAGGCCTTCCAGCATCTGTTTACATCCTTCTGCTCTTCCCTGTGCATTGTTCCCAAAAACAAAAGGGAGAAAAATTAAAACCATTAAGAAAGTGCTTTCAGGTGTAGGTTAGCATTTTCAAAAGCACCTCTAGCAATGAGCCAGCTGCATCTCAGTTTTCCTGAAGGATTTGCCCACCTTGTCCTTTGTTACCTCTGCAAGTGCTGCACGTTTAAACCAGTAGCAGTTTCCAGGCAGAAACACTTCAGCTGGTGAGCTGTGCAGGGAGCACAACAGTCCTTAGGCTGAGAGTAAGCTGACTCCCACCAAAAGCAAGGAGCCTGGATATTGCTTTAACAGCGTGTCAGGGTTACTTTGTCACTGGTCTTTTCCCATCCCCTTTCAGTGCAGTGCTCCTCAGCTGCATCCCAGTGCAAGCAGCAGCCCGTGCTCCTCTGTATGTTTTCACTTCTCTCCTCTCCTTCCAACTGATGCAGGATTTAACAGCAATTTGGAGGGCAGATCTGCTGCCAGGGTGGTTGGAGGAAATGCTGGAGAGAGCGACTCTGGCTGCGGTCCTCCCCGGTGAGGACAGTTTGTCCATGAAAGCCCCAGGGAGAGCTGCAGGTGATGGATGAGGTGCAAGCTGGCAGAGGGTGAGTTGCCTGTGTCCCTTCCTTCAGTTCTCCTAGTTCATTAATTTACTAACGGCATCAATCTGTGCTCAGGCTGGTGGTAGAGTAAGAGCAGAGCTGTGACTCACCGTGTGCAGCCATGTCCTGTGTGATCTGAACTTGATTGCCTTCCCCTATGAACATTTACTGCCAGGTAAACTGGGAGCATTTCTAGCTTGAGTCAAAAGGCAGCATAGTGCCTGGGGGTGTTTGAAGAGCAGAGAGTTGTGGTTTGCAGGCTGTGCTGTCCAAGAAGCCTGCTGGTGGCTGAGAGGTGTGATGTCTGCCTGGGAGAATGGCAGAGGAACAAGAAATAGAACTCCTCTGACCTGAACCTGGGAGAGAACAAATGCCAGAGGTGAGCTTGAGTGAAATACTCTTACAGTCTGGAGTCAGACAAGAGTCCACCATTTGAGGAGTCCCAGTATAATTTTGTGCAAAGTTAGTGTTACTTTATATTTTATTTCCATAAGTTACTTGCTGTGGTTATTGCACCCACACTGAGTATTATGGCATTGGTTACAGAGCACCAAGGCAGATTCCTTTTTTCAGTGTGTCACGTTTGCCCCATCTTAATAGCAACTTTCTGTCCTGGATTCCTGTATACACCTGATTTTGGCCTCTTTTGTGCTGGTTTCACATTCCTGTAGCCACAACGACATCCATAATATTCCTTCGTATTTATCCCAGCCTACTGTAAGAATAGGGCCTCAGCTTTTTATCTAGTGATACTTATGTTTATCTAGTGATACTAGATAGGGATACTTATATTTATCTAGTGATATTTATGTTCTGCAAAAATGTCTTGCTGTAGGATACCCAATCCAAGATGAATTGTGAGTCTCTTCTTCCCTACTCAGGAAATTACCATCTACAAGGGCACCCTGTCAAAAGGAGGGAGAGCGTTTACACTGATATGCAAGTTACATTTAAGAAGAACTGAAAATCTCAGCCAGCATAAGGCAAACTCTAGAACAAACTGTCAGAACAGTGCAACATTTAATATTCATATATCTATTCAGGATGCATTGCTGCATAATGCGTATTGCAGCCATCAGATACATGTGTTTAGCACCTAGAAACAGTAAAATATCTTGTTAAAGCTAAAATGGAAATGATGAGATTGATTTACCTGTGCACTTCTGGTTGCTTTATGCCAGACTGGTGATATGAAGGAGGCATAAACCTCATATAGCTGGCTGAGTAAATTAGATTAATGTCTCGTTCTCCTTTTTGGAAAGGTCTAAAGCAGACAAAATGTACCTGAGCCTGTAATTCCTTTCCTTGTACTTCTGTTGCAGCCTTCCCCTGCGGCAGTTTTTATGATCTTTCTGGTTTAAAAAATACGTTTTAGTACTAGTTTGTCCCCCTTTGCTGAAGGAACACTGCAAGAAGCTGGCAACTGTGAGAAGCCCACCCTTGTACGTAGAGTAAACGTTGCGTGCCCTGCTTGGGCCACTTTTTCCACTGCTGTGGACAAGTCTCCTGTGCAAGCCCTCTGGGAGCACGATGTTACACACATTTCCCTTCATCCCTGCTCTCCATGAGCTGTCACACAGCAGCAGGAGGAGCACAGGCCTCCCAAGAACAGAGGTCTGTGCTGCTCTAGCAGCACTGTTCACTCTTTCCTCCCCTGAAAAAGCAGCAGAGCATGTGAAACAATTTTGGTGATCAAAAATGGTCTGTGGGCCTGCAGTTGGACCATGGTGGGGTTTCTATGATAAGTATTTTATGCTGGCTCTCTGCATATAAAACTGTTTCATTCCATGTATAAAAATATGTCCTTGTATATTTTCATCTGCAAGTACTCTTTCTGAGCAGGAGAAGATAGACTTAAGTGCAATCATAGTAAATTGCACTAGCTGCTCTTCATTATATGTCCATTGAATGGTTTCTTTGATTTTTCTTTTTCTAACACTACTGAACTTCTTTTGGGAAAACAAAAGCTCAAATTTAAGAGTCTTTGCTAAGGGAAAATTGTTCAGGTCATTTCTTGGTCTTCTCAGCATGATGCTGTCTTCATAAAACCTCAGTATTTCATGAGTATTCCTGGTTCATACATACAGTTACCTGAATCTTGCATTGGCAGACCTGTAGGCAGGACATTTACGTAGGCAAGGGAGCAGGACAATGAGGAATGAGGACAGAAGGCAAATCTCTGTGAAAGGGAGGCAGCTCTGGTTATGTTGAATGCACATGGTAGATTGTACTGGTGGTGGAGAACAAAGCTGGGGGAGGAATGTGCCCAGCTCTGGGTGCTCCTGTCCCCGGTTCCAGCCAGCCCAGTCCATACCTCCCTTTCCCTGTTCTCTATCACATTCATTCCCTCATACAGTGGATGACTGTGGGTACCAAAACCAGGCAGGCTTTTCTTTTACCACTGTATCTTTTGAAGCTATACACCCGAAATCTAGTCGGAAAAGCATCAGGTGCCTGCTTCACCAGCTCTCTGAGTCATGGTGGAAGCAGCAAGGAAACATTTCTGGGTTGGATCCAGCTGTGCCATTAGTGAGAAGGTGGGAGTGTGAATTCCCAAGAACATTTATAGCTGATGGACCTCTTTTCCTGGCACCAGTTGTGCACTGAAGCATTTGTTAAATTTAGTTGGACCAGAGGATCTGAGCAGGTGCATTGTGGGAGGGAAAGCTTAGAAGAAAAGCAATGCCATGGGCATGTTCTTCTCTTCCCACTCCAACCCAATCCTCTGTGACAGAGATACAGGAGCTCTTTTTGGCTGGCAGTTTAGGAAGAAAGGGATGAGCTGAAATAAGATGATTATTGTAAGTGAGATGCTCATTCCTTTTCGGGCTCTGCTTAAGTCTGAGATGATTCTGGATGTCATCATTACGCCAGTTCACACGGCGTTCATTGAAGTAAAGCCACCAAGGTGCCTCATCAGTGGGAGAAGACATCAGTTGCTACCCTACAAAGCAGCTGGACTTTTAGAGCTGACAGTCCAGGAATGCAGTCTATGATTACACACTTCAATTATAGGGACCAGAAAGGATGCTGCGGTCTCATTTCCTGGGAGACAGTTGTTTGAGAAATCTGACCTTACCTCCTTCATTTCTGCAAGATCTCAAGAAAATTAACAAGGCGTAACAGCCCATGACGCTCTAATTTTAGCTGCAATCACAGATCCAGAATGTCCTCATCTTTGTAGTATTACAGTCATCTTCATTATAATTGCATCAAGGGCTTATTTCGGGTTGGACACTTGGTGATCAGAGCAGGAGGTTGCCGAAGGCGGCCACTTCCCATGGCTGGCTAATGGCTGCAGCCCAGGAGGAGCCTGCCCCGGCCGGAGTCATTGTGGAGGGGCTGCAGCCCCATCGCTGCCCTCAAGGCTGTGTTTTAAGCAGCATAATTTAATTAAAAATTAATAAGCAATCAACGCTTGTGCATATCATTACTCTGTAATTCCTTAACAACAGTTTAGTATATTTCTTCCAGAATTTCCTCTTTCAGAGCATTTTGTGTTAAGTTCATGCAGTTTTGAGTCAAATTCTCCGCACTTGTAGCAGTCAGCGTAGGGTCAGGAAGGCTGGAGGAGCATTCAGATGTGTGCCTATTTGAGCCAAACCTTCTGCCTTTCTGTGGTTTATCCATGTTTAGATATACCTAAGAGAAAAAGCTAGACATGCTGAGACATCTGATGCTTGAAACCAAAAGGAAAAATCTTGGTCTCAGTTGATTTAATTTCAAAATTCCTAGCAACTCCAAGGCTGTGCTTTTGTTGAAAAAAAGATCTTTTCATTTTTGTGTCTCTCTTTCCAAACCTTTCCATCCACTGCACCTGAGAGAAAGTCGATATGAAAAAGCCGATACAGACAAAAAGGTCTGGGTGTATGTGTCTTTGGTCACTTCATTCCTTGGCCTCTTCGGCTCCCGGTGGCCCTGAGCCTAAGCAGAAGTTCACTCCTTGCTAGCAGCAACATCGATGCGCTTCGGCTAGCTGTGGCTACTGGCCGGTAGCTTTGGTTTTCTGAACTGCACTCTTCCCCTTTCGGGTACATCTAAATAACACGCTGGGTTGCTTTGTGATGCTCCTGCCAGCAGCCACATCAGCTGCTCTGTCTTCGCTGTGAATTGAATGGAGCAGGACGCTTGGAGGAGAGTGACAGGCTTTCAGGCAGCGCAGATCCTCAGAGAAATCAGTTGTTATACAACTGGCCTCAGGAAGGCACCTATTTGGGGTGATGTGAGGGATAGAGGTAACGCAGTGTGAAGGGTACAATGAAAGGAGGAAAGGTCAAACAGAGCAGTTGTGCACAAAGTCTGTGCATCATTTATGAACCTTCCAGACGTGCGGGACCTTTCTTTGGTTAACACACAGTTTTCCAAATGTTTGCCCCAAAACTCCAGCAGATAGAGAACCGCCATCCATTTGCCTAAACAAAGTATGCCATCAGGGATAGAAAGCTGAGTAGCTTTGCCCCCATGCTTGCCAGAAAGCTTTGCCATTAGGTTGCTGGAAAGATTCAAACCTCTCCCGAACAACCCCCTGGCTTAGCGAGCCCGTGCCGAGGTTTACGGTAACTCCTGCAGAGCCCGCGGGATTTGCAACGGGTTTGGCAGGAGAGGGTCTGCTGCTCAGTGGAAAGTGCTCCCCAAATGCTTCCTGATACCGTGAGGATTAGTAACGAGCTTGTGAAGCTTGTTGTGCTGTAAGCTGCATGCCAAAGGGAGGCTTTGTTTTCCTCAGTCTTTTTCAATAATTTCCCCCCTCTTTTTTTTTTCTTTTTTTCTTTTTTCTCTTTCTCTTTCTCTTTCTCTTTCTCTTTCTCTTTCTCTTTCTCTTTCTCTTTCTCTTTCTCTTTCTCTTTCTCTTTCTCTTTCTCTTTCTCTTTCTCTTTCTCTTTCTCTTTTTCCTGGTTGTTGTCCCTCAGGGGAAATGTCCTTATGAGCCAGAACAAAAGACTGGATGGATTATGAATTTTTGTTATTAGGATCATAAAGGCTTTTTCTTTTATAATTTCCCTCTCTCTTCCCTCATGTTTTCATGTTCATCATTTCCCTGCATGAGCCTTCATCACTGAGAACCACTGGGGTTTTACATCTTTTTCTCCTTTCATTCCATGCAAAATCCTATTCAGAGTTATTCAGTGCCTGCCCGGAGGTGAAGGAACATGGGGTGAGTTTGAGGAAACCCTTTCATCTCCCAGTGAAAATCCTCGAATTAGATTTTTACTCATGGTTGGCATCCCAGGGGATTACGGTACAATAATGTGGTGGTAGTGATTTTGTTCAAGGAGGCAGCACTTTAGATTTGCCAGGGAGTTTTGATGTCTAAATAAGCCAGCAGAAAGCTGGTATCAGAGCTGCTGGAGTATTTCCAGCTCCAGCTGCCAGGAAAGGGATGAGACTCAAAACACGAATTCACCAGAGGCTCAGTCCTGCAGGTCCCGCAAGGTGCTGGCACTCTGGTCCTGATTTAGCAAAGCACCCTCGGGTTGGTAGTCCCTGGTGACCGCTCAAAATGGTTAAAAACAAGCACGTGCTTAAGTGAACTGATGGATGGGGAGCCAGAGAACTCTGTACCTTACAGGCTTCAACACTTCCAGTGTAGAAAATACTGCAGCAGGGAAGATGCTTTGGTTGGCAGGGCAAGGATGTTCAGGAGAGGAAGAAATTGTTTCTGTGGTTTCAGCGAGACTTTCTTGCTAGTATTTTGCAGGAGCCTGGATCTGTGTTTTCCTGTAGGTCAAAGCATTCAGTCACGATTTGTCCATGAGCAACCACGTCACCCTTATGACTATTTGTGCTTGAAGAGGTTCACAAACTGTTTACTCTTTTTGTATTAGAGTCTGTCTCCTTGTATACTTAGTATGGAAAATATTAGGCTGTGCCCCTGGTCACTCAGCTCACGCAGTGCTGCTTCTGTTCCCTAACTGAACGCACACAACTCAAAATAAAATTTCTCTTGCAAATGATTGCCTTGTGACAAGTTCAGAAAGTGCTGTCTGGAAGCCTTCTTCGCTTTCTGTCTGAAAGGTATCTGTCCTCAAAACATGCCCACCTCCAAGATTCTTGACTTAGAGTACCCTTAAATATGACCGGACACAAAAAGGACTTAAATAGCTTCATTAAAGAAAAGGGAGAATATAAAGAAATGACCTTTTGTGCCAGGTTTAGGTGGTTTAGTAACAGAATCTGGAGTCAGTTTGCTACTGCTATTTCTCTTCGTGTTATACAAATGATTTCCACGTATACTAGTGCAGGATTTTGGTCTCCAGCATATTGTTTGGTCTCCAGCATATTGTTTCAGCAACTCACCTTAAAAAAACACCAGCAACAGGTAGGTGGGGGTGGGCTCCTAGTACAGACCTGCTACTTCCCCTTAATGTCTAAGTCCTTAGGGCTGTCCCACTGCTTTTTCTGTGATTTCTGCAAGAGTGCAGTGCAACTTCAGTGTAACAATTGGTGCTTCGATTCCTCTGGCAAATTTACATTGGCTCCTTATGACAGGCAATCCTTAGCAGGGTGCTTATTTTCTGTTACGTGTGAGTTAATTCCTCCCTGGTGCCCACAGAAATCAAATGCTTTCATTTTTGTATTCTATTTTTGTTATTCAGAGCAATTTACTGTGGAGGATTTACAGTGGGTCACTGTATCAAGTTGTGCAGTAGTTCAGTAGAGGCAAGATAAGTCAAAGCACAAAAGCTTTATGTCTGCAATTCAAGGCTGAAGGGAGAGAGAAGGTGCAGGGATTGGGCGGCACATTGCAGAGAAAAAGTCGTTTTGTAATGTTTCCGATTTGGTCGTAAGAGGAGGGAAAGAAATAATCTATTTCTGTAGCGAAGTAGGATTGCTGTACTTGTGTTTATCAGCATTTAAAACACATCTGAAACTGTAATTTCCAGCATGCCAAATGAAAGTCCTACCAATCACTCACTTTGTTGCTATTAGCGCCGTTAATAATGTAATTTATTCAACTTAAAGGCTCCAACAGAAATATATAATAGGGAAGATATAAAAACAGTTCCTTGGAAAGATACATAGGGTAAAAATTGGCTAATTATACTGGAGTTAATTCATAAAAGTGCAGGCACCAAAGGCCAGCTTTCCTGAACTGGCTGCCTCAGCTGAGCCTTGCAGCAATTCTACGAGCACGCTTGGGGTGTTCAGAAGCAAACTTCTAGTTCGGAGGCACCATTAACTGGGTGGCCCCTAGGAAGGGGTACACAACACGTGCAGGTGGCTCACAGCTCTCCAGTTCTCTCCTCCTGCTCCTTTTAATTGCCATCTCTCTTGCAGTCACGTGAATTTGCCCAGTTCAATCCCACTGAATGAAATTGTGCACGATCTGCAAGCTGAGCATCCTGGTAGCACTGACGAGCTTTGCCTGTATAATCCTGTCTGCTCATAAGAAAAAACAAACAAACAAATGAGGCAAAATGAGGCACACCCTGACATTGACTCTTCCCGTGTCTTAGTTTTTGGTCGGTTATTACAGCGACAGGCTCGGTTTGTACTTGTGGATTCTGGAACAATTGGCCCTCAAAATACTTCCCTGTTGTTTGTCATTCTTGCTAACGTCGGCAGTTCTGGCCTTTGCATTTATTTAAAATACGCTCTTCAGGCACTGAAATACCTCTGTTTAGACCTCCTGTAGGGTGTAGTGCATGATAAACAAAGCAGAAAGTGCTGGTGTGTGAGCTATTTGCAGGCCACAGGTTTTGTCTGAGCTCTGAAGCAGTCAGCACTGGGAGAGTAAGAGGAGAGTGAAATTTTATAGGTTTAAGGATCTCTGTACATAACCACTTACCAGAAGAAAACCATCATTTTATGTATCCTGTGGTTCATCTGTCACTAGTAATTCAGGCTGTAATGTATTAACTGACCTAAGTCTATTCCTGTTGTGCAAGAGATAATTCTTCTTTCTTGCTTTCACTTCCCTATAGTGTGTCAAGGACCTTAACTTGTTCTTATTGGATTTTTATTTTCTTGTGTTTATAAACTGAATGTTTAAGGGCTAGTTTTCACAGCAGCAGAGCGTATGCAGCAATAAACATCTTCTCCAGTTGATTAAGCACCATAGCTGAGTTGTTCAGCTTCCACAGAAGCTGTTTATTGTAAGTATTCTCCAACTCTGAGGACATCATTTTAATTATATGGCATGAGAAAGAGCAAAAACAATAAAGAGGAACATTAGAAAAAAATTAAAAGATATAATTTTCCTTCCCTGAGGGGAACTTTCCAGTGAAGGTCAGAGTAGATTGTAGGTGGCTGTGTAGCTAGGAAGCGTTCCTGAAAGCCCATTTCCCAGGACGTATTTCTTTTCAGAGGCTGCGGAAGACAAGGATAGGATAGGCTATTTCGACTGATCTTCTGAGGCCAGATTGTGAAGCTATTGTGAATCATGCTGGTGGTTTCAGAAAAACGTATTGTGTGAGCTTGCTGTTTGTCAGTGCAGAAGACGAGTTCCCAGTCTGACCAGTGGAGAGCCTAGGCTTGACAGGGTGATGGCAGTGTGGGTAGCTTGCTTAGATTTACTTGCTATTTGCTCTGAAAGATGTGAAAACATTCATTTCTTGTACTGCCATTCTGAGCCTTTTCACTAGCTCCAGATATCAGTCTGGATATTTGTTTTTCCTACCATTTGTTTGAGAGAGGCAGTGAGTAACTGTTAAAAAAAATGTGGTAGCAGGGCAGGCATGGGAGGACAATGTCAAAATGAGATTTCTCAAGTACATCAGACGCATATTTCAGCACTGACACATGCCTCGCATTTCCATGCTGCCAGGTAAGCACCAGCACTGCTAACATCTGTAGCTTTCTTGGTTGAATAAGGCTGTTAACATTTGGCCCAGAATCTCCGCTTGACTGGCTCTGGGGGGACCATCTGTGTTATCTCAGAGGGTAACTTTTTTTGTCTCCCGATTCTTATGATTACCTTCGCCTTTGTTAAACAGCTAGTTTAAATGCTGATTAAATACCATGTAAGTTAAACAACACGTAATCTTCTAATAAGCTACCTTGGTGAGGGCAATTGCGGTATCTGTAGTAGAAGCATAGCCTAAGGGCAATCCTGTCAGGTTATTCGTGTGGAGCTTGTTGAAAAGTTTGTGAACTTTCCAGCAAACCTGGTTTTGAACATCTCTGGGCCAAGTTAGCAAGGTAAAACATTGGCTTCATGTACTGCTGTTCCTGCCTCCTTCCGCTTCCTCCCCAACATCCTGTGAGCCAAGTCCTGACAATTTTCACTGGTGTTTCAGAGGTGATGCTAATGCTGTGACCCTTCAGGGGTGGCAACGGGGCCGGCATGAATGAGGTGAGACAACAGATGTGGTTTGGCATGAATGTCTTTTGAACAGGGTTTTTACCCAGTTCTAGTAAGCAGGACTGGGAGGAAGACGAGCCAGGCAGTGGGGCAGGATGTGTCAGCAAGGATAAATGTCAGCCAGCAGTGCCTGCTCCCATGAGCAGACCATGAGAACCACCTTACTCATCCTCTCCTCACCTCCCCATTGTATTTTAGTCAACACTTTCCTTAACTACCTTTATACAAAAGCACTCCCTGCAAACACACACAAATCTACATCGCTATTATCTTTTCAGTCCCTTTTAAAGATTTCCTTTATCACAAAATGTGGTTCAAAGCAAAGCTGGTGGGGACCTGGGGGTTATCTCCTACTGAGAGTGTTCCTAAAGTGACAACCCAACTCGCACATCAGGCTGTCCTCTCTTAGTAAGGTCTTTTGGACTGGGAACATCCCTTCCTATGTATCAGTATGGGTCTCCCTGGGAAAGAGTCTGTTCTGCGATGCGATGATAAAACCATACAAACAAAAACCAGCATGCAGTCACATTACTTAATGCAGGTAACTTTTGCCAGTTCTATAAATCTGTCTTATTCCACCAGCAGCTAAATGACACTGACGTTAACACCATTGTTTGTTCCTTGATGTCTGAAGAATTGTTCTTTCTCTATCCACTGGTGCAAGCACTTTGAGAACCAAGTGGTAACCTGAAGAGACAGAATTTCCTTTTCTGCTTGTCTCTAAATAATGCACAGTCCAGTCACGGCTTATCCCACAAATATGAAAAGCCTTCAGAATTGAGCTTGCTACTCAGAATCCACTCCACCTCAGGCTTGTTTGTGGGAACTGCAGGAACTGGAAGTACTCCTAAACTCATCACCAAATTCATTGACTAAGATGACGTTGAATAAACCTTGCCCTAGCACTGATCCTTGGGGAATCCACTGGTCACTCTCCTCCACTCAAAATGCCCATCATTCATGAATGCTCCTTTTATGCCTTTCCCACTAAATTGTCCCTTTGATTTGCTGGGCCTGGTTTCCAGGTTTTTCTATGTTTTGAAGTTCTAAAGAACATCAGTTATGCTGAGGCATTTCTATATGCAAAATAATTATGGGAAAATGCATTACGTTGAAAGTAAGGACAAGCTCGTAGTCACTGTCTGAGTATTTCTCATTATTTTTTCCTTCAATGTAGAGAAAAGTAGCAAGGCAGCAGCTGATCTGTGCAGAGAAGCTCCAAAGGAAAAAGCAATAATGAGGAGGAAACTGCAGTACTGTGACTTTGAGAGGCCACTGTCTCCTCAGTGATGGTTTATGGCTCAGATGACTCTGACCCACCTACAAAACAAGGCAGCAATGCATATAACACAGAGAGTCTAGAAATCACAGATTTTTAAGGTTAGAAGGTGATCAGGAGTCATTTCGTCCTAACCTTTTCATCTTGCCAGCTCACAGAGTGCAAACTTGTTCTCCATTACATGTGCAAAGACCCATAACCTTTGTCTGATCATCCCACCTTGATTTAAAGACTTTGAGTGAAAGAGCTCCTCACAAAGCTGTTGATAAACTGTTTTAGTGGGTAATTGCTCTTACTGCAAAAAAGAAATCTGACTTTTTTTTTGTATGTCCTATTTTAGCTTTGTCTCCTGTCTTCGAATGTATTTATAGCTCTGGGCAGTGACCCTCTTTCAAATTATCTTTTTTTTTTTTTTTTACTTTTACTTTTTTTTTTTTTGAATTATTTAAGAAGACCTGAAAAAGCTATTTTAGACTTTTTAAAACAAAGATAGCATTTTCTCATTAATAAGCTTGATATAACCAATTTTTTCAAACAAGCTCTGTCTTCCCTTAGTTTAAATAAACCCACATGTACATGCCCATGGTTTTTGGATACGTTTTCAAGCTAGACGATTTTTCTGACAGTCTCCCAACAGTGAAATTAATGTCAAATTTTAATACAAAAGTTTTTATTTTTAGCATTCAAATAGTGAAACAGTTTTTTACTACACTTTATCACAATTTCATGATGCTATGCAGTCTCATTTAAATGCTGTAGAGAATCTGCTGAAATCGTGATATTATTGTCTATACCGCTCTCTTGTTCCTGTTTGCCTCAAGTTCAGTGAAAATTTACTTATGTTCCTCGTCTTATCACAGCTACATTGCTTTCAGTATACTACTGCCAAAAACAATTGTATAGCATTTAATAACAGAATTTTGTCGTAGTCTTTATCTCTGGAAACTATTCCAGTTCATCATTTTAGTAGCAAATGGCATGTTTTACACATTTGCTTGATAAAAATTCTCATAAGTCTCTTTTTCTCTTCTTTCTTCCCTTCCCTCCACCCCTTCAGCCACAGCTTTCAGGAACACTTCCTTCCCCCACATCTTTTGAAAGCCAAGGTCAAACTACATGACAAATGCTCTGGGACACCTCATGTGTCAGACATATGAAACCGTGCTTTGAGACAAAAGTGACAGAGCAATATGCAGTGGGACCACAGCAAGCTAACAATGTCATGGTGGTGAGGAAACAAAAGACGGTCAGCTCAAATGAAAGAGTCCATTGTGTGTGTGCATTGCAGGTCAGGCTCCAGCTAGGTTTCGGAGAAGTGGAGAAGAGATGATGGTTGTTTCCATTTTATTTTGCTTTCTTTATTTCTTTTTCCCCAGCATGGAGGCTTAATTAGGTGTGATTTGTATGTATTCATTGGCCAGATTGGTTTCAAAAAGCCATCAAACCCTCACATAAGTGAATTCTTGGAAAAGCAGCCCAGCATTTATTAGTGAATAACAGGAACCCCTGAATATGACCAGTGGTTCACAGCTAGAGTGCCCACCTGTCCTGTATTGCAGAAGGTGTCCTTTATTTGGTACATCATGTCCCTTATACAATAGCAAACTGCTAAAAAAAGGCTTCTGGTATGATGCAAAATAGCATTTCAGTCTGTGGTAAGAATAACAGCATGGTGGCTTCAAGAGCTCGAGATGTCCTGAATTGAAACCTGCGAAATGGGCTTTGTTCTGCTCCTCAAAAAAAAATTGTTTAGATTGCTCTGAACCAGGGATGGAGGCTGCGTTGGTAAGCACTAACCCACCAGGAAGAAGAGGAAATAGGAGGTGATTAATGGGCTAAAGGGAGATGCAATATTGTCTAAGAAAAGTGCTGTAAAGGAATTTATGGATAGCATAGAACCTGACTTAGAAACTTGTATTGGCAGTGGCTAATAAGGCATGGATTTTTTATGAGCTGAGATTTGCTTTGGTTTGCGACCTTGCCCTGTTTCAAATCCAAGGTGTGGAAATTCATGTTAAGTAGGAACAGGGATGGATCCTTGAGCAAACTTGGACAATGTTAACCTCCATAATGACTCTGTGGAGGTCTCAGGCTGTGTACCATGGGCAACTTGCAGCCTAAAGGTGATGTCATTGATTTGCAGAGTGCAACATGCTGAAAGCCGTGTCCTGGAAGGACAGGTTCAATGTTTCTTGGGAACCCAAGCTTCTGAATATGGGCCACAGCTGAATGTCTCATGTTTTCTACAGTCTGATACAGAATGAAAAAGTGAGGAAGAACATGCTACCGTTATGGTTTATAAAATACAGTGAATATTAGTTCTGAATGGATGAGTTAAGTGTTTCCGGCAACAAAATCTACCCAGATGAAAACATTAGCATTTAGTTTTTCAGGTCGCGCAAAGGGTTTATGTTCAGATGAGTCTGAAATGCTTCTAATTACTGTTATCAAAAGTGTGACATTTAATTAACTCAATAACATATTGAGCCTAATGATAACACATTTTGATTCACCACAGGCAGCAATGAGCTCTTCTGAGCAACCCTGAAGAAGGGAAAGACTGGGGGAAGGAGGAGCCCTGTAGTGCACATGAACACACCTTTTACCAAAGACAGGCAGAGCGGCAAGAGAGCTGATTATATTGTCAATCCTCAACTCACATCAGAGCGACATATATGAGCCCACTGTATCTGTGATCAGATATTTATAACAATGATCAATTTTTCCAGTCTTAATTTTTATAACACTCATTTACCACTGAAAGGAATAACAACAGAATGTGTTAGTTTCATATTCTTGACTCAGAACTGGTCAATGAAATGATGCCTTTTTGACACTGAAATACACTACAAACGTTTTCCGAAATTGAATCAGCAAATTATTATTTTTTTAATTTGAAATGGAAATTTCTGCTGTGTCATTCAGCCAATCGATAAGAAGTTCTCCAGAAGAAATAAATGGGAGGGGGAGAGAGTTGTGTCTCTGCTCTGCTGTTATTGCTGGTTTTGCTAGTGTGTAACTGATTAGTCAGGTAGTGGCATGAAATTTTCTTCTCCGCAATATTTATGTAAATTTAAATGTCTTTCAGAGACATCTTATTTAGATAAATAAATAATAAGAACCGAGATGAACGGGGAGAATGGTTAAATGTCCTGAAGGTATTTGAAAATGCAGGTTACTTCTGCATCTCAGAAATGCAATGAAAATAGACCTTTAACCCTTGTAGGACTGAATTTCCCTGACTTTTCCGTTCTGAATATAGGACAGGCATCTCAAAAATAAGAAAGGTAACTTGTTTTGCTTGCACACCTGCCCAGCTGGAAGAGGTAAAGAAGTTCACAAGTGTAAGGGAAGTTTTATTAAGGCATTTCTGATGACTTCATTGCAGGAAGGCTACAGGCAGGAAAGAGGGTTGTGGATAAGTATACTGCAGATAAGAGATGGGACAGGAGAATGGTCCAAGAGACCCAAGGGCAGGCTTGAGAAGAGGTGGCTGTTGAGAGAAAAGATCATTAGAAGGAGTAGGGCAAGCAAAAGGTTTATGGATATCACGCTTTGAGGTGTGTTGTGTAGCCATCAGTCTACGCTCTCAGAGATTCAAGCCCAGCAATACTTCCCTGACCAAAACAACCTCCCTGGCTTTCTGTTGGTATCAGTCAGAAGTAGCTTTGGATTTACGGTGGGATTTTAGGCTGTCAATCAAGACAATATTGTTCCCACCTCATGAGTGGGCATTGAGGCTCAAGGGTCTGAGGGTGAATGGGGTGTGGAGAAAAGACTGGGTCCTGCTGCAGGCCGCGACCCTAGCAGCTGATCCAAGTCATGGGCTCTATTGTGTGGGGGAGATGATGGTGATGACTTACTGCTCTCTCCAGGAACTTTATTTGCATAGGAACAGGCGGAGGAGGACTGCAGTGTCCCTGCAGCATGGCCGTCACTACAAAGTACTGCCGGGGTTACATTTTCGTAGCAGAAGCATGCATATTAAAAAGGGCGTGTGTGCGTCGGAACGAGGGGGGACAGACACGTTCTGGCATTTGTGAAACGAGCTGATAGGTCGGAAACAATAGAGCCAAGGTCCCTTCTCCAAAGATGTATAAGGGGGCATTGGATGCCTGGAATCTCATTGTCTTGGGGGGTGGGGGGTGTTCTTTTTCCTTTTTTTCCCTGTGTATGGATGAGAAAGGGGGCGGGGAGGGAGGCAGTCGCTCCGCCGCCCGTGCTGGGTGCCAGGCTCGCTACTGCAGTATCGTACTCAATATTCTGATCACCTTGCGAGTCAAGGAGCCTTGTGGAGCCTGCAGTGGTGTCAGAGTGAAAAACGAGCAACGCCATCACGCTTGGGCAGGCGGTGGCTGCCTGCCCACACCGAGTGCTGGTCTGCAGTGTCTTCCTGTGATAGAAACCCTCTTCCAGCAGGGAGGTGGGCTGGTGGCTTGCTTTTCCTTCTGATGTGTATGTATAAGACTATGTGCCTTTGTGTTTAAATAAGACATTTCACTGTAACGGCTCGCGATACCAGAGGGTTGAACCCCTTGTCTTAGGGTCTTGGGTTCCTCCCATGATTTGTAGGTCACTTACAAATATGCAGGAAGGAGTGGGCTCCGTTGAATGTGTCTTTGGATGTGTTTTCTTCTCCCCTCTTTCTTTTACCTGATGAGTGAGCTGGTAGAGGCAGTTTCCCACGGTGAAAGGCAGGAGGAATGCACCAGCACTTGTGTGTGTGTGTGCCCATGTGTCGAGGGAGAAGCAGGATTTTCGGTAAGGAGTTACTGCAGCGGTGACTGCAATACAGACCCCTAGATGCTGCTAACCCAAACCCATTGTCTTTTATTTTATTTATTGCGTGTGGCAAAGGCATTGCCTAGGCAACCATGATGCTTCTCCAGTCTTGACTGGCGCATTCTGCGTCATCCGGGTAGGATGCAGCAAAGCAGCAGAAGGAGCAAGACAAGTGCTGTTTGGCTCAAGATGCTCAGAGACTGATAGTGCTAGTGAGAGGCAACCAGACATCTGGGAAATGCTGCACGGGGCTTTTCCCACGCTGCACTGTGGAGGCACTCGGAAGACGTCTGCAGCACCCCCTTATTAGTGTGGGGCTGGTCGTGCACTCACGGCTCAGCTGAGGCTCTTCTGTTGCAGCCCACTCTTCCCCCTGGCATTTTGGTTGTGACATCTATCTCTGCACCGTTAATACACATTGTTCTTCATTTCCAGCTGCCTCTGCTCTGCCAGGATGAGTTTGTACCATCTCCAGGGGCAGACAAAGAGGGAGTGACTGGTTGCCTCTTAGGTTACGTGTTCTAATACAATAGCCTTTGCTCTCAGTGCAGATGCAGCACAGATTTGTTAGGTAAAAATAATTCTCACTGTTATGGCTGGAGGACCACCTAGTTATGAAGGCTTGTGATGGTAAGTTCAGGCCTGACCCACGAATAAAATAATCCAATCGCTCAGATACCCGTAGAGAACAAGCAAGTAACGCCCTCTTAGAGCTGTATTAATGCCAGCAAACCCTCCCTGCATGGAGACTCTCCGTGAGATCTGTGCACTGAGTTTGGGAGAAAGTTCCCAGTACCAAGGGAATTTCCACTGTGACCTGATCAGTGCAGGAGTGCCTGCTTGCACAAGGCGTGGTTAAATGCCAGATACTGCAGTCATCTACCAGGTTCTGGCAAAGCCAGCTTTGAACTGCAAGAAAGAAAAGGATGGCATATCCCTCTTACCAGGGTGGTTATCAGTCTATCCACCTGTCTTTCTATCTAGAGAAGGAAAGAGAGAAAGAAGGAGAAGAAAAGAGGAGAAACATACTATTATTTTCTCTTTAGCTGCAGGCGCCTGGAAATCATTCTGCACGTTAGTTTATTACAACTGGCTCAGACTAATGGAACCATGATGATGTATAGTCATGGGACCAGGAATTGCTTTGTTAAAAGTGTTGGCAGATATAGCTAAAAATTTAAGCTTGCTAGCCATTCCTGTCTTGGGATAAAACTCACAATGAAAGGTGGCATAAAAGTTTTACTGCTCTGCGTACAGGTCACACGCAAATCAGCTTTCTGGCAAAAGAACATAAAATGTTCCACAATGCAGAATTGCTCTCACGGGGGAGTTCTGAATGTCCCATTCACATGCATTTTTTTTTCTGGGGAAATCCCCTTGGGTCCAAGCATAAAGATGAAATGTTTTGAATTTTTAAAGCTTATGCACAGCTTTTTCCTGTGTTTTCTTCAGCTTTTTTTTTTTTTTTTTCTCATTGAATGCTCACAGCTTTTCCACCAGTCTATGGTGGTATCAGCTTAAAAACTCTTCCTGCAGGCTTGCTTCTCTGTTCGCCAGATTGGTTGCTACCAACAAATTCGTGCCTCTTCCAAGTCAGCATTTTATTCTATGGAAATAATGTGGGAAGAGAAAATAACAGATTTTTATTTTATTTTATTACTATTTTTTTTTTAGGCGTTAAAAGTGAAAACCTTTCCCAAATATTCAGTATGGTCTATCTGAAACATTTTATTTCACCCACAATGAAAGACTGTGTTTTGTTTTCTGTCATTTAATCTTAATTTAATTTTTAACAATATTACCATCCTTTGGTTCCAAAACAGAAAGAAATCTCTATATGATGTTGAACTGAAATGTATTATAAATTCCTAAATGAGATTTTCTGGGGGTAAATGGTGAATTAAAATGTTTCAATGGTGGAGAAAAAAAAAAACAAAACATTTTTTCATTCATGAAAAATCATTCCCTGAGTCTTTTTACCCCATCTGCTTTCAAGAAAGGAGGATCTATATTGTCATCTCGGTGGCTAGATGAAATGTTGATGCACACGGGGAGGATGGGAGTGAGACAGGAGCAGGCACCTCTCGCATCTGAGCCGCAGGCAGCAGCAGGTTAGCCCTGACCCGGAGCATCGCCGGGGCGGGCTGGCGCTGGGCGCACAGCACTCAAAATGATCTTGTCAAAACAGGCTGCTCAAGGTTTGTCGTGATGAGAATTTTATGGAGTAGACAGGAGGCCCTCAGGGGGAAAGGCGTGCAGCTGGTAGGCAGCCAGGTAGGCACCTTCATCTCAGGTGGATAGAAGCATGTCCTGCATGGCTGGCTACCAATGCTGGCTATTTTCTGACCATAACCATAGCCCTGATGCTGGGCTTAAGGCCAAAGAAATGCTCTTGGGTATTAGAAAACAGTGTGTTCCCCCCTCTCCTCACTCACGTCTGTGCATGGGAAGAGAACAGGTGACTTTTTATTCCAGAAAGATGCACGGTCAGAGGATGTCCCACTCTCCATAGAACCTCCATCCTGTACCAAGAGAAAAAATATTATTTTCTGGGTTTGTTTTTCATTTGTTTTTAATCTTCCCTCTTGACAAATGAGTGAAGTGAAGTGGAGACAGAAACCCAAATTAGTAACAGGCTGCAAGCATGCCCATGGGCAGCACACGGCCGAGGGGATGGGAGAGGGAATGTTGGCCAGCGGGTGCAGGCACCCAGCTCCCAAGGTGAAGTTGTCCTCCCGAGTGCAGGCAAGTTGTGCGTGAGATCAAAACCTCCTCCCTGTTGGCAGAACAGTGCTGCAGTCTTCCTCTGACCCCACTTTTCACCATTTCGCTCCACTAGGTTGCAGGGCTGATGGAAGGGAAGCGAAGCTAATGAGGAATGTAGGTTTGAGATGCTTTTGTGAAGGAGCCTACTGCAGCACCTCCAAATATATCCAGATTCCTCTGCCTCTCTAGTTCCCTGGATACTTGTTCATTTAATTGCTCTTCTCTGGCAGGTAGGGGGACCACCTGTAGTTCCAAATGTTTTACTGACTCGTATGACTTGTATTTAATATGTAAGGTCAGACCATAGCCTCAGGTCCATGCCCTTGGCACTGCTCCAGTGATGCAAGGAGGAGACACAGCTGACATAAAGAGTTAAATAGACATTTTCTTGCATAAATAAGCAGAAAGCTGGAAGGGAACGGCCAGGCCAATCTGCAATCCAATAAATCTGAAGGTTGAATCACAAAGAGCTTCTTTTGAGCAGCACAAATCACAACAAGCTGATAGCTGCTCTGTCCAGCACTCCCAGAACGATGGGCAGTGAAGGAAAAGGAGTAAAGGTGACCCAAATAACACTTTACGGTACCTTTCCTGTTCAAGATGTCTTTAAAAAAACATTGTATTTTGTTGTGTCACAACTTCACCTCCAGTCACTTTAGTGCTCAGCCCTGACTCGTCAGAAGTAAGGAGAATTGGTAGCTCTGGTGTAGTTGTACCTATTGGGAAATCCTATAGTCTCGGATAGTGAAGTGCATCTTGTTTATTTCTGAACTATCCTGCAGCAATACATAGATCATTAGGTGAGAAACATGGCTCCAAAGGACTTTTGGAAAGGTTGTACACATGCCTCTCTGACAAAAATGACCAGAGACACACTCCAGAAACTGGTCTAGATGAGAAAAACAGCATCAGCGTTCGGTCGGATCGCTTTTAGGATGTGGGATGTAAGCATTGTTCTTGCAGTTTTGTCACGAAACCTGCATCCCAGCCGTGGTATTGTTTTATTCTGCTTTCCTCTTGAAAAACCAGGCAGACACCAGGCTGCTGCCAGACTGCCATGGGCTGGCGCGATACATCTCCAGCACGTCCACATGGCTGACTGCGGGGAGCTGTGCTTCCAAACCTACCCATAAAACCACCGCAGCTGCTGTCGCGGTGACCAACAGCAGCAGTGCACACCGGCTCTGAGCTGAGGAGGCTTTTGGGACAGACCCTGCCCTGATTCGAGCGATTCATGCCTGAATAATGTCCTTTCACTTCCAGGGAGAGGCAGCGCGACAGGCGCATCCTCTATCTGTTGTGACAGGGAAACTTGGCATCAGCTGGGCAAGGGAATTTGTGCAGACCCGGGACTCCAGTTTCACTCCGAATGTGGCAGGGCTGTGTAAATAAATAATCCTAATCTGCATAATTATCTCTTTTTCTGGAATTCATCACATAAGTCAGGCTGCTATCAAGGGATGCTGCTTGTGGCATTCACACATCCAAAGCTCGGTTCTTCCTGGCCTGGCTGGTTCTACCCAGGCACTTTGAGAGTGGAGACAATTTTGTGCATTTTTCAACATCACACATTTTCTTCTGAGGAAGATCAAATGCTTGTATCATTTTCACCAGAAAAATGCCGTCAACGGCAGACTTCCAGTGGTGATTGAAAGTGTGAATTCTCATGCAAACTGATTCTTTTGCATACAGTCATCTGGGAGCCGGGCCTTTGATTTTCATTTGTTATTCTCCCTGGCAGCATGTTCAGTCAGTATGCAGATTTCCTTCTTCATTCAATTTTCAGTGGATGGGAAGACTACAATTAGTTGTATTATCATCAGTGTGAATAAAAGAGGAACAGCGAACTGGATCTTTATGAGTTGCAGTGGGAAGGTGTGGATTCATTTCACACTGGTAGGATGTGAACAAAAGCTTCAGGCCAAGTGAATTCAGCACCTCATCGTCTTCCTCCTTTGAGGAACTTTTTCTTTTTCAGCCCTGCTCCCCGAGTCAGCCTAACATGTGGGGAAATCACTGGTTGAGACAGAATTACATCTTGAAAAACTGACAAGGACAGATAAATTAACACAGAGGTAAACTGGCTGGAGAAGAAGCCAAAAGGCGATGAGAGGAGGCTGTTGCAGGCTGGGCTTAAGTATGCTTTTGATGATGCCTCCCAGCTGAGCACAGCTGATGTGGGACCTACGTGCTAAAGTGCACAGCTAAGAAGCTGCTTGTGCTGCAAGACTGGAGGTAAGCACAACAGGTAAAAAGATACTCCTCTGTTTCACCAGGAGGATAAATGCATTCATTGCACTAGCAGGTTTTTAAGGGGTGGTGTAAGGAATTAAATTTTCCTTTCTAAGGGTCTTGATTTGCAGGGTTTGGATTGAATTAAGCTTGTTGAGAGGAGGTTTCAGATTGTGGAGTCTGTCTGTTCCCTTGCATTGTGTCAAAGGTAGTTTAGGTGTTAAGTGTACTGGCTTTGCTCTGAAGCTGCTGGGATCTCCAGGCCCCACATTCACATGTTGGAGTTGAATTTGACACCTCCCTTGGTTAGAAAAACTGTTATTTCCTCCTAATTTATAAGAAAAACAGGGATTTGAGAATTGACCCTTTCCATACAGTTAATAAATCAGGGTAGAAAAAGAAATTAAAGAGAGAAGTTTTCTGTTGTCTGTATGCTGGAACATTATTAATTCACCATTTGGGAAAACCTGGTAATGTTATCAGCTTCATTTGTTGATACCTCCATGGCTAAGTAAGTCCTCTGGCAGCAGCATACTGTGACTCCTCATATTGTTGGGCGTTCCCAAGGTGCAGATTAGCTGAGTCTCGTGTCCCGTGCCAGAGGCCACAGGGATGCAGCATAACTTCACATAAATCATAGTAAAGAAAAGATGTTCTTCCAGAAGCAACCAAATGCAGGAGTCAAGTAATTTCAAGTGGCTTTACTCAAGACTAACAAGGAGTACGATGGCTGCATGCTAACCCCACTGTAACCCACCTGCCCTCAGAACACAGGATCAGAGAATATCCCGAGTTGGAAGGGACCCACAAGGATCATCGAGTCCAGTCCAACTCCTGGGTCCCCAAAAGACCAGCCAAAAAATCAGACAACGTGTCTGAGAGCATTGTCCAAACAACATCTCTGTCTTCGTTTTTGCAAAACAAGCAGGATGCACCTGGCTTCCAGACTGTGGCAGTGTATAGGATTGGGTTCATATGGGAAGGACAGACAGCAGACACCATGATTAAGGGCTGTTTTATTAGGAAACCAAGCAAGATGAGAAAGCTTACTTCCAGTAGGAAAATCCTCCAGCTGATTATACGCACTTTGACTTCACCTATCCTTGTTAGGGACTTTCTTTCTCTGTGGGCCTAGTACTGCTGGTTCACCTCAGTTTGGCTCTGTAATGTGTTTTTGCTACCCTAATTTGGGCGTTCTTCACAACCATCCCTGATGAATTCTGTAAAATTTGGACTACTATCGCATTAAAGGATAGCTTTTTAATCACTAGCGTCTTCATCCCTCCCTTTTGCCTTAGCTGGTGATACCACAAGCTAATTAAGCAGTGCAATTGAAGAGCTGTTTTTTGAAACTCCAGTTGTTCCAATTAATTAACGTGAGTATGGATTATACCAACTAATCACACCCAGTCCAGTGGCAGGGTATTTGAATGTAGCAGGAAACCATTCATAGTATATTTCTATTTTAGTTTCACGTTTGGGTATGTAGCAGTCCCCAGATCAAGTCTTTGAAGATGGGTCCTAGCAAAGCCTGCGTGCCTGAGTGCATGGCACGGTTAGCCTGCTCCTCCTGCCTACAGAGGAATTGAGTCTCTGCTCCTCAGCTGATAGAGCGTAACCTTTCACTCCTGCCTCTTGCCCAGTGCTTCCCAAGTTTGATCACTTGCACCTTCTACTGCTCTGATTCTGAGGTATCAAATAATTGTCCCAAGAGTAAGTTTTGTGGGTGTTCAGTTGAAAGTGCATAAGATAGGGCATTTTTTCCATCAGATCCCATTGATGAGGTCATACTAAGTCCCATGATGAAGTGGTGTGAGCAATCCCTCCCTTTCATTAATGAGTTTGACCAAGGTAGAACCTCCCATCAACACTGATCCATGATGGTGACTCTTTCATCTACACCATTTTCCCTTTCTCCTTAAGCAAGGCCACTCAGGAGGTGCTCGTGAATGTGGGATTTTTTGCTCAGAGAGGCTTTTTCCTCGCAGTGCTGCATGAACACTGGCCAGCAATGAGACCTCTCAGGCAGGTCAGTGCTAGTACCTTCTATTTTCAGAGACCAGAGTCACAAAGGGAACAGCAGACAGTGATTTAGTAAGGCAGTGGCTGAGGGAAACCACAACCTCAGGATCCTCTGGCACCGGACAATTTAGACGTGCACTCACGCACATGTGTGTCTTTTAATCCTACAGTCCCAGCCCTGGACCTGCCTGCTCCTTTCTTCCCATCCCCTCTTCCACTTCTCTGCCTTCAGCTTCTTCCCTGCTGCCAGTCGGCTGTCCCTGTGTTCGTCAGAGCTGTTGCAGCAGCAGGGTGCCGCGTGCCAGGAAAGATTATTCTTGACTGGTTGCCAACTCTCTTGCTTTTGCTCTGGCATGCAGATAAAATGTTAATAGGGCCGAATGCATTCGACACAAAGGGTGAAACTGTGTGTTCCAGGCACAGAGCCTTTGCCATCCATTTAGCATCAGCTAAACTGGATCCTTCCAGTTCATTTTTGCTTGCTAAAGAGGAGCTGACCAGGGATTTTCAGGCTTGACAGAACCTGGACAGGGATATAAGCATCTTGTGACAAGCAGCTTAAGCAACACCTTCTTCTTTCTGATAGGAACACAAAGACAACATTTCTTTCCCTGAGGATGAGTCTGGAATTCTTCTTTTTGCTGGAAGATTGTGATGTTGGAGTGGGAAGATCTCAGTGAGAGCACTACGCAGTAGGTTAAAATGTGGTCTGAGTTCAGCCCTGATCGTGGCCGCAAGCAATGAGCCTTCCCAGCAGGATGAGCATTGGCTGAGGTCAGCCCAGGGCAGGAGGAGATGCCCGTGTTCACCGTTCTTCACAGCACAGCTTGGGGCATGAGTAAGTACTGCTCAGACTCAGTCAGACAAGTCTCTCCAGGTCTCGCCAAAGAAGGAGGTCAGAACTTACCACATTCGATGTCACCAACCGAGCAGGAGAGGAATGTTCTTAATTAAGCCCTTGTGAGGCTGTATCTCTGTGTCTCTGTAATGACAGGATAGCTTTGCTTTATTTTGGTCTCTTAAGGGGAATTTCTGCCTGAAACTCTTCTGAGTGAAAATTGTTTCCTTTGAAAGTCCGTAATGGAGATCTTCCTCTGTACGTTTCAGATGCGGATTATGTCCTGCCTCTGGAAAGTTCCTTTATTTAGTCACTCTCACTCAAACCACAGAAGGCCATGCACATGCAGAAGCCATTTAAACAAGATGCTGCCATCTGAGCAAGGAAAGTCAGGGAGGGCTGAACTCACCCTGATAGCTTCGCCGTGGTACCACAGCACTGCCAACCACACAGAACATGGGCTTAGACATGTAGACTGTCTACATGTCTTACAGGCATGGTGAGGACAGATGACCAAAGCTGAGATCGGCTGCAGCAAAAGGAGCCCAATAACAGGTTTCTTCTGTAGAGGAGCAGATAATTTTGCTGCTTAGAAGCACACAGTTGACCAGTTTCCATTGGTAATTATCATGCTCTCAAGGGAAGGGTATTTTTAATGGGGAAGTGCATGCTTTTGCAGACTGTATGCAGTTTTTCTCTTCCTTCCCTCTCTCTCCACAGTACACAATAAACCCATCGTAAGATTTATTAATGAACTCTCTTGGTGATTTCTCAGAGTACTTTATTTAGTTGGAAATTTCTCTAGGGGCTGGACCTAGTGTACACTGAAATCAGTAGAAAATTCCCACCAATTTTGATAAGCTGTGGGTAATGCCTGCGCTTAACTAGGGAAAAGGAAAAGCTTGGATTGTGCTGTGGGCTGGGAGCTGAGCACAGTTCCAGCATGGGGACGGGCAGGAAGAAGCTTGGAGGCTTTATTTATTATTTGCATTGTGATCTTCCAGAGGATTCCCTGGATCAGGTACAGTGCAATCAAAAAATGAAAACTCCAAAGAGTTACGCTCTTAGCTTAGAGCAGGCAAATATGAGATGAATGTGGAGTGGCTTGTAATAACTTGGAATGGGTAGGGATCTTCCAAGGGAATACAGTAATTGAAATATTTCTCACTTGGTTCAGGCAAGAAAGAGGCAATATTTAACATGTTAACCTATTAGCATCCACTTAAGCGTTATTAAGGGACAGAGTGAGAACTCAGAGCTCTTAAAATCCTGCCCAGGTTGCTTCTGAGCTTTCTGGACTGGCCTGACAAGGTTGGCAGAAGTCAATCTCTAGCACTCGCTGCAATTAAAAAAGGTCATCTCCCTGGGATGCAGGGAGAATTTGAATGATTCATGTGTTCAGAAACGAGCTTCAGGAGGTGATGGGAAAAGCAAGTAGGAGCTGTAGATGGCAGTAGTCTTTGTTGGTTTAAAAAACCTCTCCCTCCCTTCTCCCCGTGATTTATTCAGCATTGCTAGCCAAATACTGCATTAGAAGAAGTTACTGGCTGAACCATGTCCTAACAGTGTGGTTTGGTTACTTGAATACTGGGATAACAATAAGCAGCTCCCTTACATGTGTGAACATTTTGAGTCTTCTTGGGTTCCTCTGTTAAGGGGTTCGTCTGCACTGCAGTTACATGATGCCGGGGCATGTATCATTTGGGCTGATGCCACCGGTCACCCTGGGGAGCATGCCAGGCTTAACCACAGGGGGCAAAATCTTCTAGTTTTGGAGCAGTAAAGCTGCCGTCTCGGATCTCAACAGCTTCTGTAGTGGAGCTACAGTGTACCCACAGTGCTGGGTGCATGTAGCTGGTGATGGTTTGTTGCTCTTGCTGGTGCTCCTTGGTCCCTGCATCGAACTCTCACTGGCTGTCCTGCTCTGCTGCCTCTCCGGAGCCACTGCATGGCCTCTTTGTAGTCATCAAAGCCTCCTGACTGCTCAGCATGCTTTCTGCCCTACTGACATCGGGCTCCCTTTGATATTAAATGAGTCTCTTGTCTTCAGAGCTCATCCAGAGATAGTCCATGGAGGGCCTGCTGCCCACCGAGATGCACATTTCTTCACAGCCTTCTCCCTTCTCACAACCCTACCCCTTGGGAGTTCTCCAGACCTGTATTTTATACAAAGAGGAGTGGGGGGCATGTTTATAGGGAAGCCAATACCCCATAGAATGGATGCAGGATTATTGCTACTTCATCACCCAGAGTACATAGGTGTCACGGTAATTACTTCAAAGTGTAATCACTGAGTAATCAACAAGCAATATAATTACTACCTGGATACAGAATATGTAATTACTGTGTTATGTAGCGATAGGGTATTTGCCAAGCATATCTTTCTTAGTTACCAAGTAATTTAAGAGAATTTACATGGTATTTGTGTCTGAGAGACAGGAAAAAATCACCCAGCTGGGATCTCTGCAGAGGTCTATAAACTTTCTGCCAGCAGGAGTTGAATGCTTTCCCAAGACAAGACACATTGGAGGAATTTGCTTTCTGCCTTCTTTTTCTTTACATTACAAAAGTTTGTTGGCTGTACGGCATTACTGGAAGGAGCATAATCATTAGTGTTTAATCAACCACTTACTTGGGATTCTTGGAAGGTGAAAAGTTTTCCTTAATTTCCTGCCACGTGGGACCTTTATGGCAGCCATGGGAGTAGATCCTTCCAGAAAGGAGATAAATGAAGAGAGAACCAGTCACTTAATGAGAGAGAAACAAAGACAAAATAGACTTTCCAAGCTTTGAATCCCCCAAATGCCCCAGTCTCCATCAGAACCTGGGCACAGAGCATCCCACTGGGACCGAGCATGTGGGACCTCTGACAACACGGGGGGAGGACGTGGCTCCAGCCCGTGTGTCACCGAGCACAAGGCTTCACAGGGCCCCCTCCTCCATGGGACGGATGCCTTTTGTCCAAAAACTTTGTAAGCTCACTCAAAAGTTGGTTTCAGCAGGATTTCTGCTCTACGAGTGAGAGCTGTACTGCAGTGGCAGCAGTAGGGAACAACAAAATTTATGGCTGTACCTATGCTAATGACCCGCAATAACAAAGCAGTCATTTTTTTTTCACATAGCCTCTGTTAAAGCACAGTGGCATCTTTCCCCTTTCTCTCAGTAGGAGAGTGGATGGTGTTTACTAACTCTCCTCCTTTCTGCTCTTGGAAATGCCCTGCTAAGGTAAATTATAGAAGGCAGCCCCGTTGGAGCTGTATCTTCATTTACACAGAGACAAGAAGGGGTTGGAGGGAAAAGGGGGGGCAGTAGCAGACAACATACATCACTGAGGTAGCTCTTTTATCATGGCACTTGGCCGTAATTACGTTATATCTCCCTCCCAAGAGAAATCTCTGACACTTTGGGCTTTCATAAAGTAATACGTTATCTTCTTTTTCATTAAATAGTAACTACTCATTAGGGCAATTTAACATTTTGCCTTTCCTTCATCTTGTAAGGGAGTTGTGCTCCTGCACATTCGGAGTATAAATAGACCAAGGTGTTGGTATTTTATCTACAGAAAAATTGAGGGCTCCACCGAAATAAAACAAAATAAATAAAATAAAGAAGTTAGATTCTTCTCCAATAGTTTTTATTTTACAGCATTCCCTTTTGGGTGAGTTGTTCTTTTGTAACGATACCTTGCAGCCAATACTAAAAAGGTAAGCCACAACCACCAAATGTAAAATGAACCTGGCTAATCGTTTGCATTCAAACCATCCCTCAACTGCCTATTGATAAATACGGCTTATGCTCTAGTCCCAGTGAATGCAAATACTGTTTGCTGAAATAGTTATCCTGGCTACTTCTCATTATCATGCTTTTATTGCCCGGGATCCTGGAGCTTTTTAGCAACTACCAAATCAATAACGCTGTGACATTCATACATTTTGCATTGCTGCTGTGCATGGTACAGCATGAAAGTCTGTGCTTCTCAGGGGCTATACTTGATACCGGCACTTGTGCACTCATATAATCCTTTTCATCTACAGTTTACAGATCTTTATTAAGATTTACAGTGCTACAGTGAAGTGAGTCTTTATGTCTGGGCAAACTGAGATGGCCAGATGTTAGAGGGAAGGATTTCAGAAAAGCTCAGGCTTTTTGTTAAAAGCATTCAGCTCCCAGAGCAAGGGACTCCTTGGCAGCCAGGCTGCTTCGCAGGGAAAAGCTGTCTTCCTCTGAAGTCAGTGCTGGAGCCAGAGACTGCAACCCAGGAGTTCTGACACCCGACTTCGGTGACATTCCCTTCTCCTCTTGTTCCATTTTTGGGACATTTCCTAAAAATACTGCCTCTTAGAGAATCTGTTGCCCAAGCCTTTAGCTTGTAACTGGGGAGGTTTTCCCTTACAGACTTAAAAATAACTAAATTAATAGCTATTTACTAAACAACAAAAAGTAACAGAATAAATACAATCAATTTGATTCACTCCAGCTTCTGGAGACACTGTGCTGGAGACAAGGAGGCTTCCAATTTCCTACATGAGTCACCATGTTCTTGGATTCAACCTATCAAACTATATCAGCAAATCATATTATATAATGTAATGTAACAAGACACAACTGCCTGTGTTTAACCTAGAAAAGATTAAAAAACATGACCTACCATGGTCATTGGGCTGTCCTGGCAAAATTGTCATTCTCTTTTCCATCCAGCTGTCCACCCCTGCTGTCCTCCCCAGCCTGCTATGCTGGAAGAAAACCTGTCATTTTTAGGAACAGAGATCTGAGCAGTCCTGGTGACAGGGAAGGAAATCCTGCTTGTGCCTCTTCTCCGTTTTGGAGGCTCACAGTTCTGGGGTCAAGTCCTTTTTTTTTGTTTTTGTTTTTGCTTTATAGCTATTCAGAACCAGTTTTTCGTAGTTGAAAGCCGAAGCACCAACTGTGGCATGGGCAGGAAGGCTGTTTTACTGTGAGCGCTGCCTTTTTGTCAGTTCAGTAAAACACATGCAAAGTAGATGAAAAAGGGATGTAAGGAGGTGATGAGAAGCCTTTCTCCTCAGCTCTGGCCTGTGGGGAATGCCAGTGGTACACTGGGGGAAACAAAAAGAGGTGTGTGAGTGCAGCTGTCATCAGTGTGGGGACACACGGTCACCTCTGGTCTGCCCAGGGCCACATCCTAGCTGGCCTCAGTCCTGGAGCTTTTTACTAATTGCTGGCCAGTGCAAAACAGGAGCTGTTCCGGGTATTTCTGAGAGATGAAAGCTGCAGCTAAGGTGCAGCTCCCAGTGCCCTTTTCCTTTTGCTGTTTGCAGTTTCCTTTTGCTGTTGCAGGCCTGGCTGCAGGGGCAGTGTCTGAGGATGGGAAATGGTGGGAGGAGTAGGGCTCAGTCTCTTGGCAGTGAAAAACAACACATTTATTTGAGGGGCAGCGACTGAGCGGGAGGAAGAGGAGAGGAGCAAAGTGAAGCTTTAAGGATGGCTGGGAAAATTGTGCCTTAGAAATAAGTTCAAAGGACAAATGTTACTGAGCAAAAGGGATATTGCTGTGTGGTCTGGCAGGGTAGGAAGGAATCAGTGGAAGGAGCCAGTTCAGGCTTCTTGTGAGCAAACATTACAATAATGCACCTCTCCACAAAGCTATTATGGAGAAATGTCTCAGGAGAGGAGATTTTAATGTGTTTCGGCAGGAGGTAAATGATCCTGTGCTGACAGAGGCTGTCACCTTCTCGGTGCCAGCATCCTCCATGAGCAGCCAGTCTCCCAGCAAAGCCACAGATAACCCTTTATGAGACACAGCACGAAAGCTGGCATAATACTGGTTTGCTACTCTTTACATAAAAATAAATAAATAAATAAATAAAAAATTGGGTGGTTGAAACCACCAAAAAAGCCCCAAGAACAAAAACAGCAGAAATATTCTCAAGCTGTACTGGAGCAGAAAGTAATTAAGAAATATTTCATATCTCCAAGCGGCCCTGAAATTTTTATTCCTGTACATGAAGCTCCGTAGGCTCCTCACGGGCTTCTGTGGCTGCTGTGTTTCAGTGCAATAAATCCTGTTGCCTTTGCAGCCTGACAGCCAGCCCGGGATGTGATCAGAAAACCAACGGGTGCTCGCTGTGAGGTTTAGTCCTTGCCTGCATTGAGCCTGCTTATATCAGCCAAGGTGTGCTCCACGCACATACTGGTGTAGCAAAATGCTGACCTTTCTTGGGAAGGTGAAGATCAGAAAAGGTGGGGCGTGGGGTGAAAAGGAGGGATGGAGGGAGAGTGGGAGTTCAGACAAAGAAGCTTCCAGCTGCACTGTTCCCATCCAAAACCCAAGAGACTCACTCAGCCTGAGCCCTGTGAGTATTTATGGCCCTGTCCAGGCCGACAGACCCAGAATGGAGCGTATCTGGCGATAAATAATGGAAGGTTTTAATCTCAGCGAGCTGTCTCAGTGCCTCCCCGGCACGGCGCAAGCTGGCAGGATGCGGTCCTGAGCTGTGCTGGGCTCTGGGTGTCCCCAGGTGTACCCGCAAGGTAGCAGCCAGGGGCAGTCACCCCAGCGGTGTAACATCAAATGTCCTCCGCTGCTGGCAGCTGGTGTGGGAGGGAAGCAGAGATGGGAGCAGTTTATTTTTTTTTTCATCTCCTTCTGCTGATCATAAATGAAATTATTTATATAAATTGTGACCTTGATAGTTTCTAAGACCATTGTCATTAACTGCAAGAAAACCCCTTGTTCTACCTTTGGAGTCTACAAGCTTAATTCTTCTAGGTCTCAAGTATGGGAAATCCCCTTCGCCCACTCCCACCCATCAATCTTATTCTCCACAAAATTCAGAGAACCGCTGGCCTTGCGCTTTGCTACCTTAAAGGAGCCCAGCAGAGCAGTCCATCAGGCAGGCTCCACCAAGCCTGGTAACGAGTAAGGTCGCAGGTCGAGAGTTCACTTTTCTTGCCTTTTCTCACATTTGCCATCAGGTGAAACATATAAGAAGTTTCACTGGGGGAATGACTCCATCCTTTTTTTTTTTTTCAGAAGGAAAGTCGTAATTCCATATTGGTTTTGTATAAGAGCAAACAAAAACATCATTATTTTTAAATGAAGGCTTCATTTGCATTGTAGCATTATACTATTTCTTCTTTCAGCTTTCATTTTTGCAGGCTGGTATATTTTAAGGTAAAAAAAAATATTTAGGGCAATTCAGCAATTCAAACAGGATATTTAATTTCATCTTATTTATTATTATTTTTCGGAGAAACATTGTCAAAACTGAAAGCTTTTCTTTAAGTGGTTTCCTGAGTCTCACAGGCTATTTTTTTCCTAAGAATCTTGAATTGGAGGGTGCCCAGGAACCTTCACTCTATGGCTGATTTTGTTCTTCAAAGTGTCCAGAGCATAAATGAAGCAATTTGGACCTGGAAATGTTTCTCTTGAGGTTTTCACTTGAGGGATGTGGAGGAAAGCAGAAGCCCCGCAGCCTGGTGGGAGGTGCAGACTGAAGGGTACTTCTCCTGCCTGTGCTGTAACCTCGGCTTCTTCCTGCTGTGCCAGCTGCATCGCCGACCTGCCACAGCTGCTGACCAACTGGCACAGCCAGGGCTCCCTGGTGAACGCAGGCAGCTGCTGTGCTTATGGTCTTCCTCCTATCCCCCAGAGCACTGATTCAATGAGACCAACTAAATCCGTCTCTTTTCTATTATTTCCTTTTCCCCTCTTTGGTTTCCTTTTCCTTCCTTTTTTTTTTTTTTTTCTCTTTATGTTTTCTTTCCCCTCTTCCTCCCATGCATGAACCAATGGCTGTCTGATCTATTCAGAGGTTTGGTCCTAAAAAGTAACCTTCAGTTAACTGCTCACATAACTTGCCTGTCACTTCTGATAACAGTCAGGGCATCGTTTTTGCAAGTGTTCAACGGTAAAATTACTGCTTTGCTCTTGTCAAGCAAATGAGCCCTGAGGCTGGTATGAGAACCATTAATGATCACGCCGCAGTGGGATCGGTGCACTGGGCAGCCTGCAGAAGCACCGCTTCTCGATTCGCTCTGCCCCTGCCGAGCAGTTGAGGTTTAATTAACCCGCATTAATGCCTGCTGGAATAGCATTTTCCATGTTTCCTTTTTCAGGGGGTCGAATGGAGCTGGAGACAGCTGCTGGTGTCTCAGGTGCCCTCTGTACGTGGCTGGGATCCTAGAAATGTTTGCGTCTGTGGTATAGGAATAAACTCTGCTTATTATGCTTGTAAAAACTGGTGGCTATAGCCTTGGGCTTTGCCAGCCTTGCTGTGCTGCTGGAGAGAATTATTGAGAGAACATAAAAACGCTACAGCTCCTGGTGCTGGGATGCATGACTGTGGTCCGTGATGTGTGTTCGTAGGGACAGCAGCGTGCAGCAGCTCTGGATTTGTCTGCAGAGAGTGTGTGGGTGTTTCAGTTCTCCAGCAGCTATGTCTTCCATTTATATCTACACAGTAAACTAATTAAGTTTATTTTCGAATGGCAAAGAACCCCGAGAATGTGATTTGTCTTGCTGAGACTGCACCCAGGCAGTGTTAGAAGTGTGAGCAGCTACCACAAGAATAGCAGCTCGCATCGAGAGGTTGCTGCTATCATTACTTTGGTGATGAGCACCAGGCAGAGGGAGGTGACAACTCCAATTCTCTCACTGAAGTTCAAGAGGGCTCCAAGCTCTTGAAGGCAACAGGCAGTATGTAAAAGCAGGGCTCATTCACAGGTATTGGGGGTGCCCTGTTAGGGTGCTGAGCCTTTGGAGATGGAGCCCAGCAGCCCTGCAGGTGGGTGAGGTGCTTGTTTGTCGGCCTCTTGGTGGCAGGGTGGGCACCCCAGTCCCTTTCATGTCCCATGTGTGGTGCTCCCAGCAGCCAGCAGTGGTTCCTCGGGGGCTTCCCCAGGGGAAATCACCAAGGAGGGGAGGGAAATCAGGGATCAGGCCCTGCTCTGGTCAACTTTTGTTCTTTTTTATCCTGATGGGTTCTAACACACTGGCACTACTATCTGGCAACAGGAATCTTAATGCAGCTCTTGACTTTGCATACTTTTTACTGCTTTTTTGAGAAGATTTGCAGTCATAGAATATCCTGAGTTGGAAGGACCCACAAATATCATAGGATCTGACTCCCGGCTCCACGCAGGACTACCTAAAAATTAAACTGTGCTGTTGGATGGAGAGAGAGGTCCTGTTTATTGTCTAATTCATAGCCTTGTGACCCTGCTAGCGTCTATGTAGGAACTGGGCACAGTATAATCTGCACATAGGGCAGGGCTGATGTGGTGCTTTATAAGCAACTGCAGGACAGTCCCAGAAGGGGACTGGAGTGTGTGGTCAGATAAAGCTCCTTTGACTTTGGCTGTATTGTTGGAAGGGTCTCTAAACAATGTATGAAGGACCGGAGACTCTTAGGACAGGGGCTAATGCCTTGGTGTGAACTTCATGAGCTGCGCTGCTGAAATCTGATGTACCTTTTTGGAAGACTCTGAGCAAGTCAGTTGGTGTCCTGGGATGTGAGGACATTAAGACACAGCCTCTGTTCTCTGGGGGAGTGGGAACAGCAGGGCATCAGCAGTGTGACAGAAGTGAAGTGAAGGCAAACCAACGTGGTTTCCTATTTCTGGGATCACCAGCTGGGAATCCTCTGGGCTGCCTTTTAGGCACCGTTGCTGCTGCCTTCTTCCTCACGCACCATCTGCTTGGGCTTGCTTAGCAAGGAGGAGGGAGAACAGACTCGTCCACAGCAGTACTCGCCTTTTCTTATTTTAACATTGTCGTGCATGGGCAGGCGACCAACCAACCCCTGCTTCAGAGCAATAAGAAGATGGTTAACAGCAACAGCGGGGGCTGCGATGGCCATGAGAAGTCTCTCACAGCATGAGCAAGTAGCTGAGAACCACCTTTCAAAAACTGCCTGCAGAGAAAGGTAGGACGGCTGTCACCTCCGTGGTGTCATTGTCACCAGCTCCCTGCCTTTTGCTCCCAGGAGGGAGGGGCCTGGTCACCAAAGAGGTGCTCTTGTGAACAGTGTCTGCTCGTGGCTTCGTGTGGCTTGATGAGCGAAGGAAGTGAATTGCTAGGGAAGTGGTCATTAGCACATATTTACATAGGTTAATTGCATAGGGTAATGAAAGATCAATTCGATTTTCTATGGGGCTACTGATAGAGACGTCTCCCTGACAGTGCTTGCCGACATCTTTCCTTGACATTGAATTATATTTTTTCAGGCCTCAGCAGGCTGTAGCTAAGGATTTAGCGAGGGCATGGGATTCTTTGTGCCATGAGCATTGGCTGCATTTATTCATTTTATCATTGTAGTCTAGTGAGGAGATTTCTAAGGAGGGAAGCCATCATCATTCACACACATAATAACCACCATTCTGGGTCCCTGGTGAATCACCATTGCAAACTTTCATCAACAAAGATGAAGAATGGATGGTTTGAGGTTGTCTGAGTACTTAAGGACTACTTGCAATAGCCGTAATTTCATTATAGCTAGCAAAGGCCTATGGTCATCCCATTTCCTGAGCTAAGTATGGATGGTTGCAATTTATCTTGCTTTTCCTGGGCTAAGCACCGTGTTCCTCCTGGTAAGCCGCTACTGCTACCTGCACAAAGTATCTTAGAGCTGGTTCTGTCGTGTCTCCGTGACTCTGCCATCTGCCACCGGTACCAAACCTCCCCTTGGCTGCCGTCCAGGGCCCTTGCCAGCTTTGCAGATGCTCGAGCACCCCGGTGGCTGCAGGATGGGAGTTTAAATAAAACAGAGCACTGATGTGGAGATGAAATTAATTAAAGTCCCTGCTATTAAATTACTGTCACTAAAGGAAGACTTTTATTTTGCTTCTAAGATGACAGTGTTTCATTAGGGGGGAAAAAAAGATTTGAAGGGCTCAAGCTTTGTAACACTTTATCAGGTTTATTTGTAATAAGTAACAGTCACATCATTTTTCTTGTGATTTTAGTAGAATATAGAGCTTTGGCTCTCTACTTTTTGATAAGAAAATTGCTATGAAAAATCTGCTCTTGTGAACTCCTAGGTTGCACCAGAGTCCTATCCATTTTTAAAGCCTCATTCCCTGACTGCTTCCACAAATCAGCAGCTGAACACCTCAGTGGGGCAGCCATTCTTTTACGTATTCATTTATCTCTGGGAATGTATGGGCAAAGCTACACATGCCTTTCTGAGCATATATCAGCTGTGGGCTGGCGATGAGTGACTCTAGTGGCAGATAAACTGCTGTTTGGGGAGAGGAAAGGACCCTTTCCTGTGTCCTAGCCTTGTCCTGCTTCAGATGAAAAGCAAAGTGCTTTGGTTTCATGTTAATGGAGGTTTGCATGTTCTTTAGTTATGGATATACTGAGAAGCAGAGTAAATAAATAAGAAGTAAGGAAATATTTAAAAAAAAAATAATAAAATGTTGGTATTTGACTTGGAATCCTAAGGGAGAGCTGCAGCCATTTGCACCCAGAAAGAAATGGGCTCCCAATTTTCAGTGTGCCTGCTGCCTACTGAGCTGACACTGGCAAACTTCTTTACCTTGGCATTGCTAGACTAAATTGCACAGCATCCATTTGTAGGAGTGGAGATGTCAGGGTAGAGGTGCTATGGTCAGAAGGTTGTACAGCAGCTGCCTGTATGACTCCTAACTACAGCCAGAGCTGTCATTTTCTCGCTGTCAGAAGCATTAAATTAAAGTAAAAAAAATAAATATCCCCCCTGCCCCCACAGTAGACACCTTCATTTTTGTTCTATGAACTAGGAAAAGAAATGTACCTGGAGGGTACACATAATTTATTTAGAAAAATAGGAAAAGCGAATATCTGCAGATGATGAAAAAATTCTCCAGTCCTTGGGGTTATTTGATCTGCTAATTATCTATACTTCAGAAGCCATTATTCATACTTTTCTTCTTTCCTGCAAGAAATCTATTTGGCAACCATATATATATTTATACGTAGCTTTCTCTGAGATCAGCAGGAACAAAAGAGAAGAAAAATTCAAGTTGTAAACTATTAATAAAATGCAAACACACAACAGCCTTTTTTGTTTGATGTTTCCCAGTAAGCAGATCGAGACAGAGATTCCTGTTATGTCAGTGGGTTGAATCACTGAAAAAATGAAGTTCTGCACACTTGCCTTTGCCCAGCTGAACAACCAAGGGCAAACTGCAGCTTGGTTTGGAAGCACGCTTGGCACACGCAGCGGTGGTGACTCATGTATATTCACAGCAGCATGGCTTTGGATCTCCTGCACCTTGTTACTCTAATGCCAACCCATCCATCAGCACAAACACCGTACTGCACGCTTTCCTCTGGACAAAAAGCAAAACTGGGAAGGCCTTGGGAACTCAAATTTACTGCGGGCTTGATCCGAAGCTTGCTGCAAAGATTTCCTTTGACCGAAATGGGTTGTGGAACTACCTAAAAATGGCCCAGTGCAGGTAGGAATCAGGATATAATCTTGTGTCACATTTTACACCCTGAATATTGTGCAGCATCATGGAGAAGGTCACCTTTGTGATGCAAAACTACTGATGAAAAAAGATTGTGCTACTTTCTGAGAGAGAGCTCAGAGCCATGGAGGAAAGGGTTTACAAGGAAGGGGCTTTGCTGGCTGGAACACAGGGGTTTTATTTATGTTCCAGTTTCTTTTTCACTGCATTGTTGGGCAAATTTCTTATTGTCATTAATGAATTCATGCAGAGATGGCTTCTTCAGCACTGTAACACGACTGCTCTAACAGTGCCTTGGCTCTTTCTTATGGACATGGCTGCTCTCAGCTCTCGGCTGGGTACCTCCAGCTGTGACATGGCTGGAACAAAACTCCTGTATCCAAAACAGAGGTGAATCCCTCAGTGTCCTCTAGAAAGGCATGCAGTTCTGGCTCTGGTGTCACCAGCTCATGCTGGAGATGGCAACGGGGGTAAATAAATGGTCACACATGCAGGGGAGGGCTGAGAGTTTGACATTCGAGGCGCTGCCTCTTCCTTCTGTGGGTTTGTCCCTCCACATGCACATCTCTGCCTCTCCTTCTCCAGTGCTGTGGATCCGCAGTAGTCCTTGGAGTGAAGGAGTGGGAAATAGGGAAATAGTGGAAAAGGGCAAATCTGCCTTACTTGGTGCCAACGCTGTGCAAACCTAGAGCAGGGGTGTCAGTCATCTTGCCCTGGTTATACGTTGTAGGGAGTGTGTTGAAAATTCATCAGTTACTATTTGTTCTTGAAAAACATGGATCTTCCCTCAGGATAAACATTTCTGACAGCACATGGCCTGCGTGACAGCTGGAGGCCTAAGAGGGACTTAAACAATATACACAGAGCTGGCACTGACCTCAGCAGACTGGATTTCACTCCCTGTGCTGGAGAACAGTGTGTTAAGATGGGATGTCTGTTGCTTCTCTCTGTACACTGGAAGATATATCTCGTCTGCTTGGGCCTGTATTTTCTGGGTGCTTCAGAAGTCTCTGTTGAAAGCTGTGAGCTGTGGAGGCAGATGAGCACAGTACTCTGGTGATATTTGCAGGGAGTACTTCATATCCCATGGCTGACACGAGGACTAATAGAGCTTTAGCCAGCTCTGGCTAGAAAGCTGTGTGACATTTGCAGTGTCCATCTCTGCCTTCAGCACTGTCAGTTTTTATGGCATGTCTTCTGCAGGACAGAGGGCCAGTTAGGCATTATTTGCAGAGGTATCAAGTAAGAAAAAAAGAGACACGCACATTCTGAGGGGCATGGAAAAAAATAGCCCACAGCTAGAGGCATTAGTCTGAGGTTATGAACGCACATGCATGTAATGGATCATGCTGAAAGAGCAAAGTCCAGGAAGGTGCACTCCAGATTGTAGATTTTTTTTTTCTTTTTAATATGCTTTATCTAACTATTCATACTCTTTCAGGATCAGAGCTATATGATATGGGTATACGTACCTTCCTATGTGGTACATCCCAATGTAGCAAATCTGCCAAGGCTCCAAATAATGGCTCCAACTGCAAGCTGTCAGGCTCCCGAGCAGACGTCCTTGTCAACCACACCTGCGGTGGATTGAATCTGGTGAGCTGGGCTGTGTACCTCGGTCAGGAGCTGCAGCCAAGCAGTGTGCCAGCTGGGGGACAGTGAGGCACTTGTACACCAAAGGTAGGGAAGTGCATGACTGAAATGTTTTACATTGGAAATGTGATTTTCCATATGTCAGTGAACCGAGTGCGAGTCCACCGCAGACTGGTTGTTTGAAGAACAGAACAGCCAAAATACGAGAGTGTCCCTGGGCCACCCAAGTCTGCCTACAGTTCATGCAGGATGGAACAGGAGGAGAAAGAAATGTTTTGACTCTGGATGTCGATACTGCATTGTGATTTTTTTGTTTGCCTTTTTTTTTTTTTTTTAATTGTAGGTCAGAAAGTCACATTAGAGCTGTGCTAGGGAATAGTACTTTGCACAAGGTCATGATGTAGATGAGAGAACAACTGATCCAAACAGTTTGTCTCCAGTCTAGCCAGCTGGCCAGGGCATGTCAGCCTAGCTGAAACTCAGCTCGCACCCTCATAAAACAAATGGGCAAACTCCAGCACCAGCATAAACTGACCTTTCCATAAACCTGCCGTGCTGCTTTATAGCAGTTGAGCCTCTGGCCTGATATTTTTTAAATGCCACTGTTTGCCAACCTTGCATTCTTCCTGCAAACCAACACAGTGTGTTAAGAGAGGAGGATAATTAGGGAGAACACAGTAATTAATACGGCAGATAATAACCCAGAGGTGTGATTTAGCTGCCTGACTTGCACTGAATTCCCTGGGCTGGAGCAGGAGTGGAGGAGGAAAAGGCACCTGCTGAAACCTTTCATAGCAGCTTTAGTTCTCAGCAGGAGGCAATCACACATCGAGCAAACAGAGGCCCCCGAGGTCTCTCCTGAGCTGCTAATAATTGCCTTGCAGACAGTGATGGCATGTCAGTATTGATTATTTTCCTATTATAAACTCCTTTCTCTTGTCCCTTTTTGCCATGATCTGTTGGGTAAACACAAGAAATAAGTGAGAGGAGCTGAGGTTTGGGGTTATGAAGTGTCTGGAGGATGGGAAGCACTGATTCAGCTGGCAGTTAGTTCTTTTTCTAAGCAAGTGGCTACAGCTGAAAGAAAGTACAAAGGGACGTGGTGACATATAGATAAAAAACATTCTTCAGGTCTCTGCGGGCTTTTCTACACTGACAGTATAAGGGGCATTTAACACTGGCTGCTGTCCTCAGTGCAGTTGCAAATGGCAAAACATCTCCTATCACTTAGCCCAGAGCCAGCATTAATTTGGTGCCGTGTGAGGTGCTTCTGTTCCCTCCAGTTTTTGCCCCAGTTCCAGTTAGACTGCAGAGCATTTACTTCTAAGGTTGCTTAGGCAGTGCAGTCATTGATATGGTCCTGTGCCTAGGGTTTTGTTAAAGCAAGCAGCTATTGAAAACCTACAGGATTGTTTTTTCCTACTCCAGATGCTCTTGGGATCTTGGGGGAACTGTCGTGCTTCTGCTCACAACATGTGCCAATGTAAGGTCATGCTTTTTAAATTTTATTTTCTTTTAAAGTGGTATTTGGGCTGTCATTTCCTAAAACTTGTCCCCTGCATGATAAATGAACATGTTTTATTCAGGATATTGGAGTGTACTTGAGAGACCTGAGCAGTTCTACTGACCTTCTCAGTGAACTTGAACAAGTGTTTTCTCTCCCTGGGTCTGTTCCTTCCTAGAGGTTTAAAGCCAAATAAATGTCACCTATAACTATTACTAGCCATTGGTCTTTGGACCTGTCTTTCCATGTGTCATGACACTAGGGGTGGACACATCCTACCCTGTAGCTCTATAGGAGTTGGATATCTAGGCTATTATATTAATTGGCTAATTTTCAAAGAATGATTTACTCCATCCCAAAATAGCTGCATAAAGAAGGTATTGGAAGTGAATCATTCTCCTGACTTGCCTGTTCTGTCTTTGCTGAGTGTGGTGGAAGCCTGGATGACTAATGAGACTAAACATCCATTTTTTAAGGAAGTACATTTATAAAGTCTCAGAATGCAGATGTGAGAGTTTTTAAAACCTCTTCCTTTCATCTTTATTGTGTGGTGTGTAGCTTTGGTTGTTAATGTTTTTCTATTTTGTCTTCGTGTGAGATGTGTCTTGGTTCAGCTGCGCAGCTTTCCTGATGCAAAAACATGGGGCTCTGTAATATAACACGATTGAGAAAAGGAACGGAGGAGGTTTGTGAGGGGAGACAGGCAATAAAAATCTAAGAAAATGAGCCTGATATTGTTATGTTATGAAGTGTCATAAGTGTTTATCAGGGAAATAGGACAATAAAAATTGTGTCCTGCTAGGATAAGTAACCTTGTTTCTGCCTGATTAGTGCTATTTTTTTTTTTCATGGAGAAGGTGTTTCATGCTTGATTTGTCAATAAGCGTATTATACCAAATCTTGTTGTCCTCTATGATGGTTATAAAAAGTAGAATTTGTTTTTCTTTTTTTTTTTTCTTCCTTGTTTTCCCTTCCCCTCCTGGCTGTCAGGGTGAATTTGTATCTTCTGGCAACGTTGGGGAGGTGGGAAAGATGTCAAAAAGAGGACGTAAAATGCATTTTAAAGTGAGCTGTTAGGAATTGGTTTGACATTTCTGACAAAGGGAAAGGTTACTGCACACAGCTTTTCAGCTCCTATCTTCTTATTCCTTTTCTTGTCAATCATAACTGGAACTAGAGAAATTCCTCGTCGTGACTGGCTCGTCCCATGCACACAGCTCATCTGGCGGCTAGGCTTGGCTTGGCATGTAGGAGCTAGGCATGCTGTCCAGGCTGTGTCTGGAAATTGGGTACATCCCTCTTGAGTCACCCCTGGGCTTATTGGGAAGCAGGCTGGCTGGATCAGAGGTAGCCCTGGTCTCTTTCTGCAATGTATTTTCCTTTCTTTTTTGCAGGAGTGAGAAATGTCTACTCCTTCACTCTTGCATCCTGCAAGATCTTTCTCTCTAACTTTGTTGAGTGGATTCCTCCAGAAGTTTAAGATCACAGATTTGGAGCCATTTGTATAACATAATGAACCTTTACTACCGACAACAGACCAATATCATCAATGTCAAAATTGGCACCCAGGGGCGTTTGGCCTGGGCTCACCGTCTGGTCACCAGTTTGGGGAGAAAGATGGGGTACAGACAGATATAGCTATAAACTTTGTGTAGATACAAAGTTTAAAGGCAGCACACAAATGGACATGCCAAAACTAAAAGGAAGTGTGTTCAGGAAGAGCCTTACTGGTGAAAAAAATCTGGCTTTTGAGTGCAAAATTGTTTTACTGTTAATGCTTAAAATTGCAAATGAATTGAGCCTGAGACAAAGGAAATTAACATATAAGAACATGTGCTTTAACTAATAGGTGCTCACATCGTGTTCGATTCCTGGATAGCTCAGGAAGAGTTAAAAATAAAAAAGTATTTGCCAGTTCAGTCCATTGTGAAGAGCAATAACTAGTTCTAAATAGCTCTGTTTCTTCTCAAATCCTATCACAGGACTGGCTTGATTACTTCAGTTTCCTGGTTTGTAAAATGAAAGAAAGAAGCACTTTCAATATTTTGGTAAAAATATGCAAATTTGACTGTTTTTCCAAAAGCAACTGAAAACGTAAACTTATTTGAGGAAACCTTCAAGTGGCTGTTCTTTAGCTGAGTATTAATATTTTCTGAAGCAGATGCAGTAAATAAGTTTCATTCATTCTTTTTCTTCTTGGTTAGTAGTTCTGTGGTTTCCATGTAGGTGAGAGGGTGGTAAACGTCCATAGGGTTTTTCCCTCTTCTTCTGGTTTGCAGCTTTTGGGTTTGCTTTTTGTCTTTCTGGACTGAAACCAAAGGCAATGTTTCTGGAGGCCTGGAGAAGCCTCCAGTGGCAGAGCTTTTCTTGGCAGACAGCAGAGCACAACTGCAAGGCAGAACAGAAGCGCCTTATTTAGCAAGCAGTTGTTGCTCTCCAAGTTGACGAAACAATTAGCTGGAGATGATGCCCTGTTGCTATTCTGCTCTTTTAATAGCACCACAGTGCTCCTTTGCTTCTTTGTAGCTCAAATAAACCAGGTGGAACCACACACGACTGCCTTCACACCAGACTCTCTCCAAGCCTCATAGAGGGAACATTTAGCTGGCAAAGCGGAATGTGTTCCTCCTGAAGGAGGAAACCAATCTACCAACAAGAATACTCTCTGCAGATTAAAGCAGTTAATATATCTGGAGCAAACCCCCTTCTAAAAATGGCTCCAGCAGCCAGAAAGGAGATAATGAACCAGACACTGCCCCTACCCGCCATGCTTTACAAGCTGTGCAGTGTGTTGTCTCAGGAGCACAGGGGTGGGAGCTGCTCTGATCCGCACAAGAGTGACAGCTTTCCATGCCCCTGACACCCAATATTAATTCATACATGGAGAACAATGAAAAGCTTCTCGGAAAAGTGATGCTGCCACAGATCAGACCAATTCAAGCAGCTGCTGGATCAGAGCTCTGCCCTTTATTTATTTCCTGGCGACTCTTTCCACTACTTCTGGAAGCAAATAGTGGGGTTTGCCAGGCTGCAAGCTGAGCTTGCTGCTAAATCTGCTGGAAACCCTGAGCAGTGGATGCCACCTTGCCTTCTATGCTGCTGCATATGGATTGGTTCCTGCGAGAGATTCTGATAAATATTTTGATGGCCTTGTTTTATCAGCCACGCAGGAAGGCAATCATGAAAGAAAAAAAAAAAAGAAAAAAAAAGAAGAAGAAAGAGAAAAGGGGATTAAAATTAACAGTGATCTCAATTCCCTGTGTTTCAGTTAAACAACCTCATTAATCCTGTCTGCAGTGCATGTACTATGTCTGTGCTCCCCGCTCTGACAGGTCCCCAAATCACATTCACTGCCATTCATTATGTGCAATGGAATAAAACATTTATTCAAAGTCATGTTTTATTCCAGGGAGAAAATCTATTTCTGTAAACTCCAGACATCTTTTTAACTGTTACCACTTCCCTCCCTAGCCCTGGGCCTCGTGCCCAGGAGATGAGTCCTGCTGGTCTTGGTGGGATCCTGCCACCATGAAGCGTGGCCGTAGTGGGATGGATGCAAGCTTCACGATATCTCACAGTGGCAGATAACACAGCCTGGTTTCAAAAATGTAACAGTTCTGGAGAGTTCTTGACATTTCTCATAATTCCTCCGCATGTCGCTGGGACTTGGACCATATCAGCCAGTCTGAGGAGGGATACATTACATTTTGTGTATGTCCATGGGAGTTTTCTTTTTTAATTTAGTGGGATTTGTGTTAATGTTTGAATTTTGATTTAGGAATAGTAATAATGAAAAAGCAGCACCCCTCTTCCGAAATGCTCTCTGTTCTGTGATCAGAGCACTCTGTGACTGACCTTATTTTCTAAGCGAGGAACCATTGGCCAAAAGGTGCACGTGATTAGCTCAGGGTTTTTTATCAGACAACAGGAGGCTCTAGCTCTTCCCTACTTGCTTGACCAAGCTGCCTCTTAACTCCTGGGAATTTAACTCAGCTGTTAAGTGTGCAGTCTGTGAAAATGAGCATCTGCGGTTTAGCCCGTGCAGATAAAGCAGTGGTGCTCATTTCCAGCAGCGCTTTGCCATTGAAAGCCAGCCAAAACCTGAACTTGTTTTAAGAAGAACCTTTGAGAGCTGAAGGCAGATGGGAGTGCAAACAGATAGGAAGTCCAGGTTTTGGACTTTGGAGCGGGTCCCCTGCCCGCTTCGCTTATTGGCACGTTCAATAAATCAGCTCAGTGAAGGTGCAGGCCAAGCAAAGTTCAGTGGAGCTCAGTGACAAATTTGCTGTTCAGAGCCTACAAATCACCCAGGGAGCCTTGTTACCCGTCTGGAGGTACCACTCAGTGCTCTGCAGTGTGCGGTGCCTCTTGCCCTAGCACAAGGCAGATCTGCTTCACCCTCTGCTTCCTTGGCTCTCTGGTAGGGAATGGCATTTTGTTCCTGCATCAATGGCTGTATGTAAAAACAATGTCACAGAAGCCATGGCTATAACCTGGCTATTTCAAAACAAGACTTTCTACAAACAAAGGGCCCGATATAGCCTAGATTTGTCTTCCCTTTCTCATCTAAGACCCAGCTATCGTCTTCTCACTGTCTCCCTGTGATGTGCTCACCACAGGAGAGACAGTCCCAAGCCATGGCTCCCCACAGTGCTCAACCAACACCTGCTTTCAAAATAAGTACGAGTGGAGTTTGGCTCTGGCTCTCTACAAAACCCATGAGAATGTTATAAACATCAGGACTCTGAGCCATGCATCAAATTTGGCTGAAAATGGCCAATGCATTTAGGAGTTATTAGCAGCAATAGTGTGTATGCTCAGTTAAACCTTGTTTTCTAAGGAATCTGGGCTAAAATATTGCTCAGACCTCTTAAGACAGTTATGCCCAAGTGCACACACTACTTTAAATTGGGAAGCATGGAAGCAAATTAAGGTTTTAAATCACCATAGGTCAATTACCGAGCGGCTACTGCAACCTGCTATCTCTGCTGAACTACTGTGCAGGCATGAACATCTAAATCAGGGCTGTTTAACCCAGAGCTCTCAAAACAGGACTTATTCAGTGCTGCTGAATCTCATGGCTCTGCAATCATCTTGCTTTCAAATCAATGTAGGAACAATAAGAAAGAAACTCTCACTGTGAGAAAGGTTCAAGTGCTCCTGTAGCTCTCAACCATTCTCAGTCACCCAACTAGACCCAAACTGTTGCTTCAATTCCTAGGATACAATCTATATTTTAACTTTTCCAGCAAGTAATTTAGAATATCTTGAAAATATCTTTGCCACCTTTCATCCCAGTTGCTTTCATAACAGGATTTACTTCTTTCTTGAAAACAAGCTGTCACTGGGTTGAACAGGGGTACTAGCCTGGTTGTGGTTAGGGTCCTACGTAGACTAGAATTACAATGAAGTGAGAGTAGAATTATAATTACCTGTCATCTGATTACGAAGCAGGTAGATTTCACAAGGCAGAAGGGACCTTAAATTTCTGTTCTCATAACCCCAAAATGAAGAGTATGGCTTTGGGCTTTTCTGATCTACAGCAGAACCTTTTTCCTAGAACTACCAACTACTCAGTTTAGTTTCTCAAGGGAAGAATCCATCCAAAATGAACTGTCAGCAGTAAAATAGCTAACTTTTGGGAAGAAGATAGCACATGCTATAAAAAACACGACCCCAAAACAGAATTTTCCCCTATAGACTGATAATGACTCATTTCAATGTCGAAAGCGTAATTGAATTGCTCCTTGCAGCAATTAGGAAAGTCTGTCGATGTGCAACTACTTAATTGTGTTTTGATACTGCAGACTCTCTGTGGCAAGCTGAAAGCACCATTTTGCCTGTGAAATTAGTTGCTTTTTACTGCTTATTTTTTTCCCAAAGTCCATGCTGAATCAGAATTCACAGAGATGGGGAGATGGTGGGAATTTTGTGGAGGCTACAGGCCAGAGACTTGCTCAACCAGCTGAAATAGCCACTGCCCAGTGGCTTGTCAAACCTCTTGTAGCTCATGCCATTAAACTGCAGTTGCCCTGTCCATTCTATTCAAGGTGAGGGTGGTTAGCAAAGATTTCTGGGTTAAACTGTTGTGCTAAACCATTTGTTGCATCTGAAGGGGATTAGGGAGTGATCACATATGGCGGCTCTTGTTAAACTCAGGCATCCTAAGAGAAAGGGATGTGAAATACATCTGGGCAGAAAGTACCATCTGGAGATGACCTGGGCTCACTGTCTGGGTCAAAGCAGATACGACTAGAAAAGAAATAAGAGTATGTCTTCTGTCTGTCCCTAAAGCCAAATGGGTAAGCACCTTTGATAAGGCTCACTGCCTCTTGGAGCTGGCACACGTGACTGATTTGGTTGGCTGAAGCAAAGGCACAAATCCTGAGGGGGCCAGATGTTAGACTAGCAAGAACAGAATTCACCTCATTGCCACTCCAGTCCAGGCAAACTTCTGTTTAACGATGTTTCTCCTTGGTTCATCCCAAGAGGGGAAGGAAATAAAAAGGTTGTTTGTTCCTCTGCTTAAGGGGAGTCTCAGAGACAATCAGAGCCACTGCCGGACAGTGTGCGGGACCAGGGGAATGAAAGCTGTGCCCAGGAACATCAGGATTCCTTGTTAAGGGATTGTGCAGGGAAAAGCCAGCACGTCTCTGTGCTGCTCTGGCCGCCTGCCACATTTCGAAGCATGAGCCAGCTCTGTCTGGGCAGCTGGATCTGCTCGAGGACTCTGCCAATGACAAGGCAGCCAGCTTGTGAGTGCGAGAGGTGGTCAAGCTGTCAGAAAGCATCCCTTTCTCAGAGCTGTTATGAGGGGGATACAAATGCAGAACCAGTTCCTTCGCTCTGGCCAAGACCAAGCACCCTGGGCAAAGAGGCATCTCCACCTGCCCATCAGCCTTCGTGATTTGATGTGGGCAAGTGGGTGAAGAGCTGCTTTCATCTTGGCATCTGTTTTGGAAAGGCTGCAAGTTGTTTTTTTTTGTTGTTGTTGTTTTTAATCTAGCATGCCTTCACTTTAGAGCTGCAACTTCATCCTTTTATCTCAAGTCCTATTGTTAGCCAGCTGCAATAGTCAGCCAGCAGTTACGTTAGCACAGCCAACCTGTGACATCCCAGTTGAGCACACTATGAAATCATCAAATGATTCAATTCAGCAGCTGAAACATCCTGGAGGATGAGCTGTGCCCTCCAGGCCAGTAGATCTGGAGCTAGATCAGAGGATCTTAAAACCCAAAGAGAGTTCAGATCCAGGGCTGCTCTCAGGCCTGAACAATTCATGGCAGGATGTAGGATGCTTCCCTGAAACTTCTACCATCAACAGAGATGAGTGAACCTGGCCATTTTTTTGCAGTCAATATCCTGTTTGAGTCATGTGTTAGTATATTTTGTTGATAAAATACTGAATTTCACATATGGTGAGACACTGACATTTCTGCAAGAACTGTATTGTAACTAAAGAGAAGAAAGTAAATCCAGCCAAAATGGGAAGACTCGACTGGTCTTGGCTGATTAATGTTGTTAAGTAGATTTGGAGAATTGAGAGGAGTTAGGAATTTCTACTGGCTGGTGAATTAATATTCATTATGAAAGCCTAGCAGGAGTTTCACTCATGCTGCTTGGACTTGGACACCGTTTTGCTCCAACCAAGACGTTACGGAGGCAGTCACAAACACCAGAAAATGCGTCTGTGATGCCTTCAGGGAGAGACTGGTTCCAGAGGTGGTAATAAGCGCTGGGAGGCAGATGTGCCCATGAAATAACTCAAAGGATGCCAAAGGACTCATTGCTCTCCTTTACAATGGAGGGAGAAGGAACACAATCAAGTTGGGTCATAACCCAAGGTGACCGAGAACATCTGAAAGCTGCATTTTGGGGAACCTGGGAGGTGTTTGGGGGAACTTAAGAGATGTTTTGGGAATCTAGGAGGTGTCTGCTGCTGTTTGAGGCTGGGGGAGCTGCCCTCCCACCATGGCAGGACTGCCAGCCACAGCTGCAGCAGGGGACTGGCGCACCACAGGCACTGGGGTTTGCCGGGGTTGTTGAGTGGCAGAGGGCACGTCGGGTGCTCCCTCATGTGTGCACAGATTGACTGGCACATTCCCCGGGGGAGCTTCGTGCCACATGTCGTCATCGTGTGTGCCACGTTCAGCCCGGGCTGTCGGGCGGCTGGGAGGTGTCACGGGCCGTAGTTTCTCCGGCTGTGTAAATCTGATTTCTGAATGAATCACTGTCAAAGGGATTTCCTCGCCCCCAAAGAGACTGATAAATGTCTAGTTTTTTGTTGTTGTTTTCTTCTTTTTTTTTTCTTTTTCCCAAATGAGAAAAAAAAAATGCATTGTTGAGGAGAATAGATATTTCATGTTGAAGCATTTTGTTTTCCTCGCTGTGCTGTGGAGATCAATAACACACCGTGCCTGAGCGTGGGAAGCAGCTGAGCGCTTTCTCTCCTTCTTGATCTGGAAAAAAAAAAAAAAAAAAAAAAAAAGAAATGAAAACTTCAATGAATCCCAGACAGATTTGTGGTTTTCTCGCTGAAACGAATCCCTCTCTTCTCCTTCCCTTCTGGTTCATTTCTCTCTTCCTTTTTATTCCCCAAAATAGAACACAGAAAACTTAATCTCCCTTCCAACCCAAAGTCTTTTTAATTTTTTACTTTTCTTACTTTAAAAAACAAAACAAAAACAACAACAAACAAACACCAAACTAATTCATTTTGGCAAATGTACTGATTTACCATTTGGGAATGAAAAATCTGAAATGGTTTGATTTTAAACTGTTAAAATAAGTCCAGCTGGCATTTAATGAATTTCCTTTAGCTGAAGCCATTCCTGTCGTAACTCTGAGGAGTCTCTGCTCTTTCAATAGCAGGAACAAGTTTAGGAATAAATGATTTACATGCATAAAAATACTCACCCCAAATTCACCTGATCTAATTCTCAACCTTTGTATCTTTTTGCCTCTGTCATGGTAAATAAGTTATTACTTGTGTAGTTGGACCAAAAAAAAAAAATATTTTTTTTTCTCTTTTTTAAACAGCATGAATATGGCTTTGTTTCCAAATGTTGTCCACCCCCTTTAAAGGTGCCAAACTTTGTTTCAGACAAAGATCTGAAATAAAATGTCATGCTTTACCTTAGGAAGCTGTACTGATTGATGGGTGGTTCTTGAACCATATGCTGGATGTTCGCAGAGCACTAGGAGTTATGCACCACTACACATGGGGAAACTGAGGCTTAGATGGGGCTCTCCCCCAAAAAATTTGGTAGCAGTGGGGCCTGATTCCCTTCACTGTGGCACCCTGTTGACTGAAAGCCACAGCCTTTCCTTTTGCAATTATCACATGGCCCAGGTCTGACCTTTCACGTGTGCTGCCAGCGGCAGGGGAGACAGCACAGAGTCCAGCACACTGTCCTAAACCAGGCAATCAGCTCAAGAAGGGGAAAGAAAAGAGAAATAATAGAAAGAAACCAAGTTTCTGGAGCAGCAGGAATGGCAGCTGAGCAAGGCTCAGCAGGTCCAACCTATGTCTCCTGGTCCTGCCCGGAGCATCCCAGCCCTGGCCCAGGTGTGCAGGCTTGGGTAGGAGGAACCTGTTACAGCAGCAAGAGATGATTCTTCTTGCGTTGATGAATCCCCAGTGGCATGGGTTAATTGAATGGACATATTTCATTGAACACAGTCTTCACCATCTGTTCCATCCCAATTATTAATGAAACAAAAAAAGAAAAAAGAAAAAAAAAAGAACATATTTCTCAATTACAACAGTGGAGAAGGTGAGGGGATATATCTGTGGCTTTAAATCCTGTTGGTTTTCCATTAAGACAACCTTACAACTGGGATGTCTGATTCACTTCCTTGGCCCAGGCTCCCCATTCACTCATTTTTCTCTCTGAAACAGCGGTCCGGGGACTTCTGCAGAGAGGTGTCCCCAGGGTTGTCATCTGGCACAGGACGGGGACAGGAGGGCTGTTTGCTCTGCTCACGCCTGGAACCAAGGCAATGGGGGCAAGAGCATCCCATGAGCTGTTGTGTTGTTGTTTCTCTTTTCTTACAGGTGATGGAAATCCTACCTGCATACAATGCTGGATCCCCAGCTCTTCCTGAAGGAAAGCATCTTCCAATCTGAAATGAGGTATGAGTAAAAGACCTCTTTGATTTTTTATTGCAAATAACGGTTAATATGCAAACAGGCAAAAGTTGCACTCTGAAATGAAAGAGCTGGTGGTGTAAATCACCATTTCCAATCATCCCACAACTCTGGCTATAAGCACGTTTTGTTACAGCTCCAGCCACTCACCTGGGGTGTTGGGAAGCCGGGAGAGGCAAGAGGCAGATGCCGAAGCAAATGCCTGATGTTGTCCTAGGAGATGATTTCCAAATCCAGAGGCAGGTTTGCTCTGACCTTTAGGAGGCAGAGCTGATTTGTTTTGTTGCTGTGCTGTGTTTTTGCTCTGTGTTCCCATTAATCATTTTCATTCAAATGAAACCTGCAAGCGTGCAATGTGCAGAACTCATTTCATCAAGCTTGTGTGTGCGTGTTTGTGCGACTTTAAGAAAATACCGCAGCCAGTTCTGTTAAATTATTAGTTCTGTATTTCTCAAATTTATTGTCACCCTCAGGTAAAATTGCTGCTGCAACTAAATAAAACCTCTGGAAATGAATTCTAACTCCTGACAGCCCTTAAGCCCTTGAGGCATTTAAATTCTGGATTTAGCGGCAGGATTATTACTTCAGTGCAGCAGTTAACCATGTCTTTAAGCAGAGTTGCCTGTAATAGTCAGTCCTGATCCCACAGCACTTTTACAATGAGGACAGGGAAATGGCCCCTTTTGTTACCGACTTTTAATGTAAGTGGTGGGATCAAGCATCCAGCACTGGTTAAAAGACATACTTCAAAGTTGCAGCCTGAATTATTTTGCATCCGGCTCCTGCTGCATTGTGAATGTACCTCATTTCCTGACCACAGCAAACATTTCCACGTAATCCTCTGCTTGTGTGCTGGTGCTTTCCTAACGGCAGCGGCACTGCAGGGGCTTCATTTTGCTCTCGCTGCTTTTTCATGGTTTCAAACTATCTTTATTGCTGAAGTCACCTTGTCCATCTGTGCCATTTCAGGAGATGCTAATGGGGCCTTGCACGGCTCAGCTCACACAGCTCTGACTGCGGCCCCAAGCCAGCGGGGCTGGGGATGGCAGGAGAGGCTGGGGATGCCAGGAGGGGCTGGGGGCTGCCGAGTCAGGTCCTGCTCCTGGGTACCAGCTGGTCCTGGCCAGCAAGCTGAGGGATGCTGAAGCAGAAAGCCAGTGAAACAAGCCAAGAAAAATGTCAGCATCAACACAGATTTTTCTTCTTCATTCATGTGGATGCTGTATTAACGGCCCAGGCTGTACCCCCTGCCTCTTCTTTTGAGACTTGTGTCTTGAGCGCCTGTCTTTTTGCAGAGGCAAAGCATTTCATCTGCTGGTGCACCGGAGAGGAGGGAGCATGCCCTGGTGACAGCACCCAAGGCATGGTGGTGCTCCTGGGGAAGGAGGTCCTAGGCTGGGGAGCCAAGGGCAGCACCCCTAGCCAGCAGGTACCGTGCTGATTTACCACTGGAGATAAATATGTCATGGGGACAAGCAGTGGAAAGACTTACTGATAATATTTGAGGTCTCGGCAGGCAGCTCTGGGATCTGATGTTTAGCAGAAGGTCCTGAGTAGGAGGCAGGATTGAAATGTCACCATGCTCCTTGTTTTGTAGCTTTTCTGAAGATGATCTTAACTATGCATTAGTCTTAGCCCTGATGAAATCCCCTGTGGGAATGCTGACAAATTAACGACCACTTGAACTCTGAGAGAGTTTCTGGCCAGCCTCTGCAGATCCCACCAATAGCCAGGGCCAATCGTGATGTCTGAGTAATTCGAGGATTCAAGGGTCAGGATTGTCCCTCTCCCCCTCCCACCCCATACCCAGCTTTCACAGATTAAAGACGTGATCAGTCTTTGGGAGAAGGAAAATCAAGGCTCGCTCTGCCCAGAGCCAGTCACATCAGTGCAGAGTCCAAGCAGATTTTTCTTGCTTGCTATTTGTGCCCAGCTCCTGCTCAGTGCAGCTGCAAGACGTTTATAAACAGACTTAAAATACATCTGCGCTAATTGCTGACTACTTTGCATGAGGACCAAATCCTGAAGTAGACCAAAGTGATGATGATCCCCAGACTTCTTAAAGATGCCCGTTTCTCAGCTCACAGGCAATCTTGGTCAAGTCCCTAATGGAGAACACATAATTAAGATAATTAGCAGTGAGACACTGAATTACTAAAGCCTGTGGGACTTTTGCTGGCTTGTCCCAACTTGTTCCTCACCCAGCATCCCAGAAGTGAGGGAGCAGAGGTAGACAGCATAGGTGGGCTGCTGGGCTGAGGGATGGACCAGCCCTGGACCAGCTGGGGTTATGAATGGGGACTTTGCAGTAGCCCTGGGGATGCATCGGGCATGGCTGAGATGAAGGCGGCAGCTTCTGGAGTAGCACTGGGAGGAGACAGGGATAGGGACAGGTAATGCCAGGCGTAAGCAGGGGACCATGGCGCTGCTTTGTGTGTCTTGGTGCTCTAGAAAGGTTTATGAACTGGAAACCAGGGCTGCAGGAGAGTCAGCCAGGATCCAGTGCAGCGTTCAAGCTAATTAGGCCTGGGGATCCTGTGCTGAATAACGCCAAGTCCGTGCACACAGATGTCTCTGCCCCTCACTCCACTGAGCTGCGTAATGGAGAGCTGCCTGTTTGTGACAATTCAGAGCAGTGCTCCGGCTGGAAGGCCAGTGTAAATTAGGTGGCATGATGAGAATAGCGAGGACATAACTGATGGGCTTAGCATTTTCTAGCTGGGCATACACAAATGCCTAAGCATCACAAATTTAAACTGAACAAAAACCTTCAGTCCTCTCCTCAGTGTGCTTGTGTATCCACTGACAGGCACTAACACAACATTAGAGGCTAGCCAAAATAGCTTTTACAAGCCTGATGCACAGAGCAGCGCTCAGAAACCTTTCTCTGCTTCCAGGTGTGTCTTGGGCCTGTGACAAAATGTGTTCATACCTTGGGAGAGGTACACAGACCGCATGTGAAACTGAAGAGTAGGGTTATGTTAATGTGTCACAGAGCCAGAGCTGTTTTGCTGACTGCGGTCAGTTCAGTCCCATCCCTTGTACATCTTCCTGCTGGTTTTGGTCACAGCTTTGGAGTGCCACCGTGAAAACAAACTAGTTTTTGTGGCTCAGGTTTTAGACAAGGACATTTGTCAGCTTCCATGGAGAGCACGTAGAGCAGGATGTGTGTCTGTCACGGAGTGGAGCCTTGCTGCCCAGGAGGAGGGAGGGAGCTCTGGCACATAGGACCTTCATGGTTGTTGGACAAGAGCTGGGCACAGCTGGCACTGTGCTCGGGGATGGCTTCAGAGTTTGCTGCTGCCGATCTGGGCTGCGATTGCTTTGTAGAGCTGAGAGTTATGGCTAATTAATCTGCTGAGCGATGGAGGTAGGGGGCAAACCCACCCCTCCTGGGCCCAATTCCAGTCACAAGCACTGCAAGGCCCTGGTCATTGCAAATGTGAAACTGCATAAATAGTGTGCTGCCAAGTCCCTGGTCAGGTCTGAAAGGCTGTGAGCAGCTTTCCCTTCCTCTCCCAGCAAGGTTAAACAGAGAAAGGGGTGATCTTTCCCTTCCCATCTTCCTTCCCCATTTTCTAAGTTTAAGATCCATATAGCTGCTACAGAGGCAATGAAATAAATGGTTCATAAAGGTATATTATTTTCTGGAGATGTAAATTGTGCGGATGTGCATGTATGTGCACATACATAGGCATGCAAATTATGTATTTTAATTATCCTCATAAACGATGAACGTGCATCTGGGCATGACTGTGAGCCAGGAACAACGCATTCATTTGCTCACCATTGCTTTATCCCTTTTGACCTTAATTTGAATCCCTCCAAGCCGGATGGTTGCATCTGGCAGGGCAGCTGTACCTAACCTGCTGGGACCAAAAGCCTGACGTGGGGAAACGCCGTGCCATCCATCTCTGCCCGCAGCCTGGCACTACCTGATATTCTCCCAAGTCCTCCCTCGTTGCCCTGCCATCTCTTGCTTCATGCATTCAGTCTGTGTCTGCCCTGATTACTTACAGCAAGAGGCTGAAAGCGTGAAGCTCTGTCCCATGCCTGTGCAGCCCAGCCGTGGCTCTCAGCTGCTGGGTGGGGTAAGGACCATGCAGTAGGCAAGGATGTGCAGGAAAATGAGAAGGGGGTTGTTAATTCCACCATCATTTCCCCGGCATGCCGTGTGGCTGATGAGCTTGTCACTCATCAGGTGACAACAAGGCAAAAGGTCAGGTGTTGCAAACAGTGGCCAAGGAGCTTGGTCTGAGTAGTGTGACTGCTGTCAAAGAGGGGCTCTGACTCAGTCCGGTCCTTTATATAACTTTGCTGCAAAACTTTTCATCCTGGAGCCCGTCTTCTGCAGACTTTCCCAGCCTAATGTGCAAAATTATCCCCCACAAATGTGCAAAATTATCTCCCCCCTTTCAGCAAGTGTGTTTTCAGCAGTTAGTCTTAGTCTGAGCCTCTGCAAGCTGCTTGGTGGAAAGGAAGATGGAAAAGGACTGGGGTGGGGGGATACTGTGTGAAGTGCAAATGGAGGGCTGGTTCCTTAACCCTATTTCCAAGGGGTATCTGCAGAGGATTTTTAGGAACAGCTCCAGGAAAAGGGTGGTGGATCATGTCCCGCAGCATCCTCTCTCTTCCCCAGCAGCACAGGGACGGCTTTTTCGGTCTCTTCCCAAACAAGAGGTCAGCACCAACCTTGCCGCATCTGAACAAAACTGCAGCGGCTCCCCTTGCAAACCCAGATACAACAGGTTGTTTTGCAGTAAGCAGGATAACCTATTGCTCAGTAACATGGTGCCTGCTACCACTGCACCCGTTTGAAGTACATTTTGCTGTGAAAAGATGGCTCTGTGTGATGCAGAAAAAGGTCCCGTTTCCATCAGTATACCTGCCCAACAAGGACTGAGCTGGAGTTTGAGCTGAGTGGGAGCTCATCTGCTTTTACCACTTCTCTGCTATTTTTCAGGTAATCCTTTTCTTGCTTAAAAGGGCTATTGACTGTCTTTTTGGAAAAGACACTGTCTTGGAACTGGGGAAAGAACAGTAGTTGAAAACACATAATTGAGCTATAGAAAAATATAATTTATGAAAGGAAAAATAACTACTCTAGTCAGTTTATTAACCCATGGCATGATTTTTTAATGGCAGTGTTATAGGTTAATTAGTATGTGTGCTGTCCTTATGCCTACCAGAGTTATTCACAAGGGATCATAGATCATGGTCTCATTAGGTAGGCCTCCCATAAAGACAATCCTTTTGTAAGTGGCTTAATATCTGTGTGTGTGCATGGAAATTTTTTCCTTTATCAGTGGAAAAAAGAGACTAAAGGGCCAGAAATGGAAATACTTTCAAGTGACACAAAACCTGCACTCTATTGAAACTCTGATTGGGTGCTTAGAGATTAATTCTTTTCTCTTGTATCTTTCTACACATTGGATTTCTCAGCCTTGCTTAGGACTGAATTCAGGCACTGAGAGCTGCAAAATGTTTAGTTCCCTCTGAAAGACCCTGCTCGCTGTCCTAGCTCTTGTGCCTTAGAGGTAGCAGCCAGACTGGCAGTGATCCACCTCCCTTTGAACATCCCCGCACGGTGCGGTAGTAAAACCAGATTAATATTCTGTGGGCTCTGCCCGCGCTGACTGAACACAGCAAATATCAAAGGTAATGCAACGTTCCTGCTTGGCGTGGAGGGAGAAAATGCAGAATGACCTTTCATCTGTGAAGGTGAACTGAAACGGGAAGCGTGTGTGTCTGGGATCCAAGAGGCAGAGGGATGTTGGCCCTGGCTGGATCTCCTGGCGTAGGTCAGGAGGGAAGGCTGAGAAAAGCCCTGGTTTCTGTGCCTTGGTCACTGCGTGCGTGCCACACACCCGTGACACATACATCCACATTCTCTGTGCTTCTCCATAGCTCAGAGCTGCCCTGTTCTCCAGAAGTAATGGGGTGGCTGTGGTATCATAGCAGAAAAGCTTGGTTTCTGCTGGAGCTCCCAGACTGCTGGTGGTCCCCACTGTGCTGGTGTGAGGAACTCTGTGCCCTGATGACTGGCTGGTTCGGTTCCCAAAGGGCTTCCCGCATTAAGAGGTGGTCACTCCCACCTTGGGACACGTATCTTTGAGAGAATCTGATCCCCTAGGTCTCCTCTCTCCAGGGCAGGGTTGAGGCTTATGCACTGTGTCCATGTCCCCCAGCCACACTCGCACTATGCGTTTGCCAGGAACCTGGACAGAGCACCAGGCTAAATGGGACTGTATGAGTTCTGGACTGCAGCTAGCTCACATTTGGCTAGTCTCTGCAGGCAGAGTGAATCCGTAATGACTTTGCAGGCAGATGGTAAAAAAAGTTTGGTTTACTGCTTATCCTGCTAGACTCAGGCTGAGGGTAAAAAGCCATAACTGTCAAAGCTATTTGTCAATTTGCTTTCTTTGGAACACTGTAGACACCCCTGAAAGGGAAAAAAAAATACCAGGGAAGTTCATTTAGTTTTTTGAGTACTGCAGTCTGCTTCACAAAAGATCTCTCAGGATGAAGAATCCATAAGGTTTATAAAAAAACCTTGCATTTTACTGTGGTTTTGTGGGGAAGGAATACTGCCCAAGTTGATAGAGACCATACCTGCATCTTCTTTTGAATGCAGAAAAGCAGATAACGGCAAGACTAAAGAAAATAGTGACCACTTGATTCTTGGAGAGAAGCCCAATTGCTTCATTAGAGAAGAGTTGTCACATGCTTGTTTCTTAAATCCTGCTAAATACCTGCTTAGCAGCATTATTGACAGGCTTTTCTCATGAACACTGAGCTGTTAAGCTGCTCCTAGTTTACAGCAAGAGGTTAAAGGATTTCTCAAAGCTCCCAATGAAAGCCTTACTAACTGGATTAACTGCTAACATGGATTTAGGCTTTGAGTCAGATTAACCCCAGCTGCTCGAAGCAGGTTCCTCTTGTTCATCCTTTCTTCCCTTTTTCTTCTCCTTTTCCTCTCAGCTTTACCCTTTTTGTTTATCGGGAATAATGGAAATAATCTTTGATGGTTATGTGCAAGATGCATTCAGCAGCCCCACTCACGGCTGTGCGAAGGCCACAGTCCCAAAGGTGGTTTCTCAAGTGAAGATCTGCGCTAGCTCTTTTTGCAGTAACTGCAGTGCAGGAATCCGTTAGCGAATGCTGAAGGTTGGCAGGAGAAAGCAAACAGAGAGGTAGGCTGCGAGAAGCCAGGGGCACAGCAACATGGTCTCTCTTCCCTGACCAAACTGGCATAGGAACTGATTCCCAGACCAGAAGAGAGCTCAAGCCAGCACGTGGCTGCTTCTCCATCATCTGCTTACTGCATGATTCAGACCTCTCCATTATCTGGTTTTCCAGTGCATGACAAGCCACACGATGGCCACGCAACAGCTAGCACATTGGGAACAAGGCAAGGAGTCGCAGCACTTGGCTGCCCCTGGGGAGCGACTCTTCTCCTGGGGCCACTGGGAGCCCCCCCAGGGTGGTAGCATGTCCCCAGGGACAGAGCTGTCTCTCTCACTTAGCTCTCTCTGTCTTCTGTGCTGGCTTGGCTCTAAGTCCAGCTGGCCCAGAACCTTGCTGTTAAACAGAAACTAAAATGTAAAAAACTCCTGTGCAGTGCTTGTACCCCATTTATTAGCAGCTGAGGGATTTATCACCCATGATTGTCAGGTGCCCTGGCAGCAGCTGGGTCTCACCGTATCACCGAGTTCCTGTGCAAAAAGGGCTCCTTCTGAGCTTTCTGTCTGATGATCCCAGTGGGTGCTCAGGAGGTCTAGCAGTCCCCTGCCCTCCTCTGGGCCCCCTGGGGTTTTATGCATGCCTCTTGTTCTGCTTTGTGGCTCTCCCTTTCTCAAACTGTTCCAACTCTGCTCATCTGAAAGCCATCAATGGGATTGAGGTGACCCTGCTTTTTCATTTTCCTTGAATGCTGATCAGCTCTCCTGTGATTTTTTTCATCCTGCCTACTTCTTAATCTCACCTCCTTTGACTCCCTCCCAGCTGCCTTTATCCCAGTGTAATCCATTTGTATCTGAATTGCCAACCTTCATTTCTGGTTTCCCCTCTGCCCTCCTTACCCCCACCACGTGTGTCTCTAATCTCCCAGTCCACCCACTCCCCTTCCCTCCAGCACATCAGGTTCCCTGCTCTCTCCCTGGTCTGCACCAACCCTCTCCCAGCTGCTCAGCATCACCCTGATCGTGGTTTATCACTGCCAGGTAATATCTCACACATTTCCTTCACTGATTTCTTCCCAGCTGTCACCCTTAAGGGAACCCGCATCACCCATCCTGTGCTTTCTATCAACAAATGCTGATTTCCTTAAACTACTCCAGGTATGTGACACAATTAACACTGACACCCAGAGGCTCTGGTCTCTGCAAGACCTCTGAGCATGAGCATGTTTCTCTCTGTGGTGCTGGTGGACTTAGAGATACATTTGGGAGCCATCCATATCCTGCCTCTCCCCTTTGGACATCTGAACTGTTATTTGTGGAATTCCTTATGATTTGGCATTTGGCATTTTACAGCATGGGTCTGTCATATCCCTTTTATATCAGATGATAAAAATAATGTTTCCTAGCCCTACGGCCTGCAGTGAGACTGGTGAAATTAAAAGGAGAGGGGAAAAAATAAAATGAAAATCCATCAAAGAAAAAGGCTGGAAGAAAGGGAGCCAGTTACAGGGCAGGGAGGAAAGTCATCCTCTCGGATTTACTGCAGAGACTGGGAAGGGTTATGGTAGGTGCTTAGGAGTGTGGCAGGATGCTGCCATAGCTATTAACTTAGCACTTTCCTCTCTGGCTCTTTTCTGGGGTGTAAACTCACCAACCTTGTGGCAGGCATGAGAAGAGAGAAGTTGTAACCTGGTCCTTGCCTTTTCTTCTTACAAATACTACAGAGCTCTTCTGAGTTTTATGCAAATCGAAACAACCTGAAGTTTCTCCAGCTAATTCCCTCTACTCCTTTAATTCCCTTGAGCCAAAGGAAGCAAAACCTTGGATGCAGTGACAAGACTTTGCTTCCCACTGCCCGACATTCAAATGCCCCTTTACTGAAGATGTATGGGCTCTGCCTGGGGAAGAGCCCTGACTCCAATCACACAGCAGTCGGGAGGCCCCCTGCCCTCCTGATCTTCTTAAGGGGCTGTTTCTGAAGCTGCTCTACTTAGCAACTGTGGCATGAAAGCACTTGAGTGTGACTAAGTGATGCCTTGATGGATTTCCTACCTCTAATCCCAGGCGCGTTATCCCAGTGTTGGCATTAGAAGAAGAACGATGAATTTTAATAGCAAATGGGAGTCTTCCCAGTGGCCACGTTCCCCCTAGGATGGAGGCATCAGGCAGAGCTACCAGCTGTGAGGTCTGAAATGGGCTGTGGCCATCCCTCCGCCTCTGTAGGCAGCCCAGGGTTGTAAGTTGAGCACTCCCATAAGCAGATCTTGACCCATTGAGCTCCAGGACTCTGCTGTGCCCACAGGACATGGCTTAATAGTTTCACCCCTGGAACAGGGCTGACTGGCTTGTGGGGCCACAAACCTCCAAAGCTGATTTAAATTAGTGCTTTGTATTAGAAACTTAGCTTGTGATTTTTAATAGTTAAGAAATGTCTTCCAGATATTATCGGTTTGGTTTTTTTTTGGCATGTAATGAGCGGGTAGCAAGCACTAATAGACGGTTCTCTCTGACCATTTTCGGCAGTCACCTTGCCTACTTCTTGCTGACACCGTTCTTGCAGTAATTAATGAGTTGGCACATTACTGGGAGCCTTGTCAATGAATTAATCTCTACACAAAGGGAACAGCTGAACACAGGTTCCTCTTGTTGTCTCTGGCAAACAGGGGAGATGGAGAGCCTGCAGGGAGGGAGCTCCTGCTTCAGAGGTGGCTGAAATTACATTTATTTTGCATTTTTTGATTCTATTATTTATATGTTTTTGTCCTCTGAGTTTTCACGTGTCTGATTAGAGTTTCTGAGGGTTTGTTTTTTTTTTTTTCCTGGTGAGGGAGTGTGGTTTGTTATTAACCTGATGCTACTGGAGCAGAGAAGAAATTCAGCTCCATCAGTTATGAGAAGGCATCTATGTGGAAGTATTTTGTCCAAGCAAGAGAATAAAGGTAGGCTCTAGGAGGATGATCAACCCATGGGGCTTGTTCTTGCCTGGTCATGCTGGGCCAGAGGCTGGAAGTTAAACAGTGAGGTGCAATAGTGCTTCTCTATAGGGCTCCAGACATACGCTTTATCCCCACCAGAGAACAGGTAGCCATGAAGGCAGCAAAGGAACAAGCTCTTCTTCTTCCCGAGCTCAGCAGATTGCAGGGGGCCCTGTGGCCTCGTGCTGCCATCCTCTTCTGTATCCCTCCCAATGCTCAGCAACCTGAAAAAGCCTCTCAGGACAGCTCCTGACTAACTCTCCAGAAGGAGCACACGTCATGCAGCTGACCTTATTCTGCTCCTGTTCTGCCAAAAGTTTTTAGCTGTTGATTAAACCCCTCAATGAAATTCAGTCATTGTAGTCCTTGATTTCCTAGTACTTGAGAAGCTGTCAAGGGAGGGAGAGCAGTAGCTTCTGAGAAGAAGCCAGCTCTGTATTAGAGTGTTCTTTGTTTTTATGTTAATAAACAAGAACCGGTGAATTCAAAGGTTAACAGACATTGTTTATCCTTCGTAAAGTTTCAAGTAACTCCAAAATATCCAGCACTGCCTCTGTGGTTGTGAATCACCTGGGCAGAAGGCTATTTAAGCTTTTCAGTTTAGGTGCTATTCCTTGATTGAGACGGAGTACTTGGCTAATACCCTGTTTATGGAGTGAACGTTGTATTAAAAGTCCTGGGGCTGCTGGTATTGATCCCAGTATTGGCATAAAGTAACTCATGCCTCTGTTAGGAAAGAAAATGGCATAGTTGCTTGAGGGACAAGGTGGTCTGTGAGAGCTAAGAAGTGGAAGTTTCCTTGGTAGCTGGGAGTCAGGCATAGAATTTATCATCTGGGTCAGTATTTACTTGCTCTTTCCTCTCTACTTTCTAGTCTCGGCTAGCCCTGAGGAAAAATCTTAAGGTTATAGGATACCTCTGCTTATGTGATTGTCCAGGAGGTTGGGCAATGCTCTAAACCAAAGTCGAGTCTATCCACATGTAATGAGGAGACCAGTTTAGGCAAGGAAAGGATGGAAGCCAGCTACAGTTCTGCACTGAAGCCACAAAGTTGTCAGGGGAGAGGTTTGATTATTGCCTGCCTGTGGGATGCTCGCTTTCCTCAGGACTGTGCATGTTTCACTTTCACTGTCACTAAGAACATTTCAGTGATAAAACAAAAGTAGCATGACTGGTTTTTGTAAAAATATATTTCTCTGTTAGGCTGAAAAGGGAATCCCCTAGGCCTTTCCTTTTCTGAAATTATCTAGGTGCATCAGAGCATTTCCAAGTCAATTTGTCATCAGCTCAAGGACTAACTGTCTGTAGTAACAGAGAGGACAGTGCTATTGGGTGCTAGCCCTTCCACGTTCAGGTTTGTTTTACCCAGCTCCAACCCACAGCGTCAGAAAGGCTTTCACGGTATTCCTCCAGCTTCAGTGGTCTAGAATGAGCTGGATTCTACATAGATCTTCCAGTTATACTTTTATTAATGTAGAATTACACTAAAATGTCAGCTGGAAGAACACATGAATCCTGTACTTATTCCTAAGGACATTATTATGGTCGGTGATGCAGCTAACACACACATGTCCAGTCTAGCGTGGATACAGTGCCTGTCTGGCTCTATTGAACTGCTAAACTATTTTTGGTTCACTTAAGTGCTTAGGAACTGCAATGATAAACAGACGAGAAATTTTTACAGAGAGCTGAAATATTTACCTTGCCTCTACCTTGATATTGCAAAATCCCTAGAGGTTTACCATAAAATGTTCTTGTTTGTGACCCCCAAGAAAGAGGTAGACAGAGCCCAATTTAATGGTTGAATGAAGTTGCTCTACTGCATTCCGTTCCCTCTGAGAATTTGCACACCAGTTGGTGTTACCCAGCTAATTTAGTTGGTGAAGCTGGTTTATGGCAAGAGAGAGGCTCCCTCTGTAGTCCTGAGTGTGAGAGAGATGTTTCCAGAGGAAAACTCGAAGCTAGGAGGTCGCTGAGCTCTTTCAGATAAAACTTTCTACAAAGATTTGTTGTGTGGCTGCAAGTTCACAAACCAAGCTTCATCTTTGGGGAAGGGATGAAGGAAGCTTGCCAAAAAATTAAAATAAAAATAATAAAATAAAATAAAAATGATCAGGCATCCCTAATGCTTGAAATCACGTTGCATTGCCACTTGCATTAAATATGCCTTTTTAGGTTAGTAAAGGCTATACCTGGCTCTTTCTGTTGTATCATGGAGCAGGGATTTCCAGTGGTTATTTATGCTTAATAAAAAAGTGTTTTCTTTATAGGTCTTCTAAGCAAGTTCTGTTTTAATTATACTGATCGTCCAAAACTACTTTCTGAAATTAGAAAAGCAAAAATGCCAAAAACGGATTTTTTTTGACCATACATGTGCTATATCATCTCATTCCTCTTTCTGAATTTTATTCAGTAGCTATCAGCTTTGTGACTTTCATCAATGGAGAAAACTCTTTATTATCCTTACAGTCCTTTTTAAAACTATGTTCATTTTTTCCATTTCCTTTTGATCCTGAGATCACAACATTCACCAAGGAAATGACTCTTGGTTTCCTTAGTGCATAACATGTTGGTATTTTCTGTATCCCAATATTTTGACTCTGGGGCAAACATTTAAACACCACAGATGCTCTGAGCAGATGTGTCATGGCGTTTGATCATGCTGAGCTGATTGAAATGACCTGTGTGTTCTCAGGCTTCCTTCCCCTCACCAAACGCTAACGTTTATATTCTTTTGGGCAAATTGTTCCAATCAATACCAGAAGTGGAACTAATACCAATACCGGAACTGGTACTGATCCAGGTATCAGTACCAACACTGGATCTGATACCAGAACCAATACCAGAACTGGGTAGCCAGGCCAGCAGTCTCATCTCTGCACTGCTACAGCATAGGGACAACTTCTTGCCATTACTGATAACAGAGAATTGCTCAGACACAGAGAAAATAGAAGACAGGACAATGTGACTTCACCTACCTGAAGGACCCCTCTGTTGGATGCACTCGGGCACTGACATAAAAATGAAAATAAAATGCCACAAAAATGTTGAGAGAGATCAATACAAGTCTGAGTCCTGAGAGTAGCTCTGGAGGCAGAAGAGTGAGTCATGTTTCAAACAAGTTTTTTGGCTCTGATGAACACATGCCAAAGAAACTTGTTATTAACAGAAAAAGGTGGATATGGCAAAATGAGGAGAGAGAGGAAACTTCTTTCCTCCACGGAAGTCCTTGAAGAAGTGACTGTTGCCTTTGATTTCAGAGTAAGGTTTGTAAGGATCAGCTGATGTTTAGAGGAGATGAGAAGTTTTGAAAAGTTTTTGTTTGTTTTGGCCTAAACCTTCCTCCCTTCTTCCTCTTCCCACTGTGCCCATGCACAAGACCCCCTCCATGCTTGTGTCTCTGTATTCGCTCCCATGGCTAGGGGCCTCAAAGACTCAGAGACTTTCAAAGAAACTGTAATGAAAGCAGGTCACTTTTCCGCAGCTTTTAAGTCTGGTTTCAGCTCTTCTGCTAAAACATAAAAATGCACAGCAGAGCTTTGTAATACTATCAAAGAAGAGAGGAGACAGACTTTTTTTTTTCCTATTTTCAGGGTTTCACAGCCGACTCCAACAGGTGCTACATTCCTAGCTCTAAAGGGTCTTCAATAAATTCTGATTTTTTTTAATTTTAATTTAATTTTATTTTTTTTAGATAAAAGGCAAATAGACTTGTGAGAGGTAACAGGGAGTTACTAGTGACTTAGTGAAGCTAAATTCACATTGCCTTCCTCAGGTTCTTCCCCTAAGAAACATAAATTGGTCTAGAGAAATCAGAAAGGGGGCACTATTAACAGGTCTAAAATGTGTAAATGGGGATACTGTGGATAGGATAGCCTTGCTTCTAGTCAGATTCACTTGGTTTGGCTCAAATCCACTGGTGTGACCCTCTAAAAAATGACATTGTTCTTGGATTTGCCTGTTATTGCAAGTTTCCAGCTCAGTCCTTGTATGGGGTAGACCCAGTACCTTCTAATCTCGAGCTCTGAAACTGCTGGTGAACAGCTGCAAGTGGGAAAGATGGTGCAAAACAGGGGCTACAGCTGTGTTATGCTAAGGACGAAAACTTGGGCACTTTTAGAATCATGAAGGGAAATGGAAAGAAGCACAGAAGCATCTCATTCACTTCTAATAGTGTGGCTGTAGTCACATGGTAAAATAAACCAAGACGGAAGATTTTCCAGTCCCTTGGTTATTCAGGACTTGTTTTCACCCTAATATGCTGTGATTCAGATTTACTATGAAACCTCAGGCATCAATAGAAAATAATCTGTTCTATTGTGTTTTTCTTCAAATTTTCTTGCTTCAAGCTGTAAACACCTGGAAATTCAAGCAACATCAGCAAAGCACGGTGCTGTCTTCATGCTCAACAGAACAGAAGAGAAGCTCACTGAAGATTCCGTCTACTGGACCACAACAGCTCCAGGACATTTAACTTCAAGACATGGTCAAATGCTTTGTCAGCACTCCTGCATACAGTGAGTTGTAATATGGCCTGGCTGCCAGTTGTGCTGCTTGAGAGCTTGCTACATGGAAGCAACATCGCTGCCCCATGTGGCCTGGATGTCATGGTCATGCTAATTAGTCCACAGCCAGTGCTTCTTCCCAGTCCCATGACTGCTGTTGTTTCATTCAGAGGTGTGACAAAAGGTATTAAAGGCAGGGTTTTGTTTTGGTTTTTCCTTATCTCATGGAATTCCCTTGTTCTGTGGGTTGCATTTCAATTCCAAGTTTTGTCTGGATTCATCTTTGCAGGGGTTGCGTTAGATCTACAGAAAGAACTGAGCATTACAAAATACAGAGGCAGAATGGAGCTCTGCTTTACAGTCACATTTGACCTAAACGACTGAGCCAATATATTTTTGGTAGTTCAGGTATTGGGTATCATAGAGTTCTCACATAGGACAGGCTTGTTGGCTCTTTTTCTCAGTGTACATGATAAGGATATATATTTATTTTAGAAAAACACTTAGCCAGAAGGAACACAACATGTAGTGAGAGATAAATTATGCAGATAATGTTCTATTATGCACACAGAGTAAAAAGTACAAGGGACATGAATTTCCCCAGGGAGACACCTCTGCAAGAGGAGGCTGGGACAACACAGAAAATAAAATATGGAGAAGAAGAAAATGAATTGGATGTAGTCAGTTCTGGCAGATTTTGCTTGAAGGAGGAGGAAGACTGAATGAGCAAAAAATTTTACTGGGGGGCAATTCCTTCCAAAGAAGTGACTGTATATGGGCTGTGTCACTTATCAAGGTCACTGCTGCAACACATCAGGACAGGGCTTTGACCCTGCAGGTATTTATGAGGCTAGGAGTGGGTGACTGGAAAGTGCGAAAGGAATCAATATAGAAAATAACAGGCAGCATCTCTTCTACCCAGCCTTTCCCTTTGCTCTGAGACAGGGAACACAACGGCTTTTTTAGCTCTAGTCTGTGGTACATGGCCCATTGAGGTCTGGCAGTGTCCATTCCTGTGGATTGTGCAGCAATGCAAGATCACCTCCAGCAGACAAAGCAGCCACTGGTCGTATCAGACATGGGCACAAAAGCCTTTCCTAGGATGGAGTAATAATTGTACTTGAGCAGCAGAACATGGAGAGAGTCTGAGTGGGCAATAGCACTTCATCAAGAACAACAAGAAGAAGGCAAGAAGATGTTTCTCTGAAGTCCGTCTTGGTTCACCCCCACAGCCGTACCTTGTAACAGCAGGTCTTGAAACCAACATTTGGAATCTGTCCCTGCTGCTGCTTGCACTGATGCTCAGTTCCACTGCGCCATTCTGTCTGACACATTTGTGCTTCTCCTTCACAGTGCAGCAGGCTTAAGTGGGCTAATTAAGGGAATAAGAAAGGTTATTTTTTTTAATTTTATTTTTTTTCCAGACCTTGAGGTAGGTCCATAAGGTGGAAGTCTGCTCTGTGCCTCAGTGCACACAGTTTTTCCTCAGTGTGTTCAGCCTCAGACTTTGTGCCCAGCTTTTGCAGTCCTTGAGATGAGATACTGAAGGGATGCAATATTTCACATGGTACGCTGCAACCATTGGCAGAAATGTAATTGGCTCTTCCCATGTGGCTGTCACCACAAACTCCATTGCAGATAAAAAATGTGATACAAACAAAAGTGCTGGAAGCCCTTTGGCTCTACCTCCATGTATGTGTTTGAGGTGACCACTGTGCTATGTACTGACCTCGTGCAAACAGCTACTGTAAAAATTACTCCCATTCCCCGAGCTTATCAAGCTACAGCCCTATGTTAAGAAAATAAGCTTATCAGCCTTTTGGGTTTATGTAGACACCTGCAGGGTTTTTGTTTTCCTCGTTCTCCTCAGTGTGTAATTGGCCCAACAATTCCTGATTTTTGTTGTTTGTGTGTTTATTTTTAACATGTTTTCCTCCAGGCATTAGTCACAACTGGAGACTGGACTAATTTGCTGACGTTGGACAGGGAATTCTGTCTCCTGGAGACCTGGCTGATGTGATCAGAAGAACTCACAAATGGTATCGAACCAAAGATTCATTCAGGCAAGTGGTTCTCTGTTTATTTTGAGGCAGGTCATTGCTGTTCCTTTTCCTTGTAAAGTCTTCCACCTCCCTTGGTATTTATATATTTTTTCCTCTGTCTTTTGAGTTGCTAACTTGTCGCCCCAAGCTCTAGGATGGTAGAATGCCTTACACAGCACCATCGCCACAGATTTGAGAACATAGAAGAGGATCCAACATTTTCTTTGTAGCTAGTATGTCATACGTTGCTTTCCTTTTCTGCTACCTCCTTCTCACAACGGCTGCACCTTGGAGGCCAAACAAAGGAACAAGTCCAGGTGGCTTGGTTTCTGCTTACCCTCCCATTATCTCAGGTTAGAGATATTGTGAGTCGTTGCATGTGAACTGTTGTTTTTCATAGCCACTGATAATTCCACCATCTGTGAATTTGTCTAATCCCAATAGAAGTTATTGGTCTTGACTTAAAATTATTCCCTATCCCCTTTGTAACAGCTGCTGGCAAAGCTGCTGTTCTCCTGATGGATTTAGTTGGGTCTATGTGTGATAGCTCACTTACAACAAAGGCCAGCAGTCTGTTTAAACGGTATCATCGCTACATTTAATCTCTTCCTCCCAGCTCTCATCTAATCTAAGCATTAACCATCATTCACAATATTGCAAAAAGCAGTTGCTGTTTGCAATATTAGGAGGAAAAAAGACATAGGAAATAATGGACAGAAAAAGTAAGTACTGAACATCAGCGTCTTTAGTTGTTGTATATTAATAAAGGATAAAATAACTGCTATCTCATAGCTTCTTACTGGAAAATAACTTCCCCTGCTTGTTAAAGTAGCACATATGATGGTGAATGCCTGTGTGTCATCACTATCCTATCTGTGGACTCTCAGATTTTCCTGCCTTTGTGCTGTTATTCACAAGTAAAATGTCTCCTGGTTTTATTCTTGGCTTTTCCTTGTACTATGTCAAAATGTATCTTCTAAAGCACTGCTAAATGACAGAAGAAAACAGCTGGTGTCCCCAGGGTAAACCTTTAAAACAATGTCCTACTCTAACTAAATTCTGCTTTGTCAGCAAACCGTGTTGTGCATATTTCTTTCATTGTTTTGCAAATTGCAATTGCAAAGTGCTTTTGCATTTAAACAGGATCTCTCTGACCTAAGAGATAGTGAGAATTATGTTAGAGTGGGCACAATAACTCAATGCTCTGACCTACCCTAAATAGCTGAACTTGTTTCACTTGGGCAAGATACATATTTATAACAACCCATTATGTCGTCAGAATACTTCAGCAGAGATGCTGCAACTCCTACTTATATGAATATTCTTTTGAAGGGGTAATCAGAAGAGATATACCATCAAGATTGTGCTTTAAAAATGCAATTCTAGACAGCACTGTCCAAAACGGGCAGCAATAGTTAATCAGTTCCATATAGATTCTTCCTTCTCACCTGTTCTCCATGATCTTAGCTCAGATCAAAGCTTAAGTCAGAGAGAGAATTTTACACCAGTGTTTGAAAATCAAAAACTGCTCTCCAGGTCATATAAAATTAATGCTCAAGAGGTGCCTTACTTACTGAAAGCAGTGGGATGTACTTGAAGATTTCAGCTTAAGTTCCTTCTTTAAGCGTCTTCCCAGAGCTCTTGCTTTTCCTCGCCCATATGTAGGTAACAGAGGCTACATAAGAACTCAGTGAAGTTCTTTGTAAGTATTCGTTCTCATTTAAGTAGTCTTTATGCTACAGGGACCAGCTGGTGGTCTCCTAAGTGTCCAGGAGATGAATTGAATAGAAGATTTTAAAAATGAAATCAGCTCCATGCACAACAGCCAGAGGAGAAGGCAAGTGCAGTGCACAATGACTGAGTTACCCCCATCTCTTCTCACTGAGTGAGAGTCCAGCTGAAATTCTTTGCTGGGATGCAAGAGGAGCTTCAGGGACAATACACTGTATCATGAGACAGGTAGATCCTGTACAGCCCATCTTGCTGGACGAAGCTGTAAGAGGTTGTAGAAACTGCATGTTGAGCATAACTAAACAAAGAACGTTAATTTCCATGAGGGTTTATTCAGAACCTTCCATGACCGTTGAAATAAAATGTAGATCAAGCGAACAGATGACTTGGAAGAAAATATATTTTTTTGAATCAGAGATGCCACTCAGTGCTTTTCAAGGAAAATGCCTGGTGATGCATTGCCAAGAGGTGCGGCAAGCGTAGGCATGGCTGTGTTTGTAGCTTCAGCTCTAGAAAGAGGTAAACAATATTTGTTGAAGTGATTAGGCAGGAGCGTGTGCTAGTGTGTCTGCATGCTAAATATCCTCTGATCTTGCCGTTGGTATGTGAGGAAGCTCCCCCTGAGTGGGACTTCTGTCTGCAGAAGGTACATATGCTGTGAAATATATTTGTCCACAGAGTCAAATGCTCAGACTGGGGCTCTTGTGCTGGTGCTAGAGGCATTGCTGCTTCCTTCACTGTTTTCTCTTTGCCTGACTACTTTGTACTTTTGGAAAGCAAGGGGGAAAGGAGCTTTAATTCTGGTTACTTTTTTTTTTTTTTTCTCCTACAACCATATTTCCATGATCAAATTTGTAACTGGAGACCAATGTTTCCAGATTTCCTTTGATAACGTAGAAGAACTGTGTGGTGCAAAAACTTACCTTTCCATCCTGCTCCCTTTTAACAGGCTTTCAGTGCCTCGTTATACGTTAGAAGCATCATTCATTAAGATAAAAGTAATTAGGTCCCTCTGTCTGCTTAGGATATGCATATGGCACTTCCTGAACTTTAGTTATTTTTTGTGAAATTCTGCTCATGAAAAGTTGGTTTGTCCTTTTAAATCTATGGCACAGGGATGACATTACTGTATTGCTTCCCATCTGCTGTCGCTGAGGTCACTGTTCTGGCACAGAGCAGAACAGCTGCAGAGATCAAGTGATGGCCCTGCTATTGCTTCCTGGAGGGATGAACATGGAAATAAACGTCAGGAAAAGGAAATTGCCAGCCATGTCCCTGTGCTGGCCACTTGAGCGCTGGAAAGATTTGGCAGGTGGTTCCAAATTTTTCCATGGAGGAAGGCAGGATCTTTTTCTTCTGTCTGCTAAGCCTCTGCTCAGATAAAACTACCATACAGTTCTTTCATTACTCATTCTTTACCTCACCCCGGTTCAGGTCTGGGCCTCATTCCACCCAACTGTCCTGTGAAGGTTGCTAATGTTGGGGGTTTTCTGTAGACGCTGCGTCCAGAAACCATTTCTTCTCCTTTTGGTAGAGAGTGAAGGTTCTTCACAAACCAGGAAAATAAGGAGTAAACATCCTAACTGGCATTAATCAAAAATGTCCCTGATGATTTCCTGTGCCAACTGCACAGAATAAATGAATAAATGCTGACATTAGCATAATACAGGGGAGATAGGAATGCAAGGCACAGGGACAGCTCGTGACCCGAGGAATAGGATTTACACAAGAGTGAATTTGTTACTGTGTGGATTCCCTGTGTGGGGCACTGACTCTCTGGAAAACCTTTGCTGGCAAAGCAGTCATCAAAGAGCAGTGACAAGCTGCCCATTGTGTTAGGCATCATGGAGGGGATGAAGGTGGCTGGCCATCACCAGCTGTTTTGAGTGGAAATCCAGCACAGCAGAAAGCTGGGGCCAGGAGGGATGGCACTTGCGCAGTGTACATTGGCCACTAGATAGAGTGCTTTTTCAAAGCTATGTCTTCACACCTTTACAATCCAAGTAAAGTGGAGAAATAAATCAATGTGCATGTTTGTCATCTTTGCTTCAGTAGCACCAGCCAAAGAGTTTAAATATAGCTAAACCACTGTGTTTCCCGAGAATAAATGCTCAAATACTCAAAATAAATTGCTAGGTCCTGGTAACACAGGAATGATTTATAAACCAATTATACTGGGAATTTTATTCTCCATTGTTGCTCTTATGGCTTATGGGTCAATTAGGTATTTTACTCCTGTAGGAACACATCCTTATTCTGCCATAAAATGTCTGAAGTTGGCATGCTGCGGTTGGTTCTATCCCTCCTGAAAAACACTTCCAGTTTGTGGCAAAACTTCTAGAATCATTCTGCCAAGGGCCAGCAGCAAAGAATTGTCCCTAAAGAAGCGTATCTCTACACAGTGAGTGAATGTACATCATTGGAATGTAAGGCTAGCATTACTGTTTCAGACCACCTAGGACAGTACCCAGTTTCCAACAGATGACATAAGCAGACACCTGGTGAAGAATAAGGATAGGGCAAGCATGCTTTATCTTTCTCCATAATACGTACCCTTCTCTGAGTGTTCAGCTCAAGATTTTTGAAGGTTGATGTGATTCTCAGTAAGCCGCACTGGGTCTCTCTTGCAGCTGCTTATCCAATCTGTCCTTGAACGTCAGCAATTGTAGCATCATTCTGAACTAGGCACATAAGCTTTTGGAGTGAAATCTGCTATCCTCTACACTGGTGCAAACCCATAGTTACTCTAAAGCCTTTAGCTGAACCATTTTTTATTGCTGAAATCTAAACAAGGAAGAGAATTTGAACAAGTCAGCTAATGAGTAAAAAGAGGAAATTCAGGGGAAAAGTTTTATGATTGTGCCCTTACAGACCTTCACCACTTCAGCAATGAAAATTGGGTAGTGGATTTTAATTCTCATTATACAGATTTTTCCATTCCTTTATGTTTTTATGTCAATATAAGCCAGAACGGAAATCCATCCCAAGGGCTGTGTATCCTTGTATCTGCTTGTCCTCCTGTTTTTTTGCAAATTAGAATAACAATTCCATAGTCTTGAAAAATATTATATTTTTTCTTCTACAAGCTACAGTCATCTTCTCTAGTCATGGAGAGGTGGAAGCTAAATAAGAAGCAAAATCCAATCCTAGTCACATTTCTACAATGGTAATGTAAGACAACAGGGAAATGGAATTGGTATTCTGATGCCCAGCCTTTTTTTTGTGTCCTGGATGTGGCTCTTAACATCCCAGAGTTGTTTGCATTAAGCAGCACACATTGAGCCAGGCTTTTCCTCAAAATGCCTGATTCTCCTCGTGACTTGTCCCCTCATATTTCAGTTCATCTAACATGAAGATGATGAGCACTGCGATAATTAGGACATCATACAGTATTCACAAACTATTATAGAGCAATTTTGATTTCAGCATTGGTGGAACGGATAAGTAGTCAGAAAGAATAAAGAGCCCTACTGGTGTGAGCTGAAGATCACTGAAGTCAATGTACTCACGTCACAGATAAATACTAAGTAAGATAAGCATGTGTACAAACTGGAATTAAGGAGCTTCTTTAGCTTTGCTCTTATTCTGGGTGAAATAGCACCACAGGTCAGAAGGGCAAATTGAACTCATTACAGAGATGGATGCCCTTCATGGCTTATTTCTCTGAAGACAAGCTTTATTATATTTGGCTTCCCCCAGCTGGGTGAGAAGTTCTCTAATATTTGCCTGCCTATTATTGTATTGCCATTTACTAGTTATAATGAGTATTTACTGTTTTCAATTATTTGCTGCTTCATTGAAAACACAACAGCCGTTGGAGCTATTAAGGGCTTCTTAGTCAATCCACTAAATAATAAAAAGAACCAGAGAGCATATAGAAACTCTGGGATTTTGCTGACCTGATTGTCAGCTGGGATTGTGAGCAAATCATACCCACTAGCCATCATAGTCATGTTAACAAAAGCTTTGAGGCACATGCAGAAATGCAGATAGCCAAATGTTCTCAGGTTGTGTCTCTGGAGAAATATTACAGCTGGGCTTGGAGGAGACTCTTCTGCTGATTTAAACTGCATGTCCTTTATGGATGGTTGCTCACATATACACTTTATCAAGAATTTAAGTGTAGACAATCCCATTCAGTATTTTCTCCCTGACAATGTGTTTCCCTCCAACTGAAATACTCTAGCTACTTGGCTGAAAATCGTCTTTCAAACTAAAAGTCTGACTTCATTTTTTTCCTAAACATTCCTAATACTGCAGAATAGACATGATAGGGATTACAGATGTAAGAACGAGTTAGGCAGGGAATGTTAGTGGGTGACCTCCCAGGATGTCAGCTTCTCCACAAGAAGCTCCAGGACACCTTTTTCTTTGTTCCTACAGAGCAGATGCAAAGTAACCAACCCCCTTTTTTTTTGCTAAGGACAAATCACTTCCAAGTACATCTGGTTGAGCATGAAGAATGAGAATATGAATACAGGCAATTATGATGGAGTAGAGGCCTTGTAAATTTATACCCAAACTTACCCCCTGGTAACTCATTCATCTGCGTGTCTTGACAGGATGCATGTGAAATAGTGGGACAATAAAAGCTGTTGTTATGCTGAAAGATGTTAATAGCTGGCCTCAGGGTGAGCTGGGTTTCCAAGACAATCACAGATAATACAGATAACACAGTGGAAACATTAGGCTCAGGAGAATGAGCTCTCAAGCTTTTATTTTGTAAAATAGAGAGACATAGGCTATCTCAGAGTGGGAATGGTGTAAGGTATAGGTTTTACAGGATCTTGTTTTTATGGAGCAGTACAGTGTGTTATCTGAAATTTTGCTTGCACATATGGAAATACACAGCAAACAGTAATAGACAGCTATGCCTCAATAAGTGTAGGTTTACATACATGTCAGAGGGCATTGGGCTTGACCCCTTGTGCCCCTTTTGCAATGCAGTGCCTAGGCTGTCTACCACACTGAGAACAAAAAGAGAAGCTTAACAAAGAACTATATCACGTAACTACATTGGCAGCCTTTGGATGGTTAGAGAAGTTTAAAAAAAAAATCACAAAAACAACAACAACAACACCCAATCAAACAAACAAAAAAAACCCTCTTATTAGTATTCTACTTAGTCTAAATGTAACTGTTTAAAAATTGCTTTTAAGTTTAAACAACTGGGTTGATTTGCTCTGTAGTTAGTAGGGAGAGAATGATCCTTCAAAAACTAATCCCATTTCTCTTAGAACACCCATTTTAGGATGAGATAAGTGGTCCCTGGGAGCTGTTTCTCACTCCATTGCCTACAGTAGAAACCAAACCATCATGCTTGATCAGCTGCTTTAGCTCGGTTGAGAAGAAGCATTGGCAGACGGTTTGCTCCATGTGCCCCTCTATATTACAAGCTAACAAAAAAACCTTTCCAGACCTTACTCCACAGCTGTAAAGCACAATAACCACAACTGTTTTCTGCCAGGGGAAGAACAAAAGGATATCACGAGGGAAAATGCACAGATGATTCTAGGAAGTATTTGAACCTTGATTTGGACATGTGACTGGTGGGAAAATGCTGAGTGAGCAAGCAGGAAACCTGAGCTTTCTCAGATATCATAGCTGAGACTGGGCAAACTGGTAACATTTAACATATCAGAACCTTTGAAAGGATAAATTAGATGCCAGTCCCAAAAGCTACACAAGTGACTAACAGATGGGGAATGGTTTACATCTTGGTCTTGGCATCCATAATATAAGTATACCCAATTATTTATTTTAGCTTTCATGCTGTTCTTGCCGTTCTGTCCTCAAAATAGATAGCTTAGATCAAGTCACTTAAATCTATGCTGAGACAAAATGTAACATTGTGATTAATACCTATGAAAACTCAGAGTGACATGGTAATAAAACCGTAAAGGTTTGGGTTCCTTTAGGGAAATCCAGTTGCACTCACTTTCTTGTCAGAATAATGAGGTCTCTATTTTGCGGTCATGGAGTCAATGCATTTGATGCAGGTGGAATGATTATCAAGTCATAGTGACTTTGGAAGGAGACTAGAAGTAAAACTTTCAAAGATGGTTGGTTCTTGTATACCCAGATGACATCATTATGGACTAAGTGTCCATAAAATGCTATCTATAATCCCGCACTATGCTTTGAATTATTGATCCCATTGTGTTGATAAGTGACAATGACATCTAACTCAAGTGTATGGGCTTTACGTACTTGGTGTTTTGAATCAGTTTTCATGCGTATGTACAGATGCAGATTTGTAATGAAATATCAGAAATGTTTTAGCTGATCTAGTGGTCAGAGAAGGGTTGTAGTCTCCTTATCATTTAACTTTTTATTCCTACTGAGGGTAATGCATCACCATGCCAGATACATAGTATTGACTGATTCCTGATGGTGAGTTGCTGGGACTGATTGTTGCTGCTTTGAAAGAGAATTTTTGGGCAAAAACAATGACAAAACTGGAGAAACACAAACGCACTGAGGATTGAAGTTTTATATCAAGTGAAAGCTTTGGACTTCAGGAAATTCACTCAATGTTCCTTGTGCTTCAGTTCACCCAGAGAGAAAACTTAAACAGTAGCACTCATACTGAGAAAGAGATGCCAAGAGCAGGGCGGGGAAAGGACAACAAATATACAGTGATGCGAGACAGAGAGTATCTAATGGGTGGTGGACAATTGCTTTCAAGATGGTCAAGTGTGCAGTGTTTCTAAAGCATTGCTTAGTCACGAACGGTCTCTTCCCATCACTGAGCAAAGTGAGCATTAGTGCTGCCATGTTCTGCCATCCAAGGAAGGAGACGTTATAATATTCACCCATCTCTCAAACAACAAGTATGAGATGCATGAGGTGCGTTGCAAAAGCTCTGAGTTCCAGTTGCTGAATATGTAGCAACCTGCACTGTACCGTGAAATGTGCTTGTACCCCCTTATACAAGCCCAGGGAAGGTAGGTCTCTGGGGCAAAACTGGAGGTCCTTTAGTTCATTCCCATGCTGACCCCTACTTCCTTTTTCCATGAGTATTAACTGATGGCTCTGAAGTAATTAGGACTGTACTTCCAGTATAGAGAGGGATATATCTCATTATAGGCACCAGGAGAATTGTGGTAGGAATTGCAGAAGGAAGGGAGAAGACATGTGAGCCTGCAGAGAGATTGATGCATACAAAAGACTGCAGAATTTAGGATTACACTGAAAACAACAGTGGTGAAATTTATCTCACATCACTTCAGATGTCTATTACAGAGATGTCTTTGGCTGTGTTAGGTAGCTAAACTCTTGTCAAAAACATCAAACTACTCATCTGGTCTGATTTAGATTTCTACTTTGGGGTAAAATGAATCATAGTCCAGAAACGTCCGTTTCTCTCCACTGACTGTAGACAGTGTCTAGTGCAGATGAAGTTGTCTGAATTGTAGCTATGTATGTCTGGCGAGCTGGATCTGGCCCCGTATGAGTGAGAGTAAATTTGCCTGTGCAAATCCCAGTTTGAGCATTTGGGTATTGATTCCTCTTCAGCACAACCTGCCTGTATAGCCATTTCTACACTCCCAGCAGACTAATTATTACAAAAATTCTCTGTCATTGCTTTGCAACGGTCCATAGCTTAACTAATTTAAAAATGCAAATGAATGCTAATTGCAGTTGAATCTGAACCATCTCCTTCTCCCTCTCTCTTTCCTTTTCTTTTTCTTTTTCTCTTTCCATTTTTTTTTTCCCCTGCACTGGGAAAAGAAAGGTAGAGCAGACATTAAATGCTGATGCTGGAAATCAATCTTTCAGTGCAAATTTTGAATTTGGTCTCAGTGCCAGGAATACTGACATCATCAGAGATGCTCAGTTGATCCATGATTTGAGGAGAAACAATTTGGACTTGATCCTCCCTTTGTCCTTCCACAGAGAAACAAATGCTGCTGCAGTCGTAAGCTCTTTCACTGGGAAACTATCATACTCGGATGATCTCAGATATTGGGAGGAGATGTTCAGGAAGAACATAAGCAAATGCATGAGCTAAAACACACCCACTCCTATTGCCACTGTCCTGATGTGTCAAGTTAGAGCTCAGTTTTGTTATCATGTGTGGGTGATGTGCCCAGGTGGTTTTGAAGAATCCCCTGAAGGGACGCTACCTCTTTACCATCCGTAACTAGCTGGGTAACACTAGTTAAATTGCCAGTACATTCAGACTCTGTAGCAGCAGTCAAGATTGTCTCATTATCATCTCATTGTCCCTACCAATCTTTATGCACAGATGTAAACTTCTCTCTGAGATGGTAACTCCTTTGAGGAAGGGGTTATGCTATAGTTACTTATCTGAGGGGGACATGAACAACATCTAGCACCATGATTTGTGGTCTTTAACTACAGGATCACATAGATAGTAGTAGCAACCATTCATGAACGGTCTTGTTGGTTTCCTAATGCCAGCACTGCACTGCAACATCAGTACTGAGATTGAATGCTCAGGAATGGGACTCCTGAGCATTGACAGAGCCGCTGATGGGCTCAGAGTTAGATATCGGGACTGCTTCCCTACACGGACAGTATAGAGCATGAGAGTCTGGTAATCCAAGCTGGTGAGCACTCTCTTGACCACAGATCCTTATGCAGTATAGCTGAGTTAGGTACCCAGAGAAGAAGTACTGAAACAGGACTCCTTTGTGTTTGAGGGCTGGGGATAATAGACCTTCTTAGGGCTTCATCTTCAGCTCATATATTGATAATAATTTTCAGGATAAATGACATCTTGCTGAGAGAAACATAGCAAATAACAAGAATCACCCCAGAGGGCATCTGTTGGCAGCTGTATACACATGGCTACGTTCATGTTCACGAAGCATTTTTCCTATTTTGCAAATTGATGCAGAGATGAAATTTCATGAGTGTTTGTTGACACTTGCACAGAGCAGACAGATTTCTAAATGCGCTCTGTAAAGATGATTGAAATTCCAGCTCCAGTCCCCACTGTGTCCATCGGTCTTATACAGTCCCGTGGCATTTACTGGAATGATGTATGACAAGAGGTAAACACAGCTCTTTGGAGCAGGGAGCCCCCTTGCTCCCCCAAAGCAGGTGTCACAGACACACACAACTCCCCTGCCAGATCCCAGACCAGCACAGTGGGGGGGGGGGGGGGGGGGGCCGGGGCCAGATCCCTGGTTTTCAATTAAGATTCAAACATCATGATTATAGAGTCTGCCTAATCCTTCCACAAAGGTGTGTGTGTGGTTAATCAAACGGCCATGCCTCAGACTCCGGGCGGCTTTGTTTAACAGCAGCTTAGCAACAAATCCCTCGGGGACATGTTCACCTGTGCGGCATGTGTAGCGTGCCTCCAGCCCTCGCAGAGGGGGAAGGCTGCTCTTGGTTGTAAGGCAGATGTAGCTCTTGTGTTGCCTAACGTGGCCTTTCAATAGCTGCTGGTAGGAAGAGGAGCCCTTAGCCTCCTTTTCTGTGCAGATGAGCTTATTGTTCTGGGGGCAAATTTTGCCATGTTGCTGAAGTCATTTTTGAAAAACCTGGATCTGTCCAGCCACAGGCTGGCAGGTTTGGTAAACTAAGCTGTAAGATTTTTCTGTACATGCCTATTAAAGCCCTCAGGAGTAGCGTGGTGGCTAGGTTCAACAGCACATAGTGAAGACATGGCCCTGTGAATTTTCCCAGACACTTCTCTGGCCTCATGTCCAGATGGAAGGGGATGGAGGAGCTGCTATCCAGGCTGGAGAAGTCCTGCACAGCCAGCCATGCTTGTTCTGATACAGGTCTGCACTATCAGAGATGTTTTCCCAGGAGCCTTTATAGACATAGAGGACAGGCTTAATTTTGGATTCATATACAAGGCCAAATCCTGATATGTTGACACCGGTTTAAATCTGAAATTTACTATTTTATTCACTTCAAATTAAGCTCTAGGCAGTAATAATCCAAACAAAAACTGACCTAAGATCCTCTTCTGGATGAAGGGAAAAAACACATCTTTGCAGTAGAAGACTATGAGAAAGAAAAACTTATATCCTACCAGCATCCCATGAGGGGATGATCTGACTGCCGCAGGTCTGGGTGCATTTCTGTGTTTGTCTGTCTCCATCAGTCACACCAGCTCCTCGCCGCATGCACAGCTCGTGTGTGTGTGTCTGTGGATCCTACAACCCATCAGCATGCACTGAATCTATTGCTTCAGCATAATAGCTTATGTCCCTTATGCCTCAGAGTATGGTTGGGGGGAAGGACTGAAACTAGATCTCCTTTGTGTGCACGTGCCTGAATATACACATATGTATAGGCATTTTTGTGTTCCCATATTACCTCAGGGTATGTGATTCTGTGCTAGTAGCCAAAAGGCAGTATTGAAGATTAATTCCATTTCTTTTTAGCAATAAAGAACAATCCAGGCACAAGAGATTTGCCATCAGTGTTGGAGGACATTAAGTATTTGTGTTTTTTTTTTGTTGGTTGGTTGTTTTTTTTTTTTTAGTTGCAAAATAATAATGTTCTGGTTTAAATGTTTTATAATTATCTCATGAATTATTCACAGTAAACTTGATAACCCAACATTTTATGGGATGTGGTCTCTAGAGTGCAAGGAGGGAGGGAAAATTTAAAAATAAATAAATGTGAAGACAGGCCCCAGCTGCAACAATGAGAAAGTACTGAGGCCTCTGATTTATTTCCTGTCTGCACTGAAGGGTGGTTTCATTCTTTTATTTATATTTTTGTGGTGATGAGCTACAGAATGTGAGTAAGTGGATGAGGTTATTTTCTATTTATAGAGAAGGAAAAGAAAGATTGAGAAAGAAACCAAACACCCTTCGCTGTTTTTTAATCTGAAAGCTGTGCTTGAATTATTTCACCTATTGTTCTGGAGCTCAGAGGTTCTATTACTGTTGATTCCATTTCCATCTGATGAAGCGTTAGTGCAAACCAGTGTGGATTTTTTTTATATGCATCTGTGCCTTTTTTTCTCCCTTCCCATTTCCTTCTCTTTATCCTCTCTTCTTTCATTCTTATTCTTATTCCAATTCTTTATTCCTTTCCCTTTCCCTTCCCCTTTCCCTTCCCCTCACCCTTTTTTTTTTTTTTTTTCTATTTCATTTCATTCCCTGTCTTTGTTCTTCTGGGGTTATTTTCCCCCCCCTTCTCTCTCTCTCTCTCTCTCTCTCTCTCTCTTTTTAATCTTGCAATGATTTCTTCTGCTTACAATTTCCTCTTTGTTTTGTCAGTTGCTGCAACTTAATTAAACTTGGTGACAGCTTCTGGAAGAAAAGTGTTGAAACTCCCACCTGGACATCCGATCTAAAAGCCTATCAGTCCTTGATATCCAAAATACACTGGAAAGATATGCAGTAACTTCATTGCCATACCCCAGAGATCAGTGGCACAAAATACTTGGCACGGATCTGGAGAAGTCTCTCATCTTGCCAATTATCTGTGAATGCAAATGGAAAAGAAAACGTGGCAAGTAGCACTTCATCCCCATGCAAGCAGAGGCTGCCCTGGTACCCAAAGAAACAACTGATAGGACTGAAAGCAATGTCTCCACTATGGAGGACAAAAGCTCGGTGCAAACTCCAAGGTCTTCTCTCTACGGGCAGAGGGAAGGGAGCAATATTATATTTGGAGTGGCTGGCCAGAAGGTGGTCTGAGCTAGGTAGCACCCAGGTACTTAGAAGTATTGAGGTTTATTGTACAGGAGTTTCCCTGCAGAGTTTTCATTAATTAAGAACACGTGTATTTTTCAAAGAAACTCTGGGGGTCTGATTATGCTGATAAGTTTCAAAGAGGAAATTTGAAGGGTAATTTGGAGGGTGACTGGCAAGACATGAGGCATTTAGAGAGATGAATTCCCAGGAAGGACTTTTAGAAAATACACTTGAGAATGAAAGAGTGATTCCACCAATCTGCTTCATGCATTTATTTAAATTTATGTTGTAAAATGAAGAGCAGAAGAAAGCCAAAACTTGCACTGATGATTTTTCTTCTTTTTCCCAACCTTCTTTTATTTATTAAATTGCTCTGCGTATACCTTCCAAAGGACTTTTTTTTTTCTTTCCCACCTCACTGTTTATTATGGTTTCATCAGCCTTGAAATGGGAGCTGCAGGCAGCTTGATAAATGGATTGAAAAGCTGCTTCTGCCAGAATCAAACAAATAAACAAAACCCAAATACCCATAAAACCTTCTGTTTTCACATTTTTAAAACAAGTACTATTTCCCTCTGAGCTTCATTAAAGAATGCACCCATATCCCTCAGCGTTTCAGCAAAGGGGATTCTTTATCCAGTTGTGTCCAGGGCAGACGTTCATTCCTAGGTCATGGCCAGGACTCAGCCTGCATCAACGAGAGAGGGAGACAGAGACAGTCCTAGGAAGGCTGAGCAAATTTTGACTTCAAAATGTACTTGGCAAATCAATGGAGCAAATCAGACAAGACATAAAAAGTTGGGTCCTGCTCATAAAGATCTGTCCTGCTTCTATACAGCTGTATTTTTCCTAGATGCTTTCTAAATTTTCTCTTTCTTTCCAATCCTTCTTTAAATATCCAGGGCTAAATATATCCCCGATTCAAGCCTTTTGTCTTCTGCATGCTTCCACCAAGTTCCACCACTGGCCCAGCCAAGAAACCAGAGCTTCATCTACTACAAAATGGCAGAGGTTTGTGTTTCTTTCATTACTGCCTCCCTTTTACCTCTACATGCAAATTTGGTTAATATGCAAAGCAAATAATGTGAGAGCTGCCTTGGCCTAAGCTCACTGGTATGTAATTTGCCCATATGAATCACATTGAGAACAGTGCATCCTACTCTCCTAACACAGCATGCAGCAAGACGGCAGCATCCAAGGGCTGATGCAAGGATACCTGATATAAAAATGGGCTCTGCCAAAGGCAACAGTCTTGGTGTCTCTGTTGCCATCCATTGCTTCCCTGCCTTCTGACTGTCTGTGTCATCACTGGGCTGGTGAAGTCCCAGGCTGTTTAGGGTCACATCTTCCAAATGTTTCCAGTGCCATGGCCATGCTGTGGACTTATTATCAAATTATGGAAAGCCAATAATAATGAGTTGTTGCAGTGGTCCTACCTTGTCTCCTTTTTTTCCATGTGCTCCAATCCCTCTCAAAAGCATTCTGGATTCAGAAAGACCTTTGTGTTAGGTAGGAGGTGAGTGTTAGTGACGAGGGATGGAGAGACTGAGGCAGCCTTTCTCTTGCTGGAAAGATGTGGTGTGCACAAGGCGGTGCAGACAGGGATACTAATGGGAATGAGAGGCAGGAGATCAGAAGGTACCTCAACCCTTGTGATTCTCCGGGTGTTTAGAATGCATGATTGTAGCTTGTTTAACACCAAAGGATAACTGATTAGTCACAGAGGAGGAAGCCAATGGTGGGGATCAATATTTCTATTGCTGTGCTGGAAAAGGAATGGCTCTTTATCTCTTACAGCAAAGCAGAAGAAATATGTGCTTAAGCCTTCTTATGGTTGTCCTTTTCAGGGCCAACAGAGGGTTTGTTCAATGCTGGCTGTCATTTCAGCCATGAGCTGCAGTGAATGAGTGTGGATGGTGCGTATCCCTCACTCCAGATGTGGCCAGACTGGAGGCAAGGCAGGACAGCTCATCCTTGATTTAGAGAGGAAAAATAAATCACTGTGAAGGTGAAATAAGGAATATCTGGGCCCCAGACAGGTGGGTAGAACCAGAGGAGATCACAACTGAGCACTTCCATTTTCTATGTTGGCCATACCAATACATAGTTTTTATGTAAATCTAAGAGTTACTAATTCTTGGTAGAGACAGAGCTGAGTTTTCACTGGCATCTGTGGGATTCTGCAGTAAAAGCACAGATTCTTTTTTCAGATTTTTTTTTTTTTTTTTGGGTGGGGGGTGGGGAATCTGTTTTATCAAAGTGTTAAACTGGAGAAGTTTGTTTCCCATCAAATATTTGTTGAGCCGTTCTTGGACTGTCTAACAGCAGTGGGAGGAGGTGACTCTGTGAAGTAAGGACCCTGGGGTTCAGCATAAAAAATCTTATTTACTGGCTCTGGCAAGGAACATAGTTTTGAGATAGGTATGGCTGGACTTGTACTTGTGTTGGTCCTGCATCAATATCTCATCCACAGCATGCAACCTGTATACAATAATGATGCCGCTGAGTTTATCCACTGGATACTTCTGACCATAAGGGAAAAAAATTAAAAAAAATAAAAAATGGGATGGGTTCTCTCTTGGGGCATCGTTTGCACCTCACGCGTGGATTATTTAGGGTCCCGGTTGCTGGAAATCCCAGGGCAACCCCTGCCTCACTCCTCGGGCAGGCTTTCACGGCACAAGAGTGACCTCCAGTGGGCACCGACTGGTGTCGTTGGCCTGTAGATCAGGGAACGGTATGTACAAGTGCTCTTTGGAGGTTGCACATACAGATTTCAGAGCAGATATCGGCTCCTTGCCTTCTTCAGACCCTTCTGACCTAAAGGTCTTTGGCTGACCGACTGTGCAAATAATTTGAGGCCATCCCAGACTGAGTACATCCAGTATTCAAACTCAATAGGACTCAGGTTTAACTCAGATTTGCACCCAGGGCAGATTCCAATTGGCATAGGCGTTGAAACTAGGCACTTCGTGCCCATCAGAATAGAGCAGGAAGAGGTGGCAAGATTGCAGTGCCCTTGGTCCCTGCACGAGAGAAGCATTCGCCAGGGAGTTTGTAAAGTTGACTATTGTAGAGCTCAATGATTGTGATGAATTTTGGCAGGCTTCAAAATGGATAGATGGAAAGCCTCACTTCCCAGCAGCTCAGAAGAAAGGCAGGAGCTGTAAGCAAAGGGGAGAGGTCTCTGGAGGGAGCAGGACGGACCCATTTGAGCTCCTTTCCCAGAGCTTGCTTAGCATAGGCCAAGGCCCCCATTTGCTGCTAACTGGAGGGCTGTTTACCAAGTGCACCTCTGGTTTTGAGAGAGATGAAATCTGTGTGTAATTAAGTTAATTTGCATTATACATGGGCAAAGATAATGAGCTGGAAATCACAAAGGAAGAGTAAGAAGGAGGCGAAGAGATTGATAAGAAGCAGAATCTGTTTCACTAAGTTCCCCCCCTCCAAAAAAAAAAATCAAAGAAACCATTTTTAGGAGCTGGGTGGCTGAGTGATGTGTCAGACAGACCTCCAGCCTGGAAATGATTGTTATACCAAGAGTTCAGGAGAATTAGAGAGATAGGGGGACAGTCATCACTTGGGGAACTGAGACAGACAAAAAGGAAGAGGAACATGATTTTGTTCGTGGGTGACGGCTGTGACCAGTGCAGTTTATTGGCAGAACAGTGACTTTGGGATTAGCAGTGATGTCCTGAGCCAGACTTGCCTCCTGGTCTGAGGGAGCCCTGTGATGCCCTGAGCCTCCATTGAAAAGTGCTCAGAGACATACAAATAAGGAGTGAATAGCACCACGCCTTGCTTATCAGAGATCAGCAGCCATCCCCTCTTGAAGCACAAAGCTTTTACCTTTTCCAGTATTTGACCCTGGTGAGAGTTCCCACTGGAGTCAAGCTCCAGGGTAAAGACTTAATGCTGTTTCTCCTTGGCTTTTAGAAATGCTATGAAAAACAGCACATTCAAGCCAAAAGGGGAAGGGAAAAGAGGACTGCAGAAGGGACCAGAATACTTAACATTCAGCAAAGCATAAGTAAATAGACAAGTTATGATCAATGAGTTTGTCTGAATTTGACAGAGCTTTCCTGCAAACATGGGGGAGAGAAGGGGGGTGAAACATTCTCTGCCGGTGTGAGCTGTAATAAGGGACCTGCTGTTTTCTGATTCTCACTCTCTGTGAAAATTGAAAAGGTTAGCCAGGTAATTGAAATCGGGACTGGAATACAAATACGGTGTGAAAACCCTACAGCTGGCAAACAAAGTTGCAGGGGAAAGAGTCAATTCTCAGCAGAATATCTTAGCGGTGAAAAGACAGGGGCTGCATGGCTGGGGGGAGAGGGGCGGGATTCTTCAACATACCTGCTCCCTACAGAAGGAAAGAGAGGAGAAGAAATGAGACCTGGAGCGACCAGATGGAGGCCAACACTTGTACAAGTGCTCCTTGTTGTTAATGCAAGGGACACTGTGAAAAAGTGGAGTGAGCTAAGGCTGAATCATGGATGGCAGTCACTGCTGCCACGCGGAGTACCACAGTGGTCTTACTGGGATTTGTCAGGCGCTGTGTTAGGCCCGGCCTTGGGGACAATTTTTTGTTATATGCAGAGATTGAGCAGCACATGACTCAGCTCCTCGCTTCGGGGATGAGATGCATAGGCAAACGAGATGCAACTGGACTGATGTCAACTGCCTGGTCGTCTTTGCCATCTGCAGGAACCTGAACTGATTTGTGTTACTTCAGGCTGGGAGCAGGGAGGTGGATGGTTACTGCAAAGCAGCTGGGGAATGGTTCCTTGCCACCCCAGCACGTGTTGTGTGTGCCTAAGTCCTGGTCCAAGGCCCTGCCCTTGCTGCTGTATTGGCAGTGTGTAAGTGTTGGTATTTCTGTGCTCTGTTTTCCTGCAGGAATGGGTGAAGTGAGCTGGGAGGAAACATTGCAGGGCTTTGGGGAACTGATGGAGAAGAATTCACATTCAGAGAAACCATCTGCCTGTAATATTTCCCACCAAGCCAACTAGCAGCAACTCCAGCATGTATGCGTTTAAATAAACAATAACTGTAACTCCACGTTCCTGTACTGGTGTTTTATTTCCTTCCTCCCGGAAAGGCTGGGGAGTGCTTTTATTTCCCCAAACCGTGACGCTCTTCTGAGCTTTTGCTGCAGTTGCTCAGTGCTGCCCAGCCCACCTGCACTGCAGTCAACAGCAGCCTGAAACGACTTCCCTTTGGAGCCTTTCCATGGAGTTTAGGTACCTATTTGTACATTCTGTGGCAGGCCAGATATATTTCCTGCCCTTGCCAGCTCCTACAGAAGTAAGGAGAGGAATGTGCGAGCTCGGACATGGGACAGTGGTTGCTTCTGGAGCACTGTCTATCTTTTGGCATTTAAAAAGCCCCTGCATTCATACCAGCAGAGCTGAACTAAGGCTGCGAACAGGGTTCTCTCCATCTCAGAGAGGATGTGAAGAGTAGATCCAGCTCTTCAGAAATCCTCAGCTTGCAAGAACATGGCTTGGGCATTCCAGAGGCACCAGCCCTCAATCGATGAACGACGAGGTAGGTGAGCCCCCCGAGGATGCTGGTCTCATCTGTCCCACTGCTTTGCCATGAGTTAGTTGTTAGCCATTTTTTTTGCTCATTTGGAGCACGATTTTCTTAGTGAGTCATTTCTAAGGGGATCTCTTGAGCTCTAAAGAAAGAATACAAATTGGAAGGGACTGACAAAACACCTGCTCTGCAGCCACCAAAACCAAGAACAGACAGCATTTCAAGGTGATCTGCACCTAGCTGCCTGGCTTTGCTTTGCAAGAGTAGAAAATATACATAAAAACTACCTACAAAACACTTAAGGTAGTTGACTGAAATAGGTCAGATAAATTGATTTTGGCACAGCTTTTTTTCCTCCTTTGACTGTAAAGGAAATCCAGGCTTCCTCTGATGGAGCTCTTTGTGTAGTAGACATCTGGGTCTCTTCTGGAAAACCCATTTCTAGCCAAAAAAAAAAAAAAAAGCAAAAGGCAATTCCTCTGGGAAGGAGCTGTGCTGCATCTCAGAGCATAGTATAAGCGGAGGAGGTATGAAAAAGTTGTTTGGACTTTTACAAGAAAGACGTCAGTGTCTCATTCATGAATTAGCTGTGCCGGTGGGAAGCAAATTACTTCAACAGTTCTCATACTCCTAAAACAAACATATCTTTAAAAATTAAATGGATTTAAGATAAGTTCCGTTAAAAACAACAGCTGCAACTTTCCAGTGCTGCACAAAGTCTAGGCAGTAACAGCCAGTCTTCCACTTCTGGTGGTAAATGAGTTGTGTCTGGGGCAACAGCAGGCTAGTGACTAGCCAAATGTGAAAGCAAAGGAAATGTGGAAGAAAATTAACAACCCTTGACTATACAGATGAAATTCTTACACTAGGGTCCATGCCTATTTTACACATAGTAAATTCTTTTATTATTATTGTTATATTTTTTTTAATTCAGGCAAATTGGTCCTGAATTATGCACAAGATAGTCACTGTCTTTTTGTGTGGGAGTCCTCACAGTGCATGCTGGCCCCCAACAACCCAAATAGTGTTTACTTTCCTGGACAGTGAAATCTGCAAGGCCCAAACTGGGGAATTCTCTGCAGAAGCTCTTTCAAACCTCTTTTATCCCCCAGCTCCCTCTGAAGGACTTTTGCCATCATTACATCAGCTTGGACCAAATTCTAAAACCAGATTTTAATCCTTGCGAGACTGTTGTTTAATTCATTGTCCTTTCCTATTTTTCCTCCTCAGTTAATTATAGAAAGTAAAACTCCGGATTATTTTTTCTATTTTTGTAACTATGATTTTCCCTAGTTTAATTTCCATCTGATACGGAAATGCTATGGCCCAGAAATTTGCTATATATTTACTACTTTGTGGAAATCTCCATCTTTTGCTACTCATGTAAAATCAGAGGGGGAAACAAGAGACATAAGGACTGTTGGAGGATAGACTAGACATAGGAAGGGAGACTTCAGTAGGTTTATTTTCATGTTACACAGATGCATATAACCAACCCTGCAGCTGAAGTGTATGTTTAGTTTTACTGACAAGCCACGGTTTAAACACTTGAAAACACTGCAGTTTCCAAAAACTCTTCATATAAACTTAACAGAATTGTCTTCTCACTGTCATGATGGTTTTTTTTTTTTCAATACTGAACTTGGCATTAGATCTGAGTACCACTCATCAGCAATGCAGGCAATTTTTCTCTCCTCTAAGAGCTTCCTTGCAACCCATTTCCAACTGTCCATGGTTTGTTCACAGTGCTGGAGCATTGCCCCTGCACTCTACAATTTCTTCTCACACACTCGCATGTTTCCCAGAGCGAAAGCGAGGCAGAGAAATAAATCAATAGATAATTCCACCTAGGAAGTCACGCTTGATTTCAAATAAATATATTTTCATCATACCAGACCACTCTGGGGGAAGTGAGTTGTTGGTCTTGACAATTTACCAGCATTTTTCAGCACTTGGCAATGAAAGCAACTAAATGTACAAATAGAGGAGTATCCTGGGCTTTCATGACATATCTATCCATCTTCCCATTATTTTCATGTTTGTGACCAGCTTCCAAAATTCAGACAGGTAAATAACAGAGCAGAGTGATAAATAACACACTCAAGCACTGACCTTTTGGGAAGAAAAGCCTCCAGTGGACATTGAATACACGTTAGGGAAAAAGCGCATTGACTGCCCTTTAGGAATCCTCCCTCAGGAATGAGTTGGGTACCAAGCTGTGCTAGCTCAGGGCATTCAACCTCAAACCAGCACGCATTTTATTCACTGCCTTTATTTTATTTTTAAACAGAATTTAGTGGAATTTTGACATGTCTACCCAGTAACATCTTCAAACGATGTTTGGCTTGATGCAAGACTAAATGGTTTCAGTTTTGCTTTTGGTTTTTGGCCAAAAAAGCTCAATAATTCATGGTTACCGCTGTGACCTCTTTTGACTGATGCCAAATTAAATGTGCTAAAAACTCCTTATAGGACAAAAAGAAGTTTTTTATGCTAGTTTATTCAGAACTGAAGGTAAGTTCTTGGCCATCTGATTCTCAGTATTTCTTTTTCAAAAATTTCCTCTCCATGCATATGTTTTATCCCCAATTCTTCCTCTTCCTCCCAGAGCCTTTTGTCTTAGGAACAAAAGTGTGGCCATTTTGTTTAAGATCAGACATTATCATCACCCTGCACCTCCACATCCCAAGCTTGCCTTCAGGTCTGTGTGCTCACCTGCGGGTCAGAGATGCATTTAAGATAGACTCATAGAATCGCAGAGGGTGACAGCACTCACAGACAGATCTGTGCCCCAGTACAGGTCACAATCTGGTCCTAAATGAGTAAGATGTATTCAAAGAGCCACAGAACCTTGCAGAGGAATGTCTCTATCATATAGTGGGTGTGCATGTCAAACTAGACTCTCTCTTCTCTGATTTGGGTGTCTAGAACAGCAGAGGGGAAGCTGTATTTTCTGTGGCTTACAGCTGGGATGGGAGCAGAACCTTCTGGGGTCAGCCAGGGAGTTACAGGGGTGATGTACAGGGTGAGGGGGAAATCCCACAAAGCCTCTGCCCTGGTGGTCCCAGCCCCTCACTGGGAGCACTGCACCCTGAGCAAACTGGGAGAGCCAGGGCCTCAGCAGCATGCAGGCAGCCAGGCATGGCTGGGGGGAAAATGCAACTTATGGGGTGGTAGAGAGAAAAATGATAATGCGAGACCGGTTACAGATGTAAATGCCACTGATATCACTGGAGTGTCCACTTGGGGGTGGCAAAGTGTTTCAGCTGTGTCTTCAGGGAGCAGGAGTTGTCTTTTCTCTCCAGGGCCCTGTGCATATCTGTTACCTTCTCCTTGGTTGTTTCTCATGAATGCAGCTGGTGAAGGGGGTCTGGCAGAAGACAGGGGCTGAAACTCCCCTTGAGCTGCAGGAAAAGGGGACTCCAGCTATGAGACCTCCAGGTCTCGCCTCACCCCGGAGACCCATCAGCCAGAAACACAAGAAACTGCTGCAAACTGCAGGGCAGGGGCATACAGGGACCTACCAGTATGTGGTCAGACTCAGCTCAGATAGATGGACAAAAATCATCTGATGCACAGGATAAACCAGCAGAGGCTGCAGACCTTTGAGGTTCCCTGGGAAGTTATCCTCTGCTAGCTTCATTTTGGACAAGGGAATACCCTCAGCCTCCAGTAATATAGACAGATTTGTGGCATGCACATGCTAGTTCAGTGCTGTGTGAATATTGTCAGCCATAGTGCAAGGAGGTACAGCATGGACTTTGAGACTTTTTAAAAATGATCCACTAGAGGGCATTTTTTTTGACAAAGCGATGCAAGGCATCACTCACCATCCACCACCCCAACCTTTACCTAGCTCAGAAAGCAAAAGTTTGCTTTGTGTAACTTTTGGTTCCTCATTCTTCTGGTCTAGAAATAGTGACTGCTGGTGCTGGTGTCTGAGGTTTACCAGCTCAGCTCAGGGCTCGTTCGTGTCCACTTGACCATATTGCCACGAGAGGTTTGCAACAGACACATCTCAAGATCACGGGAGAGAGAAACGAGAGTGGCTTCCCTAAAGCCAGAAGTGGGCAGACAAGGCTTGTCCAGAAAGTTGCCCCAGTTCAAGTTGAGTAAAACCTGATGTTTAGGCTGGTGCACAAAAAGGCCATTTGGTAAGATTTGGATAAGCTGTGTCTCTCATGTGCTGGCAGCATTGGGAGTGTGTGCTGCTTTTGTAAAGTAGGTCTTTGCTGGCAGAGCTTGCAGACAGTGAGCTGAGATTTCCAGCCCTCCTATTAGCTTGAGGGTAATACAATGCCTCTCAATAACCTAATAATTACAGTCTCCTCATTCATTCATTCATTCTCTAAGACACAGTCTGTGAGCTCTTCTTTCTGAAATTGGTCTTTTAGGACTGTCTCCTCTTGTTATTTCCAGAAGTCGTTTTCTTCAACTTCCCTGTCACGTGGATCACAGCGCGGCAAGTCACAGGCCGGTGGAGAGCTGAGAACTGCTGACAGAGGTCCTGTGGGTGCCAGGGACGCTTGTGTCTTCAGCAGAGTCTGCGAGGTTGTGGTCCTCAACCACAAAGATGCTCTGCTGGGCAGGAATCTGGCTGGTGGGGTGCTTAGGGGCCCAGTGCCTGCAGCGAGGAGAGATGACGCTGAGAAAAGCCAGCCTGAAGCGCTGAGACAGCAGGTTGTAGATGATGGGGTTCACGGCAGAGCTCAGGTAGAAGAAAACACCTGGGAGAACAGGGGTGGGGGAAAGGAGAGAGAGACCTCGTTTGTGGGTGGAACAAAGCCAGAAGAGGAAAATCTCATCATTTCCAGTGCTGCTCCAACAGGGCTGGGCAACAGTGCATCTGGACAGCCAGCATCCAGGCGGAGGCAGAGGCATGTCTCGCCGAGGCCAGCTCAGGCCCTGCAGCTCTCAGGGAGGGGACAGAGGTAGGCAGCATCAGCTGCAGCCCACTCTCTCCAGCTGTTCAGGATCCAGCTCCTCTGAGCTGCACCGACCTGCCTCCAGCCCTCATCCCCCAGCAGGATTTGCACGGCTGGTGCCCCATCAGAGCTGCCAGAAGATAACTTCCAGCCGAGGGGAGCTAATTCCTTGCAACACCCCAGGACAATTGCACGAGATTGGAGCTGTCTGAGCTGCAGAATGGCCATATTCAGTGTTTTCCCATGGCATACTGAAAATAAGATTCCTCCTTGAAAAAGCCCTCATTTGATGGTTGGCTGGGCCATAAATTCTTGGTTACATCACCCAGCTCTGGGTAGCAGGTAAGTCTGTTGCCTTACCATTCGGTAAGGTTTCCTGTTAGCTTGAGAGCCCCTCTGGAGGATGATGCCTGCTGCTGTGTATTCATTAGAAGCAGCTGAATGACAACAGCATTCATTTCTGAGCACTTCCAAGAAATAAAAACAGCTGGTAATGATACATAATATCCTTTCTTTTAATTTTTTTTTTTCCTTAATGAATATTCACACAGCTGTACTGGACAACATCTTGAAAGTTGCAGAAATTTGCATCCAATCTGAGACACAATTATCATCGCTGGCTACCAAACTCAAGAAACCTTTTATGCATGCCTCATGTCACCAAAAAATAAATGACTCCACCAAATAAAACACTCACAAATACATTTTTGCCATCCCCATGCAAGAGGAAGAAGAGAGCCTTACCTGACACCACGTGAATTAAGTTGAATATATTAGCCAGAGGCTCAGTCCATTCCACCACAAAGCTGAAGAAGAGCCGATCGATATGGAACGGGGCCCAGCAGACGGCAAAAACCATCACGAGGACAACTAGCACAGAGAAAAGGGAGAAGAAAAACCAGTCAGCTATGTAAGGACAGGGTTCACAGAGCAGAGCCAGTTCAGAAAGCTGGAGGAAACACTCAGCATGAAAGGAAAAAGTTTGCTTCCATGCACACTGAGGCATCTGGTGACTCCATTAAGGACTCTTGCTAACCTATTCCAGATGGGTCCTGTGAACATCTGTGGTTGTGGTCATGGGGCACAGAAAATCAGTCTGATTTCAGAGCAGAGTTTCCTAGCTCAGAAGGTGACTTAAGCTGCCTAAAAGAATAGTGCTGTTGGATGAAATATTGAAGGTGATTTACATTTCCAGCATAAACATCATCTCGGTGACCAGGTTTACTTCGTCTTAAAGACAGCCCTAAATTATGAAGTGTTGCGAGTGCTTTCAGGGTAGCTGCAGCACCAGCTCTCCAGAGTGCTGCATAACGAGCGAGTCTGCCTGGGTCCTACTTTTTCTTGGGAAGGTTTTCATGGTGAAGTCAGTAGCAGGTGACAAGCATGGCTTGACAGGGCCTTCTTTTTCATGAGCAGAGCCTCTGGTGTGATGCATTACAAACACATGAAACCTAGCTCCTGGGAGCCAGGGCAGCACAAGAGACATTGTTTTCACCCTGAGAAAGAGGGCTGCAAGAGCCAGTTTTGGAATGAGGGATAAAACTTAAGGTGGTGTGGTAAGGACAAAGATTTGCCTTTGAATCTTTTGACTGTCAGCCTTCACAGCTACTCCTAACTCCTGGATACAATGGTTGGACCTGGTCACTGAGTATTTCACTAAAGTGTTAGTTTAGGAATTAACTTCAAAAATATTTTTATATATACATTCCTCAACTATATGAGATTTACACGCACACTCTTGGCCATAGTAAACAGAACACAGAAGACACCACTACTTACACAGCATCTTGGTGACTGATTTTCTGGATGGTCTCTGGACATTCACAGACATTTCCTCCGCTTCCAGAGATTTGTCTCCTTTCAACTGGCAAAAGGAGGGAAGCAGAAGAAGAGCTTAGATAGGGGATGACAACTCCACCACACATTACTTTTGATATAGTTGTAGTTTGAGAAGGCAAAATTTAAGGCAACTCAGGACTCACTGAAAGAAATCTTTGTTTAAAATTCAGTTTTAGTCTATAGTGAGCATTGAAGCCTTAGATTCATAACAATCAGCAGACTTATGTATCTGAGCCTGACTACTAACAGCAAATTTAGATTTCCATTCCCCACTCGTCCTTTCTCAATGAGTCGATATTTGGTTCACAGTTTGTGGTCAATTTCAACACTATTTTGTCTTCTAGCAAAATATTGGTTGTTTGTTTATTTTCCTGAAAGGGTTCCCCACAATTAAGCACAAACCAATGACCCAAAAAAATACCCCAGAGAGGCCTTAGTGAAACACAGCTGTAATCACTGGAAAAAATTGTGTAGAGTTCAAGGGAGTTCGTTTCATGCCCTGAGTGTTTGGACTAATTGATATTCAGTCCAGCTGATGAACAAAACCCATATATGCTCTATTGCAAACAGACAGTGCACATGATGTACACAGATTCAAACACACTATGCTCAAATACCATTTATTTTATTATTTTATTATTTTATTTTATTTTATTTATTTTATTTATTTTATTTTATTTTATTTTATTTATTTTATTTTATTTTATTTTAAATTTTATTTTATTCGTTTCTACCAGTTTTCCCTGGACTTCTGAAAAAACAAATAAATGCTTCCCCAATATGCTTAAGGTGAGAGCACTGATGCTTTGCTGATGAAGAGACCATACCAAGATAATCAGGACAAAAACACTTTTTTGCTTTGATTATAAAAGGAGTCATCTATAGAGACTGCATAATTGCGTCCAGCTTCTTGAAGTGAGAACTGCTGATTATCCAACAACTTCAGAGCAATGCCTTTTTCAACAGAGAGAAATTGGAAAAAATCTTTAAATTACATGGGAAAGAATATCAGGAATAAGGGAAAAGATAAAAACTAATCTGGACTTGCAAAACTCTTATGAAAACATGCTAGTTGTACTATTTTCTTCCACATTCTGTACAGTGATTTTCCTGTTTTTTTGATTAACTGTATATACATATATATATATACATATAGTTGTTGTTAAGTAATTGTAACCCTGATCAAAGAGACTTTCTTTCAGTGCTATGTTTATTCAGAAAACCAATAAAGGAGAAACACATATAAATTGAATTATATTCAGTTATAGTGCATTTCAGCTTCCTGTGTTTTACATTATAACCTTTTGAGACTTTAAGTCATAGCCACTGTTGCTTAAGGAATAAAATCAGCTGATTTGTAACACGTCTAGTGATAAATGTCTGCTCAGATTGATTAAAATCCTTAGCTTCCTTTCAGTGGTTTTCAGTCCCAACAGTAATTTATTCCAGGAATATTCCAAAGCCTCATTGAATACAGTTCTCTGATGCTGTAATAAAACAGAGACGTGTATCTTTATTTTTTACCTTTCTCCTGTCATTTTGATGATGTTTTAAGGTTCCTCTTTAGCCTCAAGCAATAATACATGGGGGTGTAACTGGTAAGAATAACTCAGCAATTGCAATTTGAGAAAATAATGAGTTATGGCGAAGAAAAAAGAAGAAGAAGAAGAAGAAATGAGTTTACGACAAGGATTGTAGCTTCAGACCATGCCAAGGGTATGACAGAGAAGTCCTGCCAAGATAATGGTTTTACATCCCTGCAGATGTGTGAGACTAGATAGGATTGCCTGGAGATGAATGCTGCCCCCTCACTGCAAGAGAATTAAAAGTGTCTGAAGCAACAAGCTGAAAATTAGTTTTTTCCCCCACATCGTAATTAGCTACAGCGTTTCATGCTAGAAATCACAAGGCAGAGTGAAATTAGGGCCTCACCTATCCCCAGGCAAACACAGTGAGGCAACTCAGCAGAAGCAGGACAAACTTTCTCTGTAAGTTATGTGACCTGACACAAAGAGTGATCAAATGTTTGCTCCAGCTGATGGAAAATTTGGTGTTTAAAATCCACATGGCTTGTGCTAAGGCATGCAAATCCTGAGTGATTTGGCCAATGCCACACATCTGCTGAGCTGCCATTGCCGCACTCTTAGCTGTCCCCCATTGCAAAGGAAAAGGTGTCAGTGGGCACAAGGTGTGCAGAACGACCTCCATGGACAGGGGACAGACCCCTCCACAGCTGTGCTGGGCTCTGCATGAATTTGCCAAAGGCAGCCACTGTCCACAGCTGATCCTGGGTTTAACAACTGAGTATTTTATGGGGGCGTGAGAGGGAGGCAAAATAGATTCTGATGAGAAAATCAAGATGAATTCTACACTCGAGTATAAGTTGTCTGAATTCAAAGACAGTTAACATAAAGTTTTTAATGTGCCCAATGTGTTACCCAGGGCAAGTGGCACCAAGAGAAGTGTTGGACTCAGGATGTCTAGGTGAGGTCAGTCTGGTTGCATCTGGTTACCTAGACCTCCTTCATAGATAACTTGGGTAGGTGGGATAAATAGGTCTCTGGGCTCTCCACACTCTTCACTGACTGTAAAAAATCCTAGATAACTCTAATATGACTATTAGACTGCCAGAGACAGGCCCCCATTCCTGTCTCCTTTTAGAAGTCAGCTTGAAGGAAAGGGTCCAGGCCCCTGCCCCAAATCCTGCTGCAGCACAGACTGCTGCTCAGGCAATGCAAGCCCATCTCCTCTATCAGCACCATTGGGATTAGCTTCTCCATGCAGCCACTTCCCCATGATCTCACTGAAAAAGAAGAGCTGGCATATGACACGTTTGTTACCCTCTCATAGCTGCTTAACATGTCATGCATGCCTCCTTCTGTATTGCATCCTGAGGCGCTCACTCCTGAGCACTGGCAAAGCTTGAAAAAGAAACTTTGTCACGAAAATTCCCTTTCTACAAAGCTTGCTAAAGGTCATGCCTCTGTTTGCCAAGTTGGAGCTGTTGTACAACCTTTGGATCAACTCTGAGCTTTTGCACTACAGTCTAAGAGCAATACAGGGCACTCAGGAGATTCTGGAGTGTTGCTGAAGCTTCAGAGATTTCACCAACTGTGAGTAGATAAAAAGTGTCTTCTCTTGAAAATAGTATACACACACCATTCTTCTATCATGTCTGTTGGAAACAAAAAAAAATTAAAAAGAAATAAAAAGAAAAAAAAGTAAAATAAAAAGAAAAAAAGAAAAAGAAAAGGAAAAGGAAAAGGAAAAGGAAAAGAAAAAGAAAAAGAAAAAGAGAAAAAGAAAAAGAAAAAGAGAAAAAGAAAAAAAAGGAAAAGAAAGAAAGAAAAAGAAGAAAAAGAAAAAGAAAAAGAAAAAGAAAAAGAAAAAGAAAAAGAAAAAGAAAAAGAAAAAGAAAAAGAAAAAGAAAAAGAAAAAGAAAAAGAAGAAAAAGAAAAAGAAAAAGAAAAAGAAAAAGAAAAAGAAAAAGAAAAAGAAGAAAAAGAAAAAGAAAGAAAAAGAAAAAGAAAAAGAAGAAAAAGAAAAAGAAAAAAAGAAAAAGAAAAAGAAAAAGAAAAAGAAAAAGAAAAAGAAAAAGAAAAAGAAAAAGAAAAAGAAAAAGAAAAAGAAAATTGCCTAACATGACTTGGAATGCAATGCAGGTATATCAGGGATGGGCACTGTTTAAATTTGGAAGTAGCAATTGGATATACAGAAAAGCAGAGGTATAAACAATAAATATTGCAGACCTCAGGAAAGACAACTTAAACAAATCTGTGAATATAGAGAAATTCCCAGGTAGCAGGCCTTGTTTGGCACCCAGCTTCTCTTCTGGGGTGGGGATTAAGAATTTCTGGTGCCACAAATAGAAGTTATAGCAGTTTTCATACTTTTTATTAGTTTGGGGATTTCTCTCTCTTTTTTTTTTTTTTTTTTTTTAACAGCTAGTAATTTCAGCACACACACACACACATACACAGAGGTCTTATTTTGCAAAATTTTCATCAAAGAAACAATGAACCTATGCAAAAAACCTGCAATAGCTACTGAACTGTGATATTGCAATAATTTAACCCATTCATTGCTTCAAAGATCTGTGTGCTATAGACTTCTGGAAGTTAATCCTTGTGGTTTTTCCCAAGTAGGGAAAAATTGCTTTTCTACAGTTTCAGATAACTGTAAATATCAGCCAGCACAACAAAATGATATATGAACTAGCACAGAACTGGTTGAATTTCTTGCATGTTACTTGGTAAGTTAATCTGTTTCTCCAAGCATATTGCATCCCTTTCTTGCTCTATGATCACACACAGCTTTTTAAACTCTAAATTATATTCAGTGTAGTGAGATAGGCTTTATATTTTCAAAATGCACTTACTGTAAGAGAATTAAAAAGAAAACACCATGGACTTGCTATGATTTGCAGTGCATTGCTGGGTTACTTAAGTACGTAGGTTAATAATACTGTGATACTGTTTGTTTTATCCCTGTATTTAAATAATAACACTTGATAAAACTAGTCCCACTTTCTGAAGAGAGCACGAATGTGAACTCTAAGGTAGCATCAATCACTGGTGAAACTGTGCCATAGTTACATAAAGAAAAGACTGCTGAAATTGCTAGCTGCAGCAATAAGGTAGCATTTCAGTTCATGACAGCTTTGTGAGTTTTAAAAAGTGAATATTATCACCCTCTCCAGAGAAGGAGAAAAATACAGCAGCGTAATAGAAACTCCGTAGTCACAAGAAGAGGGAAAACAGAAAATATACAAGATTCAATCACTGGCCTACTCCTTTTATTTTTTTCACATTTTCCTTTTGGTCAATTTCTAGTCTCTATCACAAAGTTGTAAATCTCTGAGAGGCTGGAATCAATCTACAGAGTAGGATATTTAAGTAACATTCAAATGCAAGCAGCAGTGATGGTATTTTTTTAAAAAAGATCAGGGTAAATTATTGCAAGCCATAGCTACAGTCATTTGAGAGTAGGATAACAGCAAAGAAGGGGTTAAATCCAATATTTCTAGGGGTTTTGAAATACTTTTGCTTTTTGGGGAAAACGGACAAGAAAAAAAGGGAAATAATTTAAAAGACACACACAAACAGAAGCAAGAGGTAAAGAAACACTGAGCACAGTCAGAGCAGGACTTACTCTTAGCCCCATCAGATAGTACAGCACACTTATGACCCCCATGGGCAGCACATAGAAGAGAAAGGACGTGATCTGGACGATGCAGTTGTAGATCCACATGGGCATGACTACGGTGCAGGTAGCAGAGCCAGGGACCAGGGTGCCGTTGGGGAAATACTGCAGCATGATGCCGTGGGTGCCCGTGTTGGGGAGGGCGAAGAGGACGGAGAGGACCCAGAGCACCACGATGGTCCTCAGGGCACGCTTGCGGGTGCTCTCCAGCTTGGCACGGAAGGGATGGAGGATGGCAACGTATCTCTCCACGCTGACCGTGGTCACGCTGAGGATGGAGGCGAAGCACACTGTCTCAAAGAGCGCTGTCTTGAAATAGCAGCCAATGGGCCCGAACAAGAAGGGGTAGTTGCTCCACATCTCGTAGACTTCCAGGGGCATCCCGAAAAGCAGCACAAGCAGGTCTGAGACAGCAAGGCTGAAGAGGTAGTAATTGGTTGGTGTCTTCATGTTCCGGTGCTTAAGGATTACTAGGCAAACTAAGAAGTTACCTACCACCCCAACAATGAAGATCAAGGTGTACACCAAAGCCACGGGCAAGAAGAGATGACTCCTTTTGGGCCCACATAGGAAGGCTAAGTAATCCTCGGTGCTGTTCAGGTACCTCCTGAAGCGTTCTTCATGCAGCGCCAGATGGTTAAACCAGGAGGTATTGCTGGTCCAGGCCATCACCGGACCTTCTGAAATGCTCCACCACTGCAAGCCAGTCTTCTTTGAGTTTCTCTGTGCTAGTTTGCTCACTTTTTTTTGCAGGGGGGGCGGGGAGAGGGGTTGTCTTGCCAGACCTAGATGCACAAAGCCACTGAGAGATGTGAATGAGTGTGCTTGCCTGGCTTCGGTTGCGTGTTTGCCGTCGGAACAGCTGTTCCCCTGCGAGGAGTCCCTAAGCCAGAAAGCCCCTCCTTTCACACATATTCATTGGCTCACTAAGTGCATTAGATTATAGAGTAAGAAAAGAGGTTCCGGCTACTTGCATCAGCTCCTGTAACAGACGCGCTCACAGAATAGGAAATGTGGGATTTGGAGAGCTGGGAATCTGAGATATAGGATGAGAAGCTTGCTGCAGGATGCTTGCATTTGTCAGAGGGTGGGAAATCAGACACACACAAAAATATATTAATACTACAGACAGTTATAATCCACAAGCAGGAAAAAAAAAATCCGTCACAATTTTATTTTTCAGATCCCTGCTTATTTTTATTCTCTGTTTTCTACGACAGCAAGTACTTGGAAGCAGAGTGATCTGTAGAAAGCCAACCTGTTTTTGTAGTCATGCATGTGGAATTAGACAACTATATTGTTTCAACCTTTTTTAAAATATTGTATTTTTTTCTCCTGACATCTGGCATAGGATTTTAACTGCTCTTCTTAGTGATATCAAAATATTTTTTCCACTTCTGTTTTGTAAGGGAGCGTTGTTTCAAAGTATATACAAAATTTTCATTGACGGTTGACAAAAGGGGCTGATTGGAGGTTTGAGAGTACTGGAATCTGATCCCATGTTTTAGATAGCCTTGTTTGGAGAATTTTTCTGAAGACCATATTGTTTCAAAAACATATTCAGTGCCTCCAGGATTAAGTTTACATGAATTCTTATGAACACTTATTTCTTCCTGAATGAAAACTATTCTGCAAATGTACTTTCTGAGCCAAAGAAGGACGATGGCTGTGTCACAATAGATCATTTATCTCCTGATTAATTCTTGATTCTTTACTGAATTTCTCTAAAACAACAACAACAACAAAGGTTCAAAGTGCATGGGTGTCTTTTGAGAATCAGAAAGTTAAGCTCTTTGAAATCAAATGAGTGCAAAAGCTGGTGTAGTGTAGGGGACTTTGTCAGCCTGATGTGCAATTTGCTCAGTGCCTCTCACTAGTTCTCTCTTTTGAGTTCCTGCTCAGCTCCCCCTTGAATTGCTGTAAGATTTTACACTCCTAAACCAGGACTGTGTATTTTTAATCATCCAGAAGCAAAAGAACTGTCCTCTTGTCTGGCATCTCCAAAATCCTGACAGAAGCAAGCTTTCTGAGGAAGATGGAAGCTTCTCCACTCCAGGTGGCTTGACAGCAGATCCCACAGAAAAACTCTTCTCTTCTGAAGACAGAAAAGTCTTCAGAATTTTAGTTGCCTTAGATCCTGCCTTCTTTGCTCCTTCCCTCTTTAATTTCTGGTTTAGTTGTAGTTCAATAACCTTGAAATAAAAAAAAAAAAAAAAAGAAATACGTCTGTAGTAAACACAGACTGCCTCCAAAAATAGCAGCAGTAGGCAAAGAACAAGGGTCTGTTCCCACTGTGGCATATCCAACATGTGTAGCTCCGAGGATTTTTTGTTTTACTCTTGTGCATTCATTTAGAATATTAGCAGAATAATACGCCACATGAACTGTACTAAAAGACAGAAACATGTCTCCTGTGATAACTTTCAGACCTGCTGAAATTATCTCACACACAAACTGTCTCCATCAGAAAGAATCCACGGATTTATTCCTGCATTGCACCGAAGCATTTTGTTTAGCAGAGTGCTAGGGTTTATTGGATCAGTGAGCTACAAGGGTGCTCCTTAGACCTGTTTCTCCCTTCCTTAGTGATGCAGCTGAACAAGGTTCCTTGCATTTCAACAACATCAGAATAATGTGAATTTGATTTTGAACTACTACTGGCACAAAACGTAGGAACAGGGAAATCCTTAGGAGGGTGCCTGGTTGTGACAGGCACAGGAGGATAGGAGAGTATATCTATATGTATACCTCAGTGAGGATAGGGGAGTATATCTATAAACCAAAGACTAATTCTAGCTCTGCATGACTGGAAATACTTTATTTTTACAAAGGAGATGGAAAATAAAAATAGATTTTCCTTTTGAAAGTCTTTTTTTTCTCTGTAAAGCATGCTTCATTGGTGCTTGCTGTTCTATACTCAAAGGAAGATGGCATGTTGTATGCTAGTCACAGAAATGTGCAGTTTAAAGTAATAATGACGTAATTGATGTAATGCAATATTTACATTAATGTAATGTTTTTTATGTAATATATTTAATTGCAGTGTACTATTTGGCAACATAAAAGCCAGACAAGTTTTTTTTGGCACGCGAAGTCCCAGTGCTAGTCTGAGTGTAGCATTATCTCCTTAGGGACTGCCTATGCCCTCATGCCTGGGGTATTTCTCTTGCCACATTTACTCAGCGGAGTCTTTCCCTTATCTGATGTAAGAGCACTACGGTGCATTGCTATATTCCATTAAGGGCAGTACAGTGCACATTTAAGAACAAGTAAATTCAAGTACCTTCATGTTTCCCAAAGCCCTTGTAAGGGTACTCATTACTGACTCTATATTAGGTCAGTAAATAGTGAGCAATTTTTTTGTTTTAGGGGAAATTGAACACATTCATCAAGAGACAGAATGATAGAGGTAATCAAAAGTATAACAAATGTATAAATCCTCCGTGGGTCATGCTTACAAAGGGATATATTTTGAAGAAATATGGTCCATTATGATGGTCTAATCTGAATATTTGCTCATCTCAGAGCATAGAAATTTATTCATGCTAACACTTTTAGATATTTACATCTATGTGGTGAGGCAGAGGTTCTTCATCCAGCTTCAAATGTTCTGGCAGTGGGATTGGAAATAATATAGTTGTGCTCCTGCCATGCTGTGCCACACTAATTAATTCTGCTGATTATCTGAGATGCAGTACTGCACTGATGTGCCTGGTTGGCATCCTGGGCCTAAACTGGCCTCTCTGAGCAGCACTGGGATGTTGCTCAGGGTTTGCAAGAGAGATGCTCACTGTACACCCTTAGAAAGCCATTCTGCTTCAGTGAAAGGGTTTGAAGAGGTATGTATAGGGTTTGCCATAATCCTTGGCAAAACAGGTCCACTAATTCTTATTGCCAGCAATTACAGTCTAGCACTTCATTTCTGATTTCCATGTGCAGCCATCAGACTCTGTTGTTTCAGCAGTTTCGCCCTTTCTCCAACTTGCAGGTACTGCAGGTAGATGCAGAATCTTGTAGAAATTCTTCCTGTGGGGACTGTTATCCAGCTGGCCTGAGCTGGTTTTCCCTAACTCCTTTCTCAGAGCCCTTAGAGCTGCACATGGAGCCACCAAGCTCTGTGCACTGCGAGTTCAAGCTCAGTCTCAGTCCTTTAAGAACTTGGACCAACTATCTCTGGCCCATAGGGATGCAAAGAAGATGATGCAAATTAGAGGGCATATTACTGGTAGGCAGAAATGTTAAGCTGTACTACATTGAATATCTTAACACAATTAATAGAAAATTATCACTCGATTTCCCTTATAAATCACTGAATTATAATTAAAGTTCATTGATTGACTCTTTTTTTCTTTTTTCTTCTCTGAATTGTTTGGTTCACTGAATTAACAAGAGCGTGAGTCCATGTTTTTCTAAGTATTCAATACAACATTCAACATGCCACCAAATGCATAGATATACTTTGTATATTTTCTCCCCTGACAGGCTGGAGGAGGGAGCTGCGCTATAATAGTAGCTGGGTATGCAGCGGCCTTTCTATGCCTTATTGTAAGTCATTTTGCAATTATCTAGGCTCTTAGCAGTCAGCTTCTCCATGGCTGTGCATGATATCTGATAGTCCCCAGGATATCAATCAACACACACAAGAAGTGGATTTCATGACTACAGTAGAAATAGTCAGGAGCAAACCTCTTTGCCAGGAGCAGCTGGCAATCTACCTAGGCACTGCAGACACAGGCCACTTCAGCAGTAGAACCCATTTTACCTAACTTTTTGTAATTAAAAACAGCAAATGAGTCTATGCTAATTTTTTAGGCTTTTACTTTAGTCAGTAATGGAAAGGAGAACTTCCAGAAAGTGATTTGTTCTAAACCAGAGCACAAGATAAGTAAGAGATATGAAATGGAGGAGCTTGTTGTTTGCTGCTATTGTCTGCAGAGGGAAGGTGGATAATAAGGTTTAACAGCAAGATTATTAAAAGCCAAGATGAATTTAGACCCCATTTTTTTGCAGTCTTACCCACTGTCCCTTGAGGGCTGGCCTTTGCAGGGAACCATGTTCAGGGTTTGTCTTGGAGAAGGTGTTGGGGCAGCCAAAAACAGGGCCAGAGGGCAAGCCAGCAAGGGCAGCCCAGGGCTAACAACCACTCCCTGGTCCTCTCTTACCCGGCAGGGTGGATGTACCTACTGAGATGACTTTCAGAAACTTACTGCTTTGTTAATGATAGAAATTAGTGGGAATGGTGCCCTTTTAGTAAGCATTTTGTGTGTTGTTGGTGTGTGTGCTCATGCTTTGAAGAGCCAGTGGGCGGCATGTGTGAATTTAGTGCAGGCTTGATGGGCAAGTGAGCAGCAACAAGAGCTGAAAAAGAACACTGATGCAGAAAATCTTGTCGTACTGAGTGTGTCCATCATGGTGAAGTGACTCGGATTTATATGGGGAAAGATGAAAGGATTGTCATGGCAGAAAATGTATTGAAACTGCAAGCACAGTGCTGAATGACTCAGATTGACTGAGTCAGGAGGGATCTGATACTACAAGACTTATTTACGCAGGAAGAATCAGATTATTCAGCATCTCTGGCATTTTGCATCCTATTACGGTATTGATACTCCATTGCAGTTTCTTCTTCCTTTGATTTATACATTGCTTTGGAGAGCTCAACTCACCTGATTGTCTGACCCACAAAACACTTCTCTAGTTTCTTTTTTTTTTTTTTTTCATGATGTGATTCATCAGTATTATTTTTCAGCTCACATCCATTTGGCTCTTCTTCACCGTGGGATTTGGGCAAAGATTTTTCTCCATTAAAGTAAAAAATCCACACTATATCATAGAGTCTGTATCAGACATATGCAGTGATGAGACAGAAGGAATCACAGTGATCAGTCTTATCACATTCAAAGAAATACAAAACATTGATGCGTTGTATTATTGGAGTTTATAGAAAGTTTGCAATTTGTTATAGGAGAACTGAATCTGTCAATGAAAATGGTAAATGGGACACATGGAATTTATATAGCACCTATTTTATATAAAGGAAATAGTAAAAGAAATACTAAGAGAGTTATGGGTAACTGAACATTTCTTTGTTTCAGGATTGGTGTGGAGGTACACTTACTATAAGGATAATAAATTCTGTCTGAAAAGTTTTTCTCCTATTAGAAAACTATATATACCTTCTATTTCCCTCTGAAATGCAGTGATGTGTAATTTTATACTCTAACAAACAGCTCAGAGCTGCTTACAAAATAATAATGGAATTTACAGTAACTGGAAATGAAACCCCATTTTTTACTTTAATTTTAGAAAGAGTGTGTTTAAACTATCTAGACATGCTAAATTCTCTTGGCTCCAGTAAAATTATTCTTCTCCTTCTCATTAAGGTGACTGTTTAGCTAAAGCACTTGTCGAGAGTTTCCATTCCCTTCCTCAGCTGCTGCTCAAATTGCTCCGTAAGTTGGGTTATTGTGATCGCCTGTGTTTGTGTCACATTGAGAATCAATACTATTTGACTTGGAATTAATGAAAACATCTTTATGGAGAAGGATGTGCATAATTTGGAACATTAATATGCTGGCAGATGATGTTCTCTTCCTGCTCTTTTCTCCATTAACCTATCCCCAGGAGCTGAATCTTGGCTTAGCTAAATACAGCAAGGGGTAGTACTGTTCTTCTGAATGTCTCCTGTTACAAGGTTAGAGGCAGAAAGAAATCTCTAGACACAACAGTGATGAAAAAGATACATGCCAGAGGGATAATTTACTACAGTCTTCAAATAACCTAACAGGCCTTAGGCATGCGAAGCAAACTGGGTCAACTTATTAAAAAGCTTGTTTCAAATTGCAGTGTACACCTCAAAAACATTTTGGGGGTTTGCAGTCCGCTCAGTAGTGAGGCGATCCCAGGCAGACCTCCAAAATAAGGTAAAATAATCCATCTATGCCCTCTAGAGCTGAGGAGCAGGAGGATGGGAATGGTCACAATGCAGTGAGAACAGCTCTCCAAGGCAGCACTGGGTGTGAGGCTGGTTGGCCTGAGCCCTTCTGTGATCTGGTGGTTTTGGATTCAGCGGTTTTACTCGGCCAGTTCTCCTCTGCAAGGATTCAGTGCACTCTGTGAGTCAAGAGTCTTATTCCCAATGTTGAAGCTGAAGATGAGGCCCAGCAGCTTCCCACACAGACCCCCGCAAACAGACAAGGGAGGGATGGCTTTGCCCTCTTCATTTCAGGTTGCATGAAAACTCTGTTTGGGCGCTTCCTTACGCCATGGCCCACCAAAGCCACAGCTGCCGCAGTGGAGCTCTCTCTGTCCTTCCCCAGTGCTAACTGTACAGTGGCTGTACAAATTTGGCTTAGTCCACCTCACTGGGAGATCAATTTAGCATCCAGACTGATAGATACTTTGCCTGGCCAAGACACCTTCGTTATTTGTGCTCGTTTGCAAACGCTGATCCACAATTGGATCTGAGCTGACCCAGAACTCTATTGATTTGCTCTGACTGTACTAAATGCTAAACATATCTCTTATTGACGAACATCTGAACATGTTCTACAATACCTTTAATAAAACAAATTTCTGCTGCAGACAGAAGTGACTCAAATATGAGTCAAGTTACTATTCTTTCAATACAGCAAGCTGTATTTAAATTACAATAATATTAAATATGAAACGACATCAGAAATTAAGTAGGGAAAACACAGCTAGGAAGCCTGATGTTTTATTTTTCAATTGTTTTTAAATATCAGTGGCTAAAGATTAATATTGCTTGAAACAAGAAAAACAATCCAGCAAAGGATGAAGGAAGGAGATAAAATGGAGGAGGATAAGACCGAAAAACCTTGAAACAATAACCTTTTAGGAAGCTGAACAAAGAAAGACAGGGGGTTGGAAGTGAAAACAGAATGGCAAAATGAAATTAGGAGAAGGAAATGAACAGAGAAATACAGAAATACAGAAAAAGAAAAACATATAGGGGTAAAGACAGAGACAATGAAGAAGGAAGAGAAAAAGAAAGGAAGCAACAAGGAATTTGGAAATAAACAGGATATAGGGTCTTAGGTTAATGCAGCCCAGAAGGGACATCTGGATGCCTTTGGTCCAACCTGCTCAGAGCAGGGTCTGCTGTGCAGTCAGACCACTCAGTGCACCATGGGGCGACCTCCTCCTGGGTACTTCAGCGGCTGGCTCATGCTCTGACTGCTGCCTACCAACACCCCCAGGTCCTTTTCAACAGAGCTGCTCCCCAGCCAGCTCTACTTTAATATGCATTGGTCTGACTTCCCCAGCGTTCCCCTGAGTGGGAGCGGTTACTCCTAATATTGAGGAATGGCTCTTTACCATTGCTATTTCCAAGATAACACTGTGTATAAACCTGATTAGTCCTACATTGTTATTCATTATTCTCTCTTCAGCTGTTTGAAATGACTCAATCATCCCAGAAGAGAAAGGAAACAGTACCCACAGTGCAGATTTATGTGGTGTCTGGGAGCCTCTCTCTGGTACTCATGAGACTTCAAACTTTAAAGGCTGTTCTGAGCTTCGGTTCCTAACATTATGTTACCAGTAACAGAAGAGAAAGACTACAACACAAATTTTTGCAGCACTGGGAATGTCCTACTTAAAGCTACCTTGCCATTTCTCTGGAGGTTATAATGCATGATGAGTTGGTACTGGATAGTCTGCTAGCACTTATAAATGGACTATAGAAATCAGTCAGAACTTTTGCTCAAGGCATAAAGTTGTTCCAGGGTTAGACCTGAAGGTTTCCAGGCTCCTTGCTCCAAGCCCTGCTGATTGCCCTTGCATTGCTACAGACTTCGTCAGTAAGCCTCCTAGGTTTTTAGGGTGTTTCCCCGTAGCCAAATGTTCCAGCACCACTGCAGTGGGGCCCTTCATTTCATCCAGAGGCTATGCTTGCTTTCTTTTGTTTGATGATCACAATCTTTTGAAATGCATGGCCTTAGCAAAACCTGTTAAACAGAAGTCTCAGAGCTGACAAGCAAGAGATTTAACACAAAACAGAACTGAAAGGGAAGACATACAGGTGATATTTGGCACATCTCTCATATTTGCTAATAGTTTTATTGGGTCCCTAGAATAGTGAAGATGATCAGTCAGGCTGACAGGACTGTATGTGCCTCCAAGCTAATGGAAACACAGAGAATATGCTCGTATTTGTTAAGGTACGATGTTTAAACGATAGCTAGCAGCCAGAGAGTAAGGAAGAAGATCTACTCTTACTGGTTAGATGGAAAAAAGGTTCAAACCAGAACACAGGGCAGTAATTGGCACATCTCTGGTTCCTTTTGAGAAAGATTTATTTACAGATCTAAATGAGACTTCCTACAGTGAGTGAGCGGTTCACACTCCAGCTTTGTGCTAAATAGCTACTTTTCAGGTGAAGTGTACGGGCCTTGATTTTGTCTTCAAGATGTGAGAATCAAGGCCCATGCATTTTGCCAGTTATTCTCTGAAAAGCATTCTACAGTGCAGTGTAGATGGTGCTTTGCTGTGTTAAAAAGAATGTGTTCAGTGGGGAAAAAGCTCATCTTCCTAAGCACAACTATCCTTGCATCACTAAAAAATTTCCCATAAGATTTTCAAGTGCTTTATAGGCATGAGTGGCCCATACCATCAAAGCAAGATTGTCCCATTTTCCCAGAGAGATACAGAAAAAGTGTAAAGTTCTATGGAAATTGTAGAGATTTAAACTTTTTTGGCATTAAGCCCTGTGCTGTACCAGCCAGAGCTAACCCATTGGAGGAAGATCACAAGGCTTTTCTTACCTCTTTCTAGAAGAAATGCTATCTTTCCTTCCATCCCTTTGGGAAAGTTGTGTAGATTCTCCTTTGAAAGACATCACATTTTTCTCTGACGACAATTGCAATAATGTCAAGAGCCCTGGAGTACTTCAAGGTCCATCTGAATCTGCTGTATGATATTTTGAAAGTTTTTAGATTGCTACCAGATTTTGTACACATTAATTTGAAGGCTCTTTCTTCAGACCTTGTACATATTTATACTGAAGTGGGCACTATTTAATGTGCTTTTGGCATTTTTAAAATACAGGCCATGGAAGGTGTTCTCTCACTGTTTCTTCACACTAAATAAAAGGGTGAAAATAGGCAATTATGCAGCTTCTGTACTCACAGCTATGCTGTTGTAGAAAAGAAGCTGATGTAGTTTTCTTATAGCTAGACTTCTAAGATATGAAGTCAACCATAAGTGGGCCTAAAAGCCCAGACTGAAAATTAAATATGCTTTTTAAAGGAAAAAGGTGATTTGAATAATGCTGTATTTCACTGAAAAGAGTGCCCAAATCTGAGGGACAAAAGGTTAAATATTGCGGAAACCTGTGAAAGCACTTCCTAAAGAGAAGAATAAAAAAACAACCAAACAAACAACCAAACAAAAAATAAACCCTAAGAAACTGAGCAGCTGAAGACACTTTTGAAACCATGTTGTTTTCTCATAGTACATACATTAATGTTGGTGAATAGATGTTTACCAAGTTAGCTGGGGGAAAAAATGTTTCTAATTTTCCACTTTCACTTGCTATTAGGTTCAGATGTGCTCTACTTTATGCTGGAACTCTCAAGCTAGAGAGCAACAAAGCCACCTCAGACAGCTCCACCAAATGAACCTGAAGAGTTGCAGCAGGACAGTAAGGAACAGGAGACTCCTTTCCCTTTCCCACTCTTGCTGGAGAAGAGTCCTTGGATATGGGGCCCATGCTGCAGCCCATCAAAGCTGTTTCCATTTCTAGCTTCAGTGGGACTGCGGTGAGAGTTGACTGGGCACAGAAGGGTATCCCTGACCCTTTCTGTTGAATAACACCAACCTCACACCTCGGTGAATACAAGTCCACATTGCTGGAGAGTGGATTGCTAAGGATTGCTGCATGTCTGTGCCACTCCTGAGCACAACTGGATCAATCACTGGTAATACTTCATCCTTTTCAAAGCATGGAGACATTTCCTTTTTACCTGCTTCATCTTCCTTTGCTGTTCTCTTGCCAAAACTTCATGGCGGCTTTCAAACTCCTTTGCTCCTGACCCTGTCCTCAGACAATTCATGTTGAACTAATTGATCCTGCCACTAGTTGCTCCATCTTAAGCTCACAAATGGCCATGTAGAAGTTAAATAATGAAATCCTTGGTAAGAATCAAGTTTAGTTACAAGCTTTTGGTTAAAACTGTTTTTTTGGGTGAAGTTATGTTATGATGAAAACCCGGGGGTTTGCACCTTACAAGATTCTGCTGATTTTGATGAAACTCATCCCCTTGAGAAAAAATCTGAAAGTAAAATGTAATCTTCTTTGGAAATGTCAAAATAAAGTTTTAATATGAAAATATTCTTTGTGCTTTTTCATTTATATTAGTTTGAATATTTCTATATTATTTTGAGGTCTGTCATAAATACTGCTTGATAGGCTTTGTTAGGAACATGTCAAGATACAGTGTGAAATACAGACTGACATAACATGACATTTATATATTCCTTTACCTTTTAAAATAAGTTTTAACTACACTTCTGAGTTGAGACCGAACCAGAAAAGTAACACAAAGTCTGTCAGAGTGTTTCTCATTTGATCGAGAAGACAAGAGCATCACTGAAAGTATCACCCAGGGAATAGGTGTTGTCAGTAGCCCAGTGATGGGCTTGGAGTATTCCTAATTTGATATGTTCTTAGTAATAGATAGAAAAATGTATTATTTAATAAAAATGAATGGATTTTTAGACATTTTTCACTCAGCAAAAGATTTCAAGATTTCATCTATTCCTCCCAATTCAGAAAGAAAACAGGTCTTTAAGCATTAGTGTTTCCAGTGAACCCAAAGTGCTGACAAATTCTAATAACCATCCATTTTCTTTACTCAGATCAATTATGTGTGCATCTGACATCTGAAAAGTTCCACAGCCACCTTCGCAAATAGGATCCGGAGACTTTAGGTAGGCAAGATCACATTTACATACAGAGCAGACAAGCTTTGAAGGGGTGCAGCATCAGACACTTCATTTTCATGCAAAACAGACAAGCTGTGAGGCAGGGCCTCAATTACGCACATAAGAGAGGGCAGGAAAGGCAAGTCTCGATTCAGAGATAACCTGTTAAATTGTTAACAAGATCTATTAGGGACTTTTATATGTGTGCACTTATACGTGTCTACACAGAGGGGCAACCTCTCTATAAAGGGTAGATATGAAACTATATATTTTCTTTTGCATGGATTATCCTAGTTCTAAGCCTTCCATAAATGAAAAAAATAAATATATAGATAACTTCAACAATATTGCAAGGAATATTAGTCTATATTTAGAAAGACAAACTGTGTCTCATGCTTCTGACACTTGTTTTAAAGCTACTATATGACTCTAAAAAGGTTAAGATATTGGTGTTGTTTGAAACCAAACGCCTTTTATTTACTGTCTGCATTTCTATTACATTTTCAAGTGCATGAGAAGAAAAGCAATACTCTCTGACGTTGCTTGAAGTCATGTAAATACAAATACTTTCCCCCTTAATAGATTTTTCCAGCTCAGTGGGATCCTGGCTGAAAATTTTGGAATAGTTTTGCAGTTCTCTATAGGAAATAGCTGGGGATAGTATATCATAGTATCCCAAAGTAGTGAGGGGAAGGGAAGGGAAGGGAAGGGAAGGGAAGGGAAGGGAAGGGAAGGGAAAGGAAGGGAAGGGAAGGGAAGGGAAGGGAAGGGAAGGGAAGGGAAGGGAAGGGAAGGGAAGGGAAGGGAAGGGAAGGGAAGGGAAGGGAAGGGAAGGGAAGGGAAGGGAAGGGAAGGGAAGGGAAGGGAAGGGAAGGGAAGGGAAGGGAAGGGAAGGGAAGGGAAGGGAAGGGAAGGGAAGGGAGGGGAGGGGAGGGGAGGGGAAGGGAAGACACAATGCATTAGACTTCAGTAGGTAATTTATTCAATCCATATTTTTTTTCAGTAGAAAGAGAATGGTTATCAGAAAATGTCAAGTTGCTGTACTCAAAACCTTTCATGGGAATGCACTCATTTCAAATAATTATTGGGTGAAGATTTCTCTGTTTCAGGGTGGGGTTCTAAGAAGCACATTGAAGTACTTTGTTCCTTTCCAAGAACAGTCAACAGCCCAGTGCTCTGGGTATTACCCCAAGCTTATGAGAGATCATATTCAAATCCCCGTTCCCACACATTTTTGAAATTAATTCCACAGTAGCCAAAAGTCTGGCACTTCAACTCCTTCTGTGGTGAGCAGATTGAGACATCTGATCCAGAGCTGTCAGAGCAGAGGTTTGAGCCTGGCCTGGATGTGCCATCATGCTGAGCGAGCACCTACCCAGGAGCGAGTACCCACACATATAAATGTGTTTTCTCAAGGTAACATTCAGATAGTCTTTGTTTTAAATAAAACCAGATCCTAAAGTATTAATGTGGTAGCAGAGACATTTCTTCTCAATGTCTGAAAATTATTTCAGAAGGTAGCTAACATTCAGTGAAATTCTGGTGAGGATACATACCCACCAAACACAAGCAAATACAGAAAACGGAGATAGCTTTGAAATTTTTCCAAAGAGCAAGTAAAAACTATTTTTCCTCCTTTATTCTCCCTTATATGACAAACAAATGACATTAATAATGACAAATGAAATGTAAAAACTTCTGTGACTTGCCTAGGGCTGGAAACCGGGTCAGTAATTCAACTACTATAAGAATACAATGTTTATGGTTCCCAGCTGCCTCTTTGCTTCCCTAGATTGCATTATTTGTTTCCCTGGTATGCTGAAAATGCCCTAAAGTATAAAGAGGAACTTTTAAGAACTACATGTGATTACATAATGACAAAAATGGGATTGTTTGAAATAATTTTTAAATGACTAAATGAGCTATAGATAAAAATTATCTCCTAATTTTGCTGATAGAGTGTGATAGTTCAGAAACATACCTTCAGTAATGAAACTGCTGCAGCTTAGAAAGGGAAAATGTAATCATTTTTGCAAAGATAAAGTTAGACAGTTTAAAGTAAATTAAAAAATCAGTGACATCTAATTTACTACAGCTTTACACACACACAAAACAAATCATTAAAATTTATATACATATATATAATATATATTGCATATTTAGTTATATATTCAAGTAGTTTTATTTGGAAATTTAGCTTAAACAATGAAATGCATTAATACCTGATATCTATATACTTTTCAGCAGAGCTGTTCCCATTTTTATAAGCACTTATTATCATAATAACTCTAATACAGCAGGAAAATAAAAGTCAAATTCAAAAAAATATACTTGCACATGTTTCAAGATGCTTGCTCACTTAAAAGTCAGGATTATATTTAAGACTCTTTTGTAATCTATGTATAGTTCAGGATGCAGGTTTCTAGAAAGAGAAAGAAAAAGCAAGAGAAGCCCAGCAAAAAGGAAGTGATAAATAATCAAACTTCTGCAGACCTGACTTTGATTTGTTTTTTCCTATAAGTATATTCAGGAGCTGATTACTTCTGCTTTCTCAGTGACAAGTACTTCAAGTGAATCTATTTATCTCCTTATTATAGCAAAACCAACAAAAACAAATATCAAAGCCAAACAGGACTGTCTTTATGAATAATCACAAATGACTTAACTGCATTCTGAAAATGTTAGTAACAGGATAGGACATACAAAAGAGGCAGAAACAGTCACCAGAATGAAGAGTGCTGCACAAAATATTGATTATGTCCCCTTGCAGATATGCATTCCGGACTAATAAATATGTAAGGATGGGAAAGGGAGTGGTGGAAGAAGAACGACATAATCAGGTGAAAAATTAATCCTGGGTAAACTGCCTAAACTAAAGCATCAGAAATCACAACCTTCTCACTGAAGAAGAGTAGGCAATCAGTCATAAAGATGAAAATCTCAGTTTTACAGTATTTGACAAAAACACTATTGATTTGCTATGAAAGCTATGAAAGTTGTGATATAGAGGTGTTACGCAGAAGGCATCCCTGATTTTCTGTGTGTGTGTGTTGAAGAGGAAGGGAATTTGTTTTTTCACTACCCACAGGTAGCCAGAAATATTACAGGAAACTAAGGGGCTCTCACATCTGCAAAAAGAATGTTGTTACATCTTCCTTCCACCCCTCTCTACCTATGCTATGTGCCTCCAACATCATTTGGCTCCCTTAGAGCACCTCCTTCCCCTCCAATCCTTGCTCATGTCCTGATTTCCCTTTTCTACTATCTTTTAATTCTCTCGGCCAAAATAGAAATCTTACTAACATCCTACCAACATAACTTGAGTCCATACTCTCATGTCTCAGTGCAGGATACCCATCTTCTCAGCAGGATAGGGAAGAAATGCAGAGAAAGCTCTGTTTAAACTCTGGGGACACGAGGATGGCTGGATGCCCTGCTGTAGCTTTTTGCTGCTTCTCCAGTTGCTGAAATCTGCAGTAGTGCAGTGTCTGACTGCTCTGAAGCCATCCATTCCAGATTAACCTTTTTTTTTCTGTGTGTTTGCCTGACATCTGCACAGCTTCTCGTTTTCAGGTGTTCCTAGAAATCAAATAACACCTGCCATAAAAAGTATATTAAATACATTTGCTATACCAACATTGATATTCATCTCCCATCAGCCTTGCCTGATGTATTTGTGTATGTTTGTGTCTGTGTGTGTAAATCATGCTATAAACCTGAGGGGATTAAAATGATCAATCTATTTCTTTTGACACCAGAGAAAATGGAGCTAAGGACTGAAGGTGCTGATCCATCAATGCTAAAAAATAATATTTGAACCCTTCTTCCTTCAGAGCTGACCTTTTCCTCACCTTCTGAGCACGCATCTCTCACTTGCTTGTTTTTCTGTAGATTTCTTCCATGATTTAATAGCTTTGACAGAAGAATACATGTAGTGTTTATTATCAAAATGTCTTGGAAATGCAGATCAGCATGCCCAGAGCAGAAGTAGTTTGTTTGCTACTTAATGGCAAAGTGGTCGAATTCTAAAAAGGGCACTGATGTTATTATTTAAAGACAAGAGGAAAATAGGCAGTGAAGAGAACCGACCTATTAGAAATTCAGCACTGTCTACAAGATAGTAATAACCTTCTGCCATGGTAGAGAAATAGAGGTAGTTAATGCCTTTAAACTCAGTTAGAAACAGCATTCATTTCTTTCCTTTCTTGACACTGTTTGTCTCTGAAAAGGCAAAACAAGTGTCTGTAATTGTCAGCAAAATGCCATCTCTGCCTGGGTAATGTAGTGGTTCCTCAGCTTTTTGTAAAGAAAGGATTTCCCAAGTTTTCTGGGGAAGAATAAATAAATAAATAAAAATTGTGCTGCATGTATAGACATCATAATATGTTCCCCAAAGCAGGTTTCCCATGCTGTCCTCTCCAGGGGCAGGTCAGGCCATGGGCAGAGGCAGGATCACAGCCTAGACAGACCATGGTGTGACCTGGCTGGGTAGATGCTATTTGCTAGACAGATAAATAGAATATATAAATATAAATATAAATATAAATATATATAATCCTAAAAAGAAATATGAGAGCTTTTGAGAAATTAAATCTTTGCATGCATTTTGCCTAAAGTTTTATTAGTTTCTTATTGCAGAAAGTACTCTTGGGAACTGTGCCTCAATCTCATATAATCTTACAAATAAGGACCATTACTGTTCAGCAAATTTCTCCCTCTGGTGGAGATTGTGTTATAAACAGAAGATAATCTTTCTGTAGCCACAAAACTAAGGCTTGGAAATCCCAGTGCTTGGACATGAGTTTCTCTGAATGGGCCACCCAGTATGAGGCTGTACACTTAACCCAGAAGCAGAGAGTTCTGCAGCTTCTGTGCATACAAACATTGCGAATATGCTTTCTTAATGATCTCCAAGAATGTAAGCCTCATCTTCCCACCACAACTGGTGCCCCCCCAAAAAATAAAAATAAAAAGAGAAACTGTCTTTCTACTCAGAAAATAGGAACAATGCAAAAAAATTTCTCTTTCATCAAGGTCTCTTTAATTTTGTCTGGAGCAAAGTGGTGTTCTGCTTAGGTGTTGGGGCACAACTTCAATTCTACCACCTTGGGACAATTTAAACTACACGGAGGAGCAATACAAGGACATGTTGCAGTGTCCAGAAGGGCTGATAACAACCTGAAGAGGGTAGCACAGCGAGGACTATGCCTAGGAGCCTGGTTAGCACTATGAGCCAGCTGCTCCTTCATGGCCATGATCTTTTCGATGGAGCAAGGTGCCTGCCCTGCTATGGTTCGTGGGATGTGTTTCAAAGTTGTCAATTGCTTGGCAGGATACATAGCTGCTATTTGGGCCATTTAGCAGACATCTCATCATCCAGTATTTCAAAATGGGGCCATTTTGTAGGAGGCATTTGTGAAATAGCACATTTGTGCAATCAGAAGGAAATGGGGCTCATTTCAAATGTCCCCCTTCACTACAGCTCTCATCAGCATAGTAGCAGAGCAACTTGCAATCTTCAAGGCCAATAGGCAGGCATGTAGATTTTCCTAGTGAGGTATGCCAGAGGATGTGCTACAGCATCTCAGATGCCTTTGGCTTGCAACATTTATCTACACGTGTCCACAGTCGTGTTTCACAGAATGAAGGTTTCACTGCACATGCACAGATCCAGAAACCTCTTGCAGTGCTTCCTGCTGGCAGAGGATCTGCCTTGCTGCTGATAACTCCTTACCACCCAGAAAGGAGCAGGGGGGTTTGGGACTAATGTTCTGGACATAGGTCCATTTTTTCAATATATTCCTAAGTGACAAGCACTGTGCACATCCCTATAAATGGTGGGGCTTTAGTAATTTCTTAACCTGCAGTATAAAATGGCTTTTCATATAAAAATGAAAAAAAAATAAAAAAATCATTGTTACCACTTGTCATTACACGTATCATTTAACATCAACTTCCATCCCCAAATTGCAGCTAATTATAGAGATAAGGAAGAGGAAAAAGAAGGAAGAATAAAGACTACAGTCTTGAAGAAGAGTTTTCCAGCAATTCTTTAGAAGTAGAAATAAGGATGTCAGTTGCACAGTTTCGCCTTCTTTGAATTTTTTTGTCTAGGTGAGTCTAAGTAATCAACTCTCATAACATTCATAAACTCTCTGGGAATGAATTTCAGCCTTGTGAGTTCATACTGTGAGAAAAATACCATAAATAAGCTCCCAGGATAATGATTTGTTTCCACAGAGGGCCAGACCATGGGGAAATGTCATAAAATGAGATGAAGATGCGGCCTGGACTCTAACAGGCAGATAATTCTCCCAAATTGGCTCTCTGTGCCATCAAACAATAACTTCAGATGCTGTTCAAATATGACAGTATTGATCTGGCCAGTGCTAATCCCCCAAATCCGTTCTTCAATTGAATATTGCTTGACAGCTTAGTGGCTCCAAGTCATTTCTCGGCAAGGGAGACTCAACAAATGATTGTTTCATTGCAGCAAGGTAAAATATATTGAATTATTCATGGGTTAGTCTATCTGAAACCCGCATGGCTGTGGCAGCCGCAGAGTGCCTGGAAGCCATCCCGACATCCATGCCTTCCCTTACACCCATGTGTCTCTCCCCTAATGCCAGGCCAGTAACCCAGTCCCTGCCGTGGCAGCTCTGGGGAATGTTTGCATAGATAACCAGTAAACCCTGCCGATGGGGCAAGTGGGAATTATTCAGCTTGTCACCAGGACCAGAGTTACGCTGGGGCATACTGGTGGCCTGACAGAGCTCCTTGAGGGTGTTGCATAAGGGAAGGGACAAAACATCAGCTCTGAGGTTCACCCCAGTGGGGAGGGTGCAGGGGAGCCAGCCAGCCTCCCCACAAAACACACCAGGGTCTTCGCACACTGCCACGTCCAGAGTGACAAGGGCACTGGGCGAGGGAGTCCAAAAAAACACAGATTAATGCTTGTGAACCTTCCACACCCAGCAAAAGGAGCAGTCCAGATCCACTGCAATGCAACTTTCATTAGTTTTGCTTTTCTTGGTGCTACCCTTTTTGCACGGAATACCACAGGTTTTTGTAGTTTATTGATTATTACTTTTATGGGAGAAAATATTTTTATTTGAATACTCCTGAAATGTTCAAATGACATTAGACAAATTCATTTAAGGTGGTGTTGCAATTCTGTAGTTAAAGATGAATCATCATAGTTTATCATCAAGATAGTTTTAAGCAATAAAAACCTGTTTTTGTGACTTATTTTAATTTCTGGTGGGTCATTTGCAGTTCTACTATATTTCTTAAGAACTTTTCATACAGTATCCTGCTAGCACACATGACAACTTGTAATGATTTGCAGAGGTGGATTTTTTATTCAAGGAGCTTTTTACTTTCCTGTGATATCCAATAATTACTGGAGGGAAAAGAGATTTTAAAAATAGGGTTTCAAAAGTTATTTTCTTATTCCTGATTCAATAGACACATGATTTTATATTCATTTTGTGGGATATCTGTGGATTTATTTATTGAGCTGGTTGTTCTGAAGTGATTGTACAATCAAATTATCTTAACATGACAGCTGGGAGGGTTCTTCCAGTGAATTTGTATCCCACACAGCACTGAAAATGAAGGCTTTCCTAGGAATATTCACTTCACTTTATTTGAATTGCTTAAGTGCATTTCAATGGCCTTTCATTCCACTTAACCTCGCTCTATTATCAGTGTGGTAAGCTCCCTTCAAATGCAGTACTTAACCTCTTTGGGGTAGGTTTCAATTAGAACCAATATTGACCTTCTTCTGTAGTGACCACTGTGTTTTTGGAGCTGGTGCGATTCTTTTTATTGTTTTTATTGTTTTTATTGTAAATGAATGGATAAATTGCTAGACAGGGAATATATTGTGTAATAATCTAACACAGAAAGCCACTTAAATAGTAAGCACTACAAAATGCAGTTAGTTCTGATGTTTTTGTTCCATAGACAACCTACAGCATACAAATATAGCAAGACCAAAGTATAATCATTGAACTAGAGATGGGTGGGAATGAGTCCATCTTACAAATAAGCAACGTTTGTCTAATATTTATCTCCCAAATATTTCTCATCTCTTAGACGTAAAGTATAATCAGGAATAGCTACCAGGAATAATTGCAACATTTACTTATTCTTAAAAACCTCCATTGCTGAAGTATCCCAAATGTTCCTTGTCTAAAGCTCGAATTTCCTTAATCAGATCTTTTTTCTTAATATCTCCATTATCTTAATATCTCCAATATCTCTTAATATCTCTTTTGCTTCCAATTAAGCTCCATATCTGTGAACATGGAGAAGTGCAGATCACTGCTCATGTGATGATAACCCTCCATGCACATTGAGGCTTATCAGATTTTCCCTGTCACTTTCCTTTTGTGGAAGAAATAAATTGATCTCTGTCAACTTTCTGTTATAATGTGTCTTTCCCAAAACTCTATTATTTTTCATTTTATAGCCTTTAGCTGTTAATAGCTGTTCTGTAATTATTGCAATTTACTGACTGCTTCCTGGTAATCACCCCCTGATATATTAATAGAGGGCAGTTAAGTACACTCTTAATTAAAATTTTAATAATATTGCAGAAGACTTTTTGTGGACAGCAATATCAGAGTAGAAAACATTGCAATTTCAGCCACTTTTTTTTTTTTTTTCAGTGGTTTATGGATGAACTTTCATGCCTAAATATTAACCATGAAATGAATCTGATGTTATACAGTTAACAGGTTAAGGAATTCTGAGCTTAACAACAACACATACTGAAACAGAAAAAGCCTGGGAAGAGTGTAAGCTTTATCTCCTTGTACTGGAGTGGCAATTTTACCAAGCAACAAATTTATCTTGGAATTTCTAGATTGCTGGAAATTCTGAAGTGTTGGCTTCAGAATAGAAAAGAAGGAAAAATAAAATAGTTCTTTTTGTTGATCTGATCTAGTTACAGCCACACATAACCTTGGGGCTTCAGTGTTCTCTCTCACTTGAGGTTGACTTCATTTGGTAGGATAGCACACAAACCAACTCAAATCCAAGTATCTGAAAAAAAATATAAAAATAAAAAGACAAAAATGATCAGAAGTCCTGGGGTTAGTCTTGTTATTTTTGTCTGATGTTGTTTTAACTTAGATGGCTCTACTCAGCTCATTCCTCAAACATTATAGAAAGTCCTAAGAAGTAAAGGATTGGCTCTACAGTCATTGCAAGGACGTCTGTAGCCTTAAAGACAAGGACACTTGAGGAGAGGTAACGAGCTATAGGATTTTCTGATTAACCATTTATTACAGTGGAAACCCCAGGAAGAAAAATCCTTTTGTGATGGCAATGACTAAGGTGTAGGAATCAGTAGGAAATTGTCACTTGTCTAGTAGGTACATAGATAATATTGTTCACTTTCACAGACTACCCAGAGATCATGGCACGGATTTGGCATGGATGATGTCTACCCTCCCATTCATCATGGACGTATCATTGAGAGTTTGGATATTTCCTTGTTTCCATCTGTAATGCACAACAAAGAGTATCTATCAATCTCTGTATCCTGGCACTTCACTCTACAGAGGTAAGATAACTTACCTTAAAGAGGTAAGGATATTGGGGCCCTAGTGAAAGCATTGGTAACCATCTTCAGTTTGTTTTGCAAATCTTACTTGGTTCCCAAGAGCCTGGGATTCCAACTTAAAATTAAAAAAAAAAAAAAAAAAAAAAGCCAGGGGAACAACAGTCTTTTTTTAGAGTTGAAAACATTTGTAAATTCCTACAAAAGTCTTCTATCAAAATCTTTACGCACTACACCTTTCTGGGAACTGTGCTGCCTCAGCCTTTGGTTGAACTCTACTGACCTTTCCATTTATTAAGCTTCCCTGGAGAATTTCTCCAGGAGGAATAGCAGAGAAAAATACATGACTATTCCCTGACTGTCTTAAGATGAAAACAAAATGTGCCTTAAGCTGCAACTAAATGCATTATTTTAGAAACCACGCTGCAGCTTGACACTGGCAAACAGTTGAGAAGAAGTCCAGGCAATGACAGCCCTGCGGCGTGGGGCTGGGATCGGCCGGACCTGGCAGTAGCGCTCTGCTCTGCCAGCTGCATGGCGAGCACCGCGCTGGGCACTGAGCTGCATCACGCTGCTGGAACCACACCAGAGCGAGCCTCGGGCAACCAAAGGAGAAATTAAGTGTTAATGAGCAGACTGCCCTGAATCACTGCTTCAAACAGACTGGAAATCTGGCCAGCCAGCCCTCCCGGGTGCGCACAGCGGGGTGAGCAAGAGCAAGACGGAGATGCTTGTGGTGCAGGGAGGAACACCGAAAGGGCTGTAACGGGTTTTAGGGTATCCTTTCCATCCTGGAATTCACTGTACAATTTTTAATGGCACGGAAATTTTATTGAAAAAAAAGCAAAATGTTCCAGACAGTGAATTATTAGGGAAATATCTGCTAATTGTGCAGCCACTGTGAAATGGGTGTTTCCAGATGAGACAGTGCCCTACAGCCAACAGAGTGAGTCTGTTTATAGCGCAATTGCCATTTCAGGAAATGTTAGCTGGGCTGCTGCTGAGAAGTTCAGGCTTTTCTGTCAGCAAATCTTTTTTTCTCCCTGAACTTTGCTGTTGTACTAAATTGTGGTGCTGAATCTGAAGAAAATTCTCCTGGCATTACATATATGCATTGAAAATTTGTCTTCCACTCTGTAATTTCTTGATCAATCTGTGGTAGTTCTGGCAGAAGGAAAACAGGATATCATAAAGCCACGGTGATTCAGAGTTAGTATACAGTGAACACAATTTCTTTTTCAAGTACAACACCCCCAGATTTACCATGCAACACAGGGTAGATTACTGCCTGAACTGCTAATAAACATTGCCCTATCACAAAGATAAATATCTACCATTAGAGCTAAATCATACAGTGTGTCTTGCTGAAAAAGTAATCCCATTAATCTAGCTGGTCTTCTCACCTTTAGTGGACATGCATACTGACAGACTAACAATTATCATTGCTTTAAAAGATGTACAAATATGGTTTTGTTTGCTTCAAACTGAAATATGTATTTTTTTCTCACTAAAAACAACAACAACAAAAAAGAGTTTTTTCCTTATTTTCTAATTTTGAGATTTAGAAAACAAACAGTGGGAACTAAAGGCCAGACATCAACTCCATTCCACAGCTAGTGGGAGCAGTTCTTTTCTTCAAGTCAATAACTCACCACAGAAGGCACTTTCTTATCCCAGCTCAATTCCCACATCTTTCTGAGCCATTCTGACCAATGCCTCCTGCTTCCACAACCTTTGAAGTATTTCTTAATGAGGTTTTTCCAGCCTAACCTGCTGGAAGTCTCCCACTTTCCACAGACTATTGCAATATTATTTACAGTATGAGTAGGTAGGTGCTCCCAACAATATAACCCTGTCGAGCAGATGTTTTCCTTCTTTGACTGTACAGACAAAAATTCTTTAGAAGGAAAAAATACATATATATTTATCTATTTAAATTAATAAGTTAGGGAACAACCCCCCCCCCTTTTTTTTAAGGTTTTCTTAGGTGTAAGGTTCTCAGTTTATCACAAAACAACCCCCAAAATTTCAGATCTTCTTTTCCTTTCCAGAAAGAGGAAAAACAAACTCTGAGGCTATAGAGATGGACTTGTTCATGGTCAGGGATCTGGTAATAACAGACCCATTCCTGAATGTCTAAAACACCATCTGCTTCTCTTTCCCCACTTTATTCTCACACTGATACAGAAGATTCATCTTTCTGTTTTTTTTTGTTGTTGTTGTTTGTTTGTTTGTTTGCTGTTTGTTGGTTTGTTTTCCAGAGCTTTCAGTCAGGCTGTCATTTCATCTTGCTTCTCACATCTCCTAGAGCTGAACATTTTGGGCCATAGAGATGCTGTCTCATGGCCAGTTCAGACCTGAGCATGATTTTCTCCTGTTCTGGAACCTTACAGTCATTTTTACCTTATTCATTTTAAAACAAATGGACATTTGGCTTTCAAACTAAAATTTTCTAGCTCACATCTTTCTTAGCTAGGCAATATCAGCACAGAATGATGACTATATTAGCAGCAAAGTAAACTCTGTATTTCTTAGAAGAAATATCTTCTTTTTAAGGTTTTCCCCTAAGATGCCAAAGTTGCTGGTGGAGAAACACTTGAAAGATTTTCTGTTAGAAAAATGGAAATGGAAATTATTTGATGTCTTCATAAGTCACAAACCCATGACTGCAATGGGGCTGTTCAGAACTTCTCAGCAAACCTCCTACATTTACCTTAGGACCGTGGATTATTTTTAGTGATGAAAGTGATGCAGAAAGGGGCAGAAGATGCTGCCCGGGTTTTCTGCAAGCAAGAGATAAGTTCAGGTATTGTATTCACAGCATAGCTGAAATAAACCTTAATTTTCCACAAAACCTGATTTTGCTAATTTCAGAGTATGAAGAATCACAACAGGTAGCTCAGCCAGTCTAGCTTGGTTCAACATAAGCATGGAAAATTGCTAATACTTTCAACCCACATTGAAGAAAACAATTGCCTGAATTGTCTGGGGATACTTTGGCTTTTTCTTTCCCCTGCAGCAGTCTTGTGGGCTATCTGGGTTTTCTGATTGTTTCTCACCATTCCTGCTAAGACATTCGACTCTTTCTCTCTTCTTTTTGGATATCACTTGAAAAGTAGTAGCTTTTAAAAATTGTGTTTCAAGCAATTGCCTTTCTGTAAGGCAGAGAACAGCAAGGCTATTGTGCAGTGGTAATGCCAGGGAGCAGATGGTGACATTGATGCCAGTTACTGAGAGGCACAAAGATCTCAGTAACTCATATCTGTGGAGATGAGTGATTTTCTACACAAAAGAAAATCTCCATATATGATCTGTTATCCTTTGACTTGTGTATATTCATTTAATTTTATCCCATATCCAACCCTTTTTCCTGTAGCTTCCTGAATCTTTTTGCAGTTATGAAATATTCATATATTGTCTTATGTCTGTCACTCATAGCTTTGTGCAGCTGGTTGGCGGAAGAAGACAAGCAAAAAGTATGGTACGGTGTATTTCAGTAACACTGACAGAAATGGTGCACAGGTGCCAGAGGAGCTGACTTAGGAAGGGCACCAAGAAACATCTGCCCCAACTCTTTCGGAAGCTGCTGTCCAGTACAAGGTGCTGCAGAAGTGAACATGCACTAATCCCTGAAACCCTCCCCAGGGAGAGGCTGGAGCCCCTTGTGGTGACACATCTGGCTCTGCCTTCTCTCCTGGAAAGAGGTGGGAAGGCTGCTGTAAGGTGACAGGGCTCAGCTGTCAGAGCCCTAATCCTGCTGTCAGTCTCGTTGCACCTCAGAAAGTGAAATGCCACATGTGAGAAACTACCTGCAAGGTAAGCAGAGCCAGACACACAATGTGCTTTCCAATAAATTTAGCTTCAAGTCATGTATTTCCTTCAAGGGGACGGAAGGGCAGGCATGTTCAATAAAACCAACACCTTGCAAAAAAGCAAAAGCATTCTTGAACTGAATTTTAGACCAATTAAAAGGGTTTAACTAGACTGGAAATGAAACATTTCATTTCAAGGTGTTCAACCTTGAAATGTAATTAGAAATTTGAATGGAGAAGTCTGTTTTGGAACAAAATTAAAAGAAAACAAACAAACAAGCAAAGAAACAGAAACACAAGAAAACAAAACTCACAGCTTTTGATGTTGAAGCAAGACCCTGCCATCTGCCAGTGAAACATCCTAGTCCTCTACTCTCTGACCACCAGGCAGCGAGGAGAGCTGGGTTACAGCATCCTAAAAATGGTGCAGAAAGATGTTCAGACATGCTTAGGATGTTAAACCATGACAGAAATGAGTCAGATCCTGATTCTTCAGTGTGAAGAAACAACTGCAAATAAATAAGACCAAATACAAAAGTTAAACATATAAAGATTAGAAAGATTTTGCTGATACTAAGCAGTGAACCCACAGTGTATCCTGAGTAGCCAGGGTTTTCAGCAGAGATCACAGATGTATTTTCAGTGCCAGTAATGAGAAGCAACAGTTGGTTAAACAATATTAAGAACTTTCTTTTGATGTGTGAGTCAGCAAGGCATAGAGTATTAACCATGTATGATCCTCATGGGCTGGCTCTCGGCTTCATCTCTTGGCGGGGAGAATAAGAGAGCACATAATTGCTGGTCCCGGCAGGGAAGCAAAGCAAAAAAGAGCTGTAGCAGCAGCAGAGCTATAGGGGTCCCAAATGTATGAGCTACTGTGCGTATACCTTCTCTGGGGGGAGCCTGCACAATCCTAGAGCATAAACAGCAACAGCTGTTTGTATCCTCATCCTGCTCCGGCTCAGAGGGAGGACTTGCTTATATCTAGGAGAAATATTGAAGAGTATCTATCCCATTTTTTACCAGATGTTTTCATGTTTTTAATATGCCAAGGTGGGGAGGGAAGGGGAAGCACAATTCTGTTTCAGCTTTTATAAAAAAACATATATTACAAAACCTTTCAGATTTCATTTCAAATTTTGGTGGGGAAGAATCATCTTGTAGGAAACAAAACCCACAAATATTGACAATCAGTACTTCCCAGAATTGACCAGGGAAGTTACAAAATCTATGAGGATCAAATGGGAAATGGCACAGCGAATAATTTAGTTTGAAATTGAATTAACACAATATTCAATTGTATCAGGTCTCAGATGGAATATCAGACAGAAATCCATCCCAGGACATCTGAATCCTGACTTTACAACTGAAACCTTTATAGACCAAATTCAACAGTTCTATGCTATTTCCTGAACTTTTCCCCAAGAAGAAATGCAATATTTGGTTGGCACTGATAGCTGCCAGGGCTTAATTCTTATCTTGCCCACATTACTTTAACAGAGACCAAAGTCTATGAATTAATTCACATTGCTCCCTCCACATTGCAGCCACTGTGTGCTCAGTTTCCTCTTCAGTGTTGTTTTGTGAAACAAATTTTATCACTCAACGTCTTGCTGCTGTCTGTGAATGCTTTCCCTTGGGCAATGCCCACTTGTGCTATTGTAGTGCCTCCTCGAACAGGACAGCCATCACCAGTCTGTCCCATAACAACAGCCCAGAATAAAACCTGTGCAAGAGGAGCCTTGACTTGCCTGCAAGTTTCCTAGAGGAGCCTCTGGCAGTGCATCTTGGAGAGGAGAGGCACGGCTTGGGTTCCACCTGGTGGCCAGGAGATTGCCTGCGATAGCCACGGGCTCCGAAATGTCCACCTCGATGGCCACAAGGACTTGCACAGACATCCAAGGACCACAGGCCCAGCTCCAGCCATGAGGATATGAGTGACACCAAGGAGGTGAATGCCCCTGATGAGACCAGTGCTGGGCACCGCCAGTGCCTGAGCAGCTGCTCTCACTGCAGCTGGGAAAGGGAAACAGGTCCATCAGTTTTCTCCAGTTAGTCCATGGTAAGCAGCTGCAGGGAAGAGACAGTTGAGGGTCGTTTGTACCTTCTCTGTCTTTTAAGGTTTGTCAGAGGTTGTCTGGAAGGACGCAATCAAGGCAGCTTGCTCCTGCCAGTTTTGCATGGCTCCCTCGCCTTTATGAGGCACCTAAGCAGAGATCCCCTTTGCAGCACAGTGATGTTCAGTGGCAACTCAGCAGGATGACCCCCGTACATCTTTCCAAAGCAGCAGTGGCTTCTCTGCTGGATACTTGCCCATCAGATCATTCCCAACACGAAATCTGGCTGCAGCGGCTGGCTCCAAGGAGGGGCTGTGGGCTGTTCATTGACAAAACTGTTGAAACTTGTTAAAACATGTGCACTTCTCCACAAAAGTAGATCCCCAGTGAATTATTGCCATGGAAAGATCTACCCTGTGGCAATGCTTGCCTAGGATGCTTCTGCAAGAATTTCCTGTCAAAGAAAAGCAACCACCAGATGTCATTGCAGGATAAATTGTTTTAAATATTACTGTTCAAAGAGCACAAAATGATTTCACTGGTTTGCCAGCAATCCCATGCAAGGTATCACTGAGACCTCAAGAAATGCCTCTTTAATCACAACAAAGCTTCCAGGGACCCCTTGCATCTATTTAATTTGTGTAATACAACAAGAGCACTAAAAAGGGGTCCAGACGTAATCCTGCTTTAGCACCTGGAAGGTGTTCTGGCATATGGTACTTCCCAAACATCTCCAGCTGTTCATTGCTACCCCCCAGCCATGTCCCACAGAATCAGAGATGAGGGACACATACCGGATCTCCATCCCTCATGTCCATGTTGTGGTACACCAACACAAAGCAGCCCCCAGTGGATGATAGACTCGAATACATTTGGCTCAAAATTGTGCACCTGAGCTCATGCTCCTTCCTGCTGACTCCAGCCGGGTGGATACTGGGCTGTTAACAGCAGCTTTCTGCACATGGTGCACCAGTGTTCATATCTTGGAGCTCCTCTGCTAAGACCTCTGCTGCTGCACTCTGTTTCTAGGCTGTGGTTTCCCCAGTAACACTGAGACCTGTAGGAAGTGAATGAGCATACATAATTATAAAACACAAAATGGGGCGCTTCTGTGCTTTGTAAGAGCTTTATTGGCTTTGCTGGCAATATTCCTCCTCCAAATGTGAGTGTGGATTACTGACCACCAGAGGTCCCTTCCAGCCGACATTTCTCTGGTTCTACTACTTCGCTCTCAGTTTGTTTTTCCCTTTTGTTTGAGGGAAGGAACTGAGAAGCTGGACTATATATTTATTTACTTTTTTTGGCAGAGAATGAGAATTTTGGTATTTAAGATTTTATGTGTTGTATTTTGGATTCCTTTGCAGGTTAAACCCTGTTAACAAATAGAGTGTCAGAAACAGCAATTACCGTTACTCACATCCAGCCATGTAAATGGATGGGGAAATGCTACTGAAGGTGTGTATGGCTGTCATGTCCAGCAATTTTTGTGTGATGGTGGGATGAGATGAGGGAAGAAAATTTTCATAATCGTACTGAATTCACAAGAAAAAAACAAAGGAACAGAAAATAAATTATTATTGGCATTGAGCTATTCTTATGGCTAAGCCTGGGGTTATGCCAGGCATAACACATGTAGGACTTCTGTTAGGTGTCACTCAAACAGATGCCAATTAGGCTGCATGTGTTAGACTTTCCTGTTTGGTTTTCACCCTTAAGACATAATTGAAGCACAGGGTTATCCTCTAGCCAATTCGGTTTTTCATAATAACTAAAAATGCCTTCATTTTGAATGTTACAGGACACACTGTTTTGTCTCCCAGAAGATCTTCCACAATGTTTGGGACAAGCCCGTGGTTCTCTCTGAATCACTTTCTCACTTGGTGCGTATGGAATTCAGTGGAGCTCTGCTGACATAAGCAGAGCATCTGTCTCTTGAACTCCAAATGTAGACCTAATAGTGACGTGTTGTGCATGTGTTGATGTGTGTTGGTTCCTTTTATCAGGAGGCAATATGTTCTATGCAATTCCTTCTTGCTGACAGTTCCCTTGCAGCTCATCACATCTACTAGAGAACTAGGATGAGGGAATGGCACCTCTTCTGAAATTTCGCAGATGGTAGCATGCCATGACATCCAAAGAATAAAAATACGTCCTCTCCATTTGAGCTGCTTTGGATCTGGCCTGGTCTTATGACATTCCTATTTGTATGCCCAAGGTGGAACCAGTTTAGAAATAAATATCACGATAAATGAATAATAGAGCCAAGATATAATTACACACACATTCAAAGAAAATTAGGATTGCAAAATTAAACACTACAAAATTAGGAAAGGTGGACCTAAATCAGCTCTTTTGGATCATACCGATGCACATCATCCTTAATTGCATGATCACATACTGTTTCTTCCACTGTCTCATCAGCTTACAGGATGGATGATGTTCACTTATTAAGCAGCTGTTCCATATTTTGTTTTCTCTTGTTTTTCAGAATGTTGCCCTGTATGTTATTTTTTGCAATGCATTACTGATTTGTTCTGAGATGAAGATTATTCCTTTTTTTTTTTTTTTTTTTTTCCTGGGATCATACAGGGAAATGACTCAGAAATCAAACAACCCTCACCTTCTTCCCTACCTTCCCTCTAAAAGTGAGTAACGTAACAACTTAAGTACCATGCTGTGAGACTGCACTCTCTCATGTCTCCCAATATTTTTCCAGTATTTCCTCATCTGTATATATCTTGATCTATATCTTGTCTCTTTGTTCAGCCTGTAAATGGCTTGGGATAAAGCATCCTTGTGCTTTGAGCTTGCTAAAACCAAACTACCCTACAGCAACATTTGGTTTTCTCATCTAACATGTATTTTTTCTCCCTTCTTCCAGGACATTCTTGAGGTTTTTCAGCAAGCTCAGAGGAGCATAGAGTTGTCAGCAGGATATTACAGTGACAGATGATTTAGAAAACTCCAGGGCTGATCAGTTTTAATGGAGTCATGCTGAGGTGCAGCAAGCATAGTGAGCCCATATCGTTCCTGCATGAAATAGAATTTCTCAAAGGACACCACGGCAGAGCCCAGAATCCACAACCTTACAGATTGGAACTGTTTTCATCTTCTTCTGTCTCTGATTTCTGCAATCATTTTGTATACCTAAATGGATTGTCCAAATTGGAAAAGACAGAAACAAACAAAACAAAACTGTTACGACCAACAAGAAAACCCTACCCTCCTGTGAATGAGGAAGGTTGGGGAACAGAGATAACAAGTAGATAGACTATCCTGTGGCTCCCTTCTGTAAGGACACATTCACATAAAGTTGCTGTTGCAAACTAATTGCCTTTGCTGAATCATTCACAGAATCATGCAGGCCACAGACTGTAATTATCATGTCATAATTATCACTTCAATAGCACAAAGAGTGCGCTCTTATCTGATATGATAAAATAGTTCAATTAATTTTAAACAGAAGGAAACACTAGTACATCCTTACAGCCTGGTCACAAAGACAAAGCAAGCTGTCAGCATTAGATTATTGATTTCATGTTCTCTCTTGGCTTTATTAATTTTCGTTCATGCATACAGTCACCATTTTTCATGCACTTAATTTGGCATAATACAGATGAAAAAGAGTAAGATTAGATATAAATTGAGGAGAGAGACAGGAATAAAGGAAAGAGAGGTAAACTATGGTTAATATTTGCAGTGGAGGTACTGGTGATTTAAGCAAGCCGGAATCTGGTCCCACTGTGAACAAAAGGTTGCAGGGTGGAAAAAGGAGAGGAATTGCTTATTGCTGTCAGTGGCAGGGCTTCTGCTTCTCTTGACAAATCAAAAGAGGTAGCTGCAAAATTAAAGCTTATATCTGAAGCAAGGGAATTCTACAAAGGAATAGAACAAAAGTACCCTTTAATGACAATGCTTCCAAATTTTTCAGCTCGATAGTTTTCATAAGCAGTTTCTTTTGGGCTTGCTCCTGCTGTGTGCTTCGGGGGCAATTGCTGTGTAGCATGTCAGAGTAATTCTCTGTAATGTTACCTGATCAGTCAATAGTGCTGTGCTTTTAAACAACATGGTGAGCCGGGGAATCTCATAGGAAACCTAATGTACAAGGTTGTGGTAAACTAATTCTTTTAGCATCAGAAAACTTTCCAATGAGTGCATTGTGTTACCATGGTTGCAAGACATTTCACTATTCCAGAACTATCGCCTGTCAGCCCTGCTCGAGAAATAATAGAAAAGTCTGAAATAAATAGTTCAGAAAGAAATTGGGGTTAAAGAGTTAAGATTAGGGTTAAATTTAGGGTCAGTGATTCTCCTGTTTTCTAATGAGAAAGGCAGAAAAAGCCTTGTATAGGAGGGAAGCTGTATTTAAGGACCACAGCAAGCAGAAGACCCCAGGATGTACCTGCACTGCAGAGCCTGCAGCTCCGGGAGGGAAGGACCATGCAGCTGTATCATGGGCTGCTTGTGTTCATGCTGTGCCAACACCAGGACTGCAATCACCTCGCTGGGTCCCTTTGGCAGCACAGAAGGTGTGGGAGGTGGTAGAGGACTGCTGTCTCCCCAGCCTCTAAAGCTGTAACTGGGGCTTCATAACAGCATGTGTCTGCATTGTGGGGCAGTTTGGGTTTCTGCAAAACCCAAGGCCTGTGCTGGGCTGGAAGGTTCCAGGGGTTTATGAAAGGCTTCTTTTTAGGGTAGGTAGGAGATTTGAATTATATAAACCAAGGAAATTCCAGTGGTGACTGCACCCACGAGATGACATTCAACAGATCATAGCCAAATTACATGATAAGCAGGGATAAATTAGGTTTGATCACAAAATCAAAAGTTAGGTTCTGCCCTGAGTTTGCAGTTTCTTTTCTTAGGTATCTCAAAAGATGAGTCAAAACCATCTGAATGCCTTTGGCAGACTCTGCTAATCAGGGTCTCAGCAAGGCTTGGTACAATAAACTTCAAGACACCCAGCATTTCCTTCAAAGCATAATGAACTTTGCGGTGGCTTGTTGTCCCTCACTCTCCATCCCAGTGCCTCACAATCTCTACTGCAATTATCCTTATAGCATATCTTAGGTGGGCCTCTTTCTCACAACAGGTTGTAGAGCAAATTAGTACAGCAATTAGGGTTTTCAGAAACCCTAGTTAAACATCTAAAGTTTTCTTTGACATACCCAGGTCTGAACGACCTAACTGAGCATACCTGAACTTCTGTAATACAGAGACTTTACTTGAATTTCCCAAAGCTCTAGTAGTTTATTGTCATTTCCACCCTAGATGTGTACCTAAAGATCTGGCGCTGTTCAAAAATAAATGGATTAGTTATGCACTTCCCTTTGAAATCTGAACTAAATTTTGCGACGAGGCAGTCAACAAAATAAAAAAGATTTATCTGAGATACCAGTCCCAGCTCTTTCTGCTGACGGAGAGTCATGTCCTGCAGTATTACACACATTGGCAGTAATTCCTCATCACTCTTCCCTTGAGGGGGAAGCTGACAAACAGCAAGGCCAAGAGCTGCCTTCAGCTAGAACACAAGCATGTGGTCTGAGGCTGCCACGGATGCCTGCCAGGCACATAGCCAATGGCGCTGAAGTTTGATGTGGCTGATTTTCAGATCATAAGAATTCTGTATTGCCGGAACGGTAAAAATAACACAGTGCCTTCTAGTTTGTACTGAGACTTCTGCAAATTTAGATTATAAGGAAATATAATAGTAAGATTCAGGAAAACACACGATTCCAAAAGCAGCTTAGGGGTTCTGCCTTTTGGTCATCTCAACAGCCAGGCTTTGCATCCAGTAGCTGGCTTCATGTTGCAAACCTTTTCCCTGTAATACAAGCTCTGAAAACTGAACTCTGCCCTCTATCAACTGACAACTTTCTTCAGCATGTCCCATATTAGAGGCAAAGAACACGGGTTATATGGTGTAACAGCATCGTAGGACTGAACATAGTTCTTGAAGGAAAACAGAGCCAGTAGTGTTTGCCATCCTCCAGGGTGATGTCAAACAGGTATCCACAAATAAATCTATAAAATCTTTGTACACAGCACAAAGAGGGAATTATTGATTGTAGCTGCCTTTGACCAACTAGAGAATCAGATAGGTGCTACAAAGAGATAAGAGGACACTAGATTGTTTGTCAGTCTGGCCATGGAAAAATTTGCCTTAGCAAAATTTCTGGGCAGTCCGAGAAGACCTAGCTAGATTTCAGTCCCTCCTGATGTTCTCCACAGTATGACACTGCTTCCCGGTCTCTTTTGCAGACACTAACAGATCTGTGCAACAGACCAGTGAGTCTTCCCTTGTGGTAATGGCCAGACAATCACCAGTGAATACTGCTGTCGGGAACCACGAGGTAAGAAATTCTATACCACATAATACGTTCTCTCTTCATCCACTCTTCTCGTGCTAGCTATATGCTCCAATAATATGAGAAAGGAGCCTCCATGGAGCTGCTCCCTAACTGACCATCATTAAAGCAGGTACAAGGGAGCATTGATCACTGGATCTGCTGGAGGAAAATAATCTACTAGGGGACAGATCTGGTGCTCTGTGCTAAACTAAACAATTTGTCTCTTGGCCTTGGACAGCCTTGAGGCTGACAACCACTAACTATGGCTGAACCACAACAGAGACCAAATAAAATAAATATTTTAGAATAAAGCCTAAGGATCCAGTTCAACAAAATAATTCAATGCATGTTTTAACTGTCGCATCAGGGTTCAGTAACAACAGCAGCTGACTCGTAGTGGTTTAAGCTAATTCACTTATTCACCCATGTAAGGTAAGCTAAGGGTGCCCCTGCACCCAGGAGATGATAGCATTCAGCTCACCTGCAGCAGCTGGCTCACTGGATATACTGCAACGTTAACTGAGTGTCCATATTCAGAAGAAAAAGCAATAGTGATGTCTGCTTCACTTTTTCTCCTTCTCGTCCATGCAATACAGAGTGCATTGTTTATTATTTTCTCCACATAGATGTCACACACCATGTGTTACCTGATTATCTCATACCCAGGGAAGTGGGTGACTCCTGATGCAAATTTTGATTACTGAGATTGCCTGCTTCTCAAAGACGACATCAAAAATTAGCAGAGAAATCTTAATCACATTATCAATTTGATCTAGTTTTAAGGACCTAGACAAAACCCAGTAGCTAAAAGCAGCAAGCAGAGATAATAAACAGAGTTTCTGCCTAGCTGTAAGAATCCACCCAATCAATTACTCCTTGGCACATCACTGCTTAGGAGTGAACATCACTTAATTAATGTAGCAAGTGCAGTTACAAAGGAATTTATGTATTTATAGAAAAATGACATTTTTTCTGAAAGTAAGGATGTAAAATGCATTAATGTATTTATGCATGCCTCGCTTACATAAAAAGAGCTTAGCGTGCTAGTTGATGTTAATAGCAAAGCTTCCACTGACTACACTGATGCATAAATTTTTGACACATGTGCACAAGTCAGGTAGTGTATTTGCATACTAAGCAGGGAATTTGAGTTCTAGCTTTCTGGGGCAGAAACTGCTTTTGATTGCGTGTGATGCATAGCACAGGGAGGTTGACAGTGCTAATCGAAAGTTAACAAGCAGGAAGGATTTGTTCTTTGAAAGCTGAAATTTCCAAGTAATCCTTCACACCTAATCCAGCTTGAGCTAAGGAATGGGAGAAGAATTTCAACTGGACTTTTGTGACCTCTTCTAAAGATTGTCAGTCAAGTTTCTGCTCTCCCAGAGAGACAGGCATAGTTCTGGCCTAGTCAGTGGCATAAATAAGGAGAGAATACTGCACAAAAGCAAATTGGAAAAAAAGTTTCATCGCATTTCTCTAAATTGACGTTTTTTTTTCTGGGTGGCTGCCAGATGCATGCCAATGCCTCTCTCGTATTGTTTGGGATTTGCTGGTTTCAGCACTAAAGTGAACAGCAACGGAAGCTTTCAGTGTGTTTGAAGATTAATTTCACATAATCGCAACAAAGCTGAAGTCAACAAGCTGAATTTAATTACTACCCTGACAGCTGGGAGGCAATTAATGCCCTTAAACTTTCGAGCGCTCCCTTGCTTGTATTTTTCCCCTTGTCTTACTCCTACTAATTAGAAACATGCTTCAGGGTACAGCTGACCATGGTGTTAAATTACCACCTTGTCATCAGAACCACAAAAACCTCCCAGTTAGGCATCACCTCTTTCACCAGATTGAGAATGAAGGCCATCTCTAAACAGTATGTACGAGCTGCAAAGCACTGCTAATACTTTTCTGTTTTAGGGTATCTCCCAACATATTTATTCTCAGGGACCTATACTGAAGGAATATCCCATTTTGACTGTGGTAGGAATATTTTTATCACCTTAGATAACCTTTTATATTCCTGTATCGAGTATTAAAGTGTAAGAAAAGCTTTACACAAGGAAATTAGTGTGCCAACAATTTAGATGAGCATATAAAGGACTTTTCCTGTCGTGCTTAATATGTCCCATCTTGTATGTGAAAGGAGTGGGGTTGCACATCTCTGGGGATAGTAAACATAAAAAGTTTCCAGTTGTAATGGCATCATTAAGAGAGGGTTGCACACCACATACAGAATCAGGACCATTGCGCTTTACGCTAGAACTGGAACAAATATGCTGATTCAAAAGACTGCAATTTGGAATTTCATCCCCAGATAAAGTTTCAGTGTATAGGTTCATTGTGAATCAGACAAACATGAACTTTTCATAGGATCAGGGATTTTAGTGTGTGTTTTTGTATTTTCAGTATTACCAAAATTAAATTCCCAAACGAAATTAACAAAATTAAAATATTTTGTTTTATTGGATTGATGTAAATATCTCTCATTTCTGTCAACATTAAACAGCGTTTTTCTGTTCCAACACCTTCACTAATGCTCTTAAAGTTGTTTATCAGCTGATGACTGTGGTGCTATGTTGAGGACTACATAGAAGTCCACAATATACATCTGCACGTACATCCAGTACATCCTATTACAGAGCCCAAAGAGGGTTCAGAAACCACTCCCCCAACAAAACATATCCCCAATGACGCAATAAAACAATGCAGAGTATCACTTTATTGAAGAAGTTAAGAATATCACAGGTAGGCTACTTCAGTTAAACAAAATATTTTATTTTGATTTTCCTCCATGGAAAAAAGAATGATAGTTCCCCAAACAGTTACATTTGTGAAATTGTGCAAAACCTGCGTTTTTAAGGGTTCAGATCAGAATACATTTGGCTTTTTTGAAAACTACCTACATTGTACAAAGAGGTCAGTGGAGTTACTGCTGGGACTGGAAGCCCTTGTGGCTTCCTTCCTGGTTGTGTTCTTGCGCTTGCTAAGCCTTGCCACTGGCAAATCCCAGCTATTTCTGTGTGTGCTCAGTCTGACTGCTGTCAGCAGAACAGAATCTGGAAAAGAAACTCTGCCCAATAGTTTTGCTTTATGTCTACATTTCAGCGAGTACTGGCAATTAATGATCTGTTGGTAAATTAACACTGCACATGGCAATTGACTGTGGTAATGAAGTTATAGAGTCTTCTTTATGGTTTATTAGTACAATAATAACCCACACTCAGCATGTAATAATGGCACACAGTTAAATTAAAGACTTGCTGATGCCTTATAAACCATTTTGAGAAACATTCTTGTAGCAATCGGTAATAGTCTTTCCTGTGAGTGCAGGCAGGCTTTGCTCTGTATTCTGTGGATATGGTTTTGTCAATATATTTTTTCTATTACTCTTACATTACTAACAAAGCAGGTCAGATAGTGGAAAAACAAATTGACTGGAGCATTCACTTCAAGTTGAACTAATTTTTAAGCACTTTGTGTGAAAAATCAGTCTTGGCTCCTTCAGACCGCATCTATTTCTTTTGCTATTATGAAATACAACACTAGAGTTGTTCATCACTTTCCTCTCAGACAGAGTCACCAGCTGAATTTTACAGTGTTTCTCAACACTTGGCAACTTGAATTGCCTGTGCAGCTTTTTTAAGATGAGCAGAGACTAAATCTATCCTCCCAAGTCAGCCAGGTGAAACATATTGTTGTGACCCAGGTGTTAAAACGAACTTCCCTCAATCTTTCTACTTCATATGTGTGACGAAGATCCTCCCTGTTCAGAGGTGAGGCCTGATCCAGATTCCCTGTCTGTTCACTATCTGATGCCAAAAGTGGCAAGGCCTTCACGCTGGGCCTGAGCTCTCTGTCCTGTGCCAGCTCAAACCACCCAGCCAAGCCTGGCATCAAAGTACTTTCAGATCTGCTTTATAGCCCCTACTGTAATACAGGAGCATTATTTCTGTCTTTCTTCTGCAGGAATGGCAAGTGCTTTCCTTTATTCAGTGTTGCAACAGAGGATTCACACAGTGAATGATCGGGCTCTTAGAGGAGCCTGTAATGGCATCTGTACACCGAATTTAACAACTGACAAAAATATCTGGAACTCTCCAGACTTGTCTCTGTGGGAAGCCAAAGCGATGCTTAGGGAAGCTATTATCTGTTTCTTTCCAGAAAAGCTGCATTTCCTTCCTCCAGCTCCCAGTGTGCAGTACTGGCCACTAGAGGACATCCCAGACCTCGGCAGCTGCTGGCCCCATTCACAAAGCCACGCTGAACACCAAGGTCCTAGTCTGCCTCAATTCAATATTAGAGCTGACTGGTTTTTACGTGAGTTGAATTTTTCTGTTTTTGTCTGACAGGACGGGTATAGGAATATGGGAGGAAAATTGTCTTTTCCCTACTCTTTACCTGTCTTGTTTGCTTAAACTGAAAACTCATTAGGGAATGGCCAAGTCTGGTGTGAGGCTTGACTGTAGGCTGAGGTATTACCCCGGTGTCTGATTCAAGATTTTCTCTTAGACAAAATACTGAGATGACACTGTAGTCAGTGTGCATAATGCACTGCCCCAACAGGAGCAAATAGTTTGTTACAGAGGAAACATCTTAATTTGGTTGCTGAAATGTTTGCTTGCAGTTCAAAAAGATGTCAGGTCATGCCCCTAAACTAAACAAAATGGCCTTCATTGTGCTGATGTAGGCATGCTCACAGGGGCCACACAGGGATTTCTGCGTCTTTCACCTGTGTTCATGAAAGAAACGCCTTGAAACTTTTTACTTTACCTTTTATAAAAACTAGACTACAGACCAGAACAGTGACCACTGCCTTCTCCTAGAAGTCACTTGAGGAGGTGGCCAACCCATAAAAATATGATGTGACTTTGGGGATGTGCATAAAATTTCACTTTAGTCAGTGCAAGGAGGCTGAATAGTGGCTCTGAGGAGCTCTCAAAACTTCTCTCCATTCACTGCAGTGGGACACTCATCTTCCTAAACTAAGGCTGCAGATACCTCACTCTACGCCCAGCCCAGTGTTTAGTGCATTTTTTTGCGTCTGCATGGAACAGACACGATCTAAAACTTCCTTTGTGATAAACATCTATAGCTCCTATATCACCTCCTGCTTGCCAGCTTTTGCAGATTCTTCACCAGGCAGTAGGTCTATTTTAATGCCAACTCTCCCTTTATTTTATCCCTTAGAAAGGCATAATCGACATTATATAAGTTCCTTGCAGCAGAAAGCTTTTCTTCTTTTGAGCACTTTTGTAATATTACCGTCTTTAAGACTGCTCCCATTAAGGAGCTTAAAATCTTCCTGAGGTCTCCAGGTTAACCTCTTAAGACTGACAGCATTTTCTAGCCACTTCTGACACTATAATTTCGTTGAATTGCCAAATTCCCCTCTCTCCTCTGTTCATACATGCACTGCAAGAAGTTTCTCAAGACATTTAGGAAATACTTGACAGGTTCTGCTGAAGCTGAATGTCCTAACGGGGGAATGGAGAAGTCAGCAGGGAAATGGAGAGTGTGCAGCTGCGTCCTGCTGTTGCAAGACAGTCTGCTCTAATTGTCATTCAGCTGCTCCTAGCTGGTCACTTCCATGCCCGGATTCAAAATGCTAATCCAGAGCGTCTCATTAATTAATGAGCTTTGCCCAGTGGGAATCTGCTTACTGGGGGGTATCTGTGCCTGAGATGAGCAGCTTCTCTAGAAATCTAATATCCTCAGCAGGAGATGCTCAGTAAACTCAAATGTGTGCACATGCACTAATTAACATGTAATAAATACACCTAGCAATGCCAGGGTTTAAAGACAGGCTCATAAATGCTGACTGGACTCAAGGAGCTGTAATGACTCCTAATGAGCAATTATGAGTGATGACTTCCTTTTTGTTTAGTGTTTTGGAAAATGCTTATCTAGTGACAGTGTGAAATAAAGACTTGCAGGAACAAATGGAACAGCTCAGTCTATGGCTCCCCTCCATCTTATAAAGGGAATGATTTATCTTGTAGCTATTTCACCAGGGCTCTTTGTGGCTTGTCCTTGCCCTGGCCCTTCTGGCTAATGGGACACTATTTCATTGGCCAGTTAGTCACCACTAGATAGCAACATCTTTCCTTCTTTTGCAGTATGGGAAGAATTCCAGCTGCATTTTGTTATGGTTCAAGTCATCCTCTCACTACCCTAAGAGGTAATCCAAGCTTTTTCACTCTATTTCCATAGAAACCACTGTCACACTCTCTTTGACCTTTATAAAAACAAGAGGTTACTGATATTACTCTCTGTTCATTTCAGAAGAACACAAATATTCATACTAAAATAACACAGAAAGCATCTGTTCCTCCTCATTTTCAGAACAGAGCCCTTGAGGTGTTCAGGGACATCAAACTGGAGAGCTGTGCAACTTCTGCTCAAAAAAAGGGAACATGGGCTGCATCCCAGGGCAGGCGGATGGATTAGAGGACCTCTTGGGATCCTTTTAATTTTAATCCATAGGGCCATAGCCAGAGCAGAACTGAGTGGTCAGAGGGTGTGAATTTAGGGGGGCTGTGGGCTCAGGAATGTGGATTACATATATTTGTAACATGCTGCTTTGGAGATTAACTGTAAGGATTAAGTCTGGGACATTCAGATTCAAAAGCACAACTCTTTTGTTCGGGAAAAACAGGCATCTGTATCTTCCATTTCTGTTTGAAGGCAGAAGGCAGCCAGCCCCACTTTTAACACAAGTTATGCAGTGGACTGGAGACAGCTCAAAACTGATTTCAGAACTTCTCTTATGTTTTAGATGAGGCAACTGAGAAGCCACTAAGATTTTCTGGTTATTGATTGCCGCGCTTAAAATACAGTGACAGATGCTCAGTGCTAAGACCTACTCCCTCTAATGAGATAGATAGAATGAAAAAAAAATGTTTGGATGTTAAAAGGGTAACATCAGCAGCATCAGCACCTCTGAGAGATCTCAAATCTGAGCATGCAACTACCTATCGCTTTGTAAAACTTTGATCTGAAGCAACATGGGTAATAAGGGAAAACAAGCTGGTTTATTTTCATTGATCACATGCCAATAAATCCTCCTCCTGTCATCTCTGGACGATTTCATCTCCATTGCTCCCTTCTCTCTCAAACTGCTCAGACATCTTCATTGAAGAAAAAGAGAGAATGCATGACACATTGTGTTTGTAGGTTACCTTTGAATTCAAACTAATTTGCAACCTGATCACACAATTTCTGAAAAACCAACACGTAACAGTGCTTGCTATCTTTTTTTTTCCAGACTGCTATAATTTTTCAGAAAAGAGAATTTATCTAGACAGGAGTCTTCCCGACACTTTAGTACAGAGTTATGGGTTTACAACAACTTGTACCAATCAAAATATGTGCTCTAAATGTTCTGTTTGCCAAATTAGCCTTGTTAACACTTAATATTTTATTGAAATCACTGGATCACTATGTCAAGGGAAGTGTTTCATTCTGTTGGCTATGGTTTGGGTGATATGTGACTGAGACAACAGCCTCGTGGATGAATTTACTCCTTCCTAATATTGCCAACACCTACTGTCCAGGAAAGCTTTTGTGCTAGAGAAAGAGCAGCTGTAGGTATTATGTCTAGCAAAAGCCAGGAAGTAGAACTACTTTTCACGGTCCTTTTCTTTCATTGCAATCAAACTCTTCTGCGTCCTGTTGCAGACAGGAATGAAAACACGTTTTCTTCTGACCAGCCTAATTCGCTATAGCAGCTCATGTTTAATTGGCTACAAATTAATAAAATAACTGCTATTTTCAAGAGACCAAATATCCACTGTCTCCAAAGGAAATATTTGGAAGGACACTTTCAGTTGTTCTAACACCAGCTTTTTTTTATTTCCACCAAAGTCTACTTCTCTTGTATGACTAATAGAAACAGAGGATGTGCAAGTACAGGATGAAAGGTCAGGCTCCAAACCTCAGCTACATCTTTATCAAGCAGAAGTAGTCTGTCATCTGTGCAGTGAGCACATCGTGGCCAAGTGACCTAAGCGCTCTGAGGGGCCCAGCAATCAGTCCAGCCACTGGGATATTTAGACTTTGGGTAATGATGCAAAGAGGCTTCATTTTCTTCCAGGAAGTTTTCCCAGCTTTTGATAGCAGTTATGAATCTTTGACTGCATCAACTATTTGCAGTCTGCCAGCAAAACCTCATAGAATGTGACTTTCATAAAGTTTCATCTCATAAGCATTACACAGGCTTATTTTGCAGTAAGAGAGATTCAGGTATGTACAAGAGAGGGGATACTGGTCTGTGCCAAACCAACTTTTAAAGGAGAAAGAACAAATGAACAGCTTGGAAGTCACTTCTCATCTCTAGGCAACTGAGACTCCCATAATGGCAGCTAGGCTCAGCTCAGACTGTAAATCAATTCTTGATTACCATATCCAGTGAGAGCATTACTACTTGGGTTACTGATGATGATAAAGTAGGTTGTTAACAATGAGCCTGGACAAAGCGAGTGATTTTAATAGTTGAAATGTTATCCTCTCTAAAGAAGTCATAATAATAATGCAATATTATTGAGCCTTTCTAGTATTAAGGCATCTGTCTGCCTAAAGCTGATAGGGCAGAGTGCATTTGAATTTCTTCTGCAGGAAAGAAATGATGAAGCTTTATAACTGTTCTCTCTCTCTCTTTTTTTTTTTCTTTGTTTCCTGAACATGGCAATAACTATATTTAGTCTCTTCTTCTTCTTCTTTTTTTTTTTTTTTTTTTGCTTTTTTCTTAAAAAAAAACTTGCTACACATGGGGACTCATTGCTACACAGGACAATACTGCCCTGCTGCTACGGATTTACTGTTTAAGTTAACACAAATGGGGGTAACCGTAAGTGCACACAGATATTTTCATATCAGAAATAATGGAAGAAGTAGCCTTAGCAAAGGCAGTTCTTTTTTTTTTCCTGCTTTGTGCTTCCTATCCATTCGTTTGTGAGAAATCGGCACCAGAATGTCCACACCAGAAGGTGTTAAGTGTTCCTACTGTAAACCAAGCACAGACATGTTCAACCATCAAAAAAGCACCAGAAACACTTCCTTTCCTTTCCTTTCCTTTCCTTTCCTTTCCTTTCCTTTCCTTTCCTTTCCTTTCCTTTCCTTTCCTTTCCTTTCCTTTCCTTTCCTTTCCTTTCCTTTCCTTTCCTTTCCTTTCCTTTCCTTTCCTTTCCTTTCCTTTCCTTTCCTTTCCTTTCCTTTCCTTTCCAAGGGGCGGAAAGTATGCAGCTTCCATAGATTTCAGTAGGATTCCTGAATGTTCAGCATGTCAGAAACAATGCAGAAAACACTGGTAAATATTGCTTATGCATATGGGTTACCTAACAGCACCTGAAATAGCACAACAGGTTTTCATAACCCTGACCTGAAACGACACTGCAAGATTTGATAACCCATGCTCTGAAGCACAGCAGCACTGATATTAATACATTTCTCAGACACAGGTTGTGGATGACTCAGGAGACTGAACACATCTAATCTCGAGGTCATTGGATTTAAATCCCAATGACTCCTGAATCTAATAACAGCACAAAATGTAGCTCTAACCATCCCAGGCAGGTTAATTTGGAAGGGACAACCTGCTTATCAGGCTTTCCACCTGCCCAAAGTATATCTATTTATTTATTTATCTATTTATTTTTAATAATGTTGCATGCTTCGTAGCCACAGACCTAGAGTATCAGAAACATGATTGAACTATTCATGTGAGAACATGATTTAAATGCTGATTGGGCTGCACCCAGAAAGATATTGCCTGGATCTTTACAAACGAGAGGGCTAGTTAATGTTAATGTATGCAACTACTTATCCAGCCATCTAATCTGATCTGCTTTGGAACTTAACACAACCTCCATCATCAGACTGAGTGACTTTTGTTTAATCAACTCCTACTGCTTAATGAGTGGGGTGATTAGCATACAAGCAGGGTGTTAGCATACAAGATGTGTAGTATGTCCAGTGTTAGTGGAGGACAACACCTAACAGAACTCCTTCCTACTTTTCTCCCTTTCCTAAAATGAGGGGTTTCCCATATGCTAAGCATAATCCCCAATCCACTATCAATTAGCTTGCTATTAGAAAATCATTATGGGATTGCTGTATCTAGTAACTCACAGGAGCAGATCAAGCCTAGAATATGAACATACTTGGTTATAAAATATAGGTATATTGCCCCCTCCCCCCCCCGATAACAACTGAAGCACCCTCACGTCTACCCCAGTCAGATGCCTCTGCCTATCAAGATTTGAACAAATTCACCCATCTCTTCTGCAGGTATCTACTTTTCTCTGAACAACTACGTTATAGGAATGTGCTGCTAAGTAAAACATCAACATGCTTGCAGGAGTTGTTTCATGTTGCCCACTGCACAGAACTGTTCAGTAATCACCTGCATAATTAAGATTATGTGCAAGACAGAGTGACTTTTCCAAGTCATCAGTGCACACTCAGGATAGGGATAGCTGGATGGGTAGATGATACTGAACAGAATGAACTGAAGTAGGGGATATAGAGGACTCTAAGTCCAGCTTGTTATTCTTCTGGTATCTAAATATTATCAAGAAGATGACTGAATCTCATTGACGAGCATAAATCATGTTTGGACAAACAAGCTCCCACCTCTGGAACCAATAATCAAATTGTGTTCTTTAAATATGTGTTATACTTAAAGCAGCCCTCTGAAAGAGTCTTGGTTTTGGAATATGAAATGCAGAGAGGTGTGAAATCCTTCAAAGTGGCTCTCATGTCAACTGAAGTTGCAAGCGATCAGCCGGTGCTCAGCACATCCCAGCCTTATGTCTAATCTTGCTCTAAATTCAACTATTAACAACTCTGTTCACCAAAGAAATACCCATACCCCCTCCTATTCATGTCCCCTGAATGTGAATTGTAGTTGATCTTGTGTCAGCTAATTAGCAGTGTTCGTGAATCTCATATTCCAAACTGACTGTGTTAAGAATATCCTGGATTATTGTTCGGTTTCATTTGTATCGGTAGTGCCACATTCTTCATTGTTGTTCTTAAACCCAGTGGGGTTCCCATGATCTTTGTCTATCTCCTGTGATTCCAGTATATCCCAGGACAGCTTTGACTACGATTGCTGGGTTGGTTTACACAAATACTTTTAAAGGAAGGCTTTTCAAAACTGTTTTTTACATCAGGTACTGCCTAAATAACATGCTGTTTCCAAAGCCTGGAGACAGCTGTTTGCATCTGAAGAAATGCTCTCAAAATGAGTTTGACAGCTTCACTTCTTGTGGAAGAAGTCACTCATGCAAAGTTATTCCTGCTCATGGATGCTTATCTTCCAAGTCCAGGGCAGAATTGACTTTGGACTCAGATTACCTTTCCTGCCAGGCCTGTGTCAATGCTTCTCCCACATGCCAGCCTTTTTGGAACTGCTTTTAGATTTCTTTAACTGAAGAGCATATTGTAAAGCTCTGTTACTGTTACTCTTCATTTCCCCTTCCTACACAGCATGAAATCCTATCACGCAATCAAGCAGCTATCCCCAGGACCGCTATGTTTAATGCTCTCCTAATGCCTGTGATTAGGAAGTATAAATGCTAGAAATTTATCTAGGTGCCATGCGAAATAAGTTTATCCATCTTTGGGGACAAATTATACCAGCCCTCCAAGAGCAGAAGAGACTGCGCAGCAGGGACACACAAGGGGAATATTTGGCCAAAACCAGCTCTGCACTACCTGAAATGCCCGTGCCAAACTGCTTTTATTCTAAAGCAGTATTGAAAAACCTCCCATGCAGTGAACTGCTCAATACTTCATTTATCTATTGCATCTTGCAAGGGTATAGGACTGAGTTAACTCTGCCAAGATTTTCAATACCGAGGTTAATATAAACCCAAGGCATTTCTTCCAAGCCCTATTGTACTCAACAGCTAGAAATAACAGCTTGTCTGCTTCCTGTACAGTAGAAGCAAAGAAATAGTAGGGCCTTTAGAAGGAGAACCTAAATGCAAGCCAATCATCTTCCTCCTGGCTCCTGCTGGCTCTCGTCTCCAATTACAAAGGAATAATTCACTATCCAAGCTATTTCTACAGCATTTCAAACTGGGCACTGAAGTATCAAAAGTTATTGTTAGCCTGCTATGCTCAAGGGAAGGGAAATAAGGAGGAGATAATAGAAAGACAGAAATGACCCAGATCAGTGAGATAGTCTTTATGGTTTATCACAAAGGAGTTTCCCAAGAGACCTTCATGTCATGCCCCATGCACACATGCACACACACACAGCACAACCCAGAAAGATAATGAGGGAGGGAAAACTGCAGTTTGTATCAGTACGAGTGCTGGTTTCTTTCATGACTTTTATTCCCATGAAAATATTTTCCCTCTGTATCTCTACGTGCATGGCCATACTTTCTCCTCTAGGTGACACTGTGTCTGCTTGGAATCCAGAGCTGGAATGGCAGGAGCCCTTCAGCACTGGAAAAGTCATGTGGAAGAAAATTGCACCAGCACCTGCATACGCTATTCTTGTCTCCAGTGATTTCTGTACAATTCAGAGTTGCTTGCTTAGGGACTCAAAGCCACTGAATCTCAATACCTCAGCAGGAGCTGGTATTATACATGTGCAATCCGTGGTGTGAGCAAAGCTGCAGGAATGGTTTGTGTATGCGTATGTCTATATATACGTAGCTACCTCTTGGTTTGTCTGGCTCTGTTTACAAACATCACGAGGCCAAAGGCTCCAAAGCAATTTGCAGCTCTGGGCAAATCTGTTTTCCAGTGGATAAAATTCAGTGCAGGAGTGGGCTAATAGCACTGACAAGCTAGGAGAGTAAAACAGACTGACTGAGTCTAGACACTGCAAAGAGCCTGGCACTTATAGTTTAAGCTGACTGCATGTGCTCTCTCCAGGGGAGAGAGATTTCCCTGGGGAGGAAGGTTTCAGAAGTTAGGCTTGCATCTGAAGTGCCCTGGAATGCCTCTGATTTCCCCAAGGCTACTCCCTAGTTGCTGTGAAGTAATTTGGATCAGTTTTAGACTCGTGACAGTTCAAATGTATAAATAGTACAAACAGATTAATTAGCAACAAAGCAGGAAATAAATGCAGATGGCTCCAAGGGAATTAACAGAAATGCTGCTCCTTTTAATCTGTACCTCAGAAGTTGACAGCAGGACTCAGAAACTCATGACTTTTCTGAGAAAATAAAGACTAAATTTCTTCTCGTTTCACCAGTTTCAGGGTAAAATTTTGCCCTCTCTCCTGAATAAGATGGCTCCAAAGGATCAGGTCAAAATCTGGATGACAGGCACCTAATGCAAAGATATCCAGGTTTAGGGGTATTTTCCTGGGGGCATCATTAGCTACCCCTTGGTTAGAAATGTCTTGTAAAGAACAGGGAGTAACACAGACAGGGAGCAGCAGGTTAATGCACATGTCCAAGCTTCAAGTGCAGTTACTTCTCTTCAAAAATCTGGGAAGAGACTCCACTGGAAGTGGGGTGGAGAAGGTGAACTTTGAAGAAGGTTTGCTAATGACTCATCACCCCCAAGAGAAGAAAGACACGGCTTAAAATTGATCCCTTCCTTCTTTGTTTGTTTGGAAGATGGAAGAGCAGGATTTCTTAGCTTGCTCTGAACATGGGCTGCTAGTTTCGCATTGCAGTGTTAGAAGGCCAATACCAGCTCAGGTCTCTACAAATTGACTCTCAGTTTTACTCTGTGTAATGAATAAACAAACCTTCCTCTGTAAGATTGAATTAATTTGGATTTATTTGCCTACGTATAGACATTGCATACGTTTTCATTTAGGCAGTTTGCACTGTCAAAGTGGCTCGTCTGGCTTAGCCTTCAATTTCTGCCCATGCAGGCAGAATTCAGAGTGGCTTTTGCAGGCTTTTTGACCATGGGACAAATCCAGCTCAATATCATCTGAGGAAAAGAAGTTAAATGAAGTTTAACTGAAGTACATGGAGTGGTTGCCATAGCAAAAGTGATGGAAGCCTCTTCATTTTAACTGTTGAGAGCAGGGCTGACAAATGCATGTGGTACTATACTCTCTGGAACATTTCCGCAGCTGAGATGTACATCTCCTCTAATTTACACTTTCCTGATCAAGAAATGAACTGAGAGAGAAAGGAAAAATTAAGGAAGAAAACTTTCCCCTTCTGAAAAGGGACACCAACCCTGCAGACCTCAGAGGAAGGCTGGTGAAAGGGAAGAGGCTGTGGATTCAAAGGGGGAGAAGGTACAAGATGCCTCCCTCCAACTGAGATCTGAGTGCAGTGACCCAGACAAATACTCTTTGTTTTGGCCACAGAATTTGTGGCCAATATTGTTTGCCAATGGATATGTTGATCCAACCTCTCAGTGAATCTGTCTTTATTTTCTTGCCTCAGTGAGCACAGAGATCCCAGGAGTGAATGTTGGTGATAATTTACAATTCTCCATTGAATGCTGAGTTTGTCCCACCAGGTCTTACTCCATTCTGATGTGTTTCTTTTGGCTTTAACTGATAACTCCAGGGAGGACGTAAGTACCTCATTTATTTCTGTCCCATGAGGGAAAAAAAATAACAGCAAAGAAAAAAAATCTTTTATTTTTAACGTTCAATTTTGATATTCCTTCACTTCCTCAAGGATTTTGTTTTCTCACATCACACCCCATCAAAGGCTCTGGTTTGTAAGTGAGTAATAGCTTGTTCTCTGTCCTCTCATCATCCACCCCCACAAATACTCCTGCCGGGCTCCCAGTGCCATACCATCCTCACGTCCATGAGTGGGTGTGCTAGAGCTTCTACAGATCAATAGTAATTGGAAAAAAAAACAAATCTGTGGTCTTGCCTGGGTCAGCGCCTGCTAGGGGAGCACCAGGAGTTTGTGGGAAGCATGCTGCAGATGATGCAGAGGGACAAAAAAAGAACTCCTAGGTCCCAGAGTACCAGCTACAGGTATCTGTATCACACAATACTTCTGCAAACCACTTGAGCTTCATCTTATAAATTAATACTTGTTTTATGTGTTCTCTCTATACCTAATAGATATTGCAGTGTTGTTGCCCTGGGAGAGCTTTCCAGTAGACAAACTTGCTGCAGCTGGTTTACAAGGCTAGCACATTCTGGGCTCCCAGCGAGGTTCCTATATTTTGGGGGAAAAGAAGTTGCAAGACTGTCTGGAGCCAGGTCTCCTGTAAAGCCCTTTCTTTATAGCTTCCGTCTAGCTTCCATCAGTCCTTGCCTTTTAGCAACTCATCATTTGCTCTATAATCAATTTTAGCCTCTAAAATCTGCGTCTGAGCTCCCATTCCATTTCAGCCCATCTCCATAGAAAACTGGTAACAAAGAGGTGGGCTTGAGCTTTCTTCTTTCAAAGTCTTTCCTTCCCCACCACTGATTTCTCTCTTGCCATTTTAATTCTGTTACTACAGCAACCTTGTATTTCTTGCTTTGGCGAAGTTGACATGTTAGCATGGGGACACACACAAGGCCTCTCTAATCAGCACTTATGTGGTCTAAAACATTTAGTTCATCTGCTCAGAAGACTTATTAAAATGTTCGACCCATCTGCTGTGGGAGGCTCAAGTGAAGCTGGAGCCAATATTTTCCCACTCGGTTTCCTGTCATGCAGCCTGACCAAAGCCTCTCATTTCAGCAACACACAGCAATGGTGTGTCTCTGCCATAAGGCAGAACACTTGCTTGTGTGTGGTTTTTGGACACACTTAAAAGAATGTCAGCTCAGTCTTCTGCAGCGACTGTTGGATAAAATGCTGGAGAAATCATTTGCCTTTCAGAGTGCTAAATGCTAGAAAAACCATTTGACTGCGACACAAGAAATTAAGAGGAACATCGTTCAAGATGCTTCCTGCATCCTCAAATGCTCAAAGGGAGACAAAATGGATGGGACCAGCCCCAAGGTCCCAGTCCCTCCAAGGAACCATTTAACCTGGCTGACAATATGGCACTTCCTTTTCCTGCTTTTCAGCATCTCATCGCCTGGAGAACTGTGCAACTTGCTCTGTTCCATTTTGATCTACTCCGTTACTCTTGTCATCCCCAGAGGGAACATCACAATTTCCTTTAATTCCCTCGCCATCCTCTGATACCATTCAGGCTGCCTGAATGCGATCAGCTGACCTGCGTTATGTTGCCTAAGTCTACAGCTTTCCTGAGGGAGTTGGAGGCGGTGGTGATTTTGCAAGATGTATAGCTCCATCATCTGAGTAGTTATAGCCATATCCATGTCTGTGAGAAGCCATATCTGTATCTATAAGAGTTCATTCACAAAAGCGTTTGTCTCCAGCCTGCTATGAGTACTGGACTGTTAACAAAATGTGAAGTTTTCTGTTATCTTTGCTCAGCAGTTCTGCAATCCTTCCCAGCCATGGCCATGGAATACATCAGGAAGCTGAAGGTAGTTCCATGCCTATTTGTCCTACAACTTCTCTGCCCTTGAAGGGAGTGGCAGCAGGTCGGAAACAGGAGATGGGAGGTGGAGAGAGGCTGTGTGGTGTAAATTTGGCCAGCAGAAGATGGATGAGTACAATTTACACGGGAAGCACAGCGTGAGGATGAACAGCAAACAAAAATACCTTCAGCCAACTGTCTGGGCAATCGCTGTCAATTGACTGAGGCATCTCTGAGAGCAGGTTTAATCACGCAGAGCTCTGCTTGCTCATCTCAGCTAATGGAGCTGATGGGTGCTTGTGGTCAAATCCCCTTCACGATGATCCTGTTTAGAAACCAAGTTGCATGGAGGGAAACCTGTTAAATAGTCAGTTCATCTTCCCAGTACTGGTGGAATTTACTTCTTTAAGTAGCTCTAGGGATTACTGAGGTATTAAGGAAAGTGCTGTGGCATTGAATTGTATTTCCTCTGCAAGGGGATGGCAGTGTGTAGTTGTCCTCTGTGGAGATCATGACAGGGAGTCTGTGATTTTGTGAAGGGCTTTTTGTGTGTGTGTGTGTGTGTGTGTGTGATGCTGTTTTGCTTTAGTTTTATAATGAGGAAAAGAAAATCCAGTGTCACTGTCTATATTAAGGACTTTAAAAGTGTTTAAAAACACTAAGAAACCCTTTAAAATGCAGACCTCATACTAGAGATAAGGCATCTACCCAGAGAAGAGATGCTTTGATGCCTCAGATGTATTTGTTTGTTTGTTTTAGAGGGGAGAAAAGAATGGTATGTTTTACTGATACAGCTATTAACCGTCAAGATTGCCCAAAGGCATCAGCAGGTTCATTTAAAATGTAAATGAGCCTTTCCGGCATTCAGTTGCTCAGATTCTACAGGCTGCTATTATGTGAAATTGGATGGGGCCTTCACATGGCACAGCTGAACAGTTAGGCTGGCCTCCCTCTTCCACCCAATTATGGCCAATGTGAATGGCCACTCCTGTGGGCCTGAGAGCTTCTCTCCGGATTAGGGGAGTTAGTTAATTGTCCCTGTCTCCTATAATAAAGTGAGACCCTGTGCTGCTACCGAATTGTCTCCTTGGGAAATACCACTTAGCATCGCAAACAGCAAGTGGGCATTTATTCATGTCCTTCCTACACCCTTTTGGGAAGGATCATTCTTTTGAATTAATGCTTGGAGACTACCAGCTAAAAACAAGCATAAACCACAAAATGCAATTGGACTAAGGAAGGCTTTCTCTTTTCATTCTTAAGCACAGCATGCCTTGAGCTTAAATGGGGCTGCATTCGCCAGTGAGATCCCTTCCCAAACAGCGCCCTGGTGAATCACTCGAAATAACAGCTGAAGGAATACTTTTGCCTTGGAGCGATTCTGCATCAGGGACATGTTAAAGATTTGCATTGCCACTTTGTAAAGTTCTGCAATATTTTTTCATCCATAAAAGAAGGCTTGGGAGGCACGTCTCCCACTTAATGGGCAAGTCACGCTGTGGTGGATCATCTTGGTCTCCCAGAGAACGTTGGTCCCAAACCAAGAATTCCGCTGTGCAAAGGATGTCAGGGTTTTGCCACTGGGATTTGTGTTGATGTGGAACAAAACACAATACCATCACCACTGATTTGGAGCTTGGTGATGGCAGAAGTACCAACAAACGAACAAGTGACAAGTGAGCTGCTGCAGCAGAAGGCTCAGAGTAGCAAAGATGGTTTGTGGAAAGGAGGCAAAAGCAACCAGAGAGATGCCTGTGGAGAGGGGATCCTGTCTTGTATAGCATGATCAGAGTGGCCTTGAAAATCTCACTTGTTTAATAAACCAAAGTGTAAGAATGCATTTTGGTAAGTTAGGAACAATGATGTGCTTTTCATGATGATGGTGATCAGCATCGTGGAAATGCAGTTTTGCAGATGTCTCTAGACTGGAGAGTGTTCATCAGAGTTTCAAAGAGCTTGATTGTGCATGACTGTGCATGTGCACACACACGTGCACTCTGAAAGCTAAACTCATGGATGTGCTTAGTGGAAAAACTTTAATTACACATTTGATAACTTTGTTTAGAGTATTAAATAACCCTAAACTTTTCCATTTCCGTTTTTTGTGTATGAGAAAATCACTGCATTTTTCAAAATGTGCTGAAACTAATGAAGTTTAACTGTTCAGTTCAGAAGAAAAGAAGCTTCTTATCTAGCAACAAGTTTCCCAACTGCACTGCATGTTGCATAAGCAGGGTTAAATAAATAATAACAAAAAAACTGGAAACACTAAAGGAGATCTTAATTTCTGTTTCTATATCAGCTCTTCCATTACTTCTGCATATTCTGGCTTGTACTGCAGCCTCTGGATAGGACTTTCCTGCCCCTATTAAACATAATCAAGCACTTGGGGAACTTATTTCCATGTATCTAAAACAGAACCATGATTCGCATGTAATTAAAAAGAGAAAACTAACTTGAATCTTTTCCGTTGGTTTTGAATATACTGCTTCTAAATGGAGCTCACCATGCTCCTATAACAACAATGCGAGTTATCCTAACTGATGCAATATTAATCGTTTCATATAAGATTTTTAATTAAATTAAGAAAAAAAAATCTCTTGGGGTACATTCAAAGCTTGAAAAGGTAAGAAAGCAGCATGATGAGTAAGAAAAATTAATTTCTCTTTTAGTGAGAGATTTTAAGGGAGGGAGAGAAGGACATTTGTTTTTGTCATTTACCAGGATCTTGAGCTAAGGTGGGTGCATTGCCATTTGCAAGCTCTGCTTTTTGCAGTATAGGAAACTGGCTGGGATGAAGTCATTCTGACGGTCAATTGTGCTTTAAAAGGTTACTGGAGCGCCACCATCATCCATGCAATGATATAATGACTTATTGTTATCAAAGTCTGCTACACAAGGAACAGAATAATCTAAGCTTCAGCATTCAATACAGACACGTTGCGTTCATTTGAAAAATAAATAAATACATGTGATACCAGCACTGCCTGAAGCTAAGCTGATCTTATCTCACAACATCAGCCTTGGGATTGCAGAACTGTCCCTGGCAGTGTTTTATGTCTCTGCTTTGCTGAACAGTGGAACAAAAAGAAGAAAATTTGTAGGAGTGAAGCTTATGGCAAAAGAACAGAGAGGATGCGTTACACACTTGCAAAAAAACGTGTCTGCCACAGCAGGGCAAAATGTGCTGAATTACACTTGAAATCCCCGCAGAACTTCTGCTACTCCACATTTCTATTATAAGCCCATCTCTCCTTGAATTTCTTACCCTGAATTTTGTACCGATCCTAGGTAGGCGTCTAGACATTACAGCTCTTTATGCTGATGGGCTTATTGAAAATTGCCTTCCTCTAGCTTGCTCTTCTACGATTAAGTTAGGGAGGAAAATAGTAGGGGGCCTCCTGCAGAAAGTGCACAAGACACCCTTGAATCCTGCCAAGAGGGTTGTCAGCCTTGCCCCTGTGTGGAGACCCTGCCTGACAGCCTGTCAGATGGGGATTTCCTCCTCGCAGGGAAATGAAAGGAAAACCTACACCAATGTGTGTAAACCATCTTCCACTCATCTTCCACAGCTCTCTTCCACTGTAGGTTAAAGCAGGAAAGTTTTTTTTTTTAATTATTATTATTATTTTATTATTATTATTATTTATTTCAGGAGACAATTAAGTCAGCATTGGTTGGAGTATCTCTTTTTTTGACTTTGGACAAATCCATGTTTTCACTGGTGTTCATGGGGAAGGCCAAAGTCTTCACATACAAGGCACTGCATGGCATAACGCCTAGAGGCAAGTTCTGAGCATTGCTGCCTTTTGCATAACCCTCCTGATTTCTGAGGGCTTGCAGGGGATGTAAGGCAGCCTGCTTTATCCTGTCGCTGCTGTTTCTGCCTCTCTTCCTTGCCTGCACACCCAGAGAGGCTGCGAACTCTGCGGTGGGGGAACTGCGCAGAGCAGCGGGAGGCTGGGAGGTGCTGCCATCTCTCCTGGTGCTCCTATGGAAGAAAACCTACAACACGGCTGGATGCTTTTTAACAGGATGTCTTCCACTGCATTCTCCTCATGGCGTGGCTGACATTTGATTTTATTAACAAAACAGAGAAACCAGTGCAGAATTAACAGCAGGGGAAAGATTGGATTGCTAGAGCATCCTTTGGTGGTAAGAGCACGGGTCCAGAGAACTGGGAGCTGGGCTCTGCTTTGCTGTATGGACGGGAATTGATTCCTCCTCATGTCTGCTTTCTAGCTTATACTGGCAGGGATTTTAACAGCCCCTCTGTAACGCCTGTGCTGATGTCTATACTCTAGGAACAGGCACCGAGATCTCGAGATAAGTAAGGCAGGGAGAGCACTGGTGACATACAGAACCAAATTCCGCTCGTATTTCTCTGCAGTAAGTGGATTCCTGTAAAGCTTAAATTATCGCCCTGCGTTTTATTCTTGCACAAACTTCTGGGGCAGCACGTACAGGAGGAATGTGTTGTGGATGAGCCGCGGGCTGCCTTTGTCGCTTGGCTGGGGAGCCTGAGCCTTTGCCGGGAAATCACCAGATGGCGCTATTAGAAACGGTGCTCAAAATGTTCCTTTTTTTAGGCAATTAAAGCTCGAAAAAAAGGTTTATTTGTGAAATTGTGACTCAGTTCCTTCAGTGAGAAGTATTTGTATCAGCCAGAACTTGTTCTGTGGCTGAATAGAATAAATCCTCTAATTCAGGGCTAGTATTCAGAGCCTACCCGCGCAGGAGCCAAATGGAAAACACAGCATTGTGTAATAAATCACCTGCAACAGGCAGGCAGGCAGCTTTTACTGTTCCCCTTAGTTTCATTTCAGTTTTAATCAATATTTGTTTGGATTTGTTAGGCTAAAAAATCCTGGGGTCTGTACTTGCTTCCCATCAGAGCACAATGGTTATTAAAGTGAATAAGAAGTTTGCCTGAGTGGGAACCATGTAATAAATGGAAGATTTGGAGATCTGAATTTATCACACTTCTTCACTGCTCTACAAACAGATTGACTTCCCCTTGCAACCCTTCTTGCAGAGAAGTTTGCTCATTTTGGAAGCTGGAGAAGTTCATTTTCAAGTAGGTTAAGCCAAAAGGTGCCAAAAATGCATTTTTCCCGCAGTCTATTATTGTATCTTACACTGTAAGTGAGAAGTAGCTTCACCAAGGAATTGATTTCTTGCAAAAGGAACTGAAGCCATGGCTGGAAGATGATTTTTATAACAGATGCAGCCCTTCAGCAGGGATTCTCAGCTTCTTTCACTGCTGGATAGAAGCAGGTCTTGAGTTCAGTCCTTGTATTTAAATATTTCATTAAGGGCAGGCATGTTTCCTACTCGCATCTTAGGGCTCCAGCTTTCAATTTCTGGCTTACCCAAAATCAATCTTCTTTTTATTTTTAATTGAGCTCTTCTATTATTTTCCATTTCACCTATCAACTCGCAGAAACATACAATACTGTAAGCCCTGATAAGTGATCTGAAGGTTATTACACATCCTAGCATTCAAGCCACAGTTTCAGCTCTGTGGGAAAAGCAAAAATTAAAACCAAATTCCTGTTATGGGTAGAAGTTGTGTTACAGAAGGGACCCTTTGTTTCTCTAAGATTTGTAAACATCCATACTTGTACTTTGCAGTACGTAACACCTAGAGATACCTCATTTCCATTCAACTGCTGCACTCTTGTGTATATACCATAATATCTTATATATGCAGAGAGAAACATCAGCTCAGGAGGTCTTTCTGGCCCTACCTCACAGGCCAGATGAACTATGTGGCTACTCTCCTGACTTGATTCAGTTTTATGGCCCACCTGAAAATTCAGGAGAAAGATATTTGGTTTCAAGACAAGGCAAAGTGTTTAGTATCTTTTTTTTTTTTTTTTTTTTTACAACCAAGTAGAAAGATTTTCATCTTTTCAAGTCAATCCAAATTGAAAGGGAAGCCAAAACAAAATATCAGCCAAAAAGAATACCCCAGCAATCTGCTATGTTGTGCTCCTTTTTTTTTTTTTTTTTTCTTTTTTTTTATTCCCCCACAGGCTCTTTTAAAGGTCTAGTTTTCATTTTGTTCTGGAATGGAGATGAATACAGAAATCTCTTCCCACCCTCCCACAACCCCACCTGACACCCAAATTACTTTTTCACCCATTTTTATTTCTTCCACATTTGAGGTAATTTCCCTGAAAAAAAAAAAAAAAGTGGAAAGAAATAATTTCCCTCCCTCACACACACTCCCCATTTTACATGCTGGATTGGCATTTGGCTCTAGGCATGAGTCAAGTTTTAGGTATGGACCAAGGGACATTTGTTACTACTACCTTGACCTCCCTCCTGTTAATTCACGTCCGAAGAGAGCAGAAAAGTGCATTTCATGCTCTAGTCACTGCAATTCCATTTTGCCAGCAAAATAATACTGGGCCATCCTTTTCCCCGAGAGAGCTTTTCCTTTGGTGTCTGTCATGCCTCATTACACTGAACAGCACACCTTATGCTAGAAAAATAACAAGCAGGAGAAACGGCAACAAAATGGGCACTGTCACTGCGAGGATCATAGCCCTATTGAAAAGCACTCATCAGAATAGACCAGCACATGTTTTGAATAACGAGTTTCAGTTTCACCTAGCCTTGCTCGTTGCTATTGATATTTGCTTGGGTACTTTACATTATCTATTTGTTTGAAAAGTAGTGATGACGGAGAGAAGTGCAGGGAATGAGCAGGGTGAGCCTCAGTTGTACAGAGCCTGGAACATTCTTAGCTAAACAGTGGACCGCAAACTCAGGGTGAATATGCAGCTATAGGGCCGGGACATCTGCACCAAGAAAATGCATCCAGTTTGTCTTGTGAATTTCCTGTTGAAAGGCTTCAAGTGGGAAAAAACAGAACTGATCCATGTAGAAATTCAAATAAAATCCTATGTTTGATGCACTTCAACATCTGAGAGTGGTCAAACACTCCTGCAGTATTGGGAAAGCTCTGCTCAGTGAAGCAGGGACGTGCAGCCTGGTGGAGCTGCAAGGCAGCAGCCAGGCACCAGGAGCGCATTCAGCACCTACTGGAAGGAAAGGGCAGAGCTCTTCCTTCCCACAGATGTGCTCAGCCAGAGGAAAGCATTACACAAGCTGGCTTGATAGAAATTCAGAGGATGGGCAGTTTTTTATTAGGTTCTGGTTAAAAAGTGACAGATGGACAGGCACCCAGAAATCCAAATCTGTCTGTATAAACCTGCAAACTCTGAGTAACCTAGGAACCAGAAATGGTCATTGCTCAGCTATGGCCTTATCTTCCATCCACGAATACACATACATGTGAACATTGAAAGACAGGAGGTGGCAGGGGAAAAAAAAAGAAATAAGAAAAGGAAAAAAAAAGAAAAGGAAAAAGGGGGAGAGGAGAGGAGAGGAGAGGAGAGGAGAGGAGAGGAGAGGAGAGGAGAGGAGAGGAGAGGAGAGGAGAGGAGAGGAGAGGAGAGGAGAGGAGAGGAGAGGAGAGGAGAGGAGAGGAGAGGAAAGGAAAGGAAAGGAAAGGAAAGGAAAGGAAAGGAAAGGAAAGGAAAGGAAAGGAAAGGAAAGGAAAGGAAAGGAAAGGAAAGGAAAGGAAAGGAAAGGAAAGGAAAGGAGAGGAGAGGAGAGGGGAGGGGAGGGGAGGGGAGGGGAGGGGAGGGAGGGGAGGGGAGGGAAGGAAAAAGATGGGAAATGCCTTTTTCTTTTAGTCATTTGGTCTTGGTCCAAATTAGCATAAAAGTGGTGAAATTAACATTTTTAGGATCAGAGTGATCCTAAGAGCGATTAGCCAGGGAGGTTGGTCGTTGCAGAGCATCTGTGAGGTCCTGGGAGCTTCTGTTCACCCCAGTGTCGGATCAGCAGCATTTGCAGAGCTGCAGGCTCTCTTCCAGGGCATCTCCTCCATGAGACGTGGCTGAGTACCGGGGTCACTACATGCAGTCTGTGTCCAGAGCATCTGCAGGAATTCAGGAGGAACTCGGTAGAAGTTCCTCAGCTAAAACCCATCAAACTGCTCTTTTTGTTATTGTTTTGGATGAAACAGTTTTTTTGGAAAATCTATGGGCATGTTTATCTTGCCCCATGCTGTACCTGCCAGCTGCCTGCCCCCTCGCTTCGCCTTGGCTTTTGGGTTCTCTGCCTTTCTCCCTTAAAAGCCAGTTGCCTGGGAATTGCCAAGTATCAGAAATCTGACCTGTGTCGTCGCCCCCCCCCCCCCCCCCCCCAGTCAATAATCACATTAGCACATCTGTGTGACAGAAATAATAGCTTTTGTCTACCAAAGCTGCACAGTCCTGTTGCCAAGCAACTCGGTCCTGAGGCAACAAACCCGAGAGGAACGGGTGTGTGGGAGGACCGAGCCCAGCGCAGGGGCTGCTGCTTGTGCTGCTGGTAGCTATAATTGGGGGAAGCTTGGAATACGCTATTCCGCCAGAGATCTGGGATAACAGAGCCTGCCAGGCTCCGAAACTTTCAATTAGGTGGCTACAGACTGCGGCTGGTTCATCTTGTTTTGTTCTGGTGTTCCGGAAGGGCTTTGGGGATGCTGCGGAGAGCAGAGCTGCAGGTTGGGGTGGCTTGTACCAGCGATGCTAAGCCCGCTCCTGAGGAAAGATAAACGCAGCCAGTCTTTCCAAATGCATGGCAGAGCACAGCCTAAACACGTTTGGTGGTCTGTCCTCCTCAGGGGCCGGGCCCTGATCCCTCTCCATCATCAGGGACTGCAGCAGCTCAGCTGCTCCAGGTTTGTGTGCCACTTTGGGCAAGGTGCGTGCCAGCCCGACAGGCACAGCATCATGCGGTTAGAGAAGAGTATCTCACCTGATACCCAAACCCCTGATTTATCAAATGTAACCTCATTAATCCCAAAGGGAGAAATGTTCTTAAAATAATAAAGGCTCTTGAAATAAATGGGATGGGATTTTCAATTGTATTTTCCCAGCTGAAAGAGAAAGGCAGCATGAAAAACCTTGGAGGGGGAAGTTCTCTTGGATGAAAAAGGGTTGTATCCTTAGGGACATCAAGGAAGACTGAATAATCCCCATCCATCTGGAGGCTAGAAAGAGATTTATTTCAAGGTCTAAACCACTCTCCTCTGTTACCATAAATGTACTGGTCCAATCCAGGCATTCTTAAATAGCCCTGTGGGTTGCAGCCAGAATGGACATTGCAGAGAAATTATAACCAAAAAAAGTCTAAAATACTTAAAAGGCAGAAACCAAACTAACTGTTTGCACAGGGAAAAATGAAACCAGAAGCAAACTCGAGCACTGGAGCTTGTCTTTAGAAAATATCCTGAGGAGAACATTGGCAGTACCTAGCTCGAGGGTCCACTTTTGGTCATTCCATTTATACTAAGTGTCCTATCCACTTCCCTTTCATGCAATCCTTTATCAGATCTAGATGTGGACAAGAGTTAAGGCATATATATAGTTACTGCAAACACTCAGTCCTCCTGCTAGGATATGGCTATGCTGCCCATACTTTGCTTTTCAGTGCACGACATCCAGGTTCTCTCTCCTGTACAGTGGTTCAGTCCACAAACCAGGTGCACTTACAGCAATTCTGGGTGCTCTACTGGCTCTACCAGAAGGAAACCTAGTATTTTCTAACCTAGGGTATGACCCTGGACAGTGGTTTAGTCACCACCGGCCCTTCTGGTTGTTTATATTGGTATGTGATAAATCCAATTTCAGCTGCTGGATATATACATGTGTGCACACATTCTGAATATAAGGATTCGAAAGAACCTCTTGGTCGCAACCTCACTGAGTGGAACTGGAAGTTTTCCAGTGATGTAAATGACCTGAAATTAATAGCAATCAAGTTACAAAATGCCTTAGTAAGATCCTTACTGGACCACAACAGCCAGGTACTAAGGAGTCCCTGTGCTTACACGGATATTCGTCAGATAAGGACTGCAGGAAAAAAGTTGAGCAATTCCTTGAATAAATTATTTAGTGGTTGTTATTCAAGCTTCTCCTCTTACATGTTAGTCGCTGTATCCAACTGGGTAAAGAACCGTTTTCATAACCTGTCTTGTACTATAAAGCATCTTTGATACTTTCCACAGAGACATTTGTAGTTTGTGTAGGATGGCATAAGTATGCAACCCCGTGTCAGAAAGCTTTTACTTCCACATGAATATTTGTTTCGCTGGTGTTTGATGGTTGAATGGTCGAATGTACCGCATTCTGGATCCTGGATTTCTTACAAGTTGTCTCCTGCTCTATGGCAGCATCTAAGGTTGTTTCTTGTTCTAGACCCACATACCAACAAAGGAGAAATTAAACGTTGGATATTAAGCAAGTGAACAGTATATTAACAGTATATTAAGTGTGAACATTACCACATTACATTCATATCTTGCATGGCACAGGTGCAACTGGCCATAAATCTGTGCCTGTTTTCCTTTTGGCTTTCCTGTAGACTTTGGTTTGTGGTCTGAAACACGGGTAAGAAAGGAGGCCTTATTCTTTTAAAAACACAACACTTCAAAGGGTAGAGAATAATTAAATCCTGTCAAAAAGGACAAAGAAGGAGGGGTTGTGCCCAAGTTCCATAGGAGGTAGGAGACAGACTTTTACCTTGAGAAATTAAAGAGTATAGCTGATGGCACAAGCAACCTAGGATTTGCAGTCTCTTTGGGGAAAAAAAAAAAAAGTAACTCTTTAGACTGTTTATCTGTCATAGTACCAGTTAATATAGGTGGAAAATAAATAATAATAATAAATAATAATAAAAAGAGAATATCAGGAAGCAGAGAGAGATGGCACTTCTTGGACACAAAACTTCAGAGAGACAGAGGTAGGATTTCTGCTCTGGGAAGCTACTTCTCACTCGTGGTTTAGGGGAACCAGAATTTGGGTATATTGGCTCAAACTAATAATAATAGCAGCCTGGAGAGACCTGAACAGTGGCAACTGGAGCAACACAGAATTGACTCCAAGAGCAGTCAAGGTAAGTCCTGTACGCTCTGCAGACAGTGAATAGGGAGAGGCTCTGCTTTGAAATCTGTGCTTTCCCCAGCACTCCTGGTTACCTGGAGGGTGATGGCACATGCTGGGATCGGTGTTGGGCAGCAGGTAGACCGGGGATGGCTGTGACTTTGATAACTGCTCATCTTCTGAGCAGGACAAAGGAAGATCTTTGTAGATGGCTCTGTAGTATATGTGTTTGGGACTCTGGCCTGTTAAGAGTATGCTGATACCTGCCCAGACCTCCTTAACTTCTACACGCTTCCAAAGAAGGAGATGGAAAGGAAGCCAAAGTTAGGGGTCAGGGTAACTACTCAGCAAGGAATCTTCAAAACACTCCAAAATCTTTCAAAAATGTTTAGTGGAATAGCTCTGTTCCATACCAACTACTATTTGCTCTTTCCTCAGCCTAGAAAAAAATACATGCACACAGAGAGCACTCAGTTGAAATCACATGCCTCTAGGTCTTGTTATAATAGCGCTGTAGTTATTTGTTAGCTTGAAATGCTTCTCCACTGCAATGGGGGGCTTTACTGCTTTACTGCAGCATCTAATTTAATCTTTCAATGAATGTATTCCCTTGAATACAGTGTATTTGTTTGACAGTTCTTAAACGCTTGGATGAATCTAAACATCGAACAACTGGAGTACACACATTATTCTTCTGCAGATTCATTTAGCAGTTCAAGCTAACAGCCAGATTATTAATAATGAGCTAAATAAGACACTTTTCTAAGGGTCGATGGGCATTTGAAATCTGAAAAAGAAAATATGATATTTGCTTCTTGGCTTCCCTCTGGGACAGCATTTGAAAAGTACTCAGATATCCCTCTAGGAAAGACTATTTTTTCTCATGGTTATACTTACAGTGAAGAAAGGGGACAAACTAATTGCAAGGGAGAAATGCGAAAGTGATGCTGCTAACTTTCCTAATGTATGTTTTGCAAAGGCGCAGGGTTATTATTATGCCAGAATTTTGGCTGATAAAACAACAAAGCTTCCCAGCCTCTTGGTTGCATTCCTTTAAAAAACAGCAGCTCTGCAGTATCTTGCAGATGTAACAATTGGTGACCAGCTCATACAGATGTACCTAAATTAACTTCACAGATTAGCGTTATAGCTCAGCTACTAGTGACAGCCTGAAAAAAGAATATAATTTTGTCTTATGGCTCAACTTTTTCTGTTCGTAGAAGTTATTATTGGTCTAACCTTCCCATTCCCACAGCTCACAGGAGCTCTGCCTATATTGAAGCCTATATTACTGTGCCCCAGTTACAAAAGAAGATGGTCTCTCCTTAAATGTTTCTATTCTGATTAAAAAAAAAAAAAGCAACTGTTTATCTGTCATTGCATCAGTTAATATAGGTGGAAAATAATGGACAAGACACTGAATTCACAAACCCTTCTGCAAGATCAAAGCACACTTCAAGATAAGAGCAAGAGCAATTGCTCTGAGTAATTCGGTTGTGTTTGATGCTTGCAGAATCTGAGCAAGATGGACAGTTCAAATGTGTGTGTCAGGGGCAGCACGGATGTCTTGGGTGCAGACAGACATGTAGCACCCCTCAGCTACTGAAAGGTGACAGTCGGAGTTAGAAAATGGGAAAAAATATGTCTTATACAGCTAACAGTTATATACAATTGTGAGTCTACAATTATTAATAGCCAGAGAGCTGTGACTTTTAGAAGAAGGCAAATGAACACAGTAGCCCCCCCAGATTTGCTGGTGGTCCAAAGAGCCAGGGACAGGCAGCCCTGAGGCCAGGCTGAGAGCCCAGATTGCCCGGACCTGGCATGCCCTGCCAAGCAATGCCAGCAGTGTTTGAGTTCTCTGGGCATTTTCATTTTCTTTCCACCTAGAAATTCCCTCTGGTTGGAACTAGAGGATTTTATTTTTACCTTTGTGCAGTAGGTCAGTCACGGAAAAGGGGGATTGGAAATTCCTGGCCAGACCCATTGCACATGTTGTGGGAAATGGACAGCAAGTCTGAAAGCTCCTGGTCTGGTTGGGTTTTAGGGCATGTGCAGAGATCAGCTGTGATTTCTGCTCAGCAGGGATCCAGGGATCCACTACACATGAGCAGCTCTGTACATGAGGACATGAACTGAGCAAATGCATCTCTGTTTATATTAAAAACTTTGCACTTTTTAAAGTTTAAGACCCAGTTAGCCACTGTAGGAAAGTCCTAGCACCTCATACCAGCCAACACACACAGACAGAGCTCTCTTTGCCTCTGTCTCTCCCATGCTAATAGTCTTTCACACCCACCTTCATACCAACACGGGAAGGGATGGTTCACATGCACAGTCGTCTCCAAACAGCATCCTTTGTTAACTAGCAAAGCTTCTCTTCGCCCCGCTTTTATTTGATAGCCTCGTCAGGAGAGTTTGCACCTGTCCTCTCACACTCATCTGCTCTTTGTTTTTTCTGAAGGTTTCTACTTTTCAGTACAGGACATGATGAGCAGAGGGTTTCATTCAGTATTGGCTAGGAAAAAAAATAATCCTGTCTAAAACAAAGCTACTAACAAAGCAGGAAGAGAGCAAAACAGAGCAAGGGAAAGAGAAATAGATAGTGTGCCTGCAGGGAAAGTAGCTTAAGGAGAAATGTAGGAGGAATACTGATTCCAGACTTGCGACAGCTCTATTTTTCATAAAGATAATAATAAAGAATAATACGGTGTAATTAGGGCAAAAAAATCATACAAATTTTTTGAGTGCTTGTCTGCAGTTTTCGCTGAAAGGGAAAGAAACAATGGGGCTGAACTGCTCCTCCTTGGCTGAGCACAGAGACACATTTCCCCAGACTCACCTAAAGGATCTTCTTGTTGAAAGTTAGATTAGGGATTGGAATTTGAAGAGCTCTTTTTTTAATTATTGTTGGTATTATTTATTTTTAATCTTTATAAAGGCCCCCAAACCAGATGTAAGAGGCTGTCATGTGTGTACTGACCAGCGCACGACCACAAAGACGTGCCCACTTCGGTACTGAAAACCTAGGGCATGCAATCTGTATTGCTCCCAGAACTACCCCGAACACTGGAAACTGGCATTTCTGCACCATCTTTTCACCCTCATGGTGAAATGTTTTCCTGTCTTCTGTGTTCATGCAAAGAGGTTGGGGAGCCCCTTTGCCCTTCCATTGCTGTGGGTTCTGCTCCTTGCATTCTTCCAAAAGCACACGCACAATGCTGTAAATGCCTTCAGCAGCCAGTATGACACGAGCAAATTCCCATGTTTAAAGAGAGAAGGATCCAGTTCATATGCTGTTCTTACACTGAGATGGGAAGGGAACTACTACTGATTAAGGGCGGTTGGTACTGGATTGAAAAGCTTTCCAGAGAACCATACAGTACAGACCTGCTTTGATCTCATTCAGGTACTGAACAACCAATTGTCAACAAATTGGATTTATTCATCACCGTTTCCTATCCTCTGTTGAAAATTACTTTCACTTTAATTTTCTACACGGTTTTCTTAAATAAGGACATCAGTCTCCCTGAAAGAAAATCTTTGATTCCAAGTTCACAGAGTTGGTTTCTAGCATGTGTATAGCAATAGTTCTATTGAAAATAAGAGATTGTTTTCAGCGTCCTTTAGCATCAGAAGAGGACATTTTTCCCATAGTCCAAGATACTGTCAAGCTAGATAGGTAGATTACTACTAGGTAATCCCTTCGCTAGGGATGTGGCTGTGGCTGTAAACCCCATTGAATAATAAGTGGTGATGCTATCAAAAGGCTAGTAAGAAATGAGGATTTTGTATCCAAATGCTGACTATTTGCTACTTGTCCTGAAATCACCTTACTGGCAGGCCACTATAGACAGTACAAGTTACAAGATTCAGACATAAATGAAAAGGCACATGGGTAAGATGTGTTTAAGAGATTTTCCTCCTTTGGTGTCATCCAGCTAACCATCTCCCAAGATGCTTATGCTGCCTTGCAGCTGGGATCCAGGACAAAAGCAAAAGCTTCACTATGAAATCAGCCTTCACTGAGGAGGATGCTGTTTTGTCCCTACCTTATTGTTGTACACGCAAACTCTGGGGTCATTATATCACTTTCAGCCATTCTCCCCAAGGGTTTCTTGTGAGTTACCATTTGATCAGGGGTCACATTTTAACACTATCCCCATAAGACTTCTGACTGCATCTGTCTGCTTAAAAACAGTGATGTTCTTTGAACACGACTAGGGAGAATTATCTGATATCTAGGACTTACTAAGGACTGTTTAAGTATTTAATTGTAAGCACACATTAACCCATTGTGAAGTAAATGCACTTTTATCTGGGAGAGGAATATTTAAACCTCACTGCATTGCTTTTTTATAGTGGAAAAATGTAACTTATATAAGATAGCAATGTTTCCTTAAGCAAGTTCAGAAAGAGGAATAATGTATGCTATTCATTACTAGGTTTTGATTGTGATGAGACAGAACTATTTTGGGATAGATTTGTGAAAAAATATGCTGCAACTATGGCTTTGGGAGATACCATGATGGAAGTTCATATTTCCTTTAATTTAAAAAACTGAAAAGTTGCTTAGGACTTCATCTGGTCATTAGTAACGTAATCTCACATGAATAAATAAATACTACATAACATTTATATAGAGAAGCAAATGAGAAGTAATGGAATATTTGTTCTCAACGATTGTCTAACTTAGTTGGCATTCATGTTTCCAGGAATCCATGCAAAAGTACCAGATGAGGAAAAGGTATGAAATGTTTCTGATTTAAATAGTTTAGTAAAGTGACATCTTTCTTACCAGCCAGATTGTTTTGAAATTAAATTGTGGTCTATGTTTTGAGGCAGTTTCAGACTTGATCGTACTTCTTGGTCTTAAAATCTATAAATTGAAATTGTTATAACATATCTCCATGACTTCATTTCTTTAACAACAATTGCATGATTATTGACTGCTGAATTTGAAAGTTTCAGAAGTCCCCGAGAGCCTCAAATCTCGTATGTGTATGGATCTGTACAGGAACCCTGCCCAGGGGCATTTGCAGGAAACAATCTTTCATTGTCGCTTTGCAGATGATGAATGATGGAAGAGCGAGATTAAGTGCCTTCTAGTGAGAACAAATCTTTTGAAGAGCCAGCACTGAACTCACATTATTTGATTCCCTTTTCAGCACCCAAGACATGAGATCATTCTGTTCCTGTACTGACATTAAGGAACTAACCGTAAATAGGACCATGACAAGACTGCAAAGTTTTCATGTTTTGACGATCACCTGGAGGTGAGTGCAATGGCCTTGCTTTGGTATTCCTTCCTTCTTGTCCATTTTGGAAAGTGTGTAAGAATTAATCAATTAATCAATTCTAAAGTTTAATCAAGGGCTTAAGTTGTAATCAATTGGCAGCCCAATGCAACACAAAGATGTTTGCCTGGTTTGTTGCCTGCCCCTCCGAGCTTAATTAGCAATTATCTCTGCTGGGTGACCCCTTGATCCTGTACAGTTTAGCTGAAGGATAAATATATCCAAGTGGTAATTTCACCTTTTGCCTCCCCATTTGGTATTATTCTAAACTGTTTATTAAATTTCCAGCCTCTCCAGAGCTTGCAGGATGGGAAATCTTTAGTAAAACCTGCAATTACTGTAATGAGAGGATATAATGGAGTTATCATTAAAGAAGAGGAATTCTTTCCTTATTTTCCTCTCTCCCCTTACTTATAACCATCTTTTTTAGTTCTCCTCAAACAGAGAAGCATCAACATTTCTAGTAGAACCCACCAAGAAAAATCTGTGGTGACTTCTTCAGCAACCTAATTCCTCATAGTTTTGCAAAGGCAGATCTCAACTTCTTTATCTTACCTTTGTGTTACCAGGTGATCATACTCACAGCAGAAGTCAGGGCACATAGATGTAAAACATGTTCTTTAAGCATATTTAAGTATTGCATATTTATTTAATTAAAAATCCTATTTTCCCATCTCTCTCTGAAGGCTCTCTGTAGTGGAAAATAGCTTATCAGAAGCTGAAAGCGTATCACTCAGAAAATCAGCCTTAATTTGAGACAGATAAACTAGAAACAGCCACAAAACACTGAGCATTTTCTAAAATGTGGAGACCACATTGTAGCATTAGATGAGGACTCTGATATTTGTGTAATTATTTGCAAAGGCTAATATAAACACAGTAAAAGGAACAACAACAACAAAAAAAATGTTCCCACGATATTGGCAGATTCTATTAGAGAGTTCTTTTTACAGTAGAAGCTGAATGCTCTTCCCAAACATCGATATCAGTGGTTTAGCAACCTCTACACTTATATCTTTACAAACTCAGCCTACTCTTATGATGAAAAATAAAAATAAAAATCCAGCTTTATTAGTTCTATGCACAGAGATTTGAATAACTGATAAGCTAAAACCAAAGGTCCTGCCAAAAGAACTCAGCTGACTGTCTCAATATGATATTATCATGTCTAGTATCAAGACTACACCATTACAGCTGAACTGTCTCTGCAGAAAATATGTACGAGGTCCCGAAGTCAGCTTCCAAGGCATCTCATCTGGGTTTGTAAAAGTTGGTTGCAAAGACAATCTCCCCAGGGTTACAGATTTGACCTTCTCCTCCCTCTCTCTTCTCAGGAATGGAAGTGGAGGCCAGGATTGCTTATGCATATAGGGCAATGTGAGGTCACAGCATCATTGGAGGTGTTCGAAGATAAATAGCAGTAATACTGCAGGCGTATAAAACTGTCAAAAACAATATTCCCATTGGACAAGTGGATAAAATACTGGCTTTGCACAGTGCAATATCCCTGGGAGAAGGTCCCTAAATTATTCCTCGGGGTATCTTTTTGCTACAAAGGCATGATGGATGTCCATGCATTAACAGTGCTACCTCAAAGCTACCAGAAGTGTTGACACAGATGAAACATTTTGATGAAGTGCTTCAGTTCAGTTTTATATATTAAAAACTGTATTGGATGGAGAAGCAGAGGCTCTCAATGAAAGTCTCACCTTTGCTCCATTTTTATTTGTATTCTCACAAAGTAGCAAAAATAGAATAAAACAACTGGGAAGACAAGACTGATTTCAATATTCTTATGCTCACTGGAGGCAGGGCCTTCTCTGGGTGGCCATAGATCCATCCACTTCTAGGGGTATGTACCAATTTAAGTAACTATCAGGTGATGCACTCTCGAGGTCTAAATTACTCCACCCATAATAGACCGTGTGTTTGTGCAGCACCTAGCACAGTAGGTGCTGGTCCATGTGTAGGTCTCGTAAGTGAATAGATAGTTGTGTGAGACTCCTACTGAATAAATAAAGATGACTCCTCTACTTTTTTTTTCCCCCTATGGTTGTGGTATGACAGCCTAGGAGAAAGATGTCCAAGCCTGCTAAATGGGAGTGGTTGTTGTTGATTCTTCATTTGCTTCAGAAATTACTGAAGCACTAATGAAGAGCTTGTGAAGGACTGTTGATTTGCAGAGTTTGGGGAACTGAACCACAGAACATTACACAGGTCAGAGAACTGGTATTTGCTAATATCTGTTGTCTTTGACAAGATTGTTGTGTGAGGTTTACAGAGGGTATTTGCTGCTAATTATTGTTAATTTAACAAGGGCAGATGAAATGCCCCAGCACAGCACAAATTAATATCTAGGGTAATAGCTGCAATGAGGATATAAAGCAACATTCAATACCTTCAAGCAAGGCTGTATTTTCTGACTTCTGACTTTCAAGGAACTGGTTGTTCTTTGTTTTGATAGCATTGTGTGAGCTGGTTTGTCTCTGAGGCTCCTGTCTGGATGAGCTGACAGCAGTCCCATTTCACTCCAAGGCTATCACAGGTGAAAGCAGGTGTCACTTCTCCTCTTTGAATTCTACCTTTGCAATAGTTATCTCAAAGCAAAAGTTCTAATGATAACAGAATAAACTTCCTTACCATCTATGTCTCCAATGAAATGGCTTGTGTGTCCCTAGAGGCAGGAAGGATGGCTGGATCTTTCTCTCAATTATTTTTCTAGTCTATTAAATTGTCTAAACTCCAGTTTCTCAAAAATATATAAATAAAATAAAACCCAGAGAGAGTAAATGAAAATTGAGGCCTCTGCTCATCTCATCCAGCATCATGGTTTATCATCCCCAGGAGATGTCTTCAGAAGCGTGCTTTTATGACCATGAGAGAAAATAATGATGCACTGAGAAAACTTACAAATGCACAGCCCCATTGCACACAAAATAGATCCCTAAGTGATTTATCATTACCATTTGCAAAATAAATAGGGGTAGGAGAAAGGGAAGAGGTGGCTCTGTTTAATTTTGTGTCTTGACACAGCAAAGAGAAGCTACCACTGAGGGTGAAGAAAAAGGATCAAGGCAGGGGCAGGAAAGATGAAGCAACTTTGTCTCCTTACAAATGATATATCACATCTGAGGACTGCTCTTGTTCAACTAACCAACTGAAAGAAAGTGTGTTTTCGATGTATAATGATGTAAACATATAGTTTAGATATCCCAGACTGAATCCTCTTTAGCTTACTGCCAGAGTTTTGAAAAATACCCGTCTGTGTCTGAAGCTTTGAGAGCAGACAGGATAGCACCCTGTTATACACAGCCCATTTCAAACACTGTGGATCATATATGTTATTTATGTAGCCACCTTTTGGAATATATGTATACTTGCCCATTATTAGTGAGATTTGTTTTCCCAGCTCTGGTTCTCAGTGACTTTTTAAGGAAAAGAAGGCAAAGGGACAAGGTACTGTTATGTGTAGCTTGCCTTATGTAGCAAGATTTTTTGCTATTTTTTTGTCTTTATCCCATCGGACACCCAGCTCATGTACTTATGTATCCTGTAAGGTCCCAATGGTCAGCAAAGGTTTTCCACCCCACTGTAGATCTGCAAACTTTTTCAGATTCCTGTCCATATCTATTGAATTTAAAGAGTAGTTTTATTTAGACAGATCAAGTGAGCACACAGAGATGAGGTTGAATACGTGGCACAAGCCCTTGGAGAAGCTTTGCTCTGTTTGTACAGGGTGCCCAGAAAAGCAGAATAGCAGCTGGAGGCTAAAGCTATGGAGAAACAGCTGGCAGGGTTACCTTAGCTGCTTTTCTGGCTGACCACTTATTTATGTGCATTATAACTACTTACTTTTACTCCCTAGAGTCTGCTCTCATGGTACCACATGATAAAAAGAAGACTGGGCTAATGGCATTTCCTGCCTTTCTCAATACTGAAGCACAAAAGCAAAAAATGCTACATAAATCTTAACCACGGATGCTTTGCTACCCAGCCTCAGCAGAAGCCATGGACTTACAGAGCCACTGAGGTTGGAAGGGACCCCTGGAAGCCATGTGGTTCAAGCCCCTCACATAGGGCCAAATTTAAAGCTTGATCCAGCTTCCAAATTACAGCAGGTTGGACTAGGTCCATTTGGGTTAAGTGCCAAACTTTCTGTCTCTACAGTGGAAGAAAAGCAAGAAGAGAGACTTAGGATTAGGGAAACCTGTGCTATCATGTACTTTCTCATCTTAGTCACAGGGCACTGCCACAAGTGCGCTCTGTGCTTAGGAATGCAAGGTACACAAAAAAGATGGGTCCTATTGCTGTTGGTAATCGCTACAAGCACAGCCTATATGCCTGTGCAAAATACAATATATATTCTGAAGGAACAAATGATGCATTTACAGGGCCATGGCTAAACACAGAAATGCTAATTGTGGGTTAGTTGTTCTACACCTCCATCATACTCTGTTCACTTACTAGTGTATCCTTGCATGTCATGAGGACATCTCTGCTCCTTCATAATGCGTGGGCACGGGAAATGGATTGCAGCATGGCTCAGATAAGATTCCTGCTGATCCCTTCTACCTCCGCTTTCTACCGTGTACTTTGCTGGGAAGCTGACTCATTAAATAAGGGGCAGAAAGCAGCAATTTACTGTTCTGAACTTGTCCACACCTTCTTGACAAACACCTGTGAAGTTACATCTCGCACCGTCTCACACAGATGGCTTGCAGGCCATCTCCCTCACCTGCACAATGCCAGGTTGACAACTCTATCACACACTGAAATGAGATGATTGGAAAACTGTATCTTCAGCTACTCTGTCCCATGGGTTCAAGAATCAGATTATATTTTCATAGCTTTGAAATAAAATACCGTATGCAGCTTGCAAACCAAACAACGCTGAAATAATCAGGCACTTTTTAATCAATCATTTCACTGAGGGGGATGGTGGTTTAGCTTAAAAATGTTCAAGAGTGATATGGCATGAGTAAATACATGCACAGAAACAGTTCATTTATTTTGGTTTTCCATTCCCCTCAACATGTTGTTGCTGTTTATACTCAACACAAATCAATTTAAGAGGAGCTGGGGGGATTGGAAAGGGTCATATACCCATCTGTCTTCCATTGCATTCATTGAATGGGTTGGACCTTGTGTTTTAGCTGTGCTCATTGAGAGGGATGGGGAAGCTTTTTCCACTCCGGTTAACTAAAGGAGCTCTCAGCCTTCCCATACAGACCACCTGCTGCTCAGCCTTGCCCCAACAGTATCCTGGGCAATTAGAATATTCTCACCCCATCTCTGAGCAGTCAGCAGTAAGTGCTTAGGGGAAGGAGAACAGTAAAGATGGAGTGATGTTTTCTGAGATAAACTCTCCAGCTCCTCACAGTCTGTGATTTATGAACTTATAGAGCCTCAGAGTGGACCTAGACCATAGTCTAGATGTCACCAACACAGTCTAATATTCGCCAGGGGCAGCAAATTGTCCAGCATGTCTGATTTCACTTCCCAAGACCTGTACTTAAGTAGGCCATGCTTAGAGGAAAGATGTGCGTTGTGTGTTCATATTTGGGTGGGGAGAGGAGAGCTCATATGGCCCTAGAGTATCATGCTGGCAGATAGGAACAAGCCTTGTTTGTTAGAGCAGCCTGATTTTTTTGTCTCAGCAGCTCCCACTTGGCCTCTTGGGTGAAATCTCAGCAGATGACACCAGTCACCAACTCAGCATTTCTCCCATCAGTCTGGCTGGACCCAGTGCTAAATTCAAATGCCTATACTTTTAGCTGAATCTCAGGGAGATCGTTGAAGGACAAACAACACAGAGAACTTTGAAGTGTACTATGAAATCCAGAAGGCTGAGATTTAAACAATACCTCTTTTTCAGCGGCAGCCTCAGGAGAGGTGGCCTTACTCTAAAGAGACCAAAGTAGAAAAAAAAGAGGCTGGGGATGAACTTCTTTCCTAGAACTGAATTGTCACTCACAGCCTGAACTTCTGGGCCTCTCTCCCTCCTCCCTCACACGGGGAAAGCTTTGCTCGAGGAACCAATCCGCACATATGCAGATTTGCCATCTTTGTCTTCCGACATGTAAGAGATGAATACATGATTAAAAGCAGGGTTTCGTCTCTGCTTATTAACAAAAAATGATGTGGTTTTCAATTATGAATCCCTTTAAGTGTAATTAAGTATATTGAGAGAGTGACTATTGCAAGAAATCAGCAACTTGGGATGCCATGCCATGCCGCTATTCAGCAAAAACATTTTCAGGTCTTTCTTCTCCTACAGCATTAACACTGAAGACATGAAGATGAGGATGATTCTTCTTTAGGACCTAGTAAGTGAATCCTCAGTCATGAGTTCATTGGAGCTGAAGTGTTTGGTCTACTGTCTGGGGAGTTGATCCAAGCACAGAGAAGGAAGAGAGGAAGAAAATGTTGTCAAGAAATTTTTGGAATGGTGACACTAATCCTGCTAATCTGTCTCTGCAGAGTCACACAGCCTATTTATGGCCTGAACTTCTTAGCAGCTTCAGAGACAAGTGAAAAACACTTGTAAAAATGTTTCTAATAAACCCAGACACTACCTCAAAACAGAAAAAAGTAGTACTCAGTCCTTTACAAGTTACGGGTTTAAAATCCCATGCCTTGTTCTTCACTTAAATCATGAATGAGGGTTGTAACCAACACTGCTGTTTAGGGACAGCTTTCTTCAGCATCCAAGAGCCTCTTCACCCTGGCTTCCCAGTTTAGAAGGACAGGAAGATGTGAAAACAACTTCATTCTGGCACCATTGTCCATAAGAACCGATGCAGAGATGTTCCCATGATCTGCTAGAGCAGAAATGCAGCATGGCATCACTGTGTGGGACAGGAGCAGGACAGCAGCCAGACTGACAGCAGTGAGGACACTTACACCCTGGAGCAGGGGACCAGAAAGTCAGGGGCATTTCTGTCCATGCAAATACTCCACACCTGGCTGGAAAAGGCCCTGAATTGCCCTTTTCTCTGTCTAGAAAAGGCCTAGGAACTTTGTCAGGAGACCTAACTTTGAATTTATCCCTGCTTTGAGTGAGGCCTTGACCAGATGACCTCTAGACATCCTCTTCAACCTAAATTATTCTGTGATCCTATGAATCCAGGCAAGGTCAGCAGCAAAGCTACTTTCTATTTCTGTACTTCTATTTCCCTCTCTGGCATTAGCTGGTCTATTTTGCTTGGTACAGGACGTCTCTCACTGTCCACCTCTATCGTGTCTGACATAATGAATGTCTGACACCTTGACCATACCCTCAAGATGCTGTAACATCTTTTATATTCCTATGAAAACCAAAGGAATTTCTCAGTTCAAGCACAGTTTGCGTCATAAATCTGAACTGATCTCAACAAAACAATGAAACCGAATATTAACGTGTATGCTCAATTTTTTTCCTTCTTTTGTTGTAGAAGAATATCCGGTAATCTACACTCAGACAAAAGGATGGAAAATTCTTCATCTCGGAAACCAGCGTGGTGGTACCTACAGAAGCACATTACATATGACAAGGATGCACAACATGAAGAGACAACTCATTTTCAGAGACTGCAGCATGAGGAGCTCCGTTGAGGTTTCTTGGAGCAGGTTTGGCACATTCTCCTAAATCGGTCATGGCTCCAGCACTCCCAAGCGTGCATCTGTCACGGTCCTCCCATGCCAGTAACACTTTTACACGGGGTGTTGATTGCACCTGCATGTTTTCCTGCAACAAGAAAAACTGTATGTTTTAAGTGGCTTTTCACTTTCTCAGTGTTTCAAAGAACACAGGGATAAAATTATAATAATAATAATAATACAAGAGATCCAGAACCAGGTTGGCAAACATAATCACAAGGTATATTAAAAAGTTAAACATAGCTCGGCGCTTTGAAAACGAGGCACCACGGGAAGCCGAGGATGTGTTGTCCCTTGGCTTTATGTCACTGTTTAAAAGGAACGCTGTAATTGAGTAATCAGCTTGCTGGTTGTCATGGCAATTGCTGCCGGCTGCTGCGGGGAATCGGCCTCCGCGCTTTGTCTTCGCCGTGCTGGGGGCAGCCACCCACCGCCGCTCCCCCCGGGGCCGCTGCCGCTTGGAGCCCGAGTGCTCGCCGCTCTCACAGCCGGAGCCCGTGGCTTGGCGTCGAGGGGAATAAATAGAGAGAGCATGGGGAGGCCGTGGCCCGAAGGAGGATTTGAGTCAAAAGCCGATGGCATCTTCCGCTGTCGGTCGTCAACTTGGGGCATGCTGTTAGGCGTTTAGCAGATGGCCGCTGTAGGGGGTTTGGAGCTCGTGCTAGTGGGGGGCTTGGGGGGTTAATTCCAGATCTAAACACAGTGTGGAAAGGGAAAAGTATGTACAGGATGCTTACTGGGAAAGCTGTTTGTCAGCGGCCTTTGCCTGGTGGTTAAAGTCAAGTCACGCTGATCTGCATTTAAACTGTTAACAGAAGGGTGGGCCTGCTAGCACCAGGACATGTGTGTACGGATGAAAGAAGGAAAACACATTAAGTTGAGGTTTCTGAAATGCACAAAGGGAAACAACTCCTTTTATCCATGGCCGGAACTTCACCTGCTGTTTCTCCTGGGGAATCCTCTCATTGGGAGTTTGAGAAAAGTCTTTTTAAAAGTGAAATGACTGTTTTTTTCCTGAAAGGCACAAGAGACTGAATCACATGGTAAATAGATCTGTTCAAGTGAGAATAACTCAAAATCTTCCATTTTGCTGGCTCCCCCCATCCCTAGCTGCTACATTTGCATGCCCACCCTGCTGTGAACCTGGAGCTATCGCCCCCCCAGTGCACTGTAAGATCTCCGCACGGCGCTCCATTGCACAGGGTGCAACACCCCAGTTCCCCACATTTTGAACAGAAGAAAATGTTTAATTCCTCTTGCTGACTGCGGTCACAAGAGGTGTTTAGAAATGAAGTACTGCATTGGGGAGTGTTACCACTTCAGCATCTTGTGCCTGTACTCAGACTACCCCTGTCATGAGTATTACTGCTCTTGCTGCACTGAACACAGCCAGGAGCTCTCCTACGCCAGTAATTTGCCTCAACGTGGTAGTTAAAGTTAGGCTTTTCTAAGCATACCTTCTGTACTAGGTGGGAAGAGCAGCCTGTGGAAGAGATGTGCCCTTCATACCTGGCCCCTTCCAACATGACTGCCGTGGTGCAGATAGTCCAGACCCATGTGCTAATATATCCAGTGCTACCTTAGCTCCCACATGTGATGAAACACACCCCTTGGTCACAAAACGGCACATTCAAATTTTCAACATGGAGTCTACAACAAAGGCTGCTCAAGAATCATCCCATCTCATCCATTGGAACAAGCCAGAGCAGTGCAGAGCCGCTGGGAGCAGAGCTATGATGGCAATATTTCAAATACTCAGAAGTTCCTGACCAGAGGGCACCTCTGGAGCCACATCCTTAGAACAATATTCTAGCTCCATTTCTCTGTGCAAGCATCTGTTGAGTTTTTGGCCTTAGGTCCTTACCTGCAGACTGAGTATCTTCTTGATAGGAAAATAGATAATTTATCTTGATAGGAAAACAGTTAATGCATTTAGATTTATCTTGCTTCAGACACTGCAATATTGTGGCTCTGACATACACAGAGAATCAAGGCAAAAACCAAAGTTGTTTAAACACAGATTAGCCAAGCCATGGTGATAATTACAATGCTACCACTCCACAAAAGCTTTCAAACAAACAAACAAAAATCCCAGCGCTCCAAAGTTTGTATTAAAAAGAACCAAGCACTTATTACCTGTCCTACTAAAGAAACAAGCAAACAAGCTAAGAGGGACCAGCATGTTCTTCCTCAAATTCAGGTTCTTTTCAAGATTTGATTTTATTCAGAAGTGTGACATCTTAAAATCTGATAAATAAGGCCTAAAGTAATTGACAAATGAAATGATTGATGCCTCTCCAACACACTCTAAAGGATTTCTCCTTAATATGTCTGATGGCATCTCAAATTAATATTGTTTCATTTGTTTTCTGTCTTCTGCATGTCAACACCGTTCTGGAAATTAGTTCTCATTACTTAGCTCCCTCTATAAGAGCCAGCAGAGACCGTATGATGCACTGTTGCTTTGCAGAGTTTACATAACTATTACCTTTTTTCCTCCTCCATTTTTTTAAGGGTAAAATGGTGTGTGTTTAAAAGCTATCTGAACTTCAGAGACATCTGCCAGCGCAGCACAAGAGAGTGAATATTAAGGCTGATCAAATTTAAGTACACCGTAATTCTTGACAGAGTCCTTTAAAACTTGGTCTCTGCATAGTGCAAATGTTCTGCCATTTGTAATAATCATTTCTCCCTCTACTTCTATAAGTTTAACTCACTTTGTTTTGCACGCTGTAATGTCCTTAGCAGAATATGCCATGCTTGCTTCTATCTAGCAAGTTGGAACAGTGATAGCAATTTTAATTAATCATTGTAAGGTTCTCTTTTGTATGAAGAAGGCTCAGCCTCTTTGACCCATTAATTAAATTGTGGAATTTACAGTTGCTTGAAAATGTTGAAGAAGCAAAAGATTAGACAGATCTGAGCTTTATTTGAAATTGAAATTGAGACACATTGGAGTGCAGATAGGGAAGAGAGAAGTGACATGTTAAAAAAGGCTTCCAGTTCAACAGCCATCCACTAAGACAAAGCCAACTCGGAGCACAAATTTTCCGTGAGAAAAATAATACAGCAGCAAGAGTCAATGGGTTAGATTTTTAGGGCTAAATCAGCCAAGTTCCTTTAATCCCAGCAGAAACTCGAGCTTCCGCAGCAAGAATTTGCATATTTGTTGTGAGTGAAACAATCTGAATTATTCCTCTTCGTTAATGAATTAAATCCCGACATGTTTAGGCAATGCTCTGGAGAAGGCCAACTGATCAAAAAGATAGAGCAAATAATTCAGGTGCCTCTGGCCCCAGCTGAGCTCCTGGCTTGCAATGTGTCTGCAGGCGAGTCACTCGCATGCCTTGTGCTGCAAACGAAACTGCAGAAGTGGGTGTAAGCACCAGGCTCTTATTGTAATTCAAAAACTCTCTCAGTTCTGGGGTAGGAAAAGTAAATATTTTATTGAAAAAGTAGTTGCTTATAATGTTAAATTCATCGATAAGGAGGCTCAGATTCCTTTAAATTCTTTCTGTTGGTTCCTAGCATAAGAATCAGTTTAGTAAAACCACTAGGTATTTCTTCTGGGAAATTCTCATGGAATATAGTAGAGAATTGTATATATATTTCTCTATTCTGTCTTGTAAAATTGAATTCATTAACACGAGGATATGCTGCAGATCCCACTCCAACAAAAAAATGGAAGTCTGACTTGGGTAAAGCACAGTAGCAACAGATAGACAGTTAAAATCACCGTTACTTGTTTACATTCTCAAAGCTTTAAACATCTCCATAATAAATGTCCCATAGACATGGAGTCTACCATGGATGCTACCAGTCTCAAAGACCCTCAGCATTGACACTTCTTTGCTCCAGAAAATGTCTGAAGTCTGAATTCAGTTAATGTATTTGGTGGGTATATAGCTTGTGCCTGGCTCTGAGGTGGGTTGGAAAGAAGGGTCTGGGAGATCTGGGATATCAGGGAAAGGGGTACGAACACAGGGTTTGTTGAGTGAAACAAACAAGTCCAATGGTGTGATTTTGGCTTTCCATTGACTTCCTTAATCTTTAGGGCTACTATCAAGAAAAATATGCTTAAGTATGGCTGTATGTTCATGACATTTAATACTTTTTTTCTTTCCTCCAAAACACCAAGAGAGATGGGTGCTCAAACTGCAGTTGAGAAATTTACAATCTCCAAAAGTAATTTCTTCACAAATCATTACCAATCATTAATGATATTAAATATTTAATATTCATCTACTTGCTTTTCACCTCCCCAGACTGTCCATGCTTCTCAAATTAATTTCTCTCAGTCACAGGTATGTATCCTCCTACTCCGATTCCTGATATTCCCTATCCCATCCTCTATGCTGAACAGCTATTCCAGGGCATGCATATGTTTCCTTTGGGCCAGCGTCCAGACAGATTAGACATAGAAATATTCAGCTTTGTACCAATTGGAGATTCAAACTGCATACACATTGCAAAAATCACTCAAGAAACCTGATTTGGTGTATGGATTAGGAATGATTAGAGTGAAATTCTGTTCTGCATGATTAGATATTTGTTTTCGTAACATCTTTCCTAAATAAAATGATATTTCTCTTCCTCAGACAGTGATGTTTCCAGGATTTTTTTCAGCCAGTCATTATGTCTAGGACAAGTATTTGGCCTCCTTACCCTTGGCATGATAGTATTAACAATCCTTACAAAAATGTTTATCCACATCTTAAGCCTTCTTGGCGGTATTAAATCATCTACCATCCCACGTATACAAGCTGGCTGATGGATGTATGCAAATGCCTAGTGCCAGGGAAAGACTTTTTAATATACAGTCCCAGTAAATTACTGAGATTATTACAAGAGGAGAGAAGGCATGATAAGTCGTTCTGTTGTTGACTATATATTCCCGAGACACAATGGTGATAGACAGGCAGACAGGCAGATAGATAGGTGTTTGGGATACCTGTCTGTCTGAGAATCTCAAATATAAATAATGTTCTATGTTATCCAATTATTTGCTTTGTAGCTTCTCAAGCTGTATGAGCAGTGCCCTCTTGCTAAGTCTTTTGGGTTTCTTATTTAGGTGAATAAAGAAGTAAACCTTTCCTTTTCTATTTCCTTTGAACACAAAGATCCCAGAAGTGAGTGTCATACAGAGAGACAAGCATTCAGTACCTGTGCACAGCCCTTTGCTGCCTGGGCTATGGCTGTGGCATTCAGTGGTGTGCCCATCACTGGGAAGAACAGAGGTGTCCCTGCTCTAAAGGGCTGATAAATCCAAGCCTCGGGTGCAGTGCAGGAGCCCTGAGACAGATCCCACCGCCGGGTTTGCTCCTGTGGCCCCATGAATCGCTTCCCGCTGATCAGAGCGATGGTTCCAGCTGGAAAAGGGGCAGCAGGTGGCGCTCAGGAATGCACCGAAAAGCTGCGGGCTCATGGAGAGAAGGCGAGAGCTCCCCAAGGCTGATGCTGCTCCCTGCGCATCTGGAGCCGCAGCCGCACCGGGGGCGGTGGGAAGCAGGCAGCCGACTGCACCTTTCGGGGGCTCCTGAGCTACGAGTGCAGCTATTAAAAGAAGGAGAGAAAGGCAGGGGATAGCGTAGGAGAAACCCTAAATCCCATTTGGAAATGTGTTTCAGTTTGAGCTCTGGCGTGGTAAGAAGTTTGGAAAAAAAAAATCCTACAGAAGGGATGTAATTTGGTAGTAGATTCTAGCAGCTTTTAGAAAACTACATGATTTAATTTCTACAAAACCTCACCGATTTCTGCACCTTTTGAATTTCTCCATAGGGGAAATAATTCCATGACTGATCTGAAAAATACGTTCCCAGACTTGTGGCAGAGAGGGACAAGTTAATTAATTTTCAATACTCAATACCTTCATTTTCACTCAGTTTATTTTATTATCATTATTATTTTGCATTCAGTGGAGATTTATTTATTTTTTCAAACCACTCAAGATGTTTTTCTGCTGTTATTTTTATTTCATTACCTGACTTCTGAACCAATATTGAGGCACTTATAGGAGAAGATTTATGGATCTGAAAACAGAGGGTTGGCTGTCAATTGGGCTTGCTTTGCAAGCAGAGACCTGTACCTGAACAGGTCAGCAGAATGGATGGCATAAAAGGAAGAAAAATACATTAATTTTGAAAACAAAAAGGAAAGTGAGATGGGGGGAGATGGCATGCGTCTGATTTCTACAATTAGAAGCTGACTGTGCTCTGCATTTCAAGCAGATTAATGTCTTCTTTTACTTTTTTGACAACAACAAAAAATCTATTTAGTAACAGTATTAGATATTATACTGGGACTTTGTTTATTTTCTTACCTTTGTTTTTGTCATGAAGTGTGTTTTATAAAGCCAAATGAAATCTCTTAAGTGACTATCAGAACTTGGCCCCGTATGCACAACAATAATACAAATCCTTAGCATTTATACAGCTTTTGACATGTCAAAGCTTTCTGCAAACATTAAGTACACAGCCACGGGAGAGCTTTCTGCACCACGTATGTGAAGGCCATTGCTCCCCCCGTTTCGGAGCTATCTGGCAGCCTTTTCCCAACACTCGTGTTTACTGGTGCCAGGCTGCAGGCAGCTGGGCCAGGCTGTGGGCAGGGGTGGGTGCTGTGAGAAGGGGCTTCTCAGCAGAGCATGGCACAGCTGCTGGCCGTGCACCATACCAGGGCAGATGGCATGGCTGGCTGGCATCCTGAGCTTTGTCTATGCAAACCTGAGCTATTGGCTTCCAGGAGCTGTCTAAAACCTCCTACATTTGTATGTTGACAAATCTTATTTATCCCTGCAACACATGAAATGGGGGCACCCTTGAATTGGCCTGTGGGTTTGGCATCAGTCCGGGGTTCCTGCCAAGGAGCAAAAATTCAGTAGAAATGAAGACTGCATCTTGAGCCCTGGCCATATGTGAGGTTTTCTCCACATGGCGTACCAGCTGCTGGGTATACCTGTGGCCCCAGCTGCAATTAGGATGTGCAAGGATGGCATGTTTGGCCTCAATACTGCTACTGAAACCCAGTGCTAGCCCAGTCCTGCTGTCAGGGCTCATTGTCTACTTGAGAGATATCTGGGGGCAAAAGGCAGTTAAAATAAATAAGACAACTGGAGAAAAGCTTAGATGAATATTTCAGGAAGCCATCTGTGCTGAGAGAGCTATGACCGAGACCAGGCATTGGAGACAAAGAGCGAAAGGCAAAGTAGCTCTGTGTCTAGTAAGGAGAAGTTATTGCTAAGCAGTCCTCTGTTTGGGTGCCACTTCTTGGAAATTTAAATACAATTCTTCCAAAACGAGAGGCCTGTAATGTCCTTTTCTTTAGGCATATTCTTCCGAAGGTCAAGCTCAAGACAACAATTTTCAGCTTGTACTTGCACTGATTCAAAGGAGAATTTGGAGTATCAGTTGCAAGCCCTGGGGCTCACACTCAGGAGAGCCTTAGTAAAGGTTATCCCAGAGAGCCTCCAAAGCGGTGGTCTGGAATTGGCATGTTCCATGGAAACTTCCAAAAACCTTCTCTTCTTTTGTGGAGCAGGGTTCACGTTGCAAAACATCTGCCTCACTCTGTAGTACGAGGTCTGTTACTACTATGTAAGATCAATTAACAGCTTAACAGCATATACCAAAGAGGAAAAAATAAAAAGGCAAAAAAAAAAAAAAAGCTGCTTATGTACTTATCACAATGTGTTAAACAATTTTTCAAGGAAAGGCTTTATTGCTGGGGTGACCTGCCACCTTGTAAGAAAAAGAAAATCCAAGAGAGGAAACATACGCTTAAGATTTCTGTTGTCAGTATTAATAAGACCACACATAGAGCAGTATCTTTGTAAGAGCAAGAAACAACAATATAGCTGCAAAGATGTTCATCCTCAGATTAGGGTGAAAGGGTTTTCCCTTGTGCTTTCACATTTCTTATTCAATGACAATGTTTTTTGCAGTTATCTGGCTCTTGGAAAGGGTCTCTCACATATCCAATTTACTATCACCATCTTTAGTGATGTTTATTATTTTATTTTATTTTATTTTATAGAAGGAAGTGGACCTTTAAAAAACTAAAGTCACAGCAAATAACATTCTTTTTGGTTCCTTGTGGTGATAACATAACAAGGTTTGTTTTAAGCCTGATTTTCCAGACATCTGTGTCTTTCACATGTGCCTCTGTGTGCTCACATGTACAGTTCTGTTAGAGATTATACTGTATGAATTCTCAGGAGGTGAAAGAAAACCTCTTATTTATTTCTGCTTGCTTGCTAACCTTTTAAATCAGAAGAGATCGCTTAATGACAGCATCAGGCTTAAAAGCACTACTCATTCTGCTCCCACCAGTTTGAGTCATGGCTGGACTTACTCAAACCTTTCAGGAAGACAGGAGGAGTTTCCTGGGGTATGTTGATCCCCAGCTTTTTAATGAAGATGTTAAAAGAAACAAAACAGAACAAGATCTCTTGATGCTTTGGGTTTGTCTCAACCTGAGCTTTGGTGAGTAGCACAGTACCTCTGTGTTGTCTGAGCATGGTTTCTTCCAGAAGAGGCTGAGCGCAACATTTTCAGACGTATTTAAATGATTTAAAAACGTAACTGTGAAGGTCAGGCTGTGCTGAAGAGCAGCTGATGCATGGTGCAGAATTAACTAGGCAAATATTAAACTAACAAGTTTGGGTACCAGCAGCAGCCTGGATGCAGCAGCAGTGATTAGAGCAGGCTGTGAAGCCCACGAACGAGGCAGGGTAAATCAGCTGCCTGCTGGGTTTCATGCTGCTGGAGCTCAACTGACCCCACTCCTGGAGCTAGGCATCGTATGTTCACACATATCATTGGTGCCTCAGATAACCAACCTCCCTCAGAAGCACCATTACATGAAAATGCTCAGATAACCCTCAGGAAAATGGTGGAAAAGATCTTGGGAAAGGAGAGCCATTGCAGGAAAACAGCAGCAGAGATGACAGGTAAAGGTTTCTGGGATAAATCTGCCCGTCTTAAATACCCATGCACATAACCCACACCATATACTTGTGAAAATACAGGCAGCTAATAAAATTGTCTCCTGTGCATCTCCAGCACGTTGCAACCCCTTCTGTGATATTGTACTGTCAGTGCTTAAGGTAATATTTTCAAGAGAATTTCCATCTTTGTGGTGGTTGCAGAAATTTCTGCAGGCATTTGGTTTAAAGAATATAGGGTATGAAATAACTTCATGTGAGGTGTTGGTATTTCGTTTAGTGTTATTTAATTGCCTTTACTTAGTTTATCCCCATCTTTTTCTATTCTCGTGCCTCAGGTCCAATTTCCATTATGTTTTCACTTCCTGTGAATTTAATTACAAGTCACCTGTCTTGGAAATTTCACTATAGATTGAGACTTTGTATTCCTCTCTACGTCTTCTATTATCTAAATAAAAACAATTAGTGTGTGAAAATCAATCTTCTTTGATACTGAAACCTCAATTTCAAGCAAATATTTCACACGTACATAAACTGTTATAAACTATTCCATGCCCATAACTTTCCATTGGTACTTATACAAGAAAAGGTTTTCTATTACTTCATATTTGGACTCCTCTTTTTTTTTCATTCTCAGAGGGGTCTGCCATATGAGTAACATTACTAGTGTGCAGAAGGAGCAGTTTATTTTTCCCTCCATCATTTTACATGTCAATTGTTAGACTTACAACAGCAAAATCCACATGGCAACTGGGTGCCATTAATTTTTAAAGTCTGACCCCATGTCTTTTGCATCTAAATTCTACTGTCAGGTTTCATTGCAGGAATTCTTCAGGAAAATTTTCTGTTTTGTTATCTTTAAATCTCATTCCTTAGCTGGTGTTTTTTTTTATTTTTTTTTATTTTTTTTTCTCTTTTGAGTTATGTTTTAAGCTTCATGCTGCATTTTCTTGCTCAAATGCAATAAAACAGGTTAAAAAATATAACTTTACCTACCAACACACTAATTTTATTTCCATCCACATTTCAAAAAAGCAAATTCGTTTTCAGACAGAAAATATCTATGATGTAATTTTTTATTAAACTGTAGGTAATATGCTTTAGGCTTTGTCAGGGCTGCTGAAAAGATAAACCTATTCTGAAACATTGATCTTTACTTTTGATGCGCAAAACATTCTGTATTCATAAATTTCTAGACACTGATGAAAATTGGAGCAGGAAAGGGAAAGAAGAGTGAAGAGCAACATTTTCTAGGTTACCAGAAAATGAAAGATTATTCTTAAGTTTTATTGGAAGGTGGCTTCCATAGGAAAGGAAGGCACTGGACTTGCTGACACCTTGTTGCAGCAAGATTTATTTTCCCAAGTAGCACATGTCCACCTCCAACACATGGGAGCCATTCCTAAGACGTCCCCTGGGGTTCAGTGCCGGTGCTCTCCTCCTTGCTGGATCCTGGGGCAGTGAGTCCCCTGGAAGTCACCTGGACCTCCGAGGAGCTCACCAATGATGGGGAGCAGCGATGATGGTGCTAGTCCTGCTGCTGGGGTGGGAAGGGGCTAACATGGCACAGAGTTGAGGCACATCTGTAGCCCCTACTCATCCTGAGTCCTGTTACAATAAGATGAGCATCTGTACAAAATAATAACATAAATGTTTAGTCATCTTAAATACAAAAATCAGTTCCTTCTCTCCTGTTATTCTCCCCACCATCCAAAAAAAAAAAAAAGTAAAATATTATTGTATTTCATTTTTATTTGTACTTTCTGAAGAGTAATGTATTTCCATGAAAAGGATTAAATCTCTCAAAGTTAGGTAATAAAACTGAAGCTGTAATGAAACACACTGGATATACAGGGAGATATTTCATTTAGGCAATGGAATAAAAATCTAGTTACATTCCTGATCAGAATAATTCATAACCAAAATACCTCATCCTATTTTTAATTGTCCTTGTTTATCAAATAAAAGTTATAGATGGCTTGGCTAAATCATTGCCTGTCAAGCTGGGGTTGTGAATAGCTTGGGGAATCTCAAGGGACACTTCCAGGTTTTAGGACAATTCATTTATTTATTTGACTATACTAATAAAACATATATCCAGAGATTTACATTCTTATTTTACTATTTAAAATGTATGAACCATATAGAAATGACAGCAAGGAGCAGCAGGAAGGAGCCTGTGCAGAAGCCCTGTAAAATATTCCTTTTTTTTTTCTAACAAGACATGGGGAGAAAAAATAAAAAGACTTTTCCTTAAAATTCTAGGGATGAATAGAATAGTTACATAATTGAGATCTATTCCTGCTTTTTGAAAAATATCTGAAGTGCTTGATTAAACCAAGAATCGAAACATCATGGCACATGTAATCTGATTTGGTAATAATGGTTGCTGTAAATACATTGTATTTAGTGACCTGACACGATATACTTGTTTGTACACTGAAACATGGGAAAGATACAGCTTGCACATTTCAGAGAAACACTAAAATACAAAAGGAGAACCACAAAACAGGATGAATGTAACTATGCTGGTTTGAAAATTACATTATAAACGACAATAGCTTTCCCACTGCACTCTAAGAAAACGTTCTTGCCTTAAACCAGGAAGGCTTGCACTAGAAAGGGGTGTTATTAGCTTGTTACTAAAACCCAAAGGTTTTGGATTTTTTCCCTGTACCTGTGCCAAAAGAGACACTTTTATATCAGAAACAGTAACGGAAGATTTTGTAGATTCTTCCCCCCCAATAACATGTGATATTCTAGCAGTTTTATGAACTCTCTAAGTAACTGCATCTCCATATTCCTCAACGGTTATACCTCTCTGGCTGCCAAACAAACATAACTTTCCCAGATGTGCTCCAAGCATGACTCTTGTTACTAGCAAAGCACACAGCAGAACAACCTGAGATTAGGTCAGATTTGCTTTACAGCTGCTCCTTCCCCAGGAGGGTTCATTTCCCCTCACCTTTACTACAAGCACCATACTTCCTTTTTCCATGGTTAGCTTTTCACTCATGTTAGTGGGAAGCATTCCACTTTCACTCAGCCACCAGCCTACTTTCCAAATCTCCTCGTCTGTTCCTACCAACAGCTGTAGTTCAAGTCCAAATTCACCACTCAGGTGAAATAGTTCAATGAGTAATTAGTTCAGTTATTCATTAGTGAATTAGTTCAATACATAATGAGAGAAGACATCCAGCAAACAGGTCCAAACAACTTAAGTCATCAGTTCTTTCATAGACATATAATTACTTCCTCGGATGTCAGATCATGTATTTTCCTATTGATTATTCTACCATTTATCTATCAAAAGTATCTGAATTAGTTACTTATCTATGCCAGGTACGCATATAAGCCCCAATCATCACCATGCTATTTTATCTGATATCTTTCAATCTGTATGTTTCATCTCCATTGTCCTTTTTTTTTTTTTTTTTAAAGTCCTTTTATGAACTGAACAGAACCTGCTCCTCAGTTTGCTAATGTATCCATCACATTTTTAAATGCTCCATCACTTTAGCTGCATAATTAGAATAATAAGACACTGTTCTTCAAGCCTGCATGGCATTGATTTAACCTACAGATATAATCAATGTAGTCTTTCTCTGGCCTTAAACCCTACGAGTGAGTGTTACCTTTAATAAATTACAGATTTACCTCAGCATACAGGGCCTCACGTAAAAGCCAAAGGAAGAAGGGAAATCTTACTCTATAACTCAAGCATCTTTGAACCAGAAACATTGTTCACTCTGCAAATATACATTTCTGAAATGTTATGTATATCTACTACAGAGATATAAGAAAAAAATCTTAGTATTTGGTGTGTCAGAGACCGATGCTTACCTGCACAAACATAATGATTTTAGTGTAGCTACTACAGGGGGAAATTGTACTATTAACCTTGGCATGTGGACTATACTCATTTATCTGGCCAAATCTGGAGGGAAAAAAAAAAAAAGGCCATCAAAGAGACTCTGCTGATGAATGAAAGTTTTCTATTTGCTCTTCCACAAGATATTTCTTTTGCAGCTGGACTGTTGCAAAAGATTTGTCATAGAATTTGAGAGCCACTTCCATGTAGTTGTGATGATGAGAGTACATTTGCTCTTCATTATCCAATACATCTTAAATTGCTTCCTGCTCTTGGTAGCACTGATGGACCATTGTTCACAACCCTATTGTTGTGTATAAGCTGTCAGCATGAATAGTGAGAAATTCACAATGGGACACCGAAGTTGTTCTCTTCCTAACTAAAAACAAAAAACAAACACAACAACAACAAAAAACAAGCAGCACGAAGTAGCAGCAAAGATTTGAGCAGACTAATCATTTCAGATGCTAAACATCTTGCCAAACATCTGTTTATCTCAGACTGTGAATGAAAGCAGGCGGAGGTTTGCACAAGGAATGGCTATGCCACTGAGCAAGAAAAGCCAACACACCAAGGCAAAGCAAACGCAAAGCTGCTGCCAGTTTCCAAGCTGAATCAAGCCCATGTAATCTTATTTGTAAGCTTTTCCAAAGACGAGTTTGTCAGATGAACTGAGGTTAGTGATGACAGAGGTGGAGGAACAATATCTGGTGAACATAAGGATGTATCCAAAATTAATATGGTTAGGGACGGGAGTTCAGCAGGAGCAAAGAAGAGTTGTATTCCAACGTAATACTCTGTGAGAAGAGAAAAACACCCCTTTCATGTAATGCTAGATATAAAAATATGAAAAGCAGATAAAATCATTAAACAGCTACTATCTGTTTCCTAATATCTAGTGACTTCAAATGTTTAAGGGCCTTTTTCTGAATAAGGAATGTAAAATAATGTAAAATAAAATAAGTACAGGAGTGCAGTTGATTTTGATTGCAGTTTCACACACACACAACAAAGATGTCTGTAGCTTTCCACCTTCTGAAGTCATATGAATGACAAGATAAAAAAATGTTTTTAGTTTATTAATTCAGTTATACTTTCTTTTTCTAAGGAGCTGAGCTTAGCAAAGAGGATAATAATTATCCTTTAAAAATGGAAGCATTCAAAAACAGCAAAGTAGAAACAAAAGTACAATATGATTGCCGAGACAAAGATAGTGAGAAAAAGACTATAAAAGAAAATGGGAATTCATGATGAAGAGGTTCACTGAGCTATCTCCAGCTCTATTATCAGTGGTGAATGATCAGTCAGATGCACTCCGTGGCATCTGTCATTGCAAATGGATTCCAGGGTGTTTTATAAAAACAACAGCCTGCCTAACAGCGTAACCGGCCAGTGCCTTGGCTGACCTCAGCCTGGTTGTATTGCTGGGGGCTATATAGCCAAATTAAACTCCCAAGGTTTAAGCTGAGGCTAACCAGCAGAGCCGTTCCTGACCCTGGAGATGGATGAGACATTTTGTTATTTATGTCTGGGAGGTGGCCAAGTGCCAGAATAAGCTTTTTACAGCTGCTGTAGCCTCACCTCATTCATACAAAGGGTTTCAGATATTGCTGTGGTGTTCAAGCAGTTCAGCTTGCTGTGCAGATGGATTGCAACAGGCCAGAAAATCTGCTCTCCTCATGCAGTGCATTTGACTTTTCACTTAGGGTACTCAAAATCACGCATGCAATTGCCCTGGCTTAAAATTGCTTTCATTATTGCCTCATCACAATTTGCTTTCTGGTTACCACTGTAAGTTTCCAACCAAAAGTCAAAACCTTCTGTGAAAGGCAACTTGTTTCCAGGAGAAATGTTGCTTACTGGTCCTCAAACCCCAGAAAGTGTGGAGGAGGTTGGAAGGGCTGGTTCCCCCCACTGGGGTTGCTCTTTTGGGGGTTTCTGGTGCCCTGGGCAGGTTGGGCTCCTGCACCCCAGCTACTGGTCCCTACATTCGGAGGCCTTCAAATGTCCCTTTCATTATCCTATGATCGTTTTATTTTCACTTCTTCAGCCCTACTTATAGAAAGATTGTCAGAAATGCTCCAAAAGTGAAGTCAGCAATGTTAAAAATGCACAGCAGCACTGCAAGTATTTCAGCTCAGAAGGATTATCTCATGGCCACATGCGATAATTCCAAACAAAAGCTTCGTTGACATCTTTGTCATCTCCAGAGGCATCAGAAGCTCAAGAGATTAAGAAAATTTAGTCAAAGTTTTCTAGATTTTAAACTCAGAACTTTAAAGACGTGGAGATTTAGGTAGCCATTGGAAAGCTCAAATGGTCACCTGGAAATGAAGACAGGTTCATGAGTTCCCATATCTCTTACAGAACTTGGTTATGTAGTTGCTGATGCCTATAAAATGCTAAGTAAATGAAATATTTCTCCTGCACTATTTGGGACTGTGGGTTTTTACCTATATTCTGGTGACTCTTTGAAATCCCTCTTCTAATTCTGATGGCATGGAAGCAGTAAATCAGCAGGAACATATCTATTGTCACCTAGATGTGGCCTAGAGCCACAATATAGCAGCAGTTCATGCCTTTTTTATGAAGCTTTTAGCAGTCTGTAAGTTAAATCAGAAAAAGCTGAGGATCACTAATTTCAAACCTCTGACAAATTTATGAGACACAAACTCACTAAGTAAAGCTGCATATCAAGAAAAGGCAAAAGCCTTGTTCCAGATTTGGACAAGTTAGTAAAACACTCGGAACTGGCAGAGCCAGACCTGCTTGGCTAGCTGTCCTACCCTGTCACACCAGCTCTGGGCCCTTTTTGCTAGCTGAATATCTGTTACCCCCTCTTATAATTAATTCTGAATTTTAAACTCTGTTCAAACAATGCAAATAGTCATAATCCATGCTTCTCCAACGGCAAAATGTACACAAGATGAGCTGTTTAGCCAGCGGAATGGAGAAAGGAAAAAAAAAAAAGGAAAAAGCCACACAGAAAATGGTGTTTTATTTTCTACAACATCCATCCAGGTTTCAGCGTGCAGCAGAGAAGGTGACTTTCAGATTCCAGGAAGAATATTTGAACACCTCAAAGTGACTCTGTATCTCTTTCTTCACAATGAACTCCAAGTTAGAGCTTATGATAACTTAGAATTAAGCTAACCTCCATGGAGGTGCTGATGGTAGACGCCCAGCTGTATTTCTCTAGGGACTTTATAGAAAGTCAGTTGCATTGCGCTAACCCAGGGCACAGTGCTGTGCAGACAGGATGCTTTCTTCTGCCCACCTGCAATGTTTTAACAAGCTAGGAGGAAGGCAGATGGAAGGACAACTTGCCTGGGTTATTGTTTATCTCACAGAAAGATAATACTGCAGTTTGTCATCCTTGCTTACTACTGCCTTTGCATTGTGAGCTCCATCTCCTGAATACTTCCCTGCTCTTACAATAACTGGAACAGTGAGCAGCAAGTCCTCTCTCCCTGGACTTACTTCTTTCCCCCTCAATTTCCCAAATAACATTTCCTTTGTCCACCATTTCCTGCAACAAATATTTGTCTGGAAATGCCATAAGCTAAAGGGATGAGGGAAGCACCACCAAACAGAGAAAGAAAAGAGAAAACAGAAATGATGACCAACTTGCTGTGTTCCACAAGAGCCCAGCTCTCAGGGAAAACAAACACCAGGTCCTGAGATACCTGCAGTGTGCAGGGACACCTGGGTGCACTGATGTAGGAAGGAGCAACTGGGACAAGGCCAGTGGAAACCTCCGAGTAGCACAGCCATCGGCAGCCTGAGCAATACCTGGGACTACTGCTCCGTTTGTGCAGCACGTGGCTGGACTCTCAGTGCCAATAAATTAAAAACCAGTCAGCTTTATTGGCCTGTCTCTGCCAGGGCAATTAGCACTCATTTCTGACAGCATATGCCCATGCACTGTGCTGGCTCACAGGAGCGCATCCCTCCTAGCCCAGGCTTGTGTCGGGCACAGCAGCAGAGGTGGCTGCTGCTCCTGGGAGCCCCTCTTAGGCCCCCTATTTCTGCAAAGCCATAGGAGCAATGAGCTGAGAAGCAGCTGCAGCATCCTCCATCCTTGTGGAGGAAGAGTAAAACACCCTCATCATTAGTTCCCCTTGGATCTGTAAAACCAGAAGCATTAAAATGCTTGCCGTCTTCAGCTGAGAAATAAATTTCAAATGGATTGGTGCACATTTGAGAGAAAGATGTAGAAGATCCCTGTTTGCAGGCTGCAAGAGGTTTCCCTGATGCTTTAATTAAGTGTGTATATTTGGGAGCACTAAATAAGTAAATTAAAGCTTAGATATTAGTTCTTTGAGAGGAGCTGTGTTTTTATATCTTGATTCTGCATTTATAATTACATAGATCACATCAAAACAACATGTATTTAAATCAGACTCTACTTCTAAATATACCTAACCTCTACACATAAAAATTCCCAGCAGGTGCCTTGTTAAACAATAAGGAACATAGGAGGCAGATTGCTGTTATGAAGCCTTCGGTGAAAACTAACTCTAATTGTGTGCTTGCATTTCTTTATCAGTTGTAATAGTAAATCTCTGTGGTACAAAAAGAGACTTTTACACTTCAAGCTAGAAGGCTAAGTAGTGTGATTTCAAGATACCATCTGCCTTAGTATTTAGGGCCGAAAAGCTCAAAGTATTAATATTTGATTCTGTGAGCACCATAGTATCTTCGAGAATATAAGCCTAGTCCCAAAGACTTCAAATAGCATTTTTTTCTTTCCTTTCCATGCACCAAATTCAAATGAAAACAAAACAGCCACTATCCAGGATGAAATAGCTGCCCTCCCCTGCTCCCCAGTCTCCCCAAAAAAACATACAAAATACAATAAGTGTATTGGACAGAATCTAAATATTATCCTATGGAAAAGATAATACTCTGGTATTAATATTTATTTTATTTAAAGATTTTAAAATTTAAATTTAAAACCTTTCTATTTAGCTTCAATATTCTTTCTCCTTTTACCACAGCATTTAACAAATCTGGTAGGAATTTTCAAATGCAGATGCTAACTCTATTTACAAGTAGAGTCTGACAAATACATGAACCTCTGAATCCTTAGCTGGCCCACACCATAATTTGATTAGTAGCCTGAAGCTACACAGGTACTTGCACTGGTTTGTAAATAGCTTGTGGATTTTTCTTGGAATACAAGTTCTGCTTTTTCATTCCTCCATACCTGAACAATTCAACCCCTATAGTAAAAAAGGCTGAACAACAAAACATTTTAGTCTTGCTAACATGCAGACAACTTAAAATCAATTGCTTTTAAATAATAATAATATATATATTTTATAAAATAAGCTAAACTGTAAATCCCTGCAAAAGTTAGAACAACAAATAAGAAGATAGCTGCCTTTTATTCACCTAATCAATTACAGACATCTACAAAAAGACATCACTACCCTCCCAAATCACCTAAAAAATCCTTTAACTAGCCACAGTGCCTTTTAGATCAGGAAATTAGGTCTGAAATTTGAAGTGAGGCCTGTGGCCTCTTGGGAAATGTAGTTTAGTAAGGGGGCACCCATCTTGTTGCAGGCTTCTCATCAGTAAGGAAATTAAAGGAGATATTTTTACTATGAGTTTACTTTTATTTACTTTTTAATCCTGCATGGCAGGTCTTTAAGCGGTCTCTTTTTAGATATGACTTGACTGAGCCCTTTTCTAATTGAAGAGAAAATTTGAATTCCTAGGGAGGAGATTATGGGTAATCTGCTACTTTAAAAAGGCATGAGCGAGCACTTTTTTGGTTTAATTTAATAGGGGTTGCATGGTGAGCTCTTAAGAGAAAGGAAAAAATGCTGATGGTATTGAGGTTAGAAAAATGGATGTTTTTATTATATCAGAGAGTATAGATAGAGTCCTTTGTCAGGGTCTTCTTTGAGCTGGGCACTCTAGATGTTAGAAATCCAGACCAGAACAGATTTTGGCCAAAGTAGGGGGAGTAGCCTAACCTCTAGCAAAGGTTGAACAAATGCTGCTCAGGTGAGCGAGGGGGTAATTTCCTTTTAAAAAACAAACAAACAAACAAAACACTTTTCAAGCTATTCAGTATGTTTTCTGAATCTTTTTTAAAAGGTCCTAAGCATTAGATCTGCAAATGTTTTCTCTGTAGCTACATAATTCCCTTATAGAAAAGGTAAGTTTTTGGACTGTGGTTGATCTTCCTTAGGTGTCCTTGTTCTGACCTTCACTTATCCATTGCAAAAGTCCATTTATCAACCCTTGTTGCCGAAGCACAAGGGGTACGCGTGCTCCTGCCTCACCTGAAAATACCTAGGGTGTCTTTGGTGTTAATAAGGTCTCATTAATTTCTCAGCTAACCTTGGTTACCTACAGAGGCAGAAGATTAGCACCTTTGGAAACAGAGTGTGGGGGTGTTTCCTTTGCTCAGGAATTTGGCTGTATTGACTCTGCTGAGGAGCAATTAAGTATGAGAAATCTTGTTTGATCAACATCTCTTCTATTTTGAGAGGTGCAAAAGAGGTTTGAACTCTGTATTATGTGACAGACAGCTTAACTGGTTTCCCTTCATCCCAGTTTAAATGCAATGATGGTCTAGGCAGAGCCTTCAGTAGGTGTAATGGAAAAAGACCTCTCACTTGCTTCTCTCCATATTGGCCTAAGATACTACAGGGTTAAAGGCAAAAAAAAAAAAAATAGTGTCATCAAGGTATATGTGTGCCTGAGGTAGGGATGAAAGCAGTCTCCACATTGTCCGCTCTTGCCTCCATGGTTCAATTCAATTTTTAAGCAGGAAAGTCCCAAATCTCTATGCATCTCATTTCTTTTTCCTCAGTCTTTTTTCAGCTTTTAATTGTTGCTGAATGGGGAAAAAGAGCATGGGTATGGGGCACACAAATCAAATGGTTGTCCTAATTCTACCCCCTCCTTGCAGCACCTTCTGGGAGGCTGAATGAACAGCCCCACCTGGTAGTCTCATTTATTAGAAAACATTAATGAGTGCATTCAATCTCAAGTGAAGACCCTGTTGTGCATAGGTCAGCTGCATTTGAAACCTAAGGAGACCCAGGGAACTGTTTTACTGCAGGATATTAATTAGTTTTATTGAAAGCAGCAGCAGTTTAAAAACATAACAAAAATACTTTTTCTATGGCTGTTCTGTTAAGAATATAAAGTCCCAACTAGTGACTGTGAGGGAGGGAGGAGAGCAAAAAGATAAGTGCTTGATTGTAAAAGACGGAAAAGTATTACCATGGGCATTTAACAACTTATTATAATAGCCAATGATATCATCTTGATTTCACAGTGAAACTCAATTTTAAGCGTCAGCAAAGCATTCTTAAACTGCTGAGCAGATGTCAGCTGCATATCTGCCATGTCAGTGATCAGGAAAGATGTTTTTCCATGAGCAGTGGCAGAGTCATTGCAAGGAATGTTATTTTTTTCATATACTTTGCGATGAATTTGGAGGGTTGCAAGGCTTAAAAAATAAGTAATTCCTAATCTCTGCAAGTCATGGATTCTGTCCATTTATGTGATTTTATACAGAATGTTTTCTGCAGCTATTAAGAGGCAAGTGAAAAGCCTAGAAGAAGCTAGGATACGGGGCTTTTGGAGAACATTTTAGGCAGGGCTGGTATTTCAGTTCATTATTTTCAAACTAACTTCTCCTACTGCAAATCTTTACAGTCTTTGTAGAGTCTGGGTAAATTCCTAAAACTATTCCATAAAATACTTGCTCAGCCTTTTTTAAAATGAATTCAGTTCTGCACCTGAGCATCCTGCTTCGACTTCCTCTTGGCTGTACTGTGACTGGAGTTTTTACTGAGACACAGTTCTTGAAAGCACAGCTTAAATCCTGCGTGAATAATGATGCTAGAAAGGAGTTTCGCCCACCTCACTTTTACTAGATGTATATTGTTGCTGGAAGCTAGATAAGGCTGTGAAACATCTAGCATAAGATTGGTGGTACATTATGGAAGATATTGTTGCTATTACAAACTGGGGAGAGGGGAACATTGAGCATGAAAATTGGGAGTATCAAATGCTAATCAGACAAGCTGCCCACTACCAAATGACTGAACATGAATAGACTGTGCACAGTTATAAATCACATAAAACCTACTGTTTTCAAACTAGATTTCCAGGCCTGCAATATGTGGCCAGCCATATATTTTCTGTGTTTAATTTTCCCTGAAGTAGGGGACTTGCACAGTATCCTCACATCTCACTTGTAGCTATTTTTCCAGAGTCCAGTGCTGGACTTTCAATTCCACTTCTTCCACTAGAGTTAGATACATTAAAGCTCTAAAAATTTGTTGATCCTCAAGTGAGTGAGGATGGGGCCATGACTTCTGCCATGATACACCTTGGTTCAGCTCTTGATTCTGCTTTGAACTTTGAAGCCTGTGAACCTTGCTATGAATCTGCTCTCTATAGACCAAGTTAGATACTGCTTCCCTATGTCTAAAATAAGAATACCTGAGGTTTGAATGAATAGTGCAGGTGCTTAACTGGGCAGTGAGATCCCAGCAAATGTGGACAAACACAGGTTAGATTTTTCAAAGGAGCTCAAAACTCCATATACACCCTGTGCTCAGAAAATCTGTCCAGTACTTCAAGTATTGCTAGCCTTTTCTGTGCCTGTGAGATTCTACACTTTTTCAGTAAATGCTTGCAATGCTGTTTTGTGGGATTTCAAAGCACAAAGTTTTTAACTTCAGCTTATCCAAGAGTTTGCAATGTGCAGAGAGGTTGCAGCCCCTAGACACTGTAGCAGACAGAGCATTTTTAGCTGTGCTTTGCCAGTGTCTCATCAGGATCAGTAATTTAACTGCAAAAGATTTCTCAGTATTTTAAGACTAGATTAAATTGCTCCCATTTTAAGGTTAAGAGTAGTGCTTCCTTCATTTTTCAAATTTAGGTTTTCACCCTGGAGAATACAAACTAAATGGCAAAATGCTGATTCTCAATTCCAATGCAATAAACAAAGAGCACTAGGTAGAGCAGCACCAAGTATGACATGACAGCATGCACAATGAGGGGAGAAAAGAATTCTCTGATATTTCATTAGCTATAAATAATGCAGATGAATATTTGGATGGCAAGAGATGAAACTAGGTGATTTATTCCTCTTTTTTCCCAAGAGGATAGATTTATAGTGACTGCTGTGAAAGGATCTGTAAGTGGCTGGGCATGTCAAATGGAGGTCAAGATGGATAGTGGAGGAGTGCAGTCACCTGTGGTATTATTTTCTGGCCATGACTGGATGAGGAGGTAGAATGAATATGTGGTCCTACTGAAACCTGCCTCTGTGTCTGAGTTGCCATTTTATACAGCAGCCAGGTACCCTTCACAAAGGTCATGAGCAATGGCATCCTTGTTGTTCTTCTGATCTCTTTGGACAGAAGATGCAAGTTTTGCATATGAATTGGATGCTGGTTCCAGCATCTTCACCACAGGGTGTGCTTCGAACAGGCCTTCTTGAAGTGGGAGTAGCCATTTCCCATTCATCAGCCTGATTTTTGTTCATGGAAATGAGCAGGAGCTGTAAATTCAATCTCACTTCCTGAAATTCAGCTTTCTAGAGATGCTCCCCTGGTCCCAGCATCAGAAGAAATCCAAGAGCACCAGTTCTCCAGCCTTGTCTTGCAGTTGCCGGTGTCTAAAAACATCCTGCAGTGCCCAGGAAAACACTCTTCCCACTGTTAATCTTTTCCCTGCTATTTATCAAGCCTTGCTGGCCGTAGAGTTCAGAGTGATGCATTGCATAACAAGACAAAGACAACTTTCTGTAATGTTTGCTGCTTTTGGAAACTGCTTCCTCAGTAAGAATGAATCAAAAACATACTAATTTGTCTCACAGCTCCTTGCTTGGCTTTGAGTTTTTTCTTGCAGTTGCAGAATCTCAGACTGGTTGAGTAGTTTTCTTTGCCAAATGAATGCGGAGTCTGGTCCTTCCTGAGTTTGCTTACACAGAAGTGCCAGGACACGAGAGAGAAGCCCTCTTGCACTCTGGAAATGAAAGTACTCCTGTGCCTGCCTCTTGCTAGACAGGACCACTGTCAAGAGATTAGCAAGCACTAACTTCTCCCACTTCAATATTTTATAGGTAATTCGCATCTCTAAGAGGTATGTTGCATCTCCTAGTTCATGGCTCCATTTCCGTAACAGCAAGTAACCATAGTTCGTTCTTTTCAGTATCAAATACTTTTAATTATCAAACCAGAATGACAGAATGGTTTGGGTCGGAGGGGACCTTAAAGACTACCTGCTTCCAACCCCCTGCCATGGGCCGGGACACTTCTCACAAGATTGGGTTGCCCAGGGCCCCATCCAGCCTGGACTTAAGTACTTCAGGGATGGGGCATCCAGTTTCTGTGGCTTAAATGCTTAGCTTCTTCTGCCCCACCAGTAAGTTGATTTTTTTTTTAAACTTAGCAATTTATTTTACTTAACAGCTTTCTCAGCTCTTTTGCTTTAAACAAACTTTTATCTTTTGATGAGTCCTTTAGAATAAGAGTCCTTTAGAGTAAAATACTGCCATTACTGCTGGACTTCTTGCAATTTTTCCTCACGCAGTAGGAAACTAGTTGTCTCTGAACAAGACGCTGGAGCAGAACACCTAAATAATGGGCTAGCACTGACCTTATTCCAGTTGCCCAAATTTAGTGAGTTTTGAGGTAACTGGACATATTGCTCTGAGCTTTTGCATGCTGCTGGACATTACCATTGCTGGGAGCCCTACAGCTTTCTCTGCTGATGAAAGAAGGGCTGGAAGGGATGTCACGAAGGTAATACAAGCCCATCTTCCTGCTCTGAAACTGAAACTGCTCCTCCTGAGCAATTGCTGCTGGATATTGGTCTAATCAGTACTTATAAATCTCTAAAAGAGTGATTTTTACAAACTTCCTAGCTAGCCTATGCCAGCAGTTTCACTTGTAGTCATTAAATAATTAGTACGCTTGCTTTAATTTGAATGAATCAGGCTTTCTTTCATCCAGTGATTTTTTCTGTGCCTCTGATATGTTGGATAATCATTTACCACTTGATATCTTCTTCTGAATATATTTATGCATTGTAGCCAAACCACTTCTGGGTAACCTAAATAGATTTTGATAAGCTAAACAGTCTTTTTGCTGATGCTGATCCTACAGATTAGACCTGAATTATAATGGTATCATTCTGATCAGCCCATGAGGAAGAAAAGACAACTTTTTTTTTTTTTTTCCCAAAGACAGAGTCAAATGTGGCATTGAGCATTCAGTTATTGCTATATCAACCAGTATTCTGGGGACATAATGTTTTCTAGGCTTTTTATAGCTGCCCTTAAAATAATAATAATAATAAACAACCTCTACCTCTCTGTTTTGGCCTGAGATTGGTAAAAGAATTGCTTTTACTTGACCCTAATGGCATATCCTACCCAGCTCAGCTGACAAGTTATTTCATGGCAGAACAGTTTTTATTCTTAAACACACCATGAAAAGAACGTGACTTTAGACACTTTCTTAGTCAGATTTCTGTGTCTATATAGCATAGGTCCATGTCTTCCTGGCACACTAGGAAGGTGATCTGTTGTGGCATCTTTTTTGAATTACTGCATAAGTTAGACAGTCTCTCAAGGTTTTCCATTTGAAATGCCTGAAATCTGATTTTGCAGATTTGTTGCACTGCAACTCTGGTTGCAAAGGTAATCTCTTGTGAAGCATGTGTAATCGCATGAAATTTGTGTATAACTGAACAAATACCTTGTGCTTTTCTTAGAAGGAGAAGATTTTTATTTTTTTTTTAATCACTACTGGTTGCATTGATTTGAGTTTGTAAAGAGAAAGGGGAGAATTGTAGTATTTATTTCAAACTTAAATTTTCATTTTCCCTTTTGCATAACCATCAGATTATTATCAGTATTATGAGAAATTGAGTGAATAGAATGTTTGCAACAGAGACCCACCCTGAATATTTTATGATTAAAAGATGTCCTAAAACAAAAGAAATTACTTCCATGGGGTGATGCATTTCAGTAGTTTTAAATAATTGCAGTTACTAGTGACACTGCTGTTGATTGCTGTAATGGGTCAGAATTCAACTTACAATAACACTGAAAAAAATAAGCTTCAATTATAACTCCAATCTACAACCCACTTCAAATAATTGAAATATTTCCCTCGACTTGAGTGAACTTTACTGTGCAAACAAGCTCCATCCTAATCACCTAGGAGCTATCACTGCTGTGCTCTGCAGGCAGAGGCAGAATAATCTAGTTTTCTTGCACTGTTTTTTTTTTTTTTTTCTTTTTGTTGCAGTTCCTGTCCAAAGCATTGTCTGGGCTGTTCACAGAATGGGGTATATACCCAAAATGCAGGTCACAATAGGGTCTGCAGTACTGAAGACTCAGGAGACTGATGCAGCCAGTGTGCTCGTTTCTCCCAAACACAAAACATCTTGTACGCTCTTCAGTTGGCCATTTGTGTAGTAGCACTTCATTCTAGTGGTAGTGACATTATTGAGAGAGAGAGGAGTTAGAAATGACTCCAGAGATCATTATAATCTCTATGGAAGAGGAAAGAAAGAAGACTTATTTGGCAAGCTAGAATTGCTCACCACCAGGGGAATTGCATAAACCAAGTAAAAACAAATGTACCAGGGTGAATTCCCGAGTAGACCACCAAGTAAACTCTTTGGCCAGAAACATAAGATCTTCAGTCAACTGTCCCATCCCTGTTTTCACCGCACTCCTAATACATAGATTTACTGTATGCTCAAATACTATGCACCATTCTTTAGATTTCAAGCTAATGGAAAAATCTGTTTTATATTGTTGTTAGGGTGCGTGTAACTTCAGCTAAATGCTGGGAAAGTGCAGGAGATCAATAGGGTTCTATTTTGCATAAAATTAGCAGTGTGGAATTTAAGTGACTGCCTTCTGTACACAATTTAATTATTGGAAGCATGACCCCCTTTGAAACTGAGCCCAGGAAATGCTTTTCTCTGTAAATGAACAGGCATTCTATTATAGTGTAATGCACTGGAAAAGACTCCAATAAAATTGACTTTCACCCTAATTTCTGGTTTCTTAGAGTAGTTCCTGTAAGTGAGGAGCACTGGAAATCCTCTTCCAGTAAACTTTGGATTGAATATTGAATACAGTACCCTCGGGATATTCTTCTTCTCCATGTTGTACCATCCCCTCACAATCATTCAAAGGAACTGGCAGTTTTGCTTTGCTTTGCAGAAATCTTGTGTTCTTTATAGGAAAAAAAAATAAAAATGAAGGAAACATACCTGTGTGGTCAGGAGAAAATGTCATTAACTGTAATATTGTTTCAGTTTACTTCCATTATTCCATTAGAGAAATGAATGCTCCACTTCAAGTAAATTTCCAGATTCAAACAGGGAATCATGATTTAGTTAACATAATCTATTCTCTGTCTGTATCTCGCTCCTTTGTTTTTCAAGGACTCCATCACGGCTTGGAGGACTTCATAGTTTTGTTGTTTGTTTTATCTTTTTGGAATCTATAACTCTTTATTCAGTACTTTCTTTTAAGAATAAGTAACTTTTAGTTCTCTTTTTTCCCCCATTCTTTCTTTTTGCATTCTGAACCTGTCATTATATACGATTGATGTGTGTGCATTTGAGTTATCCATGAAATCAAAAAGCTGTTGAAGTCAAAAAAGGAAAATTCCATCATAGAAGATGGTTAATCTTGATTTTTATCGCACTGATGGTACATACTTTATGGGTTGCTTTTAAACATTCCCATGAATGGTGGTGGAGGCTATGCCTCTCCCCAGCCTTTAGATCTATTAATACAGTCCCAGATGTTGTTAACACCTTTCTATTATACTTTCCTGACATAATGTGGGATGTAAAATAATATGTATGGTAATAACTGGTATCCTAGCCTGAAAATCATGGTGACTATAGTGTGTTGTGCTCATTCTAGGACCTAAGAGCACCTGAGTTGCATATTTTAGGTGGTGATATTGGTTAGAGGCTTCTGCCAAGAACAGCCTTTGTCCAAATGAAAGAAAGGTGTAGATGAACCCCTTATGATCCAGTGAAATCCCAATGCAGAAAATGTCTCCTTTTAGTGATATGATTAAATCTCAAAATATTCTAGAGATTTGCAAATGAAGAACAACAAAAACAAATGACTACTCATTTCTAGCTGAATTGTTAAATTCCCTTGGGTTTACAGAAGCAGAATACAAATTTCTGACATACTCTCTTCCTCTTCCATTGTTTTTTTTTTTTTTTTAATTTCCTAACATAGAAAAGGCAGAGGCATATGACAACTTTTAGAATATATGTTTAGACTACATCTTCTGGAGCATTTTAGCTAAACCTGGACAAAAAAAAACATTTTCTCTGAAGGAGTGAAATTATGAGTTAAGTGAAAGAATTTGGATCAATACGAGATGAATGTTTGGTTTGGACTTTCTTTCTTTTTTTTCTTTTTTTTTTTTTCTTTTTTTCTTTTTTTTTTCCTCCTAAAAGAAATAAATCAGAACTCACAGAATGACTGGCTGGTACATGAGAAGAAATAAGCCTAGCATTCAAGGGACTGTCTTCAGTTCCCTGCTGTGATTTTACCCTTTTGAAAAAGTCTAACCCTCAGCACCTATGGGCTTGGGCTTCTCATTTGCCAAGTGTCAACAGCAATTTCCAGGGTGTGACAAGGATGTATACATTGTGGATTCTGGCATGTTTAGCTTTTACGGAAGCTGCAAGTAAGGAAGGTTACAGATATCCAATCACTTCAGTGATATGTTCATGCACTCTTCCTACTTAACACACCCTTCATTAACTGTCTTGCACTTTCTGTGCTTTAGTGCCCCCCTAATTTTATTTCCTCTCTGTGCAAGCAGCAGATATGCTATGAAGAAACATGGTTGTTTTTCATATGAGGCTCTAGCTGCCATGCTAATACAGCCATTTTAAAAGTGTTATCTACCCACCAAAGGCAGGAGTGCTTTTCAGTGAGACTTCAAACAGCATCATAAACTGTTTTTCTCACAAGACCTCTTCTACCTTTTGAAAATTTTGCTAAGGATTTTCTGCATTTGTATTTCCAGATGTCCTTGAAGGAAAAGGAGGGAGGTAATGGTTTGCTGTAGCAAACTGTTTAGAATAAACTTTTCAAATTTTTCTGCAAATGCTTGAATTAGCTACCTCAAAGGAACCTCCCACAACAAGAAATCTTTATTCTTTGTCCTCTCTTCTCGTTTGCCAATAAGGAGGAGGGAAAGGAAGAAGGCAGTATAAAACCCTAATTTTCTTTCTCAAATGTATAGGGCCCAACAGGATTGCCAGAAGTCTTTAAGTGTCTGAGCCTTTTGATATTCAAAAACTCTCATCACAAAAAAAGTTAAGAATTTTTGACATTGACAGCTAACAGATACAAATAAAAATATTCAAAATAATAAGTGTATAGAAACTATGAAGCTTCAGAAAGACCCCTCCATAGCTCTGAGGGCTCTGGAAACCTTTGGAGGAAAAGCTCAGAAGAGCTTGTGGCTAAATTTGCATCTTCTGTTTCTTGCAGCTACTGGGAATGAGATTCTGGAGTAGAGACTAGCACTGCGTTGAGATAATAATTCTTTAGGCTTGTGATTCAGGAGTGAAAATGAAATAATCAAAGGTAATACACTGAGAAAGGGGCTAAAGCTTTTATGGTTTAGTGTAGTATCACTTAGTGCCAGAAAGTCACTCGTCCTTATTGTGAATTATGAACAAACCTGTACCATTCATCTGCATTTCATGGTGTAAAAGCAATGATGTTTATTTGGATAGAGCAAATAAAACCATGAGACCTCAGACCAGGTGCTGGAGAAAGGAAACCATTTTCTTTTGCAAAGCAACTTTGCTTCCAGCTACTGTAAGAAGGTTTTACAGAGAGGTGCCAGTCCTGTGGTGTAGATCAGACACAACAGAACAACTATGCGAAGTCCTCTGCTGGCTCCCCTCACTCCCCTATGTTTGGTGGCTCGGAGCCTGCTCTGTATACCCCCTTTTCTGGTGTGTTTTTTGTCTGTCTGGGGGGAGACTGGATTGTCTGGTGATTGGAGAAAAATGGGAGTGTGTTTACCTGCATTTCAGTTGCATGACATCTGTGTTTCCTGTTGCTCAATGAGAGGGTAGAGCTGTTCATTACCAGCTTTGCAGTCTGCTTATATCAGAATTTCATTTACTATTGGCTTGACACTTTTAAATTACACTATGTATGAATTTTGGATATTTACTCCTTATGGGAAGCTATGATTAGGGAGGGCATTTTAGAATATAAGATGCATCAGAAAAATATTGTTGTTCTGGAGGCACAAGAGAAGTGCTCCATTTTCAAACCCGGTGTGATATAGGATGACAGTATAATAAGAGCCCTTCTTTGTATGATTTCATTGTGAGCTCTCAGAAAACACATTTCATTTCCCAAACCTCTCAAAAGCTCTGCAAACACCTGTCACTGGAGAATAGGCCAGCTTAGTTCTGCTGCCGTTATCCCAGCCTCGGAGGGTGCTTAGCAGGAGAACAGAATGCATTGCTATCCATCTCCCCTCCACTGGATAGCAGCTTTGCTCAGTTAATTATTTTTGTTACAGTTGCCCCAGAGAATGCTTTAACTATGAGGTTTTATCCAGCTGTGACAGGATAACAAACAAAGAAATAAATAAAAGTCAGAAACAGTGAATATGAAGGAACTGACTTGTGAAAGAACTCTTCTAACTGTGTTCATTGCTGACAGTTGCATTTCACAATGTTTCCTTGGTTTTATGGCTAAGTGTGTATCTGCTGACTGTAGAAAGGCTTGATTTGCGTTTTCCCAAAGGTCTCTTACAATGCCTATTGCTCCTCATCATCCCTTGGCTCTTGCGGCTTGTAGAAAACAGCTTCTACAAGAAATGCACTGGGTTTCGAGAAATGACTCTTGCAGCAGACACTTGCCAAAAAATGCATTGGAAAGAGTCACTTGCTGTGTACAAATAAAGCCAGTGGATTAGGGCTTGTATCCCTCTTCAGCAAATATCTCCCTGGGTATGAAATCAGGTTAAATCCAGTTTAGCCTCCAAGATGTATTCCTGGATGATATAGCCCATAAGGATGGCGTGTAACTAATAAATTAGCTGCAACAAGAATAGTAGATCCTAATATTTGTGCTTGTTTGCCAGTGTTAAGTAGATATCTTTTTAGATATCTGCAGTGGGAAATGGGTGTATTTGTGAATGCAAATTGGGAGGTCTGCAGATTTTAGACATTATTTTGTAAAATAATTTAAAATAGCATATTGTTGGGCAGTAAGCAGTTGGTAGTTGTTAAACTCTTAGGATCAGATTACTGCTATAGGAGAGATGGAAAATGCACTGTTCTGAGTACATATCTGGCAGCTTTTGCTTGTTTTCAAATTCTTGGTAATGAGAGAGAGGAAAAAACAAAACAAGCAAAAAAAAAAAAAAAACAACAACAAAAACGTCTACTGTGAATTACCAAGGAATTGACACTGACTCTTGTTTTTCCTCAAAATGCACACTGCATGTTGATCTTCTGTTCATCGCAGGTATTAGTTTGTAAGTTCAACAGTCTGTGATTGACCAGTAACTGCCATGCCTCTGGTTAACAAAGAGAGGCAAGAGCTGTTTTTTACATCAAAACCTTGCTTGGTTAGATGCTGAAGATGGCCCCTAAATTTGTTCAGACCTCCAGATTGGAAAGGCTCTCCTCCTTGCTGAAAGGTGATGAATTTGAGTCCCTGATTATGTTCTGTATCATTCTAGCCCATGAGACAAGATTTCTAAAATAGTTTCAGGAGATCAATGACTGCACAGGAAGAAAGAGACACTGGCTCCACGGGAAGGTAGGAGATAAATGGAGAAGGTAGGAGTAAGTGCAGAAGGTAGGTGTGAGGCCACATGGTTAATTTGCTTGAGCTAATTGATTTCTTAAGATACATTTCAGCTTGAAGAAGGATTTATGTAAGAGGAGGCACTACTAAAGGTGACTTAAGATATGGCCTTGAAACAGATGGAGAAATGCAGAGACTGAAAAGTGGAATGGGAAGGAGGAGGTGGCAGAATACATTGCCATTAGTTCAGACTGTCTCCCCAGGAGAGAGGATGTGTGCATGTAATCCAATAATCCACGTGTCTTGGTTGTATGTCTCCATGAATAATGCACTAAAAATAGGAGTCTGCTATAGGCTTCACTTTGAGAGTTTAGTTCTTAATTCCTATGTAGAGGTCCACGCGTTCAGTTCTGGGGACCGATCATTTAGACATGTCACTAGCATCTGAGAGAAGACAGGCACAGTGTTTGGAGGAATTTTTTCATTCTCCCTTTTTCCATTTTCCTTCCAGATTTTTTTTTTTTTAGATCTGAATTAAAGTGTTGTTTAAAATACTTAATGCTAACTTAGGCAGATTTAAGGCTTTTCTTTACTTGAGAGTCCATGTCAAAAGATGCTTTGGTGGTGTTTTTATAACAACTCTATCATCAAAGTGAAGTTTTGCTGACAAATTGTTTGCTGCACGTCTGTGAAGTCTAATAGGTGTGTTTTCCCTTCTTTACCTGGGAGATTCCTGTCTGTGCAGAACACTGGCAAATAGCTGTTCTGAGCAAGACCCTGTATTTATACTTTTTGCTTCAAAATGTGCCCTCTCCATCTCCTCTTAGTCCTGCAGTTGGAGCTAATAGGAGGCATTTTTTCCCTCTCAGTGTTCCAGGCCATCAAACTGCTATTGATCAGAACAGCGCTTTCAGTTTTTATCCTAGATGTTTGATAATTCCCTGTGGGTTTAACCCCAATTCCAAATTGCCATATAGCAATAGAGAGCAGCAGCATTTTCTCAGACCTATTCCTAATCTGCTCCCCCCACCCCCCCGACCCTGATCTTCATTGATGTGAGAGTATATTTCACTGTCATCTCAAACGGAGATGATTAAGTCTCTCAATCTTTAGTCTAAAGGAACTGATATGAACTACCCTGACAGGACAATGTCTTCCCTCTTCATCTCTCCTGCATTTCTAAAGATGCCTGAAATGAGCTGATAAATGGGATTTCAGAAGCTGGGAGAAGCCAGTCAGCAAAGCCTGTCATGAATCTCAAAGGTTGCAAAGATGCTGACTCCTGGCAAAGTTTTACAGACCTTGGATGACTAAGCAAGCTTCATTAACTCAGATTTGACTAATTGCTCGTTTAAGAAAAACAAATAGAAACATAGAGAAGCTTGGAGCCAACAAGCCAAGCATTGTGAACATGATATAGTGAAAATTACTTGTAAGCTTGTTTTGAGGCATGCATGTGACCCTTTGCTGCTGTTCTTGTCTTTCTTCCCACTGCATTCATGTGAATACTGAAGGCTGGCATATTGGACATTATTTTTTGCAGCAATTCTTTTGTTATCCACTGATTGCATGCTGTTTCACCTTTCGTCACTGTCATATTTTGACCATTTCAGTAAAAAAAAAAAAAAGAATGCAACAGAAAAATCTCATACCTCACTGGAGTTTGCAAATAATCTGAAGGTTGAAAATCAGGCAGTCAGTATAATCCCACTGCAGTCTAATTTTCTATTTGCTGCTTATCCTCCATCAGTAGCATAAATCCTCCATGTGTTTTTTTCTCACCTCTCATTTTTGCCATCCCTAATTTTCTTCTAGCCTGTATTATTAGCCTAGCAGTTTCCAGAAGACTTGAATCTAGTTTTGATTCAGTCACTGACTCGACCAGAAGTATTGCTTGTTTTACATTTCCCTTCCTGACGTACTTTGTCTTGAAAATTTAGTGTATAGGTTTAGTGGGGCTGGGAATTTGTTACCATTCTCTGTTCACAGTTTTTATACCGTCCTTTGCTGAGGCCTTCATTCTGCCCACAACCTTAAAGTACTACAGTAATACATCTCACAGAATAATAAATAAATAAATAAATAATCGTGTGGGTTACTTAGTGAATGAAAAACAACAAATTCACTGTAGTTACATTTAGCAAATGAGCAAGTAATGGAAAAAAGAAAAAGAAAAAAAGAAAAACAGGAGACTATATTCATCTGGTAATTTATTCACAATGAGTAATTTGATATTGTCTCACACACCAGCTTGACTGTCAGGAGCGCTCAGATGGTTTTCTAATGAACTTGTTTGAAAGGTGCTTTATTTAAAGAAAGGCGATTCTTCATAGGCAAGCATCGCTTTGCAAGGGGAAAATAAATATGACACTTAACATCATTAGCGTGTTATTATTTGTGTTCCTATGGGCAGCAGAAGGCATCCTATTTTGGTCTTTACCCACGTGCCCTGTTGTTGCCCCCAAGTGTCTGCTTTCATTTTTCTTCACATGAGAAAAGATTCCAGCTGAAAAACTGCTCACTGTTGGCTTTATGATTTCCCCCTAACGTTACAGAAAAGCTGTGGTTATGTACACACTATAATAGCCTGAAAGGAGGAACTTTTTTGTCAGTGTGTGTCCAGTCCTGTTATTGGCACAAATGTAGCTGTGAATACCTGAAACCTCATTTTTGCACAAGGATAGAAGTAAAGTTTTTGGGGTGGTGTGTGGCTTGGGGCCCTGGTGCAGGTTGTCTAACTGTCAAGAAAGGCAAAACAAAAAGTAAACTCACATAGTGTGTCAGGGCATGGCTGTTTACCTTACCCTTTCCCCAGCTTTGTGTCACCCTTCTCACAGTGGCAAGAAGCTGCTCTTAGTAAGTAGAAGTAGTAAATAGGCTTTTTTTTTTTTTTTTTAGTACTTACCCATTCATCGTGACTGTGTTGGCTGGGATAGGGCTTTGCAAGTTCACTTGCAGAATAAATATCAGTTGTTTTTTTTCTCATCTCACAATGCTGGCATCTCAGGGGGCTGCTGATGGCTGGAGAATTTCTGTCAGTGTTTGGGAGGGGAGTATCTCTACTTTTGCTCTATATTAAGGATATTTGTGTAGAATCTTCCCCCATAGCCTTTGCAGCCAGGGCCTACGTGTTCACAAGAACTTGTTGCTAGCTGCCCAAAGCAACAGCATCCTGATTTCTGTAATATCCTGGTGTGACTTCGGTATACATAATTGTTACTGGGGATGAGCTTGTCTAATATCAATTTCTAGGCTTTTGTGGAGTCCTTGTACATCTCACAATGGTGGATATACAATTAATAGATGTTTCGACTTGTGAGATGGATGATTTTGCGGTGGCCTTGTACACAACCCACGTGCACTTATCACATGGCTCAATCCCATGGAGTATCACCAGGGTCCTTCAGAATGCTTTGGTGCATGCTCCTTGAGACATCGCAGCAAAGCTGGGCTTAATGGCTAGTACACATCCTAAATACTTCCGTGTCCCTTCTTGCTCACCTCTTGAAGTGCGATACCATCAAGCCCTCTGATGAATCTCATTTAGAAGAACAAGCCTGATTTCAGTTAACACCTAGCATTTTTTCTAAGTGGTTTGCTTTTGAGTGTTGTAAATGTCTGTTAATACATTTCCAGAGATACTTTTTTTCCACATGCAAAGCTACAGGTTAAGGAGATGAAATTTGGTAATTTGATTTCAGTGTGAATTAAGCCTTTAAATACATATTCAGGATCAGGGAATTGGTCTTTATGCAGTAGATATCAAGAGCTAAATTCTTAATTTTTGTTTTAAGCTGGGAAATAGAATTGTTGCTTTGCCAGTTCTAAACATAATTTCCTTTTAAACATCTCCACAGGCTTAAGTGAGACAACAGACATAAATCATTTTGTATATGTTGGCAATTTCCTTATTTTTAGAGGCAGTGCTTATACTGTGGATTGCTTGTATTTTCATTAAATATATTATTATTATTATTATTATTTTAATACTCACCCTGAATCCTTTTCATGGCTCTGGATCGTCTTTTACAGTCTCTGTTCTGTCAACAGCAAAAACCAAGCTGTTGCTCTGATCTTGTTGTGGAGTCCTTAATGCTGCTGTGCACCTGTCTGCATGCTTTTATGTTGTGCTCCTCCTAATGAAGTCCAACGGCTGCCAAGGCAGTGGAGGAGGGAGAACGGTTCCGTTTGACACCAGCATGTTGAACCATTTGTTCAAAACTACAACTCCTTTAATCGTGCATGCTGCATCTTAATAGAGAGCCTTGTTGAAGTTAATTATTTCTGTTGGCATACCCCAGCACTCAAGATGTTCTAGAGTGAATCACGATGGTACCTCTCCTAGATTTGATATAATTTATTAAAAGCTACACTCATTTGAAGGTGAAATGTTGGCAACAACCTTTAATTTAAATCCTGTGAGGATTTTGTCAGTTCTATATGCTGCGTGGCAGGAAAAATTATACTTGGCAGGGGGAAGGGAAAATGAAATAACTTGTCGTTGTCATTAGAAGCCTATCATTGGGAATAGGGAGAAATAGCTGGGCTGGGATGAGAATCCAAGCCGTTGCTTATGGCTATGTTGTCTGCCTTAAAACGTTGGATAACTCAGAATTACTTAAATGGGTCTCAAATTCATAAAGATCTCTGGAAAACTCTAGCAAAACCAGGTTTCTGCACAGCACAGTAGCAAGTGAAAATTAAGTTATCTTAATGTAGTGAGATTCATACTGGAAAGGACAATTTATTAAATGGAGGAAACAGCGTGCAGTCCTGCAGATTAGTGGTGTATTTAAGATGTAGATTTTTATTGGATCTTATTATTCACAAAAACCTGAAAAATGATCTGGAGGGGGAATGATGGGAAAAGCAAGGAAAAAAAAAATCGGTGAAATGGTTCTAAAGTTTATTTTACCTTGTCTGTAGCAATATATTTTGCCTGATTTTAACTTCAGAAAGCAGTGAACAGCCCGAGCTGAAACTTCATGTAAAAGCTGAACTGTAGCAGAGAATTTGTCCCAATGGTTGTCTGACGATTGAAAATGAAGTTTTATCAGCAGAAAATGTCAGTCAACCTTATCTTTACATGGCATTGCTAACTTCCCCTACACTAAAGACAGTTGTAGTTGGATTTAGTTCTCCAATTACCAGAAAAAAAAAAAAAAGTGCAAAGGGTTCTTGAGGAAATATGCCAAAATATAGAAAAGACCAACAAAATGGTGATTTACACAGCTCAAATTTAAAATGTTTGCCACTTTGCACTTAGCTGGGTCCCAGCTGGCTTGAAGAAAGTCACATTCCTCTTGACAAGACAGTCCAAAATGACAGTGTTACAGGGGATGCCATCTTCCCCTCATCCAAATAAAAGCAATCAATTATTAATGAAAAAAAAATATTGAAAGGCTAAAGTGCCAGAAAGGAAAGAGACGTGGTTTCATTTTCGCTTTCTTGTTCCCGTAAGATGCATCAACTGACATTCACGCCATAACATACACCCCTAATAAGAGCATTAATAGCAGCAATACATCTTGTTGCATACAGTACCTATAAGTGGATGACATTCTTGGAGCTTCACAGTGAAATATAATGATTTAAAAGGCTGTAGTTCCTACAAGATTAAAACAAGGGACAATTAAAAGTAATTCAATACACAAATAAAATCAGTGTGCCATTAAGGCAATCTTTCTGAAATAAATTAAAAAAACCCACAAGTATAATAATAATGATATATGAATCTATTTATTTTTGTAGCTCTTTGCAGATTTGCCACCCAAATCAGAGGTAATCATATGAAAATATATGTCAGTTCTAATCCTGTTTTCCATTTAAACATATAAACAAATGGAAAGGAGTTCCTACTGCGGTGATGTATATGTCAGGGAGTTGAATGTTAATTTTAAACATGATGCAATTTAAAACTCAGAGACTCCTTTAATTTCCATAGCCCTTGTTCTGCAACTGGTGAAGCAAGACAGGGGAAGGGAGGGAGCAGATTTCCACCTGATTTTCTCCACGTGCTTGAAGACGAGGAGTTTCTGCTAACTGCTGCCAGGCCGGGAGCTGGGACTGCCCAAGCCACCAACATCCAGTGGTCCCAGACAGGGAAACCAGCACCAGAACCCAAGCAAGTCTCCAGGTAAGCTAGGCAGCTTCCCCAAGCAGTCCGCACTCGAGTATTTTTTCATGGAGAAGCCACCTCCCTGGATCCTTGCTGACTTCAGAGGATGTATTTAGATCTGCTGGTCTAAAAGCAAAAAAGCTGGAGATTTTTTTTATAGCCAAAGTTAGGTCGGGTAGTCACTGTTACAGCATTGTAAGGCTCAACAATTAGTCTGATGACATTAATAAGAAGCACAAAGCTCGTAGCATTTTAGCTTTCAGGCAAATAATTACTTTCCTTGTGCTGGAAGTTGATGATAACTGCAGGCGTGCTTTAGAATTATTTTTCATTTTTTTTAAAGGAAAACTATTTTTAAAGGATTTTATTCATATAGGCCATGGAAATTAGCTTTGTCTTGAGCGGTCAGATTAACTATTTTAAGATGGTTTGTTTGCAATGAGTGCAAATACTCATTGTCTGTGTTTAATTGTATTTTAAGAGTATCACATTAGTAATTGACTCTGACATCTTGTCTAGATCTTTCTACTAATTCTCAGGCTTTCATTAGTAAAATAAAACTCAAGCTTGGCTGTCATCTCTGAACTCACAGAATGCTTTCAAATTAGCACTACAGGAATATCAGCTTGAGAAATCAATATCTGCAAAGTATTTGTTTGTACAACTCTGCATACTTTAAAAACAAACCAAAATGACAAACCACCTGGGCACTGGCTTTGGCCCTGTGGGTTAGTAATCTCTGTGTTTCCCCTAGTTTTATCAGCTTGTTTTTGTGCAGGCTCCACAGCAAGGAACAGAGGATGTGCTCTGGGTGCTCATTCCAGGTGTGCTCCGTGCTTCTCACGGTTTGGTTTTTGTTGGTTCCAGCCACCAAAACCAATTCCAGCAGAGAAGCAATACCTAGCAAAGTTTCTGAGAAGTGCTAATGGGTAGAAATTTTGAAAAAAATTATTAAAGCAGCTGTTTTGTCATATTTTCTAGCTCCTTAATTACTAGGAACATTTGCAGTTGCACTCCATTACCTTGTGTCTCCAAATTTCCCACATCTAATTGTGCTGTTCCCAAATAAAAGGCAGTGAAACTCAGAGTGGACTTAAAGTGCTTTTGGTCCCCCCTTTGTTTTCCCCATCATGGAACAGCACCGTTATCTCCCTGTCCTATCACACTGTCAAAATATGTCTCCAAGTGAGCAAAGTACATCCAGACTGGGGAAGTATCAGTGCTTCTTCCTTGCTTTTCTTCAGAGATGATGAATTTCCTGTGGAAATTACAAGTTCTTAACTGTTGCATGGCAAGAGCTAAATGCAGGCAAGCAGTGAGTGTTGGTCTCCAAAAATAGCTGGCCCCGTGTCCTAACATATGTACGATCTGCTAGTGAGTGTAAACCATGTTCCTGGGAAGCTGTGAGCTTTACTGGATTTGGGGTACTCTAAAGTTAGATATAAATCAATTCAAGATCGTTACTAGTAGCAATATGATAAGAGCAGAGCATAGTGTAGGCAAAATATTGGTGTTAATCCAGATTTTGGGCTGCACTTTGTGGCCTGCCCCGAAGCCTGGTTGTTCTGGGTACTTTGCTGGATTTTTCACTCTGTTACAGCTGCAAGAGGTGCAGGTGCTGTCCGTATAACAGCATAGACGTGCTTTTATGCTCCAAGCATCCATGCTGTATTTTAAATGCTTTAGCTGTTGCATTTGAACTTAATGAGATGGGTACTGTGCATCTACCCAATGTCAATTGATCACAGAAAGAGCGTTCAGTCCAAGTTTAATTAGCATGTAACTGATAAGTCCAATTACTCTATAATGATTTGTAAATTACATGAACTACATATTTTGTGGTTGTGGCCTTATATAAAACACAAAAGTTGTGAGGAAATTTTATATTTAATGAACACTTTAAAAAAAAAAAGCCATTCTGGGTTTAATCAGATATCAATTAGTTGGAAAAGGGAAATCTTAAATTAACATGTATTAAGTGTTAATTGGCAGCAGCCTCCCCATTGAGTGAAGTGTAGTGTGCAAGCCCATTACCAGCACGGTGTGCAGAGTGGCACAGAATGTAGTCCATACAATGCCTCTTATTGTGCCGAATTTGTGTAAGAAATTCAATTATTCCCTTATGGTGGGGGTGGATCTGATACATAATTAATTCTGGCTTGTTTTAAAAGATGCCTACATAATTAGCAATGCATGGAATATATTATCTCTGACATATTTTTAAAACCTTAGTAGTTACCCTTTGAAACTAGCCCTTGCTCTTTAATTAACAGATAACGTATTGCAATATTAAATTTGAGACGTTGCCATTTTGGCAGCACTTGAAGTGATGTTATTCATTATGGTTGCCATGGAGCACGCTTCTTTAATTTGTGATCATGTGTCCTTATTGATGGAAGAATATCTTGGGGACAGCACCCACAGTGTTACTTCAGAAATGCTGGTTTTTATATTTAACTACTTGCTCTGTAAATCAGAGTAATGTGGGCAATGGGAGTATTTTTACTGTGTGTCTCTGGTGCTGCATGGTTATTTCCCCGTGAACTGTGCAAGAAATTTTTAAATCACTCTGGTGTTAGAGGGGGAACTGAGCAGGCATTGGAGGACAATCGACCAGTGTTTAAATAAGTTAGTGGGGGAAAATAAAAAATAAGGATGTATAGGTTAGGTGCTTTCACTGAATTGGCATCTGAAGGAATATGTCTTTTTTTCCATTGAGCTCTGCAGGGATCCTAGTTAGGCTGGTCATTCAACTTAGATGTTAAATTGGCTAAAGTTAGGGGTTGTTAACAATGACAGTGTGTACTTGGAATTGGCTATATATCAGTGTAACTTCCTAGAAGGAAGACAGCTAAAGATGCATTTCCTTAAATAAGTTGATAGGAAATGCGCGCGCGCGCGCACACAAAAAAAAAGGCAGGAAAAAAAATCATGATTGCTAAATTTTCTCATTAAAATAGAGAACAAAATATTGCTAGACAGGCTTTCATTTCCTTCTGCTAGATTTCTGTTAGCTTTTTAATGTGACATATGACTTCTAGTGTTTCTGGTCCATCAAAATACTATTAAAATGCATCAGTAAGATTCTTCACTATTCATGGCAGAAGAAAAGTGGAAGTTTGCAGACTATTGTTTCTCTCTACTCACAGCCAGAGAGTTTTTTATTCTCTGAATATATTTGGGTACCAGATGGTAGATTGTTTTCAAAGTTGTCAAGCAGATTAACCAAAGTTAAGATCCTAAGTCCTTTTGGGGGCCTGATGATCCTGCTTAGCAAAGATGCCAATGATCTCACCCAAAGTTGGGCATTTGGCACTTGAGAAAATAAAGTGGACTTGTATGTCCAAATGTTAACTCAGGTTTAAATCCTTATTCTGAAAGAGAAATCTTAGACTCTACTGTAACGAAGGAGGAGCCAAAATGATGTATCCTACGCTGAATATTTTCCTTGGTTGTTTTCTGTGACAGACTTCTGATCTGGATTCCAGGAATACCAAGTTTCTTTGCTCTCTCTCCCCCAGCTTCCTAGAGAAACAGCTTGCTCTTGTTATGTGGACACAGGGTGCCAATACCACGGAGTCCCAATCTAAACCAGGTCCCCTAGGCATGGCAGGAATAAGAATCATCACGTAAGTAGGGGAAAGATGAATTAATTTGTCCACTCTAAGTGCAGAAGTATGAATGACAAACTGCTTCCACCCATTACCTCCACTGCAATTAGCACTGCTGATCTTGCCCCAAAATTTTTTGTAACTGTGTGACCACAGCTGTTGAGTAGCAGTGAGTGCCCATGAGTATTAGACATGCCTAGAAAGCTGGATAATTCCATTTGGGTTGGTGACAGCAGAATCAGATGAAGTCAGCTGGTGATGGTAATGTTGTTCAGACGCATTGCTGTCCTGCTGTCTAACCCTGGCCTTAATGGAGCAAGACTGCATGATTGGAAAACGCTGCCTAATGATTGTTGCAATACCCACTTTTGCTGATAATATTTTATAGTTATTCACAGAGCTGGCATAAAAAAATCCATGGTGGACATTAGGTCTACACAGCAAGGGATCCTCTCATTGTTTTTTGTGCTGGTTTGATATTACAGGAAAGATAATATTGTTTTGTGGGGCTTAGTTACTTTTGATTATTTTTTTCTATTTCTCCAGCAAAATTTTCCAGGACAATGAAGCAGAGTAAAACCAAATGGAAATAAATTAAGGCTATATCAGTTCTTTCAAAGTGGAAAAAAGCATAGATATGTTCTAAGGAATGCTTATTTCAGTATGGAACCTTAAAAAAAAAAAAAAGACTATTGAATGGGATTTGTGCTGTCATTTTGTGGAGTGCGTGGATTTGTGTTTGTACGTGTGTTTGTGCTTTGTGCTCTAGCTCCAGATTTCATGGGCCTGGTTGATCTGCAAGAAGCAAGACTGGGACTAACCAATCTGTTGGTACGTTAACGTATTTGTGCTTTTGTTCCTTCTGAGCTCCTTTCCACCAGCCTTACCTCAGTGTGACAGTCCTAGGGGTTGAGTAAGAGACCTTGGCTTTACCTGCCATGGTGAGATTTGAGCTGTCTTGTTAAAAGTTCAGCATGCAGGGCTGGCTTTACTCTGACAAAGCCATGCCGCCTCAAGGCAATTCAGAAGGTACTGCAGAAGTCTGGAGAAAGCACCATTTCTCCACTGTTTTTTTCCAAAAAAAAAAAAAAAAAAAGGTGGTGAGAGATCTGTGAGCATGGCTTTAATGAGCTGCAAACATGGCACAATGATTCAATATGAGCCAGAAATTAGTCAGGCTGAGTAGCAAAATGACACTTTCTTTTAAAAACATCACAAAAGCATACTGTAATTTTGTATAATTACTGATCAATTGCCATTGATTTATGCCTCTCATTTACCATCAAAGGACCAACTAGAATTTATCCTGGGCACCAGACAGCAACTAGATGCCTTTCTAATAGGATGTACTAAACAATTATTTAAAATGCACCTGGGTTTCAGGATCATGGAGACTTCTGTCATGGGAAATTGTAGTGTAAGAACATGAAACTTTTTTTTAAGTCCTGACGAGAAAAATGTTTTCTCCAATGAGCAAGACTTGTCAATTGCTAACACTGACTCATTCACCCTATTGCAAGGACACGGGCCCAGAGTAGTCCTACCTGGTTTTGCCGCTTAGCTGGAGTGTCTCAGCTAAGACCCTAGCTATTGTAGGCTCCTTCGCTTGCTAAAAATAGGGGAGGTGTCTTTGCTGGTGACTTAATGCATTATGAATGTGAATTTACTCATCCTGACTGCCATCACAGGAATGGACTTTTTCAGTCAAATTTCTTTTTTTTTCTTTTTTTTTTTTTTCCTTATGGATGGTGGTTGATTCAACACTACCTGTACTATAGTTTGTGTTACAGTTGGGGTCCTGCTGTGAGGACAAGGTGGGACTCCTGTCCAGCTGATGGAGAGTGCTGGCCCCTGGGCACCCCACAGCTGGTACCTGGGGCTGTGCCCTCAGCTGCCCAGCTGCTGCCACAGGCTCCAGCTGTAGCAGGACTGGGGGGGCTATATGGATAGAGCATATGTTCCTTGTCCAAAATAAAAGCTATCTGGCACTGTTGCGGCCAAACTTTACTGATTAGTGGATGAGTAATATGTTCAGAGCCTGATCTTTTAGTAGTTTTGTGGAATCATTTAAATCAATATTGCTGTATGACAAATTATAATTTCTGTCATCTGACACAGTGTTCTGGGGGAAAAATTGTTTTTCTGAGGAGCGTAAGATACAGTATGGAAACAGCAAAAGCTTGGTTTTCCTTTCCTTTTGCTGCCTTGACAGTGAAAGGAGGCCAAAACCTCAAAAGAAATGACAGCATGTATCTTAACACACCACCTGTATTTGAAGTGCCATCCTGGTGTGCGTGTCTGGATGTGTGCAGGCACACGAGATCCGTGTGTACCACTGCTCTCAAACAGTATGTGAAAAAAAAAGCTCGCATGCACTTATTCTCCCTTCCAGCTGAGCTAGTGGAGTTTTTAATTGATTGGTACGAGGGCAAGAATTTAAATAAAAGGAAAAGCCAGCACTACCACAGTATGTGCTATTGATTTATGGTTCTCTTATTGAGCAGAAAGTGGCAGGTTACAGGGCAGAGAAGGACCATGAGAAGTAAAAGAATAAAAAAGGGTTAGAGAGAAGGGAGGAGAAAGGAGGTTAAAAAGAGCACCTGTAGAAAAGGGAGAGACACCACAGAGAATGGAGCTTGCAGGAAAAGGAAACATCAATCTAGGGAGAGTGAGGCACGACAAATAAAGAGGTGGGACAAAAAACAGGTAGAGAAACAGAACCACTTTTTCTCAATAGTCAAATCTTTAATACCCTTTACTTTCCTAGGCTGCTTGCTGTATGGGGCCGGCATTCTGCAACACTACTTGTGGAGGATGCTCTTGCTTTAGTACCAGCTGGGTACACGGGGCTGCTCAGCTTGACCAGTCGTGGGTCCTTCCAGGGGTCCTGACCTGTGATTCTGGCAAATCTTTCCCAGGGCGTGGAAATTTAAATGTCTAACAGTGATCAAGGAAACAAAGGGAGAAGCCTGGAATACTTCATGGTAAATGCACAGCAAGTTACAGTTTAATTCAAATAGTCTAATAAAATACCCTGAAAGATAAAAGCAACAGTCTATGATAATTTTTTAGACCGGTTGTCTAGATTCTCACCTTTGGAGAAACAGAATTTTGGGGATATTTTTGTGGAAAGATGACAGAGGGCCAGAGTTAAACCAAATGAACTTTCTTTCAAGGCATATCGGAAGTTAGGGAGGCTGGGAAGGGTGATTCATCATTCAGAATTCTCAGAATAGATTTGCTAAATTTACAAATTCCATGTTAATTCTGATTCTCTTCTCCAGCCTTGACTGGCAACAGCTGTTTACTTCGTTCAGCTTTACTTTTGGTCTTCATATTTTTTTTCCATTGAACTTACCTCTTTGTGGAAGTGTGCCATGAGATCCTGAATTGGTTTTGAAAACGAAGACAGAAATGAGATCAGTCAATACAGCAGTGAGGCAAAGCAAGAAAATATTTTTTCCTTTGTTTCATTTTCACTACACATTTCCTACAATTACTCTAGCAAGGATTGTAGGCATGTTTCTAGAAAGATCGAAGTTTTGATGGTTGACGGATATTTGGGTGATGCAAACTTGCATTTCTTTGAGAAGCTGGTTCTTTGCACTCTCGGACACAAAGCCACAATGCACTGTGACCTCATTGGTCAATCAAGCAAAACAAATTGAATTTGAAGTAATTAATACTTGCTGCAATGTGCTTGGGAATATGCTAGCAACCAAGAACTATCTGCAGAGAATTAGTTCAATTAATTGTACTGACAAAGACGAAACTAATCAGATGAATTATTCTTTTTGTCCAGGTCTTATAATAAATATAAGTGATGGTTGGATTTTATGTTGGCTGCTGCACTGCTGGCACCTTCATTGTTGTTTTTCCTGATGTACCAGCACTGAGTCTAGGTGCGATGCCTTGTGCTTTGAAGCTGGAGAAGTATTACCTTTGCGAATTGTTGCTTTGTGAATGAGAGAGGGGAGGGAACCATATCTGGAATGCAGAGGTCTGCAAGGAAATCAACGTCTGCAAATTCAGGCAGCTTTCCTCAGTCAGGTTTTACTGGACAAATTACACAGCTGTGATCACTTGCTTTGAAAACAGATGTTATAAATTACAAGGAGACAGGAGAAGGTTTAATGCCATTAGGTGAGTCCTGCTATCACCACAGAGAAGACAACAGCTTTAACCAGAATTTTTCTTTTGTGCTTAAACAGAAGACTTTTGTCATTCTTGAATCAAGCATCTCCCTGAATAAGAAAATAAAAGCATAAAATGTGGCGTTCTCGCAGTATTTTTATCCTAGCTTGATGTGGAAGTTGGGGTACTATTTCCTGTCTTGGACTTCTATGTTTTAGAAGGAATGAGAATTAAATAGTGTCAAATGATTGGAGATTTAACAACCAGAACAATGGGAAAATCTGTGGTTGCCCAACCTCTAGAGAAAAGGGATTGCACAAATATTTTTTTATGAAAAAAAAAAAAATGGTGGAGGATGAACAGTTTTGTGTGTCTGCTTGGGCGAGGAAAAGTTAGTATGGAATTAAATAATATTGAGAAGTTTAAAAAATAATTTAGCTGCAAGGTTAACTAAACCTGGAAGGGATCATCTCTACCTTTGGAGGTTTCTAAGATTAATTTAGGCATGACCTTAAATCTAATCTATTCCTCTGTGGGACATGGGGTAGGTAACATGACCTTTATCCTCATTACTCTCATATCTGTGATTTGGGTACAAGTTGTGTGGGAAAGTAAAAAAAAAATTAAGCAGTGAGGATGTTTGTTTTCACCCACAATATCTAAGCGTTGAAAGTGATCTAAGCAACATGGCTTAAATAACTTAAAATTGGTATAAGAAAACAAGAGGATTGGAGTTTGGGGGGGGAGTAGGAGATAACTGCATTGCTTTGTACTTGTGCTTTGAATAGAGCTATCCCCATTTTAGCGGGGATATATAATTTCTGTCCACAAGAAATGCTTAGATATCTCAAACAAACTATGTTAAAGCATCTCACCTGTAATGAGGAGAGGCAGGTGAGGTCATTCATTTCTGTAGCAAGAACAGCAATAATCCATGACCTGAAATACAAAAACACAAGGGTGGTTGGACTGACCATGCTTTCCCTGCTGCATGTTACAGGCTGCTTCACTGGTGACTTTGAAAAGTCTCTGTCAGTCATGCCATGGATCACCTCCATTCATTGAGTGCTTCTGATGTGCCACACCAATCTCAAGTGAATTTTCTCTTCTGTATCACTCTTTTTTTTTGTTTGGTAATGTTCACTTTGACTGTTTTGAGGATCTACTGAGAGCCTCTGGTTGCAGGTGGGTGTGTATATATGCATGTAGGTACATGTATATTTATATATGTGTGTGTGTGTGCATGTGTGATTTCTCAGGGACGTTTTCAGTGGTGTTTGAGGGTATCTCAGGAACTTTTCTTGCTTAGGCTGCAAGATAGTGACACAAGGCTGAATGGTACCATAATGTACCCAAGTCAAGTTTTGAGACTCCATATTATCACAACCAGAACTAACTCCAGAGACCATTATATGCATTTATTATACAGTACTAAAGTATGAAAGACTCAATTAAAGTTTATTTGATATAAAATTAACACTCCTTTCTTCCTCTTCACTGTGCTGATTATGTTAAAACAGAACAATGAGGCAGCTGCAGTGGAACAGTATCAGAGAAATTTCTGTCAGCATTTACTATAGGCGAAATTATAAGGCTAGGTTTTCTCAGCCAGTTCAGTGAGCCAACTGGCTGCACATGTTGCAAATGCTTCTTTATACTATCATGAACTGCAAAAAGAATACATTGAATTTTTCCTCCTTTTTAAAAAGTAAGAGAATGGTGCAAACACAGGAAAAAATTACCATATTCAGCTCTTGCATTGTGCTTCTCCTCCACAGCTTTCCAGGGCTCTGATCCAGCAAAGCCCTTCAGTGCTTGTACAACTTAAGCACCTACGCAGTCCCTTTGAAGTCACTGTGACTCTTTTAAAAAGTGCAGTTAAACACATGCCTCACTTGAACTTTAGTTTGATTTGAATGTTGGAATTTTCCAAAGGGAAAAAATGTGTTTTACAATCAATGCAACATATGTGATCTTAGTACACAGGGAAAGCAGGATGGGAATGATCACCTCTGAAAACCAATGACCGACCATCAATCACAGGGACTGCATTTCTTCTACTTGCTTTATAGTAAAATAAAACTTCTGCAGACTGGGTTACTTTTTCAGGGTCCTTTAGTGTAATTTCTCTAGAAGCTTTTTGGATCTACTCCTATTAAATTTTATAGATTTCTATTCCGTGCGAGTGAAAAAATAATATTTCAAATGACAAGTCTATTGAAACCCTCATTTTTTTATCATAAGGATTTTTTTTAAAGCATCCTTCAATCTATTTTTTACTCTATGATGGAGTTGGAATAAGAATAGTAATTTGGCAATGTAAATTTGCATAGAAATATGCTGCCTAAGAACTCATTTATTACACCAGTTATAACTCAGGCAGATATGAAATGGCCTAAAGGTAAAGCAGAGTTGATGGCAGAATAAAAATGTGCACGTAACTTTCTATGGGCTGAAGTTTGTTGACTTTGTGATTATTTTCAATTAATATGTCTCCAGATGGATATTAACTTTTTTTTCCTGGATGTTTACTTCTGGCTCACTTGTACCGAAATAGGAGTATGTGCTCTGATTAACATTTGGTTTAATTTAACTGTAGCCTTTCGATTCCTTGCTGAAATATAACTTTTTATATATTTTTTTTTATGGTCATTTATTTTTTTTCTATTTTCGAATGGCTCAGAAGGGAGATTCCTGCATCAAAAGTAATCACACATTGTAGGTAGCTACTGTAATTTTTCTTCCTTTGCAGTAGTTGATGAGTACTACTTTCTTTACATTCAGGTTCATTGAACATGATGTCAAAAGAATTCTATTCCCAATTCTGCTGTGTTTTTATTTTTTTTATTTTTATTTTTTCCACATTACTTCATAGCTTACAATTGACAAATCTAATTAACTGTAAATTTTACTCCAGGTGTGGGAAAAAAAAAGTAAATAAAAAAAAAAAGTAAATTAGGGTTTGGTAAGAGAGAGCAGCAAAAGGTACTTTTTCCCAAGGTCACCCAACTGGCTCATACTCTGCTAAAATACTAAAATACATTGAAAAGTATGTGTGTTCTTAGTGGGCTTGCTGAGCTTGTGCTTTTTGGCAGAGTGGAGACAAGAGCAGTCTTTATTTAAAATAACTAAATGACTAAATAAATTCCCCTATGATATAATCAAACTTTGAGATAAGGTTCTAAATGCTGAAATGCTGAAGCCGCTTTAATGTTGATTATGTACATCTCACAACATCCAGTAGAGTCAGATAATGCACAGTTTCAGCAAAGTCTTGTTATCTTTCATTTCTTAAAGACTCACCAGGGTATAAAATCCAAGTTTTAAGCTGAAAGTGAAGCTGAAATGTCATATGATATCACAGGGGCTTATTGGGCAATCACTACTTTTCTGGTCTCTTACTCTCTGTTAATGACAAATGAAAAAAAAAAAGAAAAAGAAGCCAAAATAGCTTGTTTCTATACTGCAGACAATAATGACCATCACATGGGTTATTACAATCATCATAGACTTGTATTTTTCAGCTGAAATAGTTTAATGTTATTTTTTATTACTGACTACTGTGGTTTGCTGCTTTAGAAATTAGCTCTGTAATTTTAAATATCTCTTTCTCCCATGTATTATGGCCATATAAATAAGGGTAATATTTTTCTCCCATTGCTTTTGTTTAGTTTTCTGACTCCTTCCATATTGATTTGTCTCAGTGCTCTGTGAAATTGATTACATTTGTTTCTTTAGAAATGAGGCTTCTGGAATTCTGCATTATATTTACCACTCAGGAAAAAAAATGACAACAGACAAATGGGTTTCTTTTAGAAACGAAACAAAAGCCTCATTTGGATGAGAGTTAATTTAATGAAAGTATTTAATCTTCCCCTCCTCCTTATCCAGCAGCAAGAAGTTATGGTACTTCTTTATTTTAAGATTTCCTTGCCATGTTTATTCTGAGTCATTTTCGGTTTACTGGCAGAAATGAATTTTTATTCTGTTGGGCCTGCTGAGATTACCCTGCTCTGTGACAAGGAGCTGTAGTCTTTTTTCTGGTTTGAGCACCATCAACAGACTGAACTAAAAGGCTCTTTATAGTATATTCACTTAAATTCAGTACTACTTGTCACATGCATTCCTGCTCCTTTTTACGTGAGCAGAAGAAATGGATGGGAAGATGGCAGTTGCTTTCGTGGAAGTTCACATTTTGTTGGATTAATGCAGAGGATTTCATTCATCCCCTGACCTGTCCCTGTACCCAGACTGCATAAGGTTGTAGTGCAGCATCCCTGCCAGCGAGCAAACCTCTTCCTGCCAGCTCGGTAATGAGATGTGGTTCCGCAGGCTACGCTCAGCAAAACTACAGCTGGGTCGCTCTGTCTGTTTTCATGGCAGTCCACCACTGGGAAAGCTGAACTTCATGGAGAGGTGGGGCTGGTGTCTTGCCCTGAGGCTGGGGTGAGCTCCATGAGCTCAGATTGAGGTGGGGAAGAGCAAAACAACTTGGCTCTGTGCTCTGCACTGCTGCTGGGGGAGCTCCCTGAGCTGGAGCAGCCTCTGCTGTTTGCAGATAAAACTCTGTCTTGTTGGTTGTCTAATGTCAGCCTAGTGCCTTTTTTTGGAGACAAACAGACCATCCTGACCTCACTTGAGAGCTGCAATGTATTGCAGACAAGCAGGTGCCTAATCCTCGTGACAGGAGGCAAGGCAGCTGCATCCCAGCTGTGTGGAAACCTTCCGTTGTTATAGGGACTGGGATGTGGGTATTTTCTGTCCTCTGGCCTATTGAAGGTGGAAAAGGAAACTAAACCACCCCTTGACACAAAATGTGTCTTTTAGTGAAATTAAGAAATTCCCCCAAAGAAAAATGACCACAAGTCAGGCTATTCTTTCTCTTTCTCCCACTTCCTGCCAAGGTTTTATAGCGATTATCGAACAAAGTCCATGTCACAACAGATTAATCTCTTAAATGATTTTCCCTAGAGAAGGCAAAGCCCATGGGCATGAGCGCAGTCAACATGATGTTAGAACAATCTGCTCCCGGGTGGCTGCTAGGAGAGGATCAGAAATGGGGGCTGCTCTGAAAGCACTTGTCTCAGAGGACAGCTTTTCCAGGGACCACTGAAAGAAGTGAGGGGAGGGGAATCAGGGAGCCAAGGGAGAGGAGATGTCACAAGTGTTGTTGTGGTGAGAGGGTGCTAGATGGCAGAGTTTGAGACCTCGGTTCAGAGAGCTGAGAATATAGTATCTACTATGCAGGCCAGCATAGCAGCAAAGGCAAGAACTGAACGGAGACCAGTGGAAATGTGGAGTGATCTACCTGTGTCAGAGACTGATAACGTGCTTGATCAGGCAGAGGTTATCAGTCAATTCTTGTTGAATTTCCATCTGCTGGACTGCATTTCAACTGGGTATGGGATCTAGAAGTAGTTTTAAACACCTTGAAATATCTTAACTCTTTCTCTCTGCTCCATTGCTTAGAGTCAGGCTCCAGTTACAGACCAAGGGTGTTGGGGGAAATATCTCAGACCTTGTCAGCTAGTCACAGCTACCAAAATCTGCGTGGCATTAAAGGCTGCCTCACACTCACTTTGCGGTACTTGTGACTTCCACTCTGGCCTCTTTAATAAAATAAATTTATTATTTTGGGCCTTTTAAATAAAAGGCCCAAAACACCTGGTTAAAGGAAATACTAATCTGACTGTAGGGAGAATTTTTGTAGATATTTTCCTAATGAGCAAATTATGCCATTTGGAGTATCCCAAAAAGGCATAGTTAAAAGGGAACCTCTTGATGTCAACAATTATTTTGGTCAGTGCTTCAGAATGTTTTAAAATGTGCATTGATAAATATAAACAAATCACCAGGGATTTTTTTTTTTTCAGTGCAATGCTATTGACAGGAGAAACCAGAAAGCATATCTCTTCAAACCATTACTATCTCAAGATGTAAATCGTTAATGATACCACGTATGCCAAGCCTGTACATTATTTAGACAGCTATAATAGTTCTGATGTTCCAATGAAAGCATGCTCTGAACAGAAGTCACCGCACTCTTCACTGCATGCTTAATCAGATTTTTCAGTCAGTGTACAGCGAGAAGGATTTTTAAACCCCCAAACCTGCAGTTTATGGCAAATTATAATGTTTGACAGGGTGAAAACATGCTCCTCTTCAAGTCACTGTCTTCAGATGAACTACACCTTCAGAATATCCTTATGAATTAGGGAAATTTCATAAATGCTGTTTTGTAGTTGAGGAAACTTGTATGCAGACAGTATATGGCTGTCTCAAGGTCATGGCAGATTTCCTCTCATTTACTCCCCTCCTAGCTCTAGGTCATGGTAGCATAATCGTGTTTACACCGTCTCTTCCCTGCTGCAACTTGATGATAGTGGGACTGCTGCTGGTGGAACCTCCTCCTTCTTCAAGCAGGAGCCACAGCTAGGCTTAGCCTTGGCCTTGCATTTTGTAAGAGGGAGAAGATCACTGGAACCACCTCAGAATAAATCAGTCCAGTATTGCATTCATGAAATGAGAGTCTATTCAACAGAGACAAAAAGAGCATCAAGCAGCCCATGGTTACTTCTAAGCACTCTCTTTGCAGCTCCCTCCAGTGCTATGACAGGAGCCACTAGGTCCACAGATGTTGGTGGCCCCGTTGCTGAGGGACACAGAACTGGGACTGTGTGATTCAAGGCCTCTTTTGCCCACCAGCATGGACTTCATTAGCATTCAGAAGATTTGCAATCTGACTGCTCACTTGTTTGATCTCATGGTAGTAGTATGTTTTGTATCCCTACATGAAGTCCGTGGTTCAGATAGTCTTCTTCCAAGGTTGCTTCTCTCTCCTGGCTGTTTACTAAAGTACTTAAGTCCTTCAGCATCATCACATGAGGGACTTTATCAGTGAAGCAGAAATTACAAACACAACAAACTGAATTTTATATTCCCAATCCTTAAATAGCTTTACTGAGGGAGAGTGAAGGGGCTGTGCATCCTTTTCATTTCCCTTCCCCCTCCAAAATAATCTCTAGTTTCATGTATCTCAGGTCTTTCTAGCTATTCTTCTCTCACGTGCTTTGAAATCATCTCATCTCACGTGCTTTGAAACCTCTCATTTCTAGAAATGCTATCTCCTGCCACCCTCAATCTGATTTCTGGAAATGAGTCAGTCTCAAATTAATCTTCTGGATGGAAAGCTGGCCCTTCCAGCCTGGCTTGATGGGTGACTCATGTCTTTGCTTCTGTCTCCGCCCCAAACATGGCAGCCTGAGTCACTGTCCTTCATCACATCTATCATATCCCCTGCTTACTGAGTTGGAAACTCTCAGCTGATGTGTGCATCTAAGCTCCCGAGCTGTCCAAGTGCGCTGACATGACCCGCGGGCTCCTACGACCCCGTTGCCCTCCATCTCCATCACTCTGCTGCCGCAGTCAGGGACAAGCACTCTCTTTCAACATCTTCCTGGAAAGGACTCGTGTGGTGATGGGAATTACAGAGTAAGTCCTGTCTCAGTGTTTGGTTCTTTGATCGCTTCTGGACATTAGCATTGGAGCTAATCACCTAGTTAATTAAACTGTCTCAAATATAAGCCAATATTGGGCCTTGGCCCAGACCTTTTATTTACGTTTCTGACCAGCCTCAATTCTTCATTTGGCAATATATCAAAATGTACAGATGGATCAAAATAGTTCATCATTTCCCAGTCAAATATGATTCTTTGCAAATAGTAACCCAGACTGTCACAGATGGTATACACAGGACTTGAATTATACATATGCAAGCTGGGAGCGCTTTGAAGATGCAGCCAGCCAGAACAGACACCGTGCCTCACAGAGTGCTTCCCCACTCACATCCTACCTGCAGGTCCAAAAAAGTTCCCTGTGGAAGTGGATGGGACGACTGCCATCCTGCAGCCAGGCTGTGTTGACCTTGTACAGAGCTCAGCCAGTGAAGCCCATTATTGTCAGAGAGCTGCTCACCACCAGCTTGTAGGTACTGTACGCTCAGAGGAATTGTCTGACATTCAAATATTCAAATATATATATTACAGCAGACTTTGGTCTTCAGCAAGCAGAAAGCATCTAATTTAGTCGGATAAATTATTCATTGTAAATAATTTGTTAAGCTCCACTACCTAGCAACAAAAGGTTTTATTTTTCCTTCCTTCCATGCATATAGGATTTTTCTGTCAACAGTAATGGGGGGATACACAGAACAAGTACATTAATATTGGTGTTTGTTTTTGTTTTTCCCTACCTACATGTTCTTTAGAAATGGGTATAATGTAAAAGTGTAGATATATTGGTGTTAGTTTCCAGCCCAGGGAGCTCTACAGAGAAATCTCTTCTGGGCATGTACAGTGGCATGCATTCCAACAAGAATGTATTTTGCAGTCAAGTAAGTATTAGAAACTACTTTTTTTTTTTTTTTTTTTGCTTATAGTATTTTTATGTAAGTGACATTTTTAGCTTTATGAACTTCTTTCTCTATTTCCCCTAGTTAAGGACATAACAAAATGTAAGAACTGTGGACTAAAAGTCCAACTAGTCAAGTAGACTGTCGAACAGCAAGGGACTCTACTCTTTTGAGTAGAAAAGCATGACAAGCACAGAGCAGTGCTTCTCTCAGCTTTCAGATATTTATAACTTGGGGTCATTATGAGCTAGGAGGGTGTCTTTCTATTTAGTAATCTCTGGATATTTCTTCCATAAGTTGGTCTAATTTACTTGCGTGTGTGTGAATTCATTTGTGGTTATGGTACCAAAAGCAGAAGTAATATTCTTTGTTCATCCAGTTTAACATGTTGCCAGTCTTATTTTCCCTTTCAACCTCTTCTGATGCACTTGCAGAATTTCCAAGAAAAGAAGTGTATGGTCCATGCTGTCCTATCTCCATCAGTCCATTTGAAAAAGAACTTGTGATTTACAGGTGATTATGTAGCAAATTCTGAGGCCTATCAGTTTACCTGTATTGTTTTTCTCTCTGTTGGTATCTGCTTATCTCAGTGACCATTCTGTGTCTTGAGGTAGAAAAGTATTTTGCCCTGTAAAACAGTACTTATACCTTTGCTTGAAATTTTTGCATTCTATATTCCTCTGCTGAAATTACCTTCTTCCTTTCCCTGTTCCCTCTTATTCTTGTCATCTGTTTTACTATTCTTCTGGCAGCCCCATCCCAAAGGTGGCGTTGACTTCAGAAGAGAAGTTGATAAATAATACCACATGTAGGCTGTGTAAACAGTGTTGATCTTTGGTCTTTTCTTTCTTCTATGCAACCTTCTAACTAGGCAAGCAGAGAAGAAAAGACTATGTTCATCTACCTCAGGCTACTCTTTCCTTACTGAAAGCTTTGCTACAAAGGTTACTCAGAAGGGGAGAGAAGTAAATCTATATTTGTAAATAAACAGCAGGGTAAATAAAAATATTCTAATATTCTATTCTGTAAGTATTAGATGTTCATCAAGGTTGAATAGCAGAAAAGTTATCAAGAGATAGGTAACTTCTTATGCACTAAAAAAAAACGTCCCATGATACCTGCAAATAACTTTTCTATAGCAAGAAATAACAAATGCTGAGGATTTAAGTTTGGAAGTTTTAAGTTTGAAATGAAGAAATGTAATCCAAGAAGCAAGGTTGCAAACTGTTTTCTCCATGTGGCTGGCAAACACAACAAATGATGCTTTTAAAAGGGATGAAGAATAACAGAATAAGAGACACAACTTTGATTGCAAAAATACCTTGTGATCTCAGCCTGGTCTGGTATGTGTAATGTTAGTGTCTGATACTTCAAGATCTGGAAAATTTATATTAATGCTCAAAGTCTTTTTATTGAAACTTCACAAAATAGCAAAATCCCTACTGTACGTTTCAAAAGAGAAGATAACTACTGTTTTCTTCATTTAAGCCACATTTTCATGGCAATAGAAGATATTAGTTTGTTTCAATGCTGCAGAAGACATAAAAGGAGGAAATCTTTGCCCTGAAGAATTGAAAAGAAAATGGATATGAGAAAGGAAGTCAGAAGGGCAAGCAGCATTAGCTTTCTTTTATAGACAAGAAATGGAGAGCAAAGAATGATTGTTTTTGTCAAGCCTTTCTAGAGAAAAATAATGATACCAACTGTGCGTCAATGTAACTATCTCTATCACCAGAGACAGAGAGAGAAAGATGAGGATATTAGATTCAGGAAATGTGTAACCAAAACACCATTGAAATAAAGAAGAATCTTTGAATCAGCTCAGAGGAAGCTAGTTCACTTTCTAGTGATTTAATCAGTGAGTCGGGATGAGGATTTTACCTGTCATGGACTTCTGTCTCAAACTGGTATTCTGTTATCCTTTTTGCATTTCAGCATCCTTAAATTTGGTGCCACAGAGAGCATTGCTTCCTTATGAATCCATGCAGCTCCCAGTGCCCACAGTGTCTTAGAACTATTGCAGTATCCATATGGAATGGTAATAATAAATTAGGTGTTCAAAATGATACAGTTGATCTGAAGAGTATCTTGAAGCTGAATTAATGCCAATCTGGTGGTTCAATCCTTTTCAACCCAAAGTTTCCTCAACTGGCTACTTGCTGCATTCTGCTATGGAAACATCTTTGTTGGAGTTGTCACTGCCTTTTGTCTTGCAAGTCATTCTCTGTGTGTGGCAATAGCAGGGGTTCTTCATATCTAAATTTCATTTTCTCATGTGGCTTTTACGAGTCTCAGTTCAAACTCTGCCCAGATGGTTCCCCCATGTCAGAATCCATCAGGCATTTTCTTTTCCATCAGTCATGAACAGGATCTGGGGATTTGGGCACATGGTACTGTCAGAACAAAAGCAAATGCCAAGCAAAGAAATCTTTTCTTTTCTTTTCTTTTCTTTTCTTTTCTTTTCTTTTCTTTTCTTTTCTTTTCTTTTCTTTTCTTTTCTTTTCTTTTCTTTTCTTTTCTTTTCTGGGGTAGGGGTGGGGATAGGGATATGTCTGTTGGTATTGGTTTCACAGGATGCTCACTTGGGTGTCTCAGAAGTGACCATACATTTAAAACTTTTCTTTAAAATAACTGGAATCCATTAAAAGCTCCCATTTGTATTCAGGGCATTTCAGCACTGAGCAGCATGAAAGGAAGAGATCAATAATCACATTGCAAGACCCAACTTCTTGCTCTGCTGGGCTAACATAAGCTAGCTCAGCTCCAATACTGAATCTAGTCCTCCCTATTTTGTCCTTCAAATGTAATATTCCACCTTCTTCCCCTTTACCTTACAATCCTCTAGGGCTCTTTCCCAATTCAGCTATGATAACTTTTTGTTTTGTTTTGTTTTTACCTATTTGCAGCTTATTCCCATATCTATTTTTCTCCTCTTTGATCTGCCATTTGGCTAGTACTACTGAAGGACCCCATGTTCACATCTTTGCATAGCCTTTATTTTAATGCCACTCTCACTCATCACTGGCTCTGCAAACTTACTCCACTGCTTCGGCAACTCATTTATATCAGCAAGAAGGAAAGTATTGTTTAACTGGCAAATGTATATCACAAAGAGAAAGATGGTAGGAGACATACAGTGATATGTCGTGAGTTAGCAGTATGACAGAACTAACTATTCCTTCCTAAGATAAAATTGTAAAATTTGTGACTAGGAGGGTCTCCTTTTATTTTTTGTTATTCTTCAATGTTTTCTCAACTCAAGTAATTTCTTACATAAGATTTATTATCATTAATGCAGTTCTCCCTCCTATTCTGCTCTGCCTTTTATCTATCTTCAGGTTTTTATATCACTCCCAAGTCTCAATGGTTTTCTAAAAATATTTAAAGTGCATTTCAGGTTTTGTTGTTGTTTTAAAAGCTAGTAAACTTTCCCCAAAATTAGATCTTGGCATTACTGATACCTCTTTCAGCAACAAAGCAATAGTCAGTGCTATGTCTTATTCATTAATGCTCCAAGATGGGAGAACTAGAGGGGACAGGTGCGTAGCCAAAAAAAAACAGCTGCCTGTGAACAAAGGGGATATGTTGAGGGAGGATGGAGGGAGAGAGAAAATCTGAATGTGGAATCAATGCCAGAAAATGATGGATGCAGCAAACGAATTAAGAAACCGAAGTGAGATGCCCTTCTACGTGACCATGTGCCAAGTCAGGGAGAAGGAACGCTAGGATGTGTTGATGTTTGATTCACTGCTGGTTTTGTGTCATGCTGAATCTGGCAGCCACGCAGTGTCTGCTGTGTGTCACAAAACTCCTGTGGTGAGAAACCACATGAAGAAAATTATGAAGGGGAAAAACATTGGCACAAGAATTTCAGGCTGTCAGTCCCTGAAATGAAAGCTTGCTTTAGGTGTAGTAGCAAATCCCTCTAGTCTACACTTTCTTTCACCTTATTTGTGACTGGGTCTCATTTTCTACTGATTCCAACTGCACAGGCATAAAATAGGCTTTGAATGCTGCTATATGAATAGGAAACTTCTGTTTTTGCCGCATACCATGCTTAAATGGCTCTAGCTTTATGCGCGTGTGACTTAACAAATAAAGCTTAGGCCAAAAGATGCTACAAAATGTTTGTTAAAACTTGGAGCATCTTGGAGCATCATTTTGCAGAGCCAGGTTTCTGTCAGGACTGGAGTCTCAAGGTCTAGGGTACTGAAATCATTAGATCTTGATGCCTGCCTGAGTTTGGAGTCTGAAACAGTAATTTGGAGTTTGGAGCTGCCTTTGTTCATGTGAACTGTCTTAGTTCCAGGGTGAAACACTGAATGGCAGCATTAGTAGCTGTTACACTGTTCTCAAAAATAACTACCAAGTTGTGCAGACTTTTCAATCTTTTTTCTAATTGCAGGATAGCTAAGGGATGCAGGGAATAACTGGGACATAATTTGAAAATTTATAAGGCACCCAGAAAGAAACTGTCACCCCTTTCTATTTGGAACAAACCAAGCCCTGGAGAATATAATGTAGAAAATAAATTTTACTCCACTTTTTGTTTTCCCTCTTTCACCTGCGCAATTTTGGGTTGGCTTAAAGTGCAGGAACCAAAATGCTGGTACAGGAGAAATGTTGTTGTAATGCAGTTTGAAGGCTAAACATCAAGATGTCTTTGAAACAACAGAATGGGGTAGAGGAGAATTTATTTTTCTGAGGTTTCAGAACTAGGTTTTATCTTCTAGCACAAAAGTAAATGGAATTCACATCCAGACTTCCCTTGGTTTGTTCTCCAGCTAAGCGCTGATCCTTTCAAGTTTTAGTCATGTCTTATTCTTCAGCAATCTTCAAATTTGACATTGACTCTTAATCCACAAAAGGCAAAAAACTTGAACGCTTCAGGTATTTTCAAGATTGGTAGTAATATTAGGAGGTAGCCAGAATTTCACATTGTTCTTCTTATCACCCTCTTGAACATCCAAAAGCAGAGATTTGAGTTTTGTGAGTAATTACCAGAGTGTTCTAGGGTAAAATTTTCATCAGCTAAAATAAGGCTTTTATTTCTTTGTAGTGAAATGGGAAATTCGCTTGCTCTTAGCAAAGCGAACATATGTTTATCCCATGTGAAAATCTGCCATTAGCGCCTACAAGCTTCTAGTTTACACAACATCTATTTTCTTTTGCAGTGGATAATGAAAGACATGTCAGAGTCACCCAGGCTCTTCTGTAGTCTCACAGACCGTTGTTCCAGGACCTGGGAGCAAAGGCCATGGCATCCATTCCTCAGATTCCCAATGTTGTGCACAAAAATTAAACATCATATATATATTTAAAAATTGGCTTTAAAACCCCTTCAAGAAGCCAAAAGTAATACAGAAAAGGAGAGCTTTATTTTTCTTTCTGTCTGTTCATTCAATGTCTCATGATACGAAGATGAAAATCTTTTGTTTGATTCTGCAGCAATGTTTTGGCCAACAGTGTTAATTGTTTTCTTTACTTTTAATGAAACAAACCGCCTTGGGCTGAAGCTAAATCTCTCTAAGCCACACAAGTGAAGATTAACTTCTTGTCCTTCCTCTTTTGCAAAACTGTCAGAAAAATATCACTTCACTTTTCCATTTCCTCCTTAAAATGTTGTACACCTCCTTGCTCAGCATCCTTCTCAGTTCAGAGCTAGAGAGACACACAGCAGAATCACAGCTTCGTTTACCTGGACCAATGCAAAAGGACAGGACATTCCCACTGCATTTGAAGCAAGATTGCTCTCAAGGTTCACACACCAAGCAGATCTTTTGTCATTTCAGAAGAGGAGCCAGGAGCAGAGCATTTGATGAGTTGATATTAGGAACTGGTAGCAGTGCAACAGGCTGATGCCACTGTAGTACAGTCTGTGAAGTCTTTTAACATGCTAGCATTCACTTTTTTAAAGCTCCTTCCTACACAATAGTGCACAATCCTTCAGCTTTTTCACTCAGAAATCCATTGTAAGCTAACTGGAAAAAAAAATAGAAAAAGTATTGGGAAGCTCTACAGCAGAAGTGCTGTGAGTCTTGTAGACTGGACTGCACTCAGGCAGATGCTAAGTGGGCTAAAGACAGTATTGCTTGCAAGAAAGTTCCATAAAGTGATCAGATTGGGATCATCAAACAACCTGTGGCATCCAAGAGAACACTGCTAATATCCCATGATTCTTGTTATGCCTAATACTTGGGTGGCAATGAGCCAATGTTGCTCTTACAGTGTTTTGTTGTTGTTGTTTGGTTTGGGGATATATATTTTTTTCAGGGTAAAAGATGCTCCAAGAAGTCAGAGACCATTTTTCTGCATGTATCAAGAGCTGAGTCTCATGTTTTTTTCACAATTAATTCTCCTAGTACATCAATGTGGAGAACTGCGAGATTATGGGAGACCAGGACATTTAACATAAAGCAGGAGGGGAGCATTTCTGGTGGATTTGAAATACTCAAAACCCAGGAACAAAATTTAAAAATACAAAAATTATAGGACAGTAGGTTCTGAAGGCAAGCTGACGATGCTTTTCCCAGAACAAGCTAAAACTAAACGGAATTAAGTTCTGGGAGAAAACAGACAAACAACAACAACAACCAACAGAAAAAAAAATCAGAACTCAGGTAGAAAAATTGTTTTGGAAATTTAGTTACAATTTCAAGTGTTCTGTATATGTTGTTCCATGCGACTCAGTAGCATTTCTAGCATAAAGATTTTTAGAATTGGCAGAAATATGTGACTGGAAAGGAAGGATGGAAAAAAAAAAAGCGTTTTTTTTTTTTTTCCCCTTATCAAATTACTTATTTTGATCTCAAAAACATGGCTATTCTTTTTAGAGAGGCATGTTCAGAGGGGAAGAGCAATCCCTTGCCAGCTAGTATTTTGCATCGTTGCTACCTGCTAATTATGTGTGGCAATCTTCAGAGAGCCTGATAGACACATCCATAATACCTGCTTGATAGGATTTCAGCAGAACTTTGTCCCTCTTCTCATCACATGCAGACACAATGACTCTGTAGCGTTTTGACAGCCGTGTGTCTGAGATGTCTGTTATGAAGGAGACGAGAAGGAAGATGTTCCAGGCTCCCATGTTGCCACCCTCCTGATGAGTAATTCCAGGCAGTTTGGAGCCTCCTCGCGGTCCTCTCTATCACCCCCACCCCTCTGTTCCCAGCAGCACATTCTGTCTCCTTCAGGACTCATGCCAGCCTCTCAAACCTAAATGGTACATTATGTTATATTAATTGGCGAAGAAAACATCCACAGAACAAGGGGAGGTGGGGGAAGAGGAAGGTTTACTTGTCAGAAGTGTCATTTTATCACACTGAAAATCATAGAAATGGGGAAAAGAAGGATCCATCTTGTAAATGAAAAGAAAATGCTTGCCTGGAAGTGACTGGCAGTAACTTGGAGCGAAGAGGGAAGAGATGAGGTGCTGGGGAAGGGAGGGGAGAGAAAGACACAAAGTCCCAGTCGGTGTGTGATGGCTGTCACCAGTGCAAGTGGGGCTCCGAGGAGACAGCTTCAGCTGTCTGATCTGCGTCGTTGGACTGGTAGCTCTCCTCTGCCACTGGTGGACTCAGAGCAGGCACTAAATGAGGCCCTGGGGGGGAATCTTTTGGTGAATTGGCCCCTGGAGAAACTCAGTACAAGCTGAGCACTGTGTTTCTTTCAGGTGGCCGCATCCTGGCAGTGTCTCCTGCTGCCTCTCACAGCTGGCCAGAGTAGAACCCACACAAAAGCCTCTCCCTGCTTTTGCTCTTTTCCTATGCATGCTGCCAGAAGAGCTCTGCTCTCCCTAGGCTAGAAGATGTCTAATTCCTGCCTCACTACATCTGTTTGCAGTCACTGGAGTTATTTGATGGGCTCCTCTCTAACTCGGTCCAAACTCTGCAGCAAGGATGGAATTCAGTTGCCACTTCTCACCAGAGGTTTGGCAGCCCAACGTAATCCTGCAGTTGTGGAGTTTATTTTTAATTTTCCTTTTTTTTTTTTTTTTTCCTGTTAAACTTTCCCCACCACTGTATTCCCCATGTGCTGCGACCTCTCTTGTGTTGCCAGCTTGCTGGTTCCTCATTCCTCCTTTGCTTTTCACCCACACAGTTTTCCCTGTAGTGTCCACAAGCAATCTATAGCACTACTTTTTTTTTCTTTTTTTTTTTTTCTTTTGAGTTTTAATTTCTTATGTGGTTTACATATACAGAATCAATTTGGTATAACCCACTGCAAGAACTATTTTCGTTACCGATTTTCAAGTGGGAATTGAGCACCCATGTTAACAGAAATATAAGATTCCCCACACGGGAATTCTGGGCTCTTTTTCATACTTCCAGTGCCAAAACTCTATAGAAAGATGTTGTCTCATTCATTCTGACTGACCCTGGCAGACATGAAGCTGCTATGCAATAATTAAGTATTTTTATATGAAAGCTAGTTTTTATAGTAGCCTACATGCCATACATCAGTGTGGAAAATAAAAAAAATAAAATTCTTAATTTCATGCCAAATGTTTTATGCTGAAATTCAACAGATGAAGCAAAATGACTTCTTTCACACAGTTTTGCTGCTGAATTTGCTTCCTAACTAAGGACCAGGAGCTGACTTTGTAGCTAATAACATCCAGTAATGTCAAGCAATAGTAGTTCGGTATTAGGGAGGAAAAACAAAACAAAATAAAACAAAAACATTCCAGTGGGAAGGATGGATAGAAATAGACTGATAGACTGAGAGTATGGAAAGGGTTTTGAAAATGCACCTCTGGAGGTTTCTCTAGATGTGGCTAAGCAAATGTTTAAATTCAGTTTCATTAGAATTTGTGTTTGAGACAGGAGAAATCACAGGCCTCACGAGGTTCCTCATGCTCTCTCTTTTACACCTCTAAGGTGAATGTGGAGCAGAATGCCAGGAGAAGGAGAAACTAGCTTCTAGCCTGGATGTGAGACCAACGTGAAGTTCCCACTCCTACCTGAGGAGATTTGGCTTTCCTGGGTAGAGCTGTAGGCACAGGGGGGTTCCTTCAGCCTCCCATAGGATACAACTCCTCCTTGCTTCCATCTTCAGTGTTGGTGGCACGGCACGGGGACACACTGAGTACCCACAGCTCTCATCACATGGCTTGCCACCCTGTGTCGCTGGGCCTTGCTGGTGATGCCATTGCCAACATGCAGGGCACCTCTTTGTTCTGTCACATCATAGTAACATCTTACAAGGAGATTTGTTGTTTCAAAAGGAGAGAAATAAGCAAGTAGTGTTCGCAAACTGAGACAGCTTGTTAGAGCATCTTCGGAATGGATTTCTCTCTGTGCTTTTTGTTGACCATTTATTTCCTTCAATTGGAGCATGAAAGGACCAAGCATGTCCAATGCAACTTCCCTATGCTAAGTACCACCTGCCAGGCAAATAAAGATAATCTATCAGTCACTTTTCCTCTGAGATCATAAGTTTTCAGAAAGAAATGCTGGTGCACACCCACGCTGCTCCCCTCACTGCATTCCCATCCAGACTGCAGTGTGACTAGGAGCAGAAACAACACAGAAAATTCATCTATCTCAATAGTATTTTAAATCTAAAACTTAACCTACAAGTAAGTGACTTACCCCTGGCACCTCCACAGTAATTGGACTCAATTTTAGATCACTTTCAGTAGTAATACCTGAAAAAAAGGGGCAGTAGCTATAAATAAATCAGGATGGAAGATATTATTAGAAGATGTTATTAGAAAGACAAAGGTAGATTAAGTGGAGGGAAGGAAAAAATACCAGCCCAGCCACTCCAGCATAAACAAAATAGAGTAAAATTAGAGCTGGCTGTAGGCAGAGCTTTGAATGACTGAAGAGTGCATTTGCAGCCTGCTGAGCAAAGGCAATTCTGCCCCCACACTGACGCACAGAAGATTTGGATTAATTTCAGTCCAAACAGGTAGTGCAGCTGCAGTTTGGGTCTGATAGCTTGGTAGGAAGGCAAAACAGAGGACTGATGTGGGCCTGAGTACACTACACCTGCTGGGTAACAGAGATATAAATGCTAGAGCAGGGGCAGCCAAAACGCGTCTCTTAAGCAACGCACAGCTTCGGAACAGTTTTAGCACAGCTTCCACAACAGAGAGGTGTGATGTGAAGCTGCTGCGAGGACCGAGGCAGTAATCAGTTTTCCCTGTCATTGGGGTTCGAAGGGAAGTGGTAGGATTGTTTGGGCAGGCTCCAGGAACAGCTGGATGAACATCTCTCAGGATGGCTTAGGGCAGGTCTGTCCGCCCCTAGCCATGGTCAGGGCGACCCTTTTAAAGTGCCTTCTGGCTTTGTGTTTCTGTGCTGTGACGGGGCTACCAGGCACCCCGAGTCCTTCCCTGCTGAAGCAGGGTAGGCACCAGAGCCTATGGGGTTTGTCATCAGGTTAGGGGACCCTAAGGTATGTATGGGTGAGCATCACTCCATCACTAAACACCTGGGAGGTTGTTGTCATATCCTACGTACATGCCACTCTTGGGGCTTTCTGTCACTTCAGCTCACTGGGGTATGCAACACAGGCCAGCTGGTTTGTGCCCAAGCAGCATCAGCAAGCATGTGTACTGTGACCAGTATATCTTCTTCAATATTTATTGGCATTACTTTATTTATGATTACAGTACAACCCCAAATATGTTCAGAGCCGCATTGTCTCTGCTGTTGTAAAGATGCATTAATCAATAGTTTTATCCATTTTCAGGTTTGTGGATACAGAACCTTTATGGTCAATGTCATTTGGCTGATGATTTTATTTTTTAAACAATAACTCTCTTTAAAATGTATATGTTTGAGGTACCAGAAGATTCCTGTGAAGAACTGAGAAATAGGAATAAGTGATAAAATGTAGAGAAAATGCGTGTAGGGGTAAGGGAGGAGGAAAAAGCATTTCTCTGATTTTAAGGTTTCCTCCTACCAGGAGGTAAGAAGAGTGGTGTTGCCCAGCACTTGGAAAATGTTGCCATCATTTGAAGTGAAATTTTTTTACAAATAAAACTTTATCTTTTCTTTAAAGCCTCTTGCAACAAAAATACATTTTGGACAGCAGTTTGTACCATATGGGTCAGTTGCTAAAAATATATATCTTAAAGGTGAACTTTCCTTTCCATTTTATACAGTGGCTCAACCAATCACAGCAAATGTTAACCGTAAAGTACTCAGTCTCACATAACCCAAAGAGCTCAGTGCTCTGTGAAGCAAAAGGGACAAAATTCCTCAAGTTCATTGGTAAGAAAACTTTTTTAACCTTCTTTTCTTATTCTTCTTAGGACATGGGCATTGTTCCACATTTTCCTGACCTTTAAAATCTGTAGGGAGTGCAGAAAGAGGAGGAGAGAGGGCTGACATTGTGACCAGTGTTTCCTACTCCGTCACCTCTTTGCTTTGCTTATTTATGTCCCTGTCAGAAAGTGTTGCAAGGCACTTATGAAAAGCCATTTTATTAAAAGATTCTTAAGTATTTTGTCAAAGCTGCATTAATCAGAGCTCTGAGAGTATATGCACCTTCAAGAGACTTGAGAGCATGGGCAGGGTGATGGAAAGCACCTTTAATTACTTCAATACTTGGGAATAGCTATGTATTTATATATAAAGTTGATGTTTATGCCCTGCATTTCTAATTATATAGAGACTTTGCATCTTATTTTTATTCCTTTTCTTTGATAAACAGTAGCCTCCATGGGCTGTTCTCAGTAATGGACTTTTGATTTGTTGGCCCAACTATTTGCAACACAATCCATGGGTACCAGACAAAAGTCTGGAAAGCCAGAATGAATAGAGTCAAAGACCAGAGCAGGGGAAATATCACTGGTGGGTGAGGTACTGCCCTTCAGGCATTTGGAAGGTTATATCCGTGGCTCTTTAGGATGGAACTTCGGTCCGCAGCAGTAGCTGTGCATGAAACTGCAGGACTGCTTTTAGGCATGTCCTCTCAGGCATCTCATAGGCACAACCATGCAAGAGGCTGCTACAGATTCAGTCTGTGTTTAATCTGGCACAAACCAGAGCTCTTGCAGAAGTCCATCGCGGTCATACACCAAAAGAAAAGCAGACAGGACAGGGCTCCAAAGGAGCCCAGGTCGCAGACTAGGAACTCATACAGAGGTATTTATAGTGCTGCTAAAAATCTGTTATACACAGTCATCCGGAGAAGCAGGTTCACTGTTTCTTGGTTATAAATGCAGGTGCAGCCTCTGTAAGGGATATCTAAGAGTTCTCTGTACACAGGCTAAGAAACACTCATAGAAGTGTTGGATGAAGGAGAAAATAACTCTTTCTCATTCGATCTCCTTTTTTAGCCACTTGTATTAATTTTCTATTTATTCTCAAAGCTCCTACCCTCTCTTATATATAGTTGAGACAGACAGAGAAATGTAAATAGGTTCACACAACATTCATATCTAGAGAAATATTCACATTAACCTATATATGAACTTATTATCTAAGTTAGGAAAATATATATTTATATATTTTTCAGGCAGGAGAAGAGAGAGCATAAAGCTGTCTAGACAGCTGAGTTAAGGAATGAGCTACCAATGGTTCTTTTTAAAATACTGGGAAGAAAAGACCTGCAAATAAGTGATTCCTATCTTTTGATTGTGAAGGTGCCCTAGCAATGGGAGAACGTAACCGAAGATAATAAATCTAACCATAATAAGCAAATGGTTTGGAATTTGCGTGGAGCTGTGTAATTATGACATTTAGAGCTAAAATCAACATATGGACATCTTGCCTTTGAAAGAATAGTCTTACAGACTTGGGCATCAGATATTCATCCTCGGAGAATTAGGTATTTTCTATTAGCATTATTGGCATTAATTGGAGTTGTGAGGTGAAATGTTCACAAACTGACATGAAGATTGAACATTTGAGGTGCCTGCAGTGTTTTATGAGCATGAGTGAGGAGGGGGAAATATAGCAGCTGTGGTGTGCATGTAGACAACCAGGTGAAGGGCTGTTCTGCCTAATCAAGGTGTTATACCTAACTCCTTGTTTATATCAACTGTGCCGGTAGACTCAGCTGATGACACCAGTTCTTCAATTTTAAGCCCTTGCTGCTACATTGATTTCGTACTGTAACACCACAAGAGTAGATCAAACTCTAAAGTTAGAACTTATTTCCTTGACTTCAAGCACCCAAGAGTTAGAGCTCCTGTCTCTGTGACCAGAAAATGATGTAAACTTAACAAAAGGATAAATGATTTTGTGATTTCTCTACCTGAACCTGAGGATAACAATGTTCTCCTGAACACTTTTGTATATGTTGTTGAGCTCCAGTGAACCCAGGAGAGATGTTTTTTTCTCATTTCTACAAACTTGAACATGATCTGGAGTGTATATGGGGTTCCCATTATCAAGACTGTGCTGATTCAAAATCAATGAACATTTCTGCAAATATGATACGTTGAGAAGCATCATTCTTTCCAGTGATTGTTACTCTCACTCACAACAAAGCTCTGAATGTTTTGAGCTCCTGAATTTGGGCACAATAAAAACTGAAATGTTTCTGGACCATCTCATCTAAAAACTAGATTGGCCAAGAAAAGCCTTTTGGCCTTGCTGGTAGATGTCAGCATAAGAAATTCTATGACTTTAAGCACCAGTGCTCAGGATAAAAGGATAAAAGGTTGAAAAGATTGTAGATTTTGTTCTGTGAGATTTAAACATTATTATCATGTTGGGCTCCTCTGAGGTTTTGGCTGGCTGCATAGAAGAGCTCAAGGATCCTTCTTTTTCATCCCATTCCTGCCATGTAGGGAAGGGGATGCTAGTTGTGTTTGGAAATGGCTCTGAAGGGAGCACTGGCAGATGTGCCACAGGGAAAAGCACACCTGATCTGGTGAAAGGCACCAAGCACACTTGCTGGGAGAAGTGCTGTTTGCAGAACCCATTTTGACACAATTCCAAATGCCTACATTAAAGGAAAAAAAAAAAAAAAAAGAAATGAAGACCACGTGCACTTTGTTTCCTGCCAAGTGTTACTTGGTTGTGTCATCCTTCTTTTGAATTTTTGCAAGGTATACTGGAGATCTTGACCTCCACACTCACATCTGAGCTGTAACATATCTCTCTATGATGTACAAACTTATTACATAGACTGTACACTTCAGAGCAGAGAATCCCATCATAAATTCCCTTGACACTATGATAGCAGTCTTCTGATCTCATTTAAATGACAGAAGCACTTCCTGTTTTGAAAGAAAACTAGAAAGGAGATTGTTCTGGGGGTGGACTGGCCTGGTTCAGCTTGTTTAAGCCACAGCTTTGAGAGTGGGCTGCTTAAATTCACTTCCAGACAGTTCTGTTTCACTACAAAGTACTGTTGGCCCGAGTTTTGGCCTCACAGGAGGCTTGTTTTCCCTAGCCCCCTTAGGCTTTCATTGAAAATACTAATGACCCTAGTGCCTGTCCCAGACTTAAGTTCTTCTTAGAGTAATAATAGGTGTATCTACACTATACAGTAAAGAAGTATGAATTAAGAATTGGACAATGGATGGAAAAATTGGCCAAACTCTCATAGTTAGTCACAGAATGAGTATGCAAGATGCTAGATTCAATTCAGGAGAAAACAGGATACTGAATGACTAGACAGAAATGTTACGCCTACTCCCTGTCAAGACTGTAAATCTAGTCCTAAAAATTGGCATGAAAATCTACCAGTCCAGGCTCAAAATCCACTCAACCATTTTTCCAATGGACTGATGAATATCTTTTCTGCAATGTAATGAGTCAAGAAATACGGCCTGTGTTGGTAAGTGGAATACTGAAGGTTGGAATAAGAATTTAGAACCTGCCTGAGCCTTGTTAGACGATTTGGGCCAATGGACAAGTTGCTGTGTATTTATCCAAGGATGAGAACATACAAGAGTGATTTCTACATCATAGCTACCTTGTGGCAAATTATTCATTGACAAAAAAATATGGGTTCTGTAATGCTGTCTTTGTCATTGCCAGGATGTAGTGAAATCCATCTGCCCTTTAATGGAGACAAAAGTAGTGCAGAACCCCCAGGTTTCAGATTGTCCCTACCAGACCCATACTCTAGCTTAAACTGATGTTGTCCAAATATTTAACTGCATTTGAGGAACACAGAACGTCAGGTCGGAGAGATGGTTCCTTTTACAAAGTTTTTTTTTTTTTTTTTTTTTTTTTTTTTGTCTCCAGTCTTTTGTACATAGGTTCCTTTGTTCCACAGTTCCACATGGAGTAGTCCTGGAGATGTAAACTTTCTCTGTAAATTCAACAAGGAGGTTTTACTGATGTTTTTCTCATTTGGATGAAATAGCCGTAACAACTTTGTCTGTATCAACATTCAATATCCTGATGAAAAAGGGGTTAAGAAAAAAATGGGGGGATTTAGTTGTATAATATCACTTCAGTGTTTTTTTTTGTTGTTTGTTTGTTTGGTTTTTTTTCTTCCATAACTTGGGAGAATTTCAGTCCAGCTCTTGCAGAATGTTCAGTCCTGGGTGTTTTGTTAGTCTTTTGTCCATGGGTACCTAAGGAATATAATAGACCCTGTTCACACTAGAGCAAAAGAAATTGCTTTCCAAATCCAGTCTTTGCAATCATCTTTGGAGTTCTGGATTGACCAAGTGAAAAAAAAATATTAAAATAAAATAAATAAATAAAAAGATAGAGAGGGGAGCAGTGTTTTCTTAACTAGGGCTAGTAGATGACTTCCAGTGGCATCATATCACTCATATATGGGGACGTGAAGCCAGAAAATGGTTCAAGAAGTGAGGTTGTAGATGTAAGCAGTGTGACAAAGCTGCAAGGAAAAGAGTTGGACACTGATGTGAGGTTGCATATGCCAACCCCATGCTGCTGTCTAGGGAAATAAATATGAGCACTATACCGTGACAGAAAAGGAAGGGGCACATTCCCCATAGCCATCTTACAACCAGCTAGGTGAAAACAATGCAACAGCCAAGGACTGGAGGGAGAAAAGAGCTAAAGTGTTTCAGATTATCCTACAGAGAACAAATATGTTTGAATATACTATTCGCATTGCCTCATATGGAAGTTTACCGTCTCGGGGGCACCAGCTCTGTACAAGCCTGTGACTCACTGTAATCAAGCCACAAGCAATGGCTATGTGAAAGATCCTGGAAAAGTTTCTTGGCATCTCCAATAGATGTGTTGCAAAGCGATGACCCATTTTTCAGTCACTGGTTTGTATTTGATAACCATGAAGCCCTACAGTGTAGAGAGGGAAAAGAAATGAGATTGCCTGAGCTGAAAGAAATGGCTGTGCGAGCCAAACCATTGTGAGCTTTTATGTCTTGTTTGCTTCTCTCTGGAAACCTCTGCCAAGTCTAAAATAATTTCCATAATAGCTTGCATTGCTGATATAAAATAGATAGAAAATGCAGTGTCTCTTTTCAACTTGCCCCTACAACACATCGAATTTCTTTCAGATTATAACTAGAACCTGTTTATCACTGAAGAGAAGTACCCGTCTGGGGTTCTTCCTATCAGCACGGGAGGCAGAGACAAGTTTTCTAATGAACCGTTCAGTACAAGCACTTTGAAACTACCCATTAGCCAACAGACTTCACCTGCAGCAGACCTGGGTAAATTCTCAGCTAGGTATTTTTTATTTTATTTGCTTCCGGTTCTAAATGGATTTTAGTGGCTTCTCTTAACTCTTGTTGGCAGGAACTCAGATATTTACCATCTGTTCAAATGCACAGTGGCCATGATAAACAATTCACACTATTCCCCAAGCAATGGGAATGGGGAGGCAACTGGTAATAGATTCTGTCTCTTCACACAGCTCGGGTACAGGCAGTGGACAACACATTCACGTGGCTTGCTGGCACGAAAGTGAACTCAGGGATAGAACATCTCTCCAGGGTGCTTCCAGCAGAAATGAAGTTATGAAAGTATTAATGATTGTATCAGAAGATATTTAGCTTTGGATTAAATGATAGCATTTTATTTCTTTAATTTCTTTAATATGTACGATGCCCAAGCAATATCTTTTTGGGGAGGTGTAATAGATTAAAAAGTAAAAGGGATTGTTACAGGCTTCCATTCAAAAGCTGCAAGGTCACGTTAGAGAAGCTTTTCATACTGTGTTCATACTCTGTTGCTCAGAGACAGCTGCAAAGAAACACATGAATTCTTACATGTGTTTAGCTAAACCTTCTCCGAGGCTCTTACTGCAGTCTTCTGTCCGTAGATGTTGTCTATGAAAGGAGGCTGTGGTTTGGTTACACTCCCAGCAATCAATTTCTCGACAAACCTGTCACAGTTGGTGGACCTGAATCAGGATTTGCTCGTAAGGATGCCCATGCTGTTAAGAATTGCATTTGCAAGTAAGTGCAGGTGGAGAATTTAGAAGGTTGCTGCTGGGAGGAGTGAGTGTCTCTCAGCGGTGTCTCTCCCTCAGAAATAACGACTGCAGCCTGCACCTTTTGTGTAGAAGTTTCTCAGATTAAGTCTCTGCCACTCATTGTGTGTTTTCTTTCTATTTTGCAGAACTTTCCAGCTGGAGACATGGTACGTTTTTTCCCCATAGCATGAAAGCATGACATCTTACTGCTTTTCCCTGGAGTGAAGCAGCACATTCATTTTTAATTGTTGACCACTATATCAGAAATCCTATTTCCCAGAGTTTAATTGTTTTGCATGATGTTTAATTCATGGCTTCCCTACAGAAATCAGCTGTTAACCTTTTAAAAAAAATAATGTATTATTTAGTATTTATTTATTATTTAGCAATAACGTTTTTTAATTGCACAGGACAATATAATTTATTTATATTTTCTCTATAAAATTCCACGTCCCAGTGTTCCCTCTCCCTCACCGCTCCTTTCTTTTTCTGGCACTTATGAAGAGCAATAAGAGCTGTAGAAATGCTACTGTAAAGGTTTTAAGAACAATTTTTTTGATGGTTCTTACTCAGGACAACATTGAAGGCACATTTAAATCCTACTGAAAACTCTAGGCCAATGCTTAAGTGCTTTTTCGAAATCCAGGCCTAGATGAGGATACTTTGCTTGCATCCTTTCTGTATTCCCTCTCTTCCATATACTTGCAAATGGACTGCCCTGCAGGAAAGTTGGGAGCAATGGCAGATCTCAAGCCAAAGTTTCAGAGGAGTTGTTAGAAACAATAATTCAGAGTTCAGAATTTCTGCCAGAGACCTGATGTGACAAGTGATATTCATCCAGCTGGGAGACTGTGCCATCCAGAATGTGTCTAGCTGAATTTCACACACAGCAAAGTGCTCTTGGAAAGGCTCCAAGACAATAATTATTGGATACCAGGGAGCTGCAAATAAGTGCTAAGGGATGAGGAAGCACAGCGCTCGTACAGATAACATCTCCCCGTCTGGCTGCTCAGAATCCCCCCTCCGCTTTGGCTGCCATGACAAAATCTCCATCTTCTCTTTCCAGCTGCTAACTGATGTGGAGCAAGATGAAAGAGTTGGGTGCCGGGAGACATCTTGTGGTATGCACCAAGTGCTCATGCGCCTTTCAAATCCAGAAACTAGGCAGAGGCTCCAGGAGGCCCCAGCTAGCTCTCAGAACAAAGCTTCCCCATGATGACCGTGGCTGCAACCCAAGCTCAGCTGCCCTATGGCAATGCTGCTCACAGGAGACAGGGTCCAGCCGTCCATCACAGCTTGTGATGCCAAACACGAACGTCAGCACAGTGAGTATATCTACAGTTTCTCCATGAGCAGTACATTCGCTACCCTGTGCAGACTAGGAGACATTTGTATATACGGAAATATTAAACCTTGTCATTTTTGTAGGGAAAGTGCGACTAAATGGGGAAATAAGCACGGAAATGTGAAAGCAAGGCAAGGCATGCTTTGCTGGTTGATAGGGCTGTTGGGCCAGTGTTAATGTTTGGTTAGATGTCAGTCCAGAAGAGCACCAAAGCAGAGACTTACATTTTGTTTTAGTGTGGGGGAAAACCCACTGAAGGCAGTAGTGAAAAACATTGCTGCACCTGGGCCTGCTTTGCAGCTCCATTTCCTTTGATGGAAACCTGACCCCTAAAGAAAATCTATTTTCCTCCTTTTCCAAGGCAAGTGGTAGATGCAGGAAAGAAAGCCAGGATGGATGTTTCCTTGTATTCACTGAACTTCAGCTGTGACTGATCCCTTGCCCTTCAGTCTTTTCCATTTAAAAAATAACCCTTGTGCTATCATTATCCCACGTAGGATCACATCATTGCCTAACTGCTTTGATAAAGTGTTCTTATGTCAGTGCATCATCAGAGGAGGAAGTGCTACTTCTGGGTAAAAATCAGTTTACAGTGGAAGAATCACAAAGCTTTTAATGATGAAGTTAGAAAATAATCTGAAGCTTTTTGCCAAGTGTGTTTGATTCAAAAACAAAATTTCCATCAAATCCTCAGGGAGCAGAGCAACACTTCCTCCCCTAAATTTTAATGTAAGCCTAGGCAATGTTGGCAGAAGCCTGGATGGCTAAAGCAAGTACGGGAAAATTCTAATTCAGTAGGAGATGGAGAAAAAACAACAACAGCAAATCTTGGTCACTTCTGAGAGGGAGGATATCTGATACAGCTGCCGCTCTTTCAAGAATTACTTAAAAGCATCTTGACTACTTTTCTCTGGAAAATATTTCAATCAGAATATATCAAAAAACCTTTTCTTCCTCTTTCACTTTCTTCCTTCTTTCTTCCTTCCATCACAATGTAAGTTCTACCACAAGAGAAAGGGCAAAAAATCTGTACAGCACAAATGAGTCTCACTTCAACCAAATATTGCCATAAGTAATTATGTTTCTCTCTGTTCTTGTTTCAGACATATTGATGTTATGAATGAATTAACCAAGGAACATAATGCATCACTGCCAACTTAGAGCTAATCCTTGAAGTTTAGTGCTATTACTCTTAACATATTCCAGTTGGATCTCAAACCAAGACATGCAAAAAAAAATTGATACCACTGAAGGAGCTGGATTTTTTGTCAAGAAAGAGTTTCATGATTCCTTTGCTCTAGGGAAATTTAAATGAAGAAACATTCAGTTTGGAGATTTGCCTATTCTACTTGGAAAAAGTTTTTTAAAAAAATGGGTTGAGGAAATCAAGAAAACTGTGCAAAGAAAAAATAACATTTTTAAAGTAAAAATTCGTGTTTATAATTTTTTCCATGGGACGTTTTGACAATTGACTGCCCACCCACTTTTTCTTCTGGAAGCTGCAGCCTGTTGATCAGAACCTGCTGGCATTCTGCTGTGCACGTGTGCCAGCTAAAACTTCTCAGATTCCTCTTTTTTTTTTCTTTTTTTTTTTTTTTTCTCATGGGATGAGACTATCTGTCTCGAAGAATGTTAGTGCCTTTTCCATCCAATCTTTTTTTTTTCTTTTTTCCCCTAAATTCGCAGAGTTGCTAACATTCAGATTAAATTTGGGCAAGGCCAGAAGTAGTGAAATTGCTGTAAGCATAACTCAGTCGCTGCTATTTTCACAGGCCAAGACCATCTCTGAGATCAGCTGAAGTTGCATGTTTTTCTGACTCTGTGCAGAAGTAATCTGGAAGGAGCTCCTTTGACTCAAACATTTCAGCCAGACCTAAATCCTTGAGTGAGATTTCCACACTAGCATAAACGAAAACACATCTAAACATCTGCTGCTCAGCATGTCTGAGAGTTATCTCCCTCTACCTTCCGTTGCCAGATTCCTTGGTGCCATATATATATTTGTAGTTCGCTCTCTAATTTCCCTTCTTTTCCCCTCTGCCGTGCCCTCCTGATCATCCTGTGATGGACCTGAACCTCTGTTAAATGTCTCTTAGCCACTGTAGAAAAAAGAATTTTTCCTTCTTGAATGATGGATCTGCTTGCTGTTTCCAGTGGACTCCCTTGTTGACTATTGACATGTGTTTTTTGGTACCACAAATTCAGGACAGAGATGCTTTGGCAGACTGGAGCTCAGTAAGGTGCTGAGCTACTTTTTATAGTCAATGAGGTGAGCAGAGCATAACCAGAATGATGCTAAGGTGCCCTGTAGTACCCTTATGTCCTTATGTGTTTTCATTGACTTGCCTCCTGATGTAGATGACTCTGGTAAATACAGAGAGGTTTTTGGAAGGGATGCAGACAGCTGAGGCAGCAGGGAGGGTTGAGAGCTTCAGATGAGTCATTTGCACCTGGAGAGGCAACATGGAAGGTGCTTTTTTTTTTTTTTTCTTTAAAAATGGGAGGGGGGCAGTTTCATTTAGCAAAGAGCTACAGAGAAGACCTGTATCCATCTGACAACAATTCCCCATCAGAGAAAAGGCTGTTGTTTGCTGCTTGAGCTGTATGTGGTTGCAGTTCTCTTCTTCCTCTGCCTCTTGCAGGTAGCATACACTTCAGGATGTAGCTTTGACACCTACATTCTGCATGAGTTGTGCTTATAGTTATACGCTTATTAAATGATTGTGTGCATTTGTACTCAGACTATTATAAATCCATTACTTCCCTGAGGCCATAGGAAATGGTTTTAAAATGTGAGGCATTTCTACAGGGAATTGAAAGACAGCAATACTAAAGCAATGTACTTGGTTTGCACAGATCAATGTAGTGCAATAACTGGGATGATAAACCAGGCTTAAAACATTACAAACGTGATTGGATGAAAGCTTAACATGACATTGAGTAATTATCACTACAAAAGTCTCTTAAAACACCTTAAGAAAAAAACAACAACAACAAAAACCCCAACAGCCTGGAAGTAAATCATAAAACAGAAATGATGGTGTTTGCACTCAGAACCGAGATCTGGGTAGTATAATCACAGAGTAGTAGTGAAACTTCAAATCTGGCCTTCTCTCTTTTTATAAGATGGAGGTGGTATAGGTCAAAGTCTTGGCATGGGAGATATCGAGACATTTTCAACAATTTTGATTTTTTCACAAAAAAATACATGAAGACCTTTTCTTCATCAGTAACTTTGTTTCTCTGTCAGGTAAAAAGTGTTCCAAGTGTTCACTTCTTATTTGGGAAGTGAATCAAGGGAAAAAAAATAATAAAAAAATCAGTCTTTCAATTGAGATTCAAAAATAGTGATTAAAGTTCCTACCAGGTTCAGATGGTGGTGCTAGACGGAAGTAAGACATAAATGTTACTCCCTGTGCACTGAGATTTACAGGCAATTTCAGGATGATGAGTTAATGCTTCATCCCAACGCAGGCAGACATGCTGTACAGGTTAATAAGACTTCTTATTTTTTTTCATGAATTTGTATTAAGCTGAAAATAAATACTAATGAAGGGAAATGTTTCCTTTTCTGAAGCACTGAGCCACTTAAAGGAATAATTTGGGGGGGGGGAAGAGTAGGAAGGGAGTTTATATCTCAGACTTCTGTCATTATCTAGCTTGAACAGATGGAAGCTCAGCCACTTGTGATTAAATCAGTAAAATGAAGATGGACATCACTGAAATGGTGGTCGTTCATTTGCTCAATTCTAAAAAATTAACAATGATTAGCAATGGATATGGATTTCCCGAAAAGGAGAATGAGCAGCCTTTTGCAATAACTCTAGTCATTGAAAGATGTGTTCCCACATCACATGCATTCATGGACAGGGAGCTTTGATTCTCCATTTCCATTTGGGATGCATTCAGCAATGGGACCCTCAGCAATGGGACCATGAACATGTCTGTATGCTCAGCACAGACAGCATGTTCCTGGTTTTGAAATAGACCAGTTGCTGCCTAAGTCCACTTGGGATCTAGAAGTACAGGGTTCAGGTCCCTGCTTTAGAGAAGGGTTTGAAACTCTCAGTCTGAAAGTGTCCAGTTCTCTTGGCTGTAAACTAATGTCAGTTATTTCAGGTCCTGTCTGAGAAAGTGGATTTTACCTCCTCCATCCCAGGATGTTGAAGAATGCAGCTTCTTTGAAAAGTACAAAACCATATTAAATAGTAATTATAATTAAAAAAAAAAAAAAAAACACAAAAAAACAACAGTCAAATCAATAAAATATCACTCATTAGATCTTCAATCAGCTTCTCAGTGCTCCATTTTAATTAATTGCCATCTGGTGCAGCCCCTTCTCTCCCAAAGCAACTGGGAATATTCTTCTAGAGCAGGCACACAGCAGTGCTACTCATATGCTAACCACTTCTGACTGGCGATCCTAGGAAGCCTGATTGTTTGAGGCAAATCGTCTCCCCAGGGACTGCATGATTTATTCCCTGCATTTGGGTTGCAAGGCTTTTTGTAGGGGAAAAAAAAAATACTTCCATGTCATTTATAATGGACTTCACTCCAATGAACGGACATCTTCTTGCATAATAGGACTGCGGCTTATCAAATAGTAAAACCTTGTCACTCTAAATTGCTGGGAACAGGACCAATCCAGCCAATGTTGATTCCTATGTCCACTTTTGTCATGCCATGAATTTTTCAGTGGTTTGTGTGCATGTAGGAGCCATGGCTGTCAGCAGGGAAGAGCCTTAGCGTGCCACAGGGAAGCTGCAGAGACAAGTGGGTGTGATTTCTCAGATTCTGCTCCTTAATATGTTATCCAATTTTAAGCACTACCTAATGTTCATTAGGGATAATCAGAAAGCCATATGGCCTAACAAATGCAATACGTAGTTCAGCATATTGGCAGAATGACTCTCTTAATTCTGTCTCCTATTCCACCCTCTGCCTGGTGGAGAGGATAGTGAGGAGGCTGATTTCACCACGTTGAAGAGATGACAGACTTGATAACTTTAGTATGGAGCGTTTCCAGAGCCTAACAATGAATGGCACTAGCTTTCTAAGGGGAGAAAAAAATAGGCACAGATTTTCAAACACATCAGCAGGTTGCAAAAAATGTGCTGATTAGCCATTTGTATATTTGACTAGGGACAGTTGGCACTTGAGAGATCTCAGATTAATTTCTATTCCTGCAATGTTTTCTCTGTGTGACCTAGGCATACTATTTAAGCTCCCCATGCTTAGATTCTCCCACTTTCTCTCTGGGATAGGAAGTGGGTCTCGGTACACACATTTATACAGAGACAATATGATCTTGCACAAAGCCTCTGAGAATATTTCACAACACTGTGGAAATCTTGGGCCTCTTATAGTTATTGATGTTTTCTTGGCCATCTAGAGTCAGTGAGAGCAGGTTGTCTAACATGGTGGAGGGGCATCAGGACCATCCCACAGAGCTGGACTTGTCTGTACTGGGGGTTGGCTTCTTCCCACAGCAAGGTTTGCCCAACCACCCTCCTACCCTCACATCCTGCTACCCATCATGAGCTGTAGCCTTGAATTTCCAATGCAATGTTCCTGTGACCCAGGGTGATGGAGTGCCCACAAAACTTCTCCCACGATATTTTGGAAAATGTGATTTTAACATGCATTGGTAAATTTGATGAATGATCTTCTTTAATACTTAATCTTTTCCGCTATTATTTTCTGCATAATCGAAAAAAAAAAAAAAAAAGCTGCAGAGAATTTGGGGTGACCCTTACTCTGCTGTAACCACTGTGTTCACCTCTCTTTTCAAGCCCGGGGCTTGAATGTGTGCTCTCCGTAGTCACCGAGTGCCAGCAGGAGTGCACCTCTTATGCTACTGCATTTCCTCAGCAGTAGCACAGATGAGTAAATTTAGGCAAACGGCTTACTTGAAACAGAGCCCACAAAAAGGAAGAAAAATGACATCAGCAACAGTAAACTACTGTTGCAAATAACAGCAATGAAGTCTTAAAGCAAAGGTTGGCTGTGTCTATATAGAGGCAATACTTAGTGTCTGTGTGATATACAAGGCATCTTATCTCTTTGAGAGCAGGAGACTATAAAAATACAATTGCCAGAACGAAAGAAAATTGAAGCTGATTGCCATAGCAACAAAAGAATTACATTGATGAAACAGAAGCACATAAAATCCTTGTATGCTACATTAAGGACAAAGCAATCAAAAGTAAACAAGAGTGGATTGAAATTTGTTTGGCTGAAGCTGGAAATGACAAATGTATCCAGCTGATGGAGGGAGAAATAAGCCCACAAGCAGGGAAGGGGCAGCCCCACGGAGCCAGGGACTTATCCCTGATTTCCTCAAGGATCAAAACCTGACGGACATAAGACTGCAGGTGCAGGGACTTCCCAGTCTTTGAAGGCAGTTGGTGGAAGGAGATCCCAGTCATGCGGTCAGTAACATCCAACGTCTTTCACCTGTGCTTTTACACAGATCTCCACGACTTTCTCCCTGAGACTGCCTTGTTCCTTTCCCCTGCTGAATTTCCCTCAGCTGAGTGAAACAAGCTGCTACTGTAAAAGGGAGTTTTCTTTTTCCAGCTGCTTGTCTTGAAGCATCTTGCTCAGACAGGCAGTTACTTGGCCATGAAAAAACACATTCCATCCTCTGTGGCACTGCACTTTTGCCCTATCAGGTCCAAGAGACATGATGGGACTGCAGACACTGCAGCAGAGCCAGCAAATTTGCAGAATGCACTGGTGAAACCACAACTACAGCCTATACAGCCACTTGGCAGTTTACTCATGTGAGAGGCTGAGAGGACTGAATTTCCAGACCTCAGAACATCAAGCAGCATCAAAAGTGTAGTGGTAGATGCAGCACAGTGCTGTGCTTCCTCTTTGGGGTCTGAACCCCTGTTTGTGGATGGATTATTGGAGGCCTGCTGGGTACTCTCACCTGCTGAATCATTCCCACAGACAGTTGGATGAATCTGCCTATGACACTAGCAGCATAAAGCTCAGTTATTGTTTTAAAGTTATTCCAGAAAAGGAGGGTGCTCCTATTTGTCCCCCCACCCTGAGCTCTAGCAGGCCTATCCTGATTATATGGAGAAAGGACACATGATGTTATCCATGTCAAATCCATCTGAATTGTCTATGCTACATGGCTTGGGGCTTGGTCTGGAATAATAATAATAATAATAAAAATGTTTTTAAATGAAAGGTATTTTCTGCATGCAGCTTTAATTAAAACCTTAATATTTCTTATCATAACAAAGCCTTGAAGTCAGTCCAAATGTTGTCGCTAAGCACAATGAAAGTATTCCAAGTGGCGGACTGACTTGTCCTTAAGATACAGGAACATTTAATCTACTAGATCTTAGACTGCAATAACGACCAGACCTTTCAAAGTTAAGACAAAAAAAAATATCTTAAGACTAAAATAAAGTTGACAGTTCCTTTAATTAAACTCATCTTCCTTTCAAAGGAAGTGACAAAAAGAGTGAAGGAAGATTAATTAAGACTTAAACGCACTAAAATGACTCAAGGCATATTTAAGTAAGACTTAAATTAGTCTTTCATTTGGACATAGGAGATTCCATTAACAGTAATGAAATGGAGACAGCGAGATACTAAACCCTTTGCTCTAAGCGCTGCTCCGAGGCTGTTTCCAAAATCCTGTCCATCTCCCAGATCTTATAACAATCCTGATGGTTGTTTCTTTAATATTTTTGTCATCCTTTTTTTTTTTTTTTTTTTTTTTTAAATTTCTATTGTACTTCAAGAAAATTCTTAGCCCTATTTAGGTTTACATATTTCCTTACATGACAACCTATTCTCTTCTGCAGGACCCTAAGTGTAGGGATATATTCATTCCCTGGGACTGGCACCACTTTGGCTATTAGGAAATGTCAACTCAAACTGAAATCGTGCTCTCCATCTGGTAAACAAAAGATATCCATTCAGATTCTAGCTCTCTGGTGCTCCCTAAAAACCTGGTATTTACCAGGTAACTGCATTGTGCAGCAATTCCAGCTACTGCATTAAGATGGCCCTAAGTTATGAAGAGAAAAATGCAGATAACAATTCTCTTGGTTTGCACTGAAGTAAAGGTTTGTAGCATCTTGCCATGCGCAGATGGGCATGAAAGTCATCCTGGTCACCATGGTAATAAGATAATCAAACCAACCCTTGAATTTTTAACTCTGGATGATGAACAGTAGAGACAGAAAGTATCTGGGCACAGGGAGAGAAAGAAGGTGTTACATGTGAAGACATCTGTGAAGGAGAATGGAGCTGCATCTACCAACCACAGGCAGGCTCTCAGGTGTTTCCTTCTCATGGGGGCACAAAAACCAGATCATTTTAGTACGAAATCGCTACCAGAGCAGGAAGACAATGTTAGGAGCTTTCCTCAGCCCAAAACAGGATCACTCCTGTGTTTGGCAAATGAGTGAATTCGTGCCCAGGGTGGCTGCAGTGGAGGCTCCTTGCCTTCTTCAGGGTGTCTCTGCTCTCCAGGTGGTCCACAGGCTTCTGCAATTGTTATGCTTGCCATTGCAGTTCCTTTTCTCCTAATCTCTGCTTTAAATCTGCCTTGCTACAGTGTAAACCCATCATTTCCAGTCCTGCCTAGTGTGGGTAGGGCAAGGGGACAGTTCAATGCTTCTTTAAAGGACAATGGCTGTTATGCTATACCCCTTTATCTTCTGTTCTTCAGGCTGAAACCCTCAGCTCATCTGGTCTTTCTTCAGGGTCATGTTGCTTAGACTTTAATTGTTCTTGCCATTCTCATTTATTTTCCTTTACTCACAAGAAATGCATCCTCCTTTCCAATTTTACTCGTGCAATAACAGGGCTCCTCCGGTGTTTGTCTTCTGTACATTGCATCTTCTGGTTCTCATTGATTTTATTTTATTTTATTTTTTATCTCCATCAAAGCAGACTGTAAAACCGGGGGGAGGGAGGAATTAACTTCTATTCATTTTTGTTGGGGTTGCAAATTGGATCCATCCATTTCTCTAAGCAGGAAAACAAACAAAATGCCAATACTCTGGGGAGCACACGTAGCAAAACTATGCAACAAGAAAATCTGTAAACCTAGTTTCTCTCTGTGGGTGGCTAAATGGCTGTTTAAAGCCATTTAGCATCACACACAGAGTTAAAGAAACAAAATAATAAAAGAAAGAAAGCTGCATCTTCCTACTAAGGAAGCCTTTTGTTTTCCCAAATTTACTGGATTGCTGATTTAGGATTGCAGGGTTGAAGCTATTTATGAAGGGGAGAAGAGTTTCATTTGGGCTTGTAATTGCATTAATACGCACTTGTGAATACACGCTCAATGCAATGCTCCGTGTCAGTTAAATTGCTACTCCTGTTGGCCAGAGTCCAAAAATACTTTGGGCACGGTGGAGAAGGAGACAAATGGGCACTGTTTTCATGGTTAATGCTCATAGGCATTAGCAGGCATGGCAGTAGGGAGAGGAAGGAAAAGATGATGAAAAGCTCAGGAAATAAAATCCATTGCTGTCCTTTGTGCACAGCAGCCTGGAGGGTTGCTGCAAGTGTCCCTGCTTGCTTCTGGTTAGGAGCCGGAGCTCTCTGTTATTGTAGGCATTCCTAAACTTGAACAACAAATGTAGTGCAGGTGTCTGAAAAGTCCTGGAGGAGTGCTGGGGGTTGCTGGGTTTTTAATACCTTGGATAGGGGTAACATCAGGTCACTGCAGTAGGGAGGGATCATTTACTCTGCTGAACTCCATCCTGCTTTAATTGCTCTCTCTTACTAAATCCCAGATCAGTTAGTTGAAAACTAACTCAGATAGCACTTCAGTAAGCTGCTGTGACAGCAGTGTGAAGAGACCTGCATGCTCCTTATCTTGTAACACTCAGAGCCAGGAGATCTTCCCACATGCTTCAGTATAACTTCCAGGTCCTGCAAGAAGACATAAGCAGAGGTGCAGCTGGGATTTGCATTTCAGGCAGTTTACAGATGACCCTGCCATGCAACTTTCCCTGCACAGAAGTCAAAATCTGCCTTACAGCTGGATGAAACAACAAGAAAAAAAAACACTTTATTTTTGCTTCACTGATGCCCTGACCCATCATGACAGGACTGAGTCTTGCACATTCTGCATTTCTTGTAACATTCCATGCTGAAGTGTAGAGGAATAAGTGCAGGATAGAGCACAGAAGACATAGAACTGTTTTTCCTAACTTGTAATACAGGCTTCTTTGAGGCTTTATGCTGATTTCACCTCAGGAAAAAAAAAAAAGCAAAAAAAAAAAGTCTCCTAGTAGTGCAGTCTTCACATGTTATCTAGTAAAATGTAAAGTCACAGCCACACTCTGCTTTTAAACCCAACACAAATTAGCCCCCAGCTGTAGCTATGGGCCAGCTAGTCAGATTACCCTGGAGCTATAGTTGAATGTTGGCTTGCAATTAACCCTTTTCCAAAAGGGAAGAGCCTGGATTCAATGTATCTATCTTATAGAAAATCATGGGATTTCTCTTTGGTGCATAAGTGTCCACAAAGTTACAAAAGGAGTACTGTTCAGTCAGGGAGCTGTGTGGTTCAGGCTGAGGTCTGGGATTACATAAAATTCAGTTGCTGGATTAGAGTCGTCTGGGTTGATGCATCCTTTTTATTCAGATGGGCAGTTAGCACATGTCCTCTTGTTAAAATATATCCCCACTGGCTGCTCTCAATTTGGCTTTTGCATTCAAAAGGTCTTCAGTATTTATTCTAGAGTTAAACAAAACCTCCATGTCATGAAATAAAACCTTTGTCATGAAATAAAATAAATGCCCTCCAGCCAACTTCACATACCACATTCTATATCTTTTTTTTTTTTTTTTTAAATTCATCCTCCTGTTCAGCATCTCAGAAATTCCCTTTTGGAGTCTGAAATAGAAATCAAATCCATACACAATATTGGCAGCCTGCCATTTGAAAAAATAAAATTTAAAGGTTGTTGTTTGAACTGGTTTAGGGGATGGAGTCAGAAAGGATGCTGTGTTTGGATTGGATATAGAAGTAATGTGACTATTTGTTGACAATCCTGTGTGCCTATCAGTACCACTACAGAAAATGGCAATACAGGCTGTTTAAATTTAAATGCTGTAAATCAAGCTTTACACCTGCACACAAGGTGTAAAAGCAATGAGCCGACCAACCTAAAATTAATCTGTGTGGGACTGTGAGATATTTTTGGTGTGCTGGGTAATGGATTCCAGCTCCTTAGTGCAGCAGAGTGGAAAAGTCAGGGGGTGCCCTCAATTTGTTTCTAACCTCTAGCATTTTATCTCCCTTATCATGTTGCAGAGAAGCAACCACTCAGTTTTACATAAATTAAGGGGACAAACACACTTTCTATGCTGCTCTAACTTGCCAATGATCTCGGGATTGTGGAGAGGATTTGAAAAACAGAGGAAGCTATGCTGACAGAGGAGCTAATTAGAGGTGGAAGATAAGTGATGGGGCCCTCGGTGTCTTCTGGTGCTTCAAGAAAGCCCAGGATTTCTGAAGGCTTCTCAAAACCTCAGACTTCTGAAATGAGTCACTTAGAGGCATTTTACAATGTGGCAGCAGAGCTGAACACAAGGACTGATATTCTGAGGTGCTAGTGATTGAGATGCCAGTTAGTTTTAGTCCTTAGACATAACTAAAAAACAGAGGCAGTCACCTTCATCTGCTTGTTCCCTCTGTTCTTCTCCACCTCTTCCTGCTGCTTCATGGTGGCTGCCATTGGATCCAGGAGTTCTTTAGCTCAAAATGGCAACCACCACCAGCACTACTTCTTCTGGTGAGGCCTTGCAGGAGCCCACATCAATATGATAAACTTGGGCCTGGCCAAATCCTTCCCCATCCCTGCCTGGAGCCCACAGAGATCACCCGGGCCTCTGTTCTGTGTGGGGATGTATTGTGGACATGCCCAAGGAGCTGGGAACAGGCTGTGAAAGACACACACACAGACATGCAGCCACAGGCCTCTGGGCCCAAGTTTTCTTCCACATACAGCTCCTAGGTGCACAAAGAAGCTCTGCAGTCCTTTATTCTTTAGATTTTAATCCCCAAAGGGATGCAGAAACCTCCAGTCTAAAACACCTTATGTGCAACCTCCTTCTATTCAGGGAGAAAATCTTGTGGAGTGTGGCTTTTCTGCATACTTGGCAGGGTTGTGCTTGACCATATGTCACCAAGTTAGCAGATCATCCTTGGAGAAGCTGAAGGGGTAATTCCCTCAGAGTGGGGGAAGAGCAGGAAGCATGTACAAATGCCTGATCTCATAGCAACAGAGGGAAGGAGAGAGGACAACCTGCAGATGTCTCGTTTTCAGAGGAAAGCCTACAGCCATCCCGCTCCCGGAAAGAGGATTTACACTCTGAAGGAAGCAAATTGACGCGGTGTAGATGATGACACATGACTTAATGTAACACTAAGGCACTTGATGTATCATTAAAGCACAGCTCAAAGGAGAAAAGCAGGACTGCTACAGCATCTGTTTTTCAGTGAAGTCCTGTCTGCTTTGTGGCAGCATTCTGACTAGACTGAGATACTCAGGCCAAAAGAGTTACATAGGAATACAGACAGGTGAGCTGGGAATTGACTGGACCTAATTAAGACAGTGTCAGATGTTCCACTTCCTTCTCAGGCCTGGCACTGCCTCATCTGCCGCCTTTGCCCCAGCACAGGCACTGGAGGCCTGTATTTATGCACCATGAGAAAGAGGTGTGGTCTCTTGGCCAGGCCCACAGGAAGGCCTGCGCGGCAGGCCCATACCAACTCTAGGCCTTGCTCCGCTCTGCCTGTCTTTCATTATCACAAGAGATTTGACAAGTAATCTATTAACTCCACAGGCCATCACAAAGTCAGACTAAATTTAGCATTATTATTCATGGAACTGAAAACTAACAGAATGTCTCCATTACCTCATGAAATAAGAGGTCCATTAAGGACTGGTGAAGAAACAGCTTCCATGGATGCCACCTGCCCATCAGGCGCACATAATCTTTCAGTTCCAATTATCCTCGGATATCTCATTTGTGTTTCAAACTCATGAATTCATTCAAATATGAAAATGCGAGACTACTTGCGCTTTTCACCAGCTCTCTCCAGTAACTCCTTGGCTCATATTCATCTTGGAAAATGCGATTTCTTTATTCAGTGCCTCTATCTTTTGTAGCATGGGCTTTCCCCTGAGAGATTCCAAGGCCTAGAAAGTAGCTGGTGGAAAACCAGCCTAAATCTAGCCCTTAATGTCTAAATAATATGAACTATTGCTAAACTGAATAATAGCCACAGTATTTATTTATGGAGTTCCTATGCCACTGCTTACCTTTTCCTAACATATTACTTCGTAAAGCTCTTTGGGATACTTGGAATTGGAAAGGTGGTATATTAAACTGAATTCTATTATATTTTCTATTGCTGTCAGCAACTTCTCTTTTTAGCATGTTTTAAGGCACCTATGTATGCTTCATGAAATGTGTTCCTTCTCTTGTGTTCCAGTCTCTTGGGTGTCCATTTTAGGTAGTAAAGACTGAATATTAGTAGGTACTACAACTAACATCCTTTTAGAGTAGTAGTCTCTATTCCTGTCAAAAGAACTAAGTAAGGAATTTGAAATGAAAAGGCAGAGACTGAAGCAATGTATTCCTCATTTATCACTCCACTACTTGGATAAAAAAAAAAATAAATTCAGTAAAATAATGTCTCCTTACCCTGAAGAAAAACTCAGACTTTATTTACCAATTTCTCAGAAGACATTTCTTTACCATCTGCTACAAATTCTGATACTGCCTTCTCCCAAGAAATTCACAAAAACAGTTTTTCCGTTCTTAACATCAGCATAATAATTTGGAATGATTACTGTTACACTGCCCATGAAAAATGTAAACCACAACTATTGACAGGATAACATGATAAACAAACAGCTTAAATGTGCTGTACTCCGTGAAATAAGTAGGATTAAGGGATGAACAAATAAAGGGGATGTCGTTGTGGGGGCCTATTACAGACCAGACGGCCAGGATGATGACACCGATGAATTATTCTCTGAGGAAATAAGAAATACCTCGAGATCAACTGCCCTCGTCCTTATGGGGAACTTCAACTTGCCAGACATCAACTGGGATTATCACATGGCCAACACAAACAGGTCCAGGAGGTTCCTAAAGCACCTCAATGATAACTTCTTGGTGCAGGTGCTAAGGGTGCCAACTAGGAAAGGTGCCCTCCTAGATCTGTTGCTGGAGAACAGAGAGGGTCTTGTGGGGGATGTGGCAATTGGCAGCCATCTTGGTCATAGTGACCATGGAGTGGTTGAGTTTAAAATTTTTGGTGACAAAATTTTTGGAAAACTGCCACCAAAACTTCAGCCTTGGATATGGGGAGAGCAGACTTCAGGCTGCTCAGGGAGCTAGTTAGCAAGGTCCCCTGAGAAACTGCTTTTGAAGGCGTTGGCATCCATCGGTGCTGGTCAGTCTTTAAGCACTGCCTCGTAAAAGCACAGGATCAGGCAATTCCAAAATACCAGAAGTCAAGCAGGTGGGGCAGAAGGCCAGCGTGGCTGACCAGGGATCTTCTTCTGGAGCTTAGGCATAAAAAGAAAGTGTATGGCTGCTGGAAGCAGGATCAGGCAACGTGGAAGGAATACAAGGATGCTGTTCGCGTTTGTAGGGAGAAAATTCATCCGGCCAAAGCCCAATTAGAGTTGAAGCTGGCCAGGTCTGTGGGAGACAATAAAAAGTTTTGTTTTTTTTTTTTTTAAATATGTGAATAGAAAAAGGAGGACCAGAGAAAACATAGGTCCGCTACTTGATGGGGAAGGTCAGCTCACAGACAAGGACATAAGCAAAGCAGAGACGTTTAATGCCTTCTTTGCTTCTGTCTTCAACGCTGATTATGGGCTTCGGGATGCTGGGTGCCCTGAGCTGGAAGACCGTGATGGTGGGAATGATAAACTTCCAGCCGACTCTGAACGTATGTGGGATTTGCTGCTCCACGTGGATCCATACAAGTCCATGGGTCCAGATGGTATTCATCTCAGGGTGCACAGAGAGCTGGCTGACATTACTGCGGGATCTCTTAATTATTTTTCAGCGGTCTTGGGAATCTGGAGAGGTCCCAGTAGACTGGAAGCTGGCAAATGTTGTACCAATTTTCAAGAAGGGCAAGAAGGAAGACCCTGGCAACTACAGACCTGTCAGTCCCACGTCTGCCTGGTAAAATTACGGAGAAGATTATCCTTGAAGTTGTTGAAGCACACCTGGGGGACAATGCAGTCGTTGGTCCCAGCCAACATGGGTTCACGAGGGGAAGGTGCTGTTTGACTAACTTGATTTCCTTTTATGTTAAGATCACCCATCTAGTCAATCAAGGGAAACCAGCTGATGTGATCTTTTTGGATTTCAGTAAAACTTTTGACACAGTTTCCCATAGGATCCTACTGGACAAAATGTCCAGCATACAGCTAAACAAAAACATCACATGATGGGTGAACAACTGGCTGACGGGTAGGGCTCAAAGGGTTGTGGTAAATGGGACCTCATCAGGCTGGCAGCCAGTCACCAGTGGGGTCCCCCAAGGCTCCATTTTAGGGCCAGTTCTCTTCAGTGTTTTTAAAAATTATTTGGATGTGGGACTAGAAGGTGTTTTGAGCAAATTTGCTGATGATACTAAACTTGGAGGAGCTGTTGACTCTGTTGAGGGTGGAAAGGCCTTGCAGAGAGATCTGGACAGATTGGAGAGCTGGGCGATCACCAACCGCATGAAGTTTAACAAGTGCAAGTGCTGGGTCCTGTACCTGGGATGGTGCAACCCTGGCTATACGTACAGACTGGGTGACGAGACGCTGGAGAGCAGCCCTGCAGAGAGGGATCTGGGGACTGATAGCAAGCTAAATACAAGCCAGCAGTGTGCCCTGGCAGCCAGGAGGGCCAACCATATCCTGCCAACCATCAAGCACAGCATTGCCAGTCGGTCAAGGGAAGTGATTGTCCCGCTCTATGCTGCGCTGGTGCGGCCTCACCTCGAGTACTGTGTGCAGTTCCGGGCACCACAGTACAAAAAGGACGTGAAACTGTTGGAGAGCGTCCAGAAAAGGTCTACGAAGATGGTGAAGGGCCTAGAGGGGAAGACATATGAGGAGTGGCTGAGGTCACTGGGCCTTTTCAGCCTGGAAAAGAGGAGGCTGAGGGGAGGCCTCATCGCGGCCTACAGCTTCCTCACGAGGGGGAGTGGAGGGGCAGTTTAATAAGCATTTGGATCGTGCTCTTAGTTGTATGGTCTGAATTTTTGGGTAGACCTGTGTGGTGTCAGGAGTTGGACTCGATGATCCTTATGGGTCCCTTCCAACGCGGGATATTCTATGATTCTATGATTCTGTGATTCTATAAATATATGTTAGGGTTGTTCATGCAGGTCCCTCAGATGAAAAATGTGAGGAGATTAAACCCCATTGAAGTATATCATATTGATATGCAGATGATGAGCTTTTAGAAATAGATGTATGTTTTCACCAAGCGAGCAAGAGTCTGCCATTGTGTTAATGCTGTGCTGAAAGGGTGAAAAATCAGAACCTAAGTCATGGGATTTCTGTAATAAACCTGCCTTAAAACACAGATTTACTGGGATGTGGGTTAGCTACTTACCAAGCTATCTGTACACATGTTGGGGTCTAAAGAGTTACAGAAGTCCCTAGAATAACTAGTATTATCTTAGAGTGTTGGATGTCCTTGCTAGAAGCTGAAAGATCAGCTTCGCCTCCCTTTGTCATTTTTTGGAAAACAAACATTTCATTTCATAATTGTTTCTTTTGTACCTTTTGTTCTGGGAGATCATCTTCTTAACAGTTTAGGCACTCAGATCAAAGTGTCTGATTTCTGAGGGATTTGATGGTTATTATTGCTGTTTTGTGTTTGTTTATCAAATCATTCTTGATGTGTCTTGCAGCAGAAAAAAAGAAAGGCTCTAAGGATGCGTAAGCTGAACCTAAACTTTCCATCCCAGATGGAAGATGCTGCAATCAGTCGCATCCCATCAGTTCCAACACAGTGATGAATCCAGCTGAGCTACTTGTAATAGACTAAGAAAACAGATGAGCAGTTGAATCCAAATTTTCAAAATAATAATTTTCCACAGGGAGGCTGCATAATTCTTTTTACAGATGGACATCCTTAGAGACTTGAGCACATTTGACTGTTATTAGAAGGAGGAAAATGGGAAGAGAATATTTTAATGTTCAAGATTTTGCATTTCCCTGACTACACTCATCTTAGAATTGTAGGTCTGGGACTCAATGTTTTATTTATTTGTTTGTTTGTTGTGTTTTTGCTGTTTTTGTTTGTTTGTTTGTTTGTTTTAAATGAGGATTTAAAATGCTTACGAATACTTTTAAAATTACAAGTATGCATTCTTCATCCCTCTCTTTCCAACTTTCATTTACTGGGATTCAAGAAGGACACTGGGGCTAGAGAGGAACAAGGAAGTGGGTGGATGGGGATGCTGCTATTAAGTTAAAGATATTAAAAATCAAAGGCAGCCGAGACATAGATTTATTCTACTCAGTTTTGGACTCTAAAGCCCATACTCTGACAGTAGGCATTTGGGCTGCCACTTTCAAAAAGCTATTAAGATCAAAGATGAATTAAATGTTTCCAATTAGACATGGTTAATACTAGAGACTGCTGAATCTGGTGATTTTTTTACATTCCGTCATCTATTCACATGCACGCACACGCATATGCTCCCACATACTTTGAACTCTAGAGGGTTTTTGACAAAGATCATTGGTTACACTGAAATTTTGGCTTTGGAGACAGACATCAGGTATATAAAGGTAAAGAAGACAGACAGAACTGGAAAGGGACCATTGTGTTCATTCTTAATTCATCTCTTCTTCCTGAAATCAAGAGACTCCCAAGTACACAGCTGAGGATCTGCATTCATATTTAGATGTTACCATGGGTTTCCAGAATAGACATTGCTTTAATGTTTAAGAGCTTTAAAATTTTGGGTGGGTTACAAGAAAAATGCTATTGTTAGTGCTTTTCCAATTTCTAGCTGAGATGTATATACAAATACCTCCCATTTATTTGCAAAATACCTCCCAAAATATTTGCAAAATTCATTTGAATTTTCTAAATAAGGTCATTTTGGCTTCATTCCATTTTAATCTTGGACTTCTTTTCAAGTGATAAAATATTGAATTTAAATGGCTGGCATATTGTGCTTTGCTGCAACATGAAGATTTACTGAAGAATAGATGTAGGAAAAAATACTCAAGCCATGACTCTCTTTTCTTGTGCAGTAATATACTCAGAGTAGTGACTCCCACCTTGTAGAGCAGAACCAGGCCATGGGTTTAACAACCCTGTGGTATGTGCCAACCACTTTCTTCTTAGAATAAACACTTAAAGCAGAAATCCATATGATGCAGGAGATGTATCTGGTCCAAGGAATTTGAGTTCCAGAAACAGCATGTTTCAGCAAACTGTCTGCTGTAAATTCAGCATGGTCTGAAGAGAACCATGGGCTCTGTGGTGTATCGCCTCTCTAGTGATACATTGGTAGAAAAGTTTGAAAGGCAGCAGAGGAAAGGATGGGAAGAGAAATCTCACGGTGCACCAGTGACTCCAGAGTCTCCTCCTCTGATAAGAATATTCATAGTTACACCTCTGCAGCTCTGGAGCCAAATTTTGGTATGCGCCTGGGAATCACTAAAATATCTGCAACCTTTCAAAGCCCAAGGCCTGGGGCAGGAGCTGTTGCTGTTGCTCTTTGTCATAGATGCTCTGTGCTCACAGTGGATTGCCATGCTAACCTGGCTCATATTGCACCTGAGCTGCGTCATGTGAATGAGATAAGTTGGGTATCTCCGAAGAGCATTCCACCATCCCAATAGGTCTTTGGTGTGAATAAGGCTGCTTCCTCGGTATGATTTTGTGCTGTTCTTGGGAGGGATAATGTCATGCCCAAAGTTTAGAAAAAGGAAGGAAATTAATATAAAGAATTGTTATCTGCCATCAAAAACTCAGGAAATGATTGAAGCCTTTAGCCAGGAAGGATAACATGATGCTGTCTGTAATCAGCAAGGGGCCGCGTGGGCAACATGCAGGGTGAATCTGAGGAAAACTCAGTAAATTTTTGAAATTTCCTTGAAATTGTGAAAAAATATTACTGTTGGGCTACCAAAACATTCTGCTCTAATAAAAATCAAACCGTCATTAGATTTTTTATTTAATTTTAGTGTTATAATTGCGTATTAATAATATACAATATATTTTCAAAACAAAATGTCCTTTTGAAACCCCCAAAATTAAAATGTTCAGATAAAATCAAAGTTGAATATTTTGACACTGTCAAAATATTTAAGTTCTATATTTTTCCTTGTGAAAATATAATCAAAAGCAACAGCGTTGCATAAGAACTTACAATTTTGTTACATTTCATACAAATGTTCAGCCTATTAAAATCTTATTAGGTTCCCTCACACTTTTTTTCCCTGAAATGTATTAAGGAACATCTCTTTTTCCCTGTATTTCTCTCCTGGTTTCATTTGAGCTCTTTGAACAGTTCACAAAATTAATCAATGGGAAAATCAAATTACACAGTTTTATCTCTTTGGGTCCCATGGCCCAAGCTTGATAGCAAGTAGCTTCTGAGTGGAAAGGGAGTTCAGTCACTGACTTTCATACCTCTCTTTCTCATCACAATTAATCAGACGATGGATACTCCGTGCTCGTTAGATGTGGAGTTTTATGGATAGTTCTGCTTTGCAGTGCCACAGTGTCATCATGGGAGTCAGAAACTTTGGCAAATGTCCATCTTCAATCTTTCATGCAAATAAATATTGACAATCTATTCCATTCAATTTGTTAGTCATATCTCTCCCTGCCTTCCCCTATGTAGGTCTGTTAAATTTACTCATTTATAAGAAGTGTTAGGGGAATAATTCACAATCAGCAGTTGGTCCAACGTTCAACCTCACTGCTTGCAGAACAACTGACAACAAACCTAAACTGACCCCACTGCTCCAGGCATTCGACTGGAGAGAACAGATAGCTTCCAAGCATTGAGTTGGAACTTACCTGCAAATTCAGCAGTACACTTAACATGCTTAAATCCAATTGTATGCATCCTTATTCATCACAGGATTCTATATGACATTAAAATCCTTTACTAACACTGGGTGTCAGGTTTATTAGTTTTGGCTGGACAGACAAGTTGCATAATATTTTCCCGTCTCTTTATTTGAATGAATACGCAAATATCTCCATGACACATATATGCGTAAATAAACCTAAAACTGAATATTTGCAAATACGTATGCCACTTTGAAATTAGCTCTCTACAAACATTCCGGCCAGCAAAACTCAATTGTTGGAATGTTTGCAGAGAGTTAACGGATGAGAGGATGGATATAGCTGGACAGAATTTGCTTAAATATTCAAGAAAATAGTTGCTGAAATTTTCCATTATTCACCCAGTTTGACTTTAAAAACCTTTTGAAAGATATGTATTTGGCACCTTCTCAAACTTCTGGGGACAAACAGGAGGATAGCAGGAATGTCTAAGGGCCATTCTGATCTTTAATTTACTTGTTTCCTTGAGATGCTTTAGAAGATCAGAATATTTTGTTGGAAGACTGTCAAATGACAGTTCAAAATGTCATTAAGTTTGTGGGGCTGGTGCTCCTGGGGAGCACCAAAACACCATCCATACCCATTAGCTCTTCTCTTTCAGTCACAACTCATAGAAGGTCATGTCATACATACATATATTAATGGAAGAACAAGCAAAAACGTGCACAACACCTGCTTTCAACTACGCCTTGTGCCAGACTTATCAACTCTTGCCATATGCTTGGTGAGCAAGTGAATAAAAAACAGCTCATCCCAAAACCACAGTGGTTCCAAATAAATAAGTCTGGTCCAATAGTTTGTGTTACACTCAGGTACGTCCAATTATTATCTTTGGACAGGTTACTCTTTTGACTGTCTGTTGCTAAACACAGTTCTCACCTTTCTATTTTCTTCTCCCTTCTTCCTAACCTTGTTCCAATAACTGAAGTGAAGGAGCACCATGAAATCATTTGGATACATCACACTTCAGAGACACAGCTTCAGCTTTGAAGTAGCAGCACTGGAATAGGAATAAATGAAATCTTTAAAATAAATAAATTAATTAAATTCAGACTAATATCTTCACAGCTAAAACATGAAGTGGTTTTGATTTCCAGGTCACATACTTTTCAAAGTAATTAACAGCAATGCTTCTTAATATATCATCCAGACTGATTACAGGCGGCAGAAAAGGTGCCTTGAATAAGAGCATCTTCACGGGAATTTAGCTCAGCTTAACTAATATGCTTTCACTTCAGACCTTCAGGTAATACATCTTAACTTGCTTAGGTGTCCTTGTGCACACAGTTTTTGGCTTGGATACTCTTAACTTAGAAGATAGGTGATTTCTTGCCCAAGACCTGATGGAAGACTTCTGTGGCTCCATCGGACTAAGTCACTGTTGCCTGGAGTGATCACGTAGGAATTATGTTGTAGCCTTGTAGCGTGGGAAGGAGAGGAGGATTGGGTTGCCTGCCAGAATGATACCAAATGGGACTCAGAGGGCAAGTGGTGGAGAGTCTTCTCATGTGTGCCAGATCCCAAGAATCCCAAGAATCCCTAGGTTCAGTATCTGAAAATGAATCTCTCTATACTCTGAGCAGTTGGTCATTTTCTGTCTCTTCAAAAGGGAACTTTTATTTCCTTGTTGTATTGTATTCTCCTAACACTCCAAATAGATAAATTAATAAAGAAGAGCTTGAAGCTCTCTAGAACTGCTTCATTGGTACAGAAGTAACAGAAAGTAAATATTATAATTCAGAACAAGGAGGAAGGAAGGAAGGAAGGAAGGAAGGAAGGAAGGAAGGAAGGAAGGAAGGAAGGAAGGAAGGAAGGAAGAGAAAGAAAAAGAAAGAAAGAAAAAGAAAGAAAGAAAGAAAGAAAGAAAGGAAAGAAAGAAAGAAAAAAGAAAGAAAGAAAGAAAGAAAGAAAGAAAGAGAGAAAGAGAGAAAGAGGGAAGGAAGGAAGGAAGGAAGGAAGGAAGGAAGGAAGGAAGGAAGGAAGGAAGGAAAGAAAGAGAAAAGAAAAGAAAAGAAAAGAAAAGAAAAGAAAAGAAAAGAAAAGAAAAGAAAAGAAAAGAAAAGAAAAAAGTATCCTATTTTTACCCTTCAAGTAACATTTATAAAAGCCTTGTATTTGTCCTGATAGTGATGAAAATGCACCCTCTATATTCTGCTCAGAGGAAAGGACAAATTCCTTTTAGATAACCACAAAGCCAGTCAAGCATCCTTGAGTGGAAAGTTTGCTTGTGCTCATTACAGAGTTTGCACATTGTGTGTGAAGGAAGGAGGAATGGAGAGAGAAAGAAAAAAAAAGGAAGAAATTAAATAGAGAGAGTGGAAAAATCCAAGGAGAATATATCACCAGGAAGACTTAATATAGAAAGGAAAAGGAAAAAAAACCCACTATATTTTATGGAGAAAACACCTTTCAGTGTCAGCCTACAACCACCCTTTTAGCTAGGATAACGTATTTCTTCAGTGACAAAAGGAAAAATTGCACGTTCTTTAAAGAAAAAAAAAAGAATCCTGATTTAAATTACAGGGGAAAGGTCTATGAACTCAATCTCTTTTCTTATTTTTAACCCAAAATAAATAATTTGAGTGGTTATCAAATATATCCAAGTTCCTATGGGTTTGCCCAATCCTCGTACTCCTATGGCCACTTCTGTTTGCTTCTAAAATACATCAAAGATATGTCTGAGATAAAACACATCAAACAGCAGCAACCTCTGGAAGCAGAGAAAATGTAAGTGAGGAATGCAGAGAACAGTGTGATAATCATGTTGCATACAGAGGGATGAGACTTCTAAGGAGCAATGCCCAGTGGACCGCTTGGTTTACCATAATGACAATGCTATCTATGCATTTGCCTGCCATTTTCTCCCTAGAAATGACTATAATTTATTTCTGCAAATCTCATCTGAAGCTGGTGGAAGTCACTGATGCCCCATTTCTCTCTAGCTCTCAGGAAATCTGCTTTTCCCAGACAGAGCACATTAAGCAAGTAGTCAGGAGAATAATGGAGCAGTTATATTACTCCAGTGGTTTTCATTGCGAGAGGCTGTTTGGAAGTGGCAAATGGTCTGCTTATTTCTCCTGTTGCGTCTCACTAGCCCCTGGCTTCTGTTTGTGGTGGTAGAGGGGAGAGCAGGGATGGACAACCCTTCAAGCTGCAGATATCAATCACATCATTTTTTTGCGCCCCATTTAATTCTAGTTTCTCACAATAAAATAAAAATAAAAAAAAAAAAAGAGAGAGAAAGAAACAGAGTGTGGAAAGAGAGGGAATAGCAACTTTTTACCCTGTACAAAATGTGGAAAATGAGGATGGCATCCATGCTGCTCCAGCTCAAATGAAGGCATAATGTGGGCAAGAATTCACTGTGAAATACCCAGCTTGGACATATAGGACAAAACCAGTAAGATCAAGTGAAAATTACCTAATTTTAAGCCATTTAAAAAAAAAATCTGTCTCCTTGGGATACTTGTGAAGTATTATGTGTTTATATGGTTGATACAGAGAGAGAAGTGGTACCACCAAGTACAAGTCATGACTGTTATGTGACCTATAAGCTCCAGGTCACTATAAGCTGTAAGTTCCAGCTTCTTCCAACTTGCTGGCTAATGCGTGAAGATCAGTTTCACTCTGAAACCTCAGTGTTTTCCAGCATTTCTGCATCTGCACCAATAGACTATGCTAGCCGTCCTTGATGCTTCAAGCTTGCTGGGATGAAGAGGAGTAAAGCTAAATCAGAACAGCAGTAGCTATAAAACAAATTAAAAGACACTGAGCGTGTGTCTTCCTATGGAGATGTAGTCACAGAACAAATTGGGCTGCAGTGCTGAGATTGGTATTGGAGAGAGAATGCATAAAGAGCTGTTACCTCCTGTCCCTCTTTCCCTCTGAACCAAATATTGTAGAACAGTGAGATGTTCACTGTGTTTGTAGACACAGAATGAGTATTTCCAAAGCTTAAGTTTCATTTAATTTTCTGGGTGTGGAAAAAGATAAGGTGTTCTCTCCACTCTCTTCCATTCACTGACCCCAAATCCTGAGTTAAAGATTATAATTACCATGAATGGATGCCCAAGTTCTTTCAAAGCAAATTAAAAGTTTTGGTTTTATCCTCATAAAATAATAACAGCATACATTTGAAAAAAAATATAAAATAAAAAAATCACCCTATCTTGTTTCATTATCAGGGTTTTAACTAGAAATATCCTGCAGTCATTCAAAGGAAACTTTTCTGGTGTTTTCACACCTAATTCCTTGCCCAGTTTCTGTGTCAACAGCTCTTTTCATAGAGTTATTTTGTCCCAAGCTGGAACAAAATTAAATGCCATCTGCAATATTTCTTTCTCATGCTGAGGCAGAAATGCCTTTTTTTTTTCCAGTAACCTTCAGCAGTAAGCGATATCAGGATAGTGCAGCTGTTTTGCAGCCGCCAGCTCATGCAAAGGAGCTATCCTTTACTAGAGAACAGAAGAAGCTGGGGGGGATTGTGACTGCTCCTTGGTGTTCCTTTCCCAGTTCATCTCTCCTCATATTAGCAATAATATTTTTTGGCAGTGTAATAAGATACTTCTGCAGCACAGGTTTGAAAAAAATGTGGACTCAAATGTAGATCAGTCAAACAGCAGTATTTTAGATTTGGCAGATGGGCTAAAAATCAGGCATTTAGCAAAAAGAAAGGAATAGTAATAAATAAAAAAACTGTTGAGGTCTCTTGAAAAAGTGTATTTGGCAAGTCTGTAGATCTTGTATTTCTCCCTTGGGCTCCAGCAAAAGGCAGAAAAAGGTATTTTGGTAACAAATGTACAAACAATGTTTAAGAAATATTGGCTGGCTAAATGAGCTGAGTGTTATTCTGCTTTCCTAGGTTCAAAATTCTACAGAAACATCGTTCTAACTTTTTTTTTTCCCTTACTTTTCATAAGCTTTTAATTAATCCTACAAAATGTAAGAGATGCCGCAATGGCTCTCATTTAATACACAGTTCATTTTCTCCTTTACAAAATACTTCTTTTCTCAAAATTTTGAGTGAGCAGAGGAGTGCAGAAAAATGCTTCTATACATCAGTGGTCTAGCAGACAGTTTGCTATCATCAAGGGCCATATTATATGCAGATATTACAAATCCTGCTCAGAATTAGACTTTGCTAGGTAATGATGATCCTCTGGTAGATTGGGTTCAGTTCTCCCGCTCTGCCATGGGTCAGTAGGACAGTATTCTGGATGGCTGGACAGAGATAAAGGAAAAAAATGCGTGTTTTCCACAGCTACCAAAGATCAACTTCTTTTGATGCTCAGAACTGTGAAGGGCTGTTCACAGAGTGATATAGGAAGCATGCACAGATTTGATCTCTTTTTGTGGAAGCAATTTATAGACTGTGTGTCAGCAGAGACGTGGTTGCACTGAGCTTTCCCTTTTTGTCATGTGTTCTCCATTCCCTGTAATGTGGACACCATGGTTGTTCTGTGTTTCCAAGCAGGAAAATCAGGAAAGAGTGGGAAGTGAAGGGCATAGCAGGAAGGAGGAGTAGGAAGCAGTCAGTCTGAGGCTACCATGCAGGAAGGCTGGGGAAGTAAGAACAGCTCTGATCCCATTGCAAACACTTGTACAAGGGTCATCATCTGGACTTTACAATCCAGAGACAGCTCAAAGGACTACACCGGACCCTCAGGCCATATATGCATTTTATTGCAGCTATTTAGCCCCTTTGGTCTAAGAGCAAGCTCTTCCCCCATCAGCTCTTAGCAGGATCCTTCTTGCAGATGAAAAAAGTTACTTTTCCGTTCAGTTAAAAAGTTGTGCATGGCGAAGCTCGTTATAGCAAAGGTCTTCTGCTGACCAAAGAGAACAATAGCAGCTAAACCATACTGTTAATTAATTTTCCATGCTCAGATAAGCTTCCAACCTCTATCTGAATCCATTTGTCCCCTGGGCTGTACTGGCTCTGCACGCTCAGGAATTTTTAGCCTGAAGAGCTGTGATAAATAGAGGCAGGTAACAGCGATGCAGATAGGCTGCATGACTGGAAGTCTGCTCTCTATTAGCTGCAGGATGACTCCCGGTGAACCCTAGGTTTAATGGCAAATATCTTTTTTCAGCAGCTGTTTCCCCAGACAACTCAAGTACATGCACCCTGAACTGAATTGCTGGTTTTGTCCTGCCTGTGAATAAGCCTCTGAATTACGTTTGAAAATGAATTAACTATCATGGGCTTTGACTGCTGCTGTTGAGGACTGAACTCTGAAAAAGTTGAACAGTGGCCTCATTTCTGGTACTAGCAAAAAATGGGAGCAAGAGCCAAAGGCTTCAGACAACATTCAATATTTGTAAACAGCTCCAAAACTGAGTTACGCAAGCCTTAGGATTCAGGGAAGCTTTACAATGTGCAGAGGAACCTGCATTTTAATTTAGTAATTATAGCTGGAGCCAGCATCCCAGCTTAGAGCAGCTCAGAACTGTCTATTATAATACCTGCTTTTAGCTATTTACAGTTTGGAGTTTTGAGAATTTGAATTGCAGGCATTTAAATGCTGGGATTTGGTGTTTCTAGAAAAGCATCTGTTAAACTGGTGTAAAGCTCAGTCTGAGGATGCGATAAGAACAAATGGATATAGTTAAGAAACCCTCATTTGCTTCCAAGTTCAAAAGCCAGGACCTGACATGTATCAGGGAGAATAGGGAGGAGTTGTCTCCCTGCCATTATTCCTAAAAACAAACAAACAAACAAACAACAAACCAAACTAACCACCACTACCAACAACAACCAAAAAAAAGAAAAATAAGAATATTTGAACCTCAGGGATAAAAAGTCAATTAACAAGAATGCTAGAGATTGGCAACTAAATTTGCTGAAGGGTTCTGTCCCCAGCTGCCTGTCATGTTCTTTGGAGCTAATGAGGACTCAGGAGATTGTTCCCTTTACCCAGTGTCACAAGCAAAACAGCCCCAATTTGGGGGATTTTTACTTAAATTATTTTATTCCCAATCAACACAAACTTCTAAACAGTTATCTGTGTAATGAAAAAAAAAAAAAAAAAAAAAAAGCAGAAACAAAACACATGAAGAATTAAAAAAGCACTTAAGTAAGTGTCTTTTCTCCCGGCCTCAAATTAAGGCAAATACCTATCCTCCCTCTTTCCTAGTCTGAATTTTTCTTTGTTTCACCTCTGATTATATTCAGTCTGTCCCAAACCATTGGTGAGCCGATGGGTGGTGAATTGAAGTTGTGTGTAACGGTGCTTCATACTGTCCCCTCTCTGCCATGGTTCATCCATGGCCACAGGCTTGGTGAGGTAAAGAGGGTCCCCGGTCCCCACCATAGGATGCAGAGGGGCTGAACAGTGTTTTCCTTTCAGTTGTGTTGTGGCCTGGATGCAGGTGGCAAAAGCAAAGTACTGTGATCTCCAGTGCCGGCAGTGCAAAGGCTGCAGTCTCCATGTTTCTCTGCTATTAGCTAAAACCTAAAACATCTGGCAAGCTACGCATCATCACCCTATAGTTCTGGCTTCACAGATGATGACAGCCTACTGCCATTGGTTATTCTGTAGTTTAGTCTGTTAAAAGATCAGAGGAAAAGTCCACGAGGCTTGCAGGAATCACCTAGGTGCTACATACTGGATTTTCAGGAGGAGAGGAACAAACGGTTAGTCTTTTATCCCCCTTTTTCATAACTCACACACAATGAAAATGTGTCGGCTCTTTACATGACCTCAGAGGCGAGACCCACTGCCACCTTGGCTTTAAGCAGGCTGCTGTTGGCTTTGATTCTTGTCTCTAAACATCCATAATTCCCGATGCAAAGCAGACTCAGAGGCAGTCACACGTGCTTTCGTTGCCACCTGCACAGTCTCAAAGCAGAAGTGGAGATGGAGAGAGAAAGCAGAAAGAAACGGAGACTTTGCTTCCTGGAGCCGGGAAGGGGGATGCAGCAGGACTCCCTGCTGCAGTAAAACCCAATAATTTTGGAAGCAAGCTACCCCCACGTGCCCCATTTTAAGAGTGACAGCTCTCACTGAAAGGTCCTATCAGTGCTGATTTGCGTCTCAGCTCAAATCCTGACAGCACCACCTATTTGGGAGAACCCTCCCAAACGCAGTGCCTGTGCAATGGGACATGACAGGCTGTGTGGCTGTGGGCGAGTCCCTCAGGGGTTGTTAGAAGACTCATCACCGTGTTCTTTTAACTGCCTGCGAGAGACAATAATCATTTCGCAGTGCCTGCTGCAGAGTGTCTTTCCGCTACTATAAAATGCAATTTACAAACAAAAATACAGGAAAAGGGATTTTGGATGCTCTGGGCACTGTCCAGGGCCAATTAGAAAGCACCATTCTTTTTTGGCCTACAGCTGCAAGTACAGTTTATAATAATTCACCCTATGTTGTTAAAAAAGAAGTAATTCTTTACACATCTGCTTTTCATAGGCACTTACTGGCCTGTAGAAAATGTAATTAAGCAGAATTCCTGCCTGTTGTTGTTTTCTGACACATGACATTTCTGTTCTGGTGCTGCAGCTACTTCATCAAGAGACAGGCACTAAAAAACCAGAATTTGTCTTTACGAAAGGCCACGCAGTCTGTAGAGCTTCCTGCTTTTGCTTGCTCCAGTCCCTAGCTGTCCATGCCCCTTCTCACAGCTGCTGTCTCCCTCCCCGTTTTGGGGTGGAGTGGTTGCTGTGAGCCAGGATTTAACAGAACTCCGCTATTACAAAAAGAGGGTGGAGGGTGGGGATGGAGTGACTCCTGGGAGTCAGTAATGGCATGCAAAGCCTTTCATCTCTAGGTTTCTAGGCCAAATCAGCTGTAGTGACCCAAAGTCCTTTGATAAAGCAGATCTCTCTTTATTTTTAATTTTAATTTGTAATAAATAAGAAGACAATTTGACCTGATTTCTTCCAAGGGGAGAGTGTGTGTATCTGCCGTTGGGAGTTCCTCTGAAAATCAACAGCTTGTCTGTGGGTAAAAGAGAGGCTGGCTGCCTTTGAAGCTTCCCAGGCAGCCACATCCTCTGCCAGGGCATCCCTCCTTCAAAGGCATCAGGAGGGGGCTCATCCTGGCCCCTGCCAGCTCCCCCTCTGCCCTCTCTCCATCCCATCTCCTCTGCTGTCCTGCTGACTCCTTCCAGCATGTTTTCTAAAAAGGAGGTCTCTCTAAATATTGACTGGTTTCAAGAGGGCATTTACAGCAGTGATATTTGTAATATCTTGTCATCTAAGCAGCTTTGTTTAGTGTCCCACAGTGAATGCAAACAGAAGGCTCTCTACCCTCTGGAACAAGTCTAGTAGGCACTTCAAAGTATATCATTTAAATAGCTATTCACTGGCAGCAACACCCCAGTTTTATTCAGCTGAAAAAAAAAAAAGGAAAAAGAAAAAAAAAAGGAAAAAAAAAAAAAGAATAATTCAGTTACATCTGTTGATAACAGTGTAAGACAGTCCTGATCGATGAAGTGCCGTGTGGTATTTTCAGCCATTTACCTCTTCACTGTTTTTCCTTTTCAGTGTCAACATTTTTTTTTCACTTCCTGCAGTCTGTTACCTTAGGACAACCTTCTCCCACTGAATTAGGGAAAAACTTGATTTGTTGTCTGGGCTATGTTAAATCTCTAGAATTATGGAATTTATGGACAAGCTGTTTGAAAAAAAAAATAATAAAAATAGTTCTGTATTTTTTCCCCCAGTGGCAGATTGGCAGGATTTCCTTTCCACCTGTCCTACAGCAAGGAAGACTCCTTATCTCGGCAGTTTTGCTGTTGATAATCAACAGGAAATATCCCCACAATTTTACTGGAGCCTGACAATAGTAGGACATCTGGTATTAACAGAAGCTGTTAACCATATGCAGAACCTAACTATAGCATGACAGCAAGAAACTTATGTAAGATTACTTGTCACTTTGAGTTGCAAGCATAGTATAGTATACGCTTACGCAATCCTGGCACACATGCATAGTTGTGTGCTTTCCAAGACTGACACTTTTGCTCTACACTGGCTCTATCTCCAGCCAGTCTCCACACCACGTTGTATGGCCTCAGACTCTTCCTTTCCTCCAGCCCTACTGTCCACAGAGAGCAAAAGTGTCTATCCACCAGGAACTGGCGAGGCAGTGAGGTAACAGCCCAGCAAAATAGCAAATTTTGGGGTAAACTGGGTTCAGCCATGGGAATATGTGCTAACAGTATAAGGCAGTGCTTTAAATTCTAAGCATCCGGAGTTGTCTATGTATTTATAAAGCCAGAATAGTTCTTTAATATTTCTGCTATTAATGCTTTTGTACCAAAATTGGAATGTGCATTGAATGCTTTGGGGGTATACACTAATGGTATTAAAAGGACCGATGGGGCCAAATTCTCTTCTTGGTTATATTTGCACAATGTTAATGATTTCTATAATTAAAAGCATAGTTTGAGCCTATGTATCTCAAGTAGAGGTACAAATTTTCTTCTCGCCCACACAATTAGTACTACTTAAGGCTGTAAGGACAGAAAATCAAATGGGCAATCTTGGAAATGAGGAGAACTGCACTAGAAATAAAGAGGCATAGAGAAGGAGACCTCAGATTCCATTATCTGAACTCGTTTTATTAAGGGCATATTTGTACTGTATTTGTAATTCCCTTAGAATCGCCTACCCACTGCCAAGGAATGTCTGCACAGCAATTATGGTATCGCAGATGCTAATGCGACCTTGGGGAGGGAGGGAACTAGAAACTGTGCAGTTGTGAAGAGAAAATCTCAGATTTTAATGATGGTTAATGAATACAGAAGCTTGGCATGGCATCTTTGTGCTTCTACCTTTCTTAACATGGCAGCTTGTTGCATGCGGAGCTGGCAAATCAGTGGGGCTATACGTTTGCCTGCTGGTGAGCTATAATGTTGCAGCTTTTAACAAATGAGTTGTTCTCTACCTAGTTAAATTAGGCCTAATCCTTCTTTCAGCTGTCTGTGCCAGGTCTCTTTTTGCTGAATCTCAGTTGAGGCTAAGACAAAGGAGACTTGAGGTATTCATGCATTTTTTCCTCCCAAGGCTCCGAAAATTAAAAATGAGTTGTCACTGGCCCAAGCCCCATGAAAGCTGAGAATTTCAATCGATATTTCTGCCCCATTTCACTGCAGAGAGTGGGATGTAATTATTACAAATGTCATGGTAACAAACTTGGTAGTTTTCACAGTGACAGTTGCCACTGCAGAAATAGCACAACACAGAACAAAAATTACCTGTCAAGCATCTCATTATGTTCATCCAAATCCCGCTTGTTCAATTCACCATTGGGCTGCACCTGACACAACACTTCCAAATGCTCTTACAGATGAGCCATGTCTATCTGTTTCAGATAACCTCCCACGGCACACCTGAGCAGCTGCCACCAAAGTCCCTAAGGTCTAGAGATTTCAGCGCCTCCATGGAAAACGTCTCACTACTACTAGTTCAAGCCCATACTCTTGATATAGGGTCTGGAGAGAGTAAGGATCTTAAAGAGCTGGTAGGGCCAACTTGGGCATTGTGTGGAGTTGGCAAGAGGAGACACGTTGAGTCCTGATCTTCTCTGGAGCTGAAGTGTCCTGGGTTATGACCTGCTCTTCACAGTGTAGGAGATGTGACTGCTTGGATAAAATTGTAACCCGAGAATCAGTATATTCATTAAGGAAACAGGAAATTTGGGTTAAATTGCCTGCTTCCTCTGATCTCGTCCTTTCCAATACCCTGGGATGTGCCCCAGACTTGTTCCAGGCTGGGTAAATAGGAAAGCAGATGGCTATGCAGACAGGCAAGCAGACTCTCAGTATCTGGTGAAATTTTGCTTTTGTGAAAAAGAGAATTCAGGATTCACTGGACCAGAGATACTAAAGACAATTTAACACACCTGACTATTTGAAGATCACACTGAGACCTTGGGATACGGCATCTCACAGTGATGGCTAAGCATGTACTCTTTGGAACTAAAGTGGAACTGAGATGCCATAAACCACTGGAGAGACTGTGGCATTGAACATGCCGGAGACAATGTGTGATCAGCACATGATGTCCCCTGAATGACACGGCACCAGCATAGTTGTCACATGTGCCTCTGACACAGGCTTGGACAACAGAGCCAGCCTGGGAGGAGGAAATTTCCCCCAAGGCTAACCTCATTTTCTCTTCTCTATGGTTTTGGTCCTAATGAAGAAGTGACATTTCTCTGCCTTTTGGACTTTAAGTTCATGAGATGATTCATTCTGTTCTTTTTACTTCAAAATAACCCAATAAATACATTACTGAATAGGCTTTTTAACTGATAATGGATAGGACTCTGCTTAGATCACAAAATGCAAGCAAAACACTGCTAGCATCCTTTAGTGTTTCTCCTGAAGGGAAAGGTCTGATGTACACAAATGCTGAATTATTAAACAATCTCTTTTCCAGACCATAACTCACAAGGGGGAGTCATATGTCTACTCTTCAGTTCTTATGTAGTAAGTTGTCTAATGCTCTGAGCTTCAGCACCTAAAGCAAAGCATTGCTGAAAAACATTTGCTATCATTTGCAGCCCACAAAATTGGAGGAAGAACAACATTAGCTAAGGTAACAGTTGCAAACACAGATTCACAAGAAAATTCTCATTGAAAAAAAAAAATTAAATATGATGCATTTCACTGGTTTTCTCAGAAAAATACCCCTCTGAGGAAAGGCATTTCAAAATGGTCAAGAACTGGGTTTGAGCCAAACCATCACTGATTTTGAGCACTTTTTGTTGTTTCATTTCTTTTTTTTTTTTTTTTTTCTTTCTCCGGGACAAGAAAACTCCTCCAAAGAAAATATGAAGAGACCTTTCACCACAACAAAAATTTCAACTCTTCTCCTATGACATTTTCAAGAGGAAGGCAGGGTAGGCAAATTCAGGAAGATACCGATGCCTTGTTTCATCCACTAGCAAGAAAGTTCCTGCCACTTTCCAGAACATAGACTTTAAGTCAATAACTCCTACATGTTACAGACCAATCTACGTGTAGTATACTCCAGTATAAATTTATACCCTACAAGAATTTTCTCAAGATATGATTCAAGCACCTAAGAATGAACAAAGTAACCTACAAAGCAGCTACTGATTTCCCAAGGGGGTGCTTGCAATAGGAAATCAGTTGGCAGCATGCAGAATTAGGGCTTTAATTGCTCCTAAACCAAAACAAGTTGGAACTATATTTTTAGCCTTTCACAGTGCTGTTCACCCCTGGAGAAACACTGGGATAGGTGCCTATAAATTGATGCAACAGATCCTTTTGGCCCGAGCCACCAAGAGACTGACCATACCTCAAGAAAGAGTGTGTAAGAACTGCATGCACTACACTTCTATTGCTTATTTGCTGATTAAATATTTTGCCGAGGCTGAACCTGAAAAGAGCAAAATCCCACCCGCTCTCCAAAAAGAGCAGCTCGGGGTTCTGTTTTTGTTTCACAGTTTTAAAAAAAGGACTGTGCTTTCATTTGCCTAACACTTTTATTAGTGTTTTTATGGACATCTGGAGGTGTGAGATTCTCCCCATTTTCCACCTTATGTCTCCATCTTTTTTTTTTTTTTTTTTTTTTTTTTTTTTTTACTACGTAAGAGGGGCTGAAAGGAGAAAATTCCAAAAACAGTGTTGGTTTTTTTCTGTTTGCTATTTTGATCCTTTCTTCTCTCCAAAATAAAATTTTACAAATTAGAAAAGAACATTTTTTTTTAATCTTATTTTTCCTAAATTATTATGAGTCTTTCTGACTGTGTTTTGCCTCCTAGGCTAATATTATTGCAGCTCAAGAATGCACATTGTTTTTGGGTGGGCCACTGTGCAGAAGAAAAATAATGTTAATAAATAGAAGAAACTACTGGTAGATGAAAACAATTTTGGTGTTTTTAACCCGCTGCAAAACAATTTTCAGCCTTTGACCTTTCGGATCAGTAAACTCTGAGAAGCAGTCAAAACTAGTTTGTTTTCAGCTTTCTCCATCATTTATACCCAATCTCTTATCCACCCACAAACTCACCCACTCCACTGCTAATAAAAACAGAACTCGATATCTTTGTCTCTTAGCCATGTCTCTGTGCAGCCGATAGGCTCTCCGTTCCCCTGAAGCTGAAATGCTTCCTTGTATTCACGGAGATGGGCAAAGGGAATTATTATGCAATGCTGAATTGCTAAAGCAGGGAAGGGGAACATGTTGCCTGAATTCAGGCAGAAAGAGAAGGTGGACATTAATGAATATGAGGGGGCTGCAGTCATCCCCTGGTATACTACTGGTATGGGTCATGTTCCCCCAGAAATGAGAGGTGTGGGTCTTTGTGCTCTTGCTGCTATGACCCCTAGAAACTGATTTTTCTACAAATATGAAATCCAAATTGTGGTAGTTGAAGTGTCCCTGGGCTGGGTTAATATGAGAAGGTTAGGGCATGAGAGCTGGATGAGTTCTTTGAAGCTGCAGAAAGCAAATTCACTTTTTTAATGGCTAATTTAAGGTCTTGTCTTCAAACTGTCCTTGGAGCCCTGTATTGTCTGAAGTCACCCTTGGCTGCAGGGCTTTGTCCTCTGAACTCTTTACGAGGTTTCAGAGGCATAACAGGAATAAAATGTTAAGAACAAAATAGGGGAACCAACATTTTTTTTCAGGTGCTTGTGGCTTTGACCTCAAAGAGAAGAATATCCAGAGTTACAATTCAACTGGCAGATCTGCACTCCTCCCCCTGTCCTGAAGTCTTTTCTGGGACATTTAGGACAGGGTCCCACTGTGAGGAGATTCAGAAGTAGCTTTTCAAAGCTCAAAAGCCCCCCAGGAGGAAGCTCCTTTCTCTTTCATTCTTATGAAAGCCCTGTGGTGTCCCTCTGATTGCTTTCCCGCAGTACCAGCTTCCAAAGCCTTCCCTCTGAGCAGAGTGGGTCTTTTCTTTCACCTGACTGTCTTCTTATGTTTGGAGAAAGCTTTGAAAAGAAGCCACTTGTAGAGCATGTTTGGTAATAGGATGTGTCTCTGCTTCTTTGTGGTATGTGCTCTATAAACAGCTTTGCTATGGCATTTAATCAATTGTTTCAGCTCTTTATTACCTTGTATATCACAATGCAATGGAGATAGTTGCTTAAGTTACCTTTATTGAAGCCAAAGTAAATATACAGGATCCACTTAGACTCCTCTTGGACAGATACGTTTTGAATGCACTGAACCAAAACAGAGGCAGTGAAGCTCTTTGCCCAACAACAGAATGAATCTGTGTACGAAATTAAGGCACCAGCTCTGTACTCTGAATGATCAGTGCCCCTGCCTTCAAATGCACCGTGAGTTGCACGAGCATATCTCAGCCTAGGAAAAGCCTTCATCTTTGCTGTTTATTCTAAAATGGCTCCTGTGCACCAGGGTTACTGAAGACAGTGCTGGGCACTTTGGCTTCATCCTACCAGAGTGACTGCTAGGAGCGAACAAAAATCTATGTCCCACAGCTCCTGGAAAATAGTTGGAGAAGTTCCAGCAGCAAGGTCCGGTGAGATCCAGCATCAGCAACCTCACAGGAGACAGAGAGTACAAGAAGGTGGAAAGCCCCATATTTCCGTGGCTCCATTGCTTTATCCTCAGTTTGTTTTGATTATTTTTGACAGACACACTGGTGGCCCATGACCAATTAACGATGATGTGGGGATGTCACCATGCATCTCAACAAGGGAAGGGACTAGAAAAAACAAAAGGCACAGGGCATTCCTGGCTGTAAAAATTGCTGAGAGCTCAGTTTTCCTCCTGCCCAGTTGCCTACCCTCCTGGGACAGAAACATCCACTTGGAGAAGATATGGTTATGGAGAGTGACTACAGCTAGGGTGCCCTGGAAAAGCAATGCTCATTTAAAGATCTGGCAGTGATACAGAGGTAAAAGAGGTAAAAGCGTCCTCCTGGAGTCTCCAGGGTGGCCCATGACCTGGAACGCTGACAGCTCAATTCCATGAGCAAAAACAACTCTAAAATGAGGAATGGGGAAGGTACCTGCTCTGTCGCAGGGAGCCAGATGCAAGCTCCATCCACAGGGATCCATCACTGGGGTTCCCAGTGCCCTGCAAGGAGCACTCCTACATGCTGAATATCACCCTGGTGATTTTAGGTTCACAGCAGTGACTATGCAGGTGAAGTGCAAGCCAGGGGAAATTTTGTGAATTAATCTGTTCCAGGCAGTGAGCAGAAGACGTGGGCTGTTCTCCCCTGCTGTTTGTAAAGCCTCCGAAGGCAGCGCAGCGGGCTGAGTGGTTCTGCTGTCAGCTGTGCAGCCTCTCCCCAGCAGCTCTTTGGAGACCTGTTGTCATACTTAGTGGAGCATCTAACATTTCCCGGCCAGCCGGTCCAGCACTGGAGACAGAGATTCTGAGACGCCTCAAACTCTAGGGAACACTAGTCAGTGAGCTGCTGTCCAACAAGCGGCAGTAATCTGAAATAAATCACACCAGCCCAGCTTTTTCCAGCAGAGGTTTATTCTAAAGGAAGGACACATCCAGGCAATGAGGCATGGTGTTGCTAAACGGTTGGCTCAACATGGGTGTGAATAAATACAGTAAAACAAGTCCTGCCTCCCCCAGGAGTGAAGACTCAGCCAAGTTCTTAAAAGGTGAGAGTGTGGGCCCTGTGGGCAGAGGCAGGGAAATTGATTTTCTTTTCTCTGTTTAAATTAGAGAAGAAGGTCTCTGTGTGACCCACTCTTGCACTGTTTGGATCCTGGTTTTATATGGCAGCCAGGAAATTTTCTATTTCAAAACTTTATTAGATCCCACTTATTTCCTTGGAACAAGAGCTTCTCCTCCAATATTCCTTTTGTCCAACACTCAGGTCACAGAAGCCACAGCCCTGCAAGGCTGCAGGAGCTGGGGGTATTCAGCAAGGCTCCTCCCAGCCCCTGCTACAACAAAGCCTGCCTGAAGCAAGATATTCTGAAGGGTTTTTAGAGTAAACAATTCCCTGATGAAATAATGGCACAACCCTGTACTTGCATGTTCCCGTCCTACAAGAGTGCTGTGTTACATGCTCCTTCCAGTAAAAGCAAGGGTCTGGCAAGAAAGCACATTCCTTCCTGGCTCTCCCTGGTTTGCTTCCTTATGAAACGTTAAGCAGTTGTTACAGTACACATTCACAAACAGCAGGGCACAAGAGCATTAAGAAAAACTGCATTTTAATTTTTTATGTGTATTATGTTCATAGTTCTCCATGGTAGCAGGATGATTTCTTTCTGTTCATAAAAGACAATTGGGAAAATTAGTTGGTGTCAGTTTAACAAGGTAATGTTCCAATTTAGCAGGGATCAAAGCAAGCAGTATAGCAAATGCAGAGTGGTGAAATTAAGTTACTTTATTAATGCACAATGTACTTTTCCATCTTGCGGCGAATGATTGACTATCCATTAGGTTTACTGAACTGCAATTAGTAATTATTAGCAATAGCCTCTTATCTGTAGGCAGGTAAAGGTCTGGAACATGTTCTTACTTCCAGACAGCAACTGTTTCCACCCTGTAAAATCATATGCAATGTAGGAGTACAACACAGTGGCCAGCTATAGGAAGGGCCTCTCCTTTATTTGTCTTCTTTTTCTGTTTGATGCATCTTCACACAATGAAAGAAATATGCATGTGCTATGTGCTAATGATCTTGAGCATTATGCTGATGGACAATTTGATGTCTGGTTGCGCTCTTATATTTAGAGAAAATCAGGAAAAAATAGATTTCTTTTGTCCATTTTGGTGATTTGTCTATCAGCCAATAACATGTCCTCATAAGACATTCCCAGCAAAATCAACAGCAGCTACTCTGTAAACTAACTGATTAACAGAGGAGATGTGGTCTTTTTGCAAGCTTTAAATGATATCTGTCAGTGTGAGAAGAATTTAGATTCAGGCTAGTGCCTTATCTGTGTACATTTTCTTGTTACTTTATGAGACAAGTCTATGATCATTAAATTCTTTGATGACAATTATGTCACTGTATTCATATTTTCTTTCTTTGGTCTTCATAAATATATGAGAATAGGATCTATATTTATGTAGTATTCGACCGGTAAACCTACAGACATCTGAAACATGCCAAGTGTTTTTGTTTCAATAGAGGCTCCATGAATTTTATCCTGCGCAGTGGTTTGTGTATGTATGCGCATGCCTGTTCATTTCTTTGTCTGTCTTCCCTTAATGACTTTTGATCTCACTGTCCAACTAAAACCAAATTGACAGCTGGGAAAATTCTTCAATATATCAAGTTTCTACAAGTCTTTTGAAAGTAGGTTGTCAGAGACTGTAAAGAGATGCTATTAGCAGAGTGAAACTGCCGTTTCAACTCCTACCAGACATCAAACATCTACAAGAGACAAAGATGTAAGAAAAAAAGTTTGATTTGGCATTTACATCTTCTTAGACATCAGAGAATCCAGAAGACCCATGTCCATACCAAACCAGGCTTCCTGTATTCCTTCACTAGGGTTATCTAGCTCTTATAATCCAGCCAGGAATAAAGAAGCATTGCCTTTGCTGACTGAGGATGATAGAGAGTGGTGAACAAAAAAAAAAGCTAGCTTAAAATGGAAGGTCACAGAGGGCACAAAGAAAGAAAACAGCTCGATTCTGGGGGCTTCATTCAGCCATCAGTGTGTGCTGCACGGGCTGTGAGCAAGAGAAATGGCAGCTGACTCCTTCTGCGTGACTCCTGCATGCTTGGGGTCATGCTTTTTGTCTCATCATCACCACTGCTGCCCTGGGTGCAAAAAGGAGCAGGTCAGATAGCACTGCTTCCCACCCTGCAGTTTTTTCCAAGGCTTCTATAACACCATAAAAAGGTTCCACTGAATTCCTCATTAGGAAATGCATTAGGAGTGCATACCCAGGTTGCTTATTTCTGTCATCCTAAACACCTTTAAGCAGGCTGCTTTGGGGTATTCCTAAATGATGTCTTTAATATTCAATTTCTTTGCTACTTGTTCTCCTGCAAGTGGCAGGGCCCATCAAAGATCTGTCATTGCTTGTTTTCTATTTTACGTATGTATGCACAGACTTCCACTAGAAGCAATTTGACTCATTGAGGAAATGTTTGTTTTGGTTTGATTTTGCCATTATGCTTACTCCAGCATTCTGCTCCATACAAAAGGTAGCCTGAGACAGTTCTGCAGAAATTCATTGTAAGTTATACCTTTGCACATGTGCAGACATTCATATGAACTCAGATATATGTCTTTCTAGATACGAGACACCCTCCTTCCAAACAAAATTAGGAGTGTGTATTTGTATGTATGTAATCTACCAGTAGATACTCTGTACATTATTTTTAGAAGAATCATCAAGCAAAAATTAAAAATTCTTAGTTTTGCTACTAAATATTGATCTACAAGTGAAAGCTTGCCAAGAAGATAGTCATACCATTTGTTTAACTTGATTTTCCACGTGTGTTGATTTGTCCTCTCAAAGGAGGCAACATACAAGATAGGAAGGGGTGATGAAGAATTAGTTTTATAATTAACAAAGATAATTATTAAAAGATATCTCATGACATGAACTTCATAACAGATGATGACAGAAGAAAAAGGCTGCGGAGACCCTCGCTTGCTCCAATCATTACTATCACTTAGGTGAGATAAAAAGGAGTTGATTCTGTTCGAGAGATACCACAAGACAGATGACATTCTTGCCACGAAGGCCTTGCCTGAATGTCTGTCTTGAATGGCTCCTTCTCTCATGGCTGGCAGAACCACAGATCATCTATAGCTATACAGAGTTTATTCTCTGGTGTCAGAGTTAGGGTGACAGGTGGTAGTTTAGACAGGTTCCAGCAGAACATGACATAGCTATTATTACGATAATGAAGAGCATTTGTAGTTGGCTCTCAATTCACTTCACATAAATCTTTTCGCACTTTTTTTCAGCATTCAAGGACAGTTATAATGGATCCACTTATCTCACTGAAAGTTCTCTAATATGCAAGTCATGCAAGAAAACTAAAAAATCCAGCATGCCTTCCTGAACCATATGCTATCAAAGACATTATCATTTTTTGGAAAAATAACAGTCCTCCTCCTCTCTGGAGAGATGACATTTCAGCTCCAGGTGAAGCAATTACAGAGTTGATTGCAGGGGATGGAAACTGCAGTATCAACTCCCTGATTAAGAACTTGATTTGTATTTATTTATATTTGATATATGTTTTATTTAGCTTTTCCGTAACTAAATGCAATTGACGCTCCATTGGGAAGCCTCACATGAACAAACCTTCCTTCATTGTTTTTTTGGGTAGGTGCCATTAATGGGAAATATTAGAACCTTTTGTTTTTTGATTGGGAATTGGAGTGTGATTTTTAGTGCTGCCTTATATAAAAATCCCTGCATTCATTCTCAGGCACAAAAAGATTTGGAATAAAGCAATGCGTGTGTTTAAGGGAACACAAAGCAACTTTTCCAGCACTTCTGAAATCTTTAGTATTTTTCCATTTCCAATGTTGTACCACTGTTACGGCCATCTATTACTCATTCCGTGCATAGTTCTTGCAATTGCTTTGCTGGCTAAGCTTCTTCCCTATTAACTGCAAAGATCATGAGGCTGAGTTAAAATGTGTTTTCTTTACTGTCAACCCTTTTAATCTGTGAATGAGTAATCCTGAGTAAATGGTTAACTGCAATGGAGTCTTTGTGTCACAAACCCATTTGAACTACCTTGTTTGAACACATCTGATTTCTGCATTGGGTTCCCATCCCTTGAGTCTGTCTGTTTTAAGGTTCCTTCATCCCCAGCTGGACAGAGCAAGGACCCCGCACATTTGCTTCTTCGTGGTCTTCTGTGGGTTGGGCATCCAGTGTTGACAATCCCTTTATTCTGCCATTGTGTCATTTCTATGTACATCCTACATGCCTAGAAATACAATTTTAACTCATTAAAATGTGTAAGATGTCTGTTGATTCCCCAAACCTTCATAATTTGTGGGGAAAAGGGAGTTGCTGAGGGCACCCTACAAGGCTGGAGCACAGTGGGAGCTCCTGCCAGACTTAGCAGTCAGGAGCACTGCTGTGCCATGTCAGGAAACTGCTCTGATTAGGAGGCTTCAAGCAATGCTACATCAGAGTGTTTCCTCCTAAAGATCCTCCTCCTAATCCAGACTAGCCGAGAAGAAAGCACATACGCTGAGCAGAGACTATGTGACTCACTCTAATAAATAGACTGATATGACTGGAATAATGATAGGAGCAGAGATTGTCAGGATGCCCATCAGCTACTTCCATGGCTCTAGCTGGAAGTGATGGAGTGAATTAATCAGCATTCCTTTCAACTATTGGGATTTTAAATCTGTGCACTTAAAGAATGGATATCGGTGGGTGTTTTGTTTATCCACCAGCATCTCTGGTGAGCTGTGCACTCATTGCAGTGCAAGGACTGATGCAGTCTACATGGGCATGGACAGACATCTGAGTCAAAAGTAACTCATCATTTCTACCGAACAGGGGGAGAGGTGGAAGTGTGCCAATCTACCTCATAATTAGCAATGACAGTGGGGCTTCAGGCTGGCCCTGGCTGACCTTTTTGGCAGCAAATACAACAGACAGCCTTAGCTCTTCATTTAGGGCTGAGAGAGATACAAAATATGCTTACAAGATGGTAATGGCAACGACATTTTGCAGGAAAAATGTACATAACAGCAGATATTACTTACATTTTTCATGATCATAGATGCTTCAATATCATTAGCTCCAAAGAGCTGTGCTGTTTTGAAGCCATCTCTTCTTGCTGTCACTGCTTTCTCCATCAGTGTGTCCATTACACTGCCAGTGCTCTGGGACATTTTTCCCTCAATACTTTAATCTCCATTAATTCAAAGCATTTCTGTTTTTGTCCCTCATCTCTTTTTCTGACTTCTACAGATCTTTTGCAATATTTCTGTCATCTCTACAGTTTGATTGGCTTCCAAGGCAGCACCATCTGCCTATTTAACTAATATGCTTCTCATGCCTTCTTCCTGATCACTAAAGGTGATGTTAAATAAGAACAGTCTTAAGACAGATTCCTCTGCTATCTTTTTTAGCTACAACTGACAGTTTGATGCTTCAAAAATCTATCGTTACCCATTGTTTACCATCAGTCAGCCAATTTTCTGGCCAGATATGGTGCTCATATCCAGTTCTGTCGAAATTATTTTTTTTTCAGGGCAATTTATATTCAGTACAGGGGAAAATTAATCCCGTGGTAAGATAGGTGTGATGAATTGTTCTCTGCTGGTGCTTATCCTCTACACTGATAATGGAGCAAGTTCTGTATACCATCTTAACTCCATAAAAATTTGTTAGATTAATATAAATGTCTATTTCTCTCTTACTTGTCTAAGATACTCCATGGCCATTTTCTTTCTGATTTACTTGCAGTAGTGCAAAATGATGTTACCAATATCAGGCACTTTCAATTGAAAGAAGTCTCACCACATTTTATATTTGCAGTAATTTATCTGCAAATGGTTGATAGTTAATAAACAGTGATATGTATCAAAAGCATATATTTGTTCCAGATTTGTTATATCACCAGCAAACATTACCAAAGTTTGAAAGCAATTTATTGACCTAGATAACAACCTGTATGTTTAATTGAAACACTTATTATTCACTTAGTAATCTCGTATGAACTGTTACGAATATAAATGGAATAAGAAGTGTGACAGCAACTTTCTCCAGAAGATTTACAGTAAAAGGACAAAAACACCCAAATCTAATCTCTGCCTCAGGTTGTACATAAAGTCAATTGAAACAGCACCACTTTATTATTATCTGTACGCTCAGCAGAACATGTGAACCCAGCACGTGAATGGTTTACATGGCTAGCTAGACAAGAAAGTAATGTTGTTATCCTAGTAAGCTCTGGGGCTGGAAGGCTGTGAGGAAGGAAGGCCCTATACTCAACATGCTGTGAAACAGAAACAGGGAGAGCAAAAACCAGAACAAAACAAAAGCCTCTAATACTTCCTATTTTACTTTTCAGTGTAGTCTGTTTGAACTAGAATCACACTAAGGGTCACATCTGAGGAAAGAAGACCTAAATATGTTTTTAGTAGAAGTGTGATTTCAAGTAGCCTTTGTCATCTTCGTGTCAGCAGTAGAAAGCAACTGAACCCTTTGCACCAATAAAAGATAAAAGAAAAATGCACAATACGCTCTGTTTTGAATATATTATGGTCACTGCATTGCCACCACTCTTCTTCCAAGCATGCTTTCCCCTGGAGTGTTTTATAATCAGAGCTCTCCATAGCTTTTGCCATTATATGTGCATTCTCTTTATATTTCCTCCACTTTTGCAAAGTGCCACATGCAAAGGCAAGAAATCTGTCAGTGCAAGTAAAGGAGCTCTGAGTTAAAAAAAAATCTAAAATAAATAAAACACAGTGGGATCAAGCAGCAGTGATTTTGCTCTTCATAATATTAAGTCTCCTCAAAATCAATAGAAGACAACAACTGTGGGCTGAAGAGTTAGAGAAATATATGCTTTGAAAACAAAATAGTTGACTTTGGTTCCTTACTGTCTTCTGTCCACAAAAGGCATCCTTAGTTCTATGGCTGGCATAAATTGGTTACTGTTGGGAGGAAGTGGTGGGGGGTGGTGTGTGTGGGTGAGAATAGCTCAAAGCTAAGTCCTAAAAATGTGTGCAGGGCTTGAAATGGTACCACACGGTAAGACATTCAAGACCTTCTCATAGCCAGTAAGGATAGCTATTCATGTTTATTGCATGGGCTGTCTTTGAGGAAGAGGAGTCCAGCATTCAGTATTGCTGTTTAAGTCCATATCCATATGTAGAAATGTTTATGAGAAATAGCTTCTTGAAAGTCATCCAAGCATGATTAGTTGCCAGCTCCTGACACCATGGCCCAGGGCTTCATGGCAGCATTATCCAGTGCTTCCTTGAGAGGAGGGCATGTCCTCTTCTGCTCGCTAGAGTCAGTGGAGTTTATAGCAGCAAGGAGACACCTTTTGAATCATCCTGACAAGGGGATGAAACACTGCTGGCATGAGGCCGAAGGAGAGGAACCCACCTCTGCTGCAAAAATGGCTTCTTAGCCAGCAAAACCAGCCTGCTGCAGTAGGGCATCAACATGAAATGTAGCTCCTTTACAAAGACCTCAAGCTCCATTTTATAATTGCTTCTCATCCATCTGATATTTAAAAAGCTTCAAATAATTTTCAGTTTAAATCTATTCATGATCAATGTATGCTTCTTTGCTCTTGGGCCAGTGGCACCAGCACATAGAACTGTGAATCCTCAGTTCATTAACAAAGGGAAATCAGTTTTTCTCTTTGAAAAACTTCTTGTAGACAAATTTCCCATGTCCACAAGTTATCTGACCTGTGCATCTACAACTTGAATGAATCTTCATTAAACTTGAGTAAGCAGAGGCACACGTAAGAATCCAGCACCTCATACAACAATACTGATACTTCTTTATCTCTGCCGGATATACATGTTATGCTATCTCCAAAGATTAGGTTTACTTTGATAGCTGCATAACATTGGTGGCTCAGAGTCCATTTGCAGTTTGTTTAATGTGTTAGGTCATTTTTTACCTCTACTGAACTCACACATGACAGCAGGAGTTCTTGTCATATACTCTTAAATGTGCATAACAGATTTAAGAAGTGTATGCATCACAACAAACAGAATGACTCTGCAGTTTACACCATAACATATATTTTCATTTCCATTATGACAGTGCCCAAAGTCATCTAGTTCTTAATCTGCTGAGCATCTTCCTCTTTGAAGGTTTCTTAACTTTGTGCTATTAGCAAATTAAATTTGCAAACTGAAACTTTTTTTTTTGTTTGCAGATATTAATGAAAATATTAAATAAGATTAGCCCTAAGGATGATCTTGAGTTTTGCTGATGATATAAAATTATTCAGGGTAGTAAAAACCAAAACCGATCTTAGGGTTCTGAGGGAGCAATAAACTTGCAGATTAAATTCAATGTTGATAAATGCAAAGTAATGCACATGGGGAAAACAACACTAAATACACATATACAACGATAAGCTCTAAATTAGCTATTATCATTCTGTAAAGAGATCATAGAGTAGCTGCAGATTGCTCAACAGAAACATCTGTTCATTGCCCTGCGGCAGTCTGAAAAGGTAAATAGAATGTAAGGTATTAAAGCAACGGAGAACAGCAGAGAAAGCAGTGCTGTGCCACTGAATAAGCCCAAGATTTGCCCACGTTTTAAATACTGCATGTATCGCACCACGTCTCAAAATGAAATAGAAAAACTACTGATGATACAGAGAAGGGCAACAAAGACAATCGAAGACATAGGATGGTTTCTGTAGTAGGAGAGACTAAATAGGCTAGAAGTCTTCAACTCTGAAAAGAGGTGACTGAAGGAAGATGTGATAGAGCTATATAAAATACTGGCTGGCATGAAAAGGTGAGTAAGGAATGATTATTCTCTCTTCCCTCATGAAAGCAACTTGGGAGCATCAAATGAAATCATGAGGCAGAATTTCTTTAACAGACAAGGACAGAGTTTGTGCTTCCTTCTGAAGCAGGACTGATATCTTATATGAATTGCCAATATGCATGCATGCATAAAAGAGGCACCATGACAGCATTTCCCAGTTTTCTTTAGATAAATAGAATTCACTAGATGGATAAATGCTGTATTTTGTGAATATAGCTTCCTGGGACACTACTAATACTAGCATAATCTTACACAACTAGGTAAGTCTCACTTTTTAAGGGGAGACTATTTCATATAGATTGCGTAGGTACCAATTTTAATTTAAATTGAATGTGTTCTTTCATACTCACTCTATGCTTTATATTTGAAATATTTCCAGCAAGCTTTCAGTGAGTTGCTGTCAATCTGATCTATGCCTTTGGTACAGTACACATAGAATTAGCATGACATTAATTAGTATTAGTAGAACATATCCTGATAATCTGATCAGTTGTCACTTCCAATGACTCTTACTTCACCCTGATCCTTTTAATTGCCCTAGAGAGAAGAAAAATATAAAAAGCCTGGCAAGGTCATTCCTAGAAGAGTATTAGTCTGGGATACGCAGCTTTGGATATTTGTTTTTCAATTGTCAGAAGTAGCTGATCCTTCCAGAATCCCTCAGGGAGGTCTTAAGTCAGATTAAGGCACCATTTACACCCACAGAGTATGTGGGCAATGGGGTCCAGACCACCTTGTGTGCACCCCACTGTGCAGGTGGGGAACTCTAAAGACTTGCTAAATATGTTCTGTGTCAAAAAGCACATAGTCTGCCTAGCTGCCAAGAGGCCTCTGGTCACCCATGAAGAAAATCACAACAGACACATTTCCCCGTTTGTCTGTTAAATTGGGAAATGTGTCTATGCCCTGGACTCTAAGAGAAGGAAGATCATAGGAATCAAAAGTGAAAATGCTACCTAAATACCGCTTTGTTTGAGCAGAGACAAGTATACACAGGGAATAAAAAGCACTCATATTTCATTCCAAACTTACTTGAAGCCAAAGGATTTATTTTGGAGAAAGAGTTATGAAAGGTTTAGTAAAACTTCATCAGTATGTTGGAAATTCTGGCATGGTAGCTATGTAGCTTGCTTGAAAGGTCAATGAGAATCTCATGAATAAAACCTAACACTATAATGAAAACACAGTATTTAAAATTTCCCTGGCTCCCCTTTCTCAAAACTGATTAAGAACAGAACTGCTGCTATCCTGTAAAATGCTTGTAAGTGAGTCATCTTTTCATCACCAAAGCCCCAAAAGTTCAGATGAAATTGCCTAAGAAAGAACATTTCCAAAACTATGGCATACCACTTGGAAGATGCTGATAACTTCCAATCCACAGGAGGGTCTTGCTAAATAAAATAAAATAAAATAAAATAAATAGTAACAATAAAAAAATAAAAAACAACACTCAGATGACTTCTCTTTTAAGGTTTCCCCAGCTGATTGATTCAAAAATCACAACAGAGATTTAAAAGGTCACATTTTCTCAAGGGTCGCTGAGAGCCCGGTATCTGAGCAATTACATGAGATAAGGATGCAAAACACTAAAGCACTGTGAGATTAGATGTAGTCTTCCAATTTTTTGCTGCCCTTTTTTCAAAAAATAAACAATGTTAAGGACTGTAGGGTGGGTGGATTTTATTTTTTTAAATGACATTTGCATTTTAGGAAAAAAACTTCCCTTATGCTAGTCTCAGAGAGGGGAATAGACTTTGGTTGTTTTCCTTGAGGAGCTGATTTAATCTATATCAGCTAAAAACACTTTTTAAAATGGATTGAAAGCAGAAGGGCTTACCTGAGTTTCTACTTTCATGAATCTTTTTTAGATATGTCTGAAGGACAAACTGAAAGTCAGTTTCGCTGCCTATAGAACCCAATCAAAAAACATGAAAATGAGGCATTTCACTCCAGACGATAACTAAGAAAGAATTGTGGATTTTGACTCACATTCTGCAGAATCTCCCTTGTACTATTATAAGGTAATATGTTCAGTTGCTCCTGGACATAGCGTCTGAGAATTGGATTAGTGGTTTATTATAGAAAATAGTAGATTTGAGGAAAAAGGAGGAAGCTCCTAAGGGAAAATCTTTTGAAACAGCACAGGTATGAGAAGGTGCATGCGTTCTTTCTTCTTGGCTTGTTCTCCCTGTTTGTACCATTCCTGAGTGTATTACAGGGTTTTAGTTTTCCTTTCCCCGACATTGACAAGGGACTACATATGCCTGTGGAGACAGTAAGGAGTTGTCATAGACTTATTGAGGGTATGAAAAGTTAGGATTTGTACAAAGCCAAGTCCAGGGTTGAAGTCAAAGGGTTGTGAAAAAGCTTTTGAAGACTCATGTTAAGCTGACAGAGCCATGATTTGTAGACCTTCCCTTGACAGCCTGGCTTTTGCTGTGCTGTGCTGGGGTATTCAAGCAAGGTGGGAATTTGGAATGACAGATTTAATGGAAGAGCCCCAGGTGAAAAGCTTTTTTGATATGCGGCGACAGCAAACTTCTGGGACTGAACAGAGCATTACACCGAGGCAGAGTCAAGCTCACGAAGAGGCCATGAACTTCCCTTTGGAACCATCCCATATTCAAAGGGAGCTGCACACCTGGTGCTGGAACAGGTACCTGGCCTTTGTGCCACCTCCTCTGTAGCATCAGGCACGTTTGGGGAAAGGCAGGAAAAGGGGCACAAGCAGGCGAGCATAAGAAGAAAATCATGTAAAGAAGCAAAGAGAAAAGCAAGCCTCTACAAATGAATAACAACATTAAGAAAAGCATAAAGAGATCCATAAAGAAACAAAGAGGTCTTTCCAGGGGTTATTCACTGCGAAGCGTGGCCCACTGTGCCACAACTACCAACAGACATGACGGTGCAAAGGGTTGTGGTTATCATTACACCCAGAAGAGGGAAGAAGCCTGCTGAGCCAAAGAATGTCATAGCAAGATGAGAAAGGTTTATTTGCATGCAATGGTATCAAGCAAACTTTTGGAATAAGGGCAGCCTGCTTACAATCTCGCATTGCTCAGATGAAGATGTGAAATGTACAGAGTTCACAGTGCAGAGTATTGCACAAGAACTGGAGTGCAAAGTATTCTGTAATTTTTCCTATTAATCATGTAAACAGTAATGTGCATGAAAGTGGTCAGGAGAGTGAGGATGAAAGAATTTGGAGCTTGTCTGTCTTACCAGAATGAAAGACTTTCAGAGGAAGAAAAAATATGCATTCTTTTCATTTTTACAGATTTTATTTTTCCCTATAAAATTTCATTTTAAAAAGCAAGCAAGCAAACACACAAAATCCCCCCCACATCCCACCTGGATGCTCTGCCTTCATTGGAGTACTGAGATAGTACTTGCTGAATCAGAATATAAATCTAAGAACTTTTTCTAAACAGCATCAGACTTACCTGCCACTGTTTTAATATCCCATGAGCTCGTTCCTCCCTCTTTGGGAAGTGCTATCTCAAGCCTGCAGCGTGCATTTCACAGCAGGAGAATATCTCATGAGAAATTCACTCTGGGATACCCTGGGCTTTATCAGAACTGAGAGAAATCAGTTTCAAAGACAGCTTGCTTCTGAGAATATGTATTTTTTAAAGTCCATGTGTTTTTTCTCCAGTTTGGAAAAGCTGATGAACCAGTTTAAATTAAAAAAGCAGCTTAACTGCAGGTGGACAGTAAGCCATTTGGAAACTGATGTCCCATTTCTAAGGAGGTGTGAACGCTTTCTTCTTCTTGTGCAGAAATGGCAGGAGAGTGGGAAATGGGGACCTTGGCAAGAAAGGAATAAGGAAAAAAAAAAAAAAAAAACGGAAAAACAAAAGGGTGTGGGGGGGGATAACTACCTACTCCAGGGCTGTAGAGACAGTAAGGTTGGCTGTGCATTTGACTGAGACCCAGAGACCTGAACATTTGTGGCTGAGGGAGCTGGAAAACTCTTGCTGACTCTCTGCATGTCTGTAGAAGGCTCAGGACATCACCAGTACTTGCAAAACACAAGTAGTTGACACTCATAAGCATCTCTTGAGCCTATTTTGAGATGAATGGTATGAACCCAGTGGCTTTCTGAAGCTGTACCTGAACACCAGCTGCCACCATTCGCACTCATGCAAGAGCAACACTTGGGAATTTGGCCCCATCCTCCAGGACCAGGCATCTTCCTGCTGATGTCTGCATCTAGGAAGAACACACAGCATCAGGGCAGCCCACAGGCATCAGGAACGCAAAGTACAGCACTGCCTGCTTAAATGCTTTAATATTCCCCGCTATCAAGAGAGATATCTGTAAAGCATAACTGAGCTTTTATGTGTTCATATAATATATTTCAGATACTAACAAATCCTGCAGTGATTTGGTCCTCCTTATAATACGAGGAGATTAAGGTATTCTCTATCACACAGTCCTCATCTTTTCCTTCATGTTCATCTTTATTCCCCATCTGGTAATGCGGGAGCATGCTATAGTACCACTTAACTCATTAGGAATTAGCTTGTTCATTTCTTTCTTTTCATTTTATTTCACTTAATTTCTAAATTTTATAATTACCTAGAAATAAGAAGACAAACTGCAAAAGTCGACAAAGAAAAGGCCACTAAACATTGTTTATAAATATTAACCGTGGTTATAATTTTTAGAAAAATCTCACTTTGAGAGTAATTTTATGTGGAAGTTTGGGGTTGTGACAGTGTTGAGTGGATTTCCATGCCTTCCCTCACCTCGCTGTCTCCCCTGATCGAGCCAGCCTCAGTGTTACAAGCACAATGAGAGCGTGAGGATGGAAAATTTGATACCAACATCAACAGTTACAGCTGAATCCATGAAAGCAGGGTTGGACCAGCGGGCCTGTAGAGATCCTTTCCAACTTAGAATTTTCTCTGATTCTCTGACATCCTCACTTCACAGGGTGGTCTAGAGGTGTTTCAGAGCCAGTCTCAGAGTATTTTAGGAGCTCATTGTTGATCCTGCATTTCCCACAGATCTCAGTGGGAGCAGTGGATGCTCGGACCCAAATCTTTGTGCCAAATGTCCCTCTGCACAACACTGCTTCTCTCCCTTGCAGAGCCTCTCTGGTCACTGAGAGTAAGGACCTGTCTGTATACCACACACTTCATGCAAGGCTTGGAAAGGGCATAATTACACCTATGAGCAGGGAGTCCTTATTAGCTGACAGAATGGGTTTGCTGTTCAAAGTGCGTTCTGGCTGTGGGCATCCTGATGTCTTTTTTTTTTCTCTCTCTTTTTTTTTTTTTTTTTTTTGCCATCAGAGAACATCCTGAAATCCTCTTAAAACACTAAGACGACTGAAAGCCAGCATCGTGAAGCTTTTGTGAATGTCTGGCAAACCCTGGGGCATGAGCCATAGTTAGTCTCTTTTGCCTTCATCAAGGCTGAGCTTCAGTTGTGAACAATCCATTGGCAGTAGTGAAACAAGGAAAAAATAGGAAGAAACACACCTCAAAAACAAACAAACAAGAAAACATAAAAAAAACTAGGCCAAGAGTTAAGGACACCAAATAAGACTTAAGAAATAAATCAAAGAGAAAATAGTCTAAGATTAAAGAACAAGAATGGATTAAGCAAGCAAGAGGTTAAAACTGAATAAATATTACTGTTTGAAAGTCCTCCAGAAAAACACAAGCCTAGCATGGTCCCTGACTAGGTGAAGGTCTTTGAATCTATGTTTTTATATGCGGCTGCCTAAAACAGAATAGATGTTTGCTCACCACTGCTGTGACTGTGCACCACCAACGTTGGATGTGGGCAGTTTGGGTTTATGCTTGTTGCACAGCCCTGTCTGCCATGCTGTGGGACTTTATTGCTTTTTAATTTCTCTGCACTCCACTGGTCTGTTTGGTACCCAACTCATTTCAGGAGATACTTATTTTTGAATTAAGAACAAACAAAGGGAGAACCTGGCAAAGAGCTGAACCAACAGAAGTGGTCCATGTCCCCTGCCAACCTGCTTCCAGCCAATCTTCCACTTACAAGGACTCTTACGCAGCTCTCAGCCCAGTATCCTCTAAAAGCCTACCTTGACAGCAGGTGATTAAAGGGAAGGCAGATAGAGAATGATGCTCTCCACCATATACTTAATCTGCCCGTTAGTTGCTTCACTGCTATCATGTTTAATAGTCCTCAATGGATTCTGTCTAATTGCTTTTCTTTTTGCTCATTTTAGTAATGATAATAATATTAATAATAATTACGCCAAGATATTTAAAAGAGCAGAAAATGAAAAAGCCATTTACCATTCAAGCAGGTGAAAGTGGCCACTAGGAAGAGATATGCTTCTTTCCCATATGAAATAGAATAGGAATAACAGCAGTTGGCACAAGTAGGCTCACGCAGCTACAGGGCAAATGCTGGTGATGGTAGGTGACCAGCTGCCTTGTTTCCTCTGCATTTAACAGAAGTAAAGGATTTGCAGAAGTTGTATGCCGATAGTATGCGCATTTCAATATAGCCACATGCATATTCATGAGTGAAAACCGTTCTACTTCTTAATAGCAGCTTATAGCCAAATGCCAACATTCTTATCCAGAAAAATCTCTCATTTAGCTGGGTGGGAGATCTGCCCAAACTAAGGCGTTCAGGAACTGATTTTAAATGCATGCCACGGAAAACAGTTTCCTGTCCCTCTTTGCCTTCAGCACTAGATTAGCACTTAGAAATACCAAAATTTCACAGTGGTAACCGTATTTTTAATACCGCAGGGAGCTGCAAATAATCTGGCCCAGAACAATAAAAGCTCTTCCTCCAGGAAAATCCTCTGCTACACCACACAGCCTCTCCAGTGGCTTGGTGTCTGCTTGCCATAAAACACACAGGGCCTCCTGTCTGCACTGACAGCCACTGCCCAGGACAGAGCTTTGAGGGGTGGCAGGTGAAAAAGGTGCCGAAGACCAGAGGGTGTACATTCCCTCAGTCCCAGCGTGATAGTTTGCAAAGTACTTGGTGATACTACGGTGTGGAAAGGGGCATTGGAAATTCAGGTCACTGGAAATGCAGCATTGGATTTTGCAGTGGTTCCAAAGCAGCATTTCCAAAGCGAGCAGCCCTTCTCAGCTCACTGCTTTTCTTTGTCAGGCAGGGAGAAAGCAAGCCCTTCTTAATCACCCCGAAGTCAATGAGGGGCACCGCCACCCTGTCACACAGTGATTAATTACTGCATCTGCAGGCAAACAAGTGGGCATCATCCATGACGCATGTGCAGCCATGTATTTAAAGGGAAATCTGTGCAGCCGCACGGCCCAGCCACCCCAGCTAACACCGACTCGAGAGGGGAAGGGGGAGGCTTTGCCCCAGGAAACCCACATCTGCCATCCAGCAGCTGCAACACCAACAAAGCTCCTTCAGAAGAAAACAGGAGAAAACCTTTATGCCACTGGAGGAAACTGTGTTATTATGCACTTTCTCCCCAGTGCAAGAATCGTTCCATCTCTTCCCATCCAAATATTCCCAAATCATGAAACGAGGCACTCCAGGGCCCTGAAATTGCCTTCTAAATCCTCAGATAGAAGAAAACAAAACAAAACAAAACAAAACAAAACAAACACATTTGGGCTTCCTTCGGATTGATTCCTGGGGACAAAGTGTTATTGCCGTGTGGATCTGTAAAGTCACCAGTGCTGGAAATTCATGAAAGGAAATCTTAATGCTTCACTGTCCTCTAAGAGTTTGGGCTTTGGGAAATCCCTTAAATATCACAACAGTTGGGAAGTCTGGTTTTATGCAGTCGTGCTTTATTTTCCTGAGCTGCAGGCTGTGGGAGAACTGGGGAGGGGGTGGCATGAAGGTATGGCACATAAATGTTCTCACAAGCACACACACCCCTGTTGCAAACAAGTGCACAGGAAACTCACTGTCAATAGGAAAGGGCAGGTTAAGATTTTTTTCTTAGCTACTGCAGAACTGCTTGTGCTTAAAAGGAAAAAAAAAAAGGAAAAAGAAAAAGAAGGTGATTAGGATTTAAACAAAGGAGGTTTTGAAACATTACTTTCTAATGACTATACCCCTCCCAGACTGGCACACACCGGAGGGTGACATTTGATGTACATCCACTCCTCTGGGCCTGTCCCTTGGCTTAGAGCACGTATGACACAAGTGGGTGGCATTCGGTTTTCATTGCTCCTTTGTCCCAAAGATGGAGGCATCTTTTTGTTTTAACGGCACATTGTGTTCCGCGACAAGACAGAGCTAATGCCCTGAGCGGGATTCTATTCACACGGTAGCAGTGGATTACAGTTTTGATTCTCCTTTTTAACAAATCAGTGTAGCAGATGGTATTGGGAAACGAAAATGCATTCACGATAGGGATGTAGCAGAGCTTCCCAGATCCCTGCTGCACAGGGGATTGCATTAACAGGCAGATACATGCAGGCCAAGAAATTATTAACACTTTCTCCAATTTTGTATTTCCCCTTTCAGAGCAGTGAGACCCCATGTGTTCGCCTCAGCTGCCAGTGCTCTCTGTACTATCAGAGACGAGCTCAGTAATATTCTTCTTTAATGCCTGATGGGTTTCTATCGCTTTTACTGCCTGCCACATCCAAAAAAGTGAAGTTACCATCTTTGCTAGGGTGTAATGACTGCACTGTTTCTGCCCAGAGTTTTCTGACACAGGGAAGTTACAGTCATGACCTGTACCTATACTTGAGCACTCGGGACAACTGTTTGAACAAATACTCTATCTGCCTTTATAACTCATCTTGGTCACTAAGTCAAGGTAAGGGCTAGACACCTAGCATGACCTTAACCTCAGCTGAGACTGCTCACCCAAAGGCACCTGGTTGGCATGTGTAAAGGCAAGGTCTTTTCCAACCTTAATGATTCTGTGATTCTACTTTGAGCCCCAGGGGGACCAAGGATCCAAAACAGGAAGGATGTGCACTGATCATTTCCATGCTAGGAGGGCATCCATTTGGACATTTAATGAAGGAAATTTGGGATGACACTGTCATCACCCAAAACGGATAGTCACAAGCTGAATGAAAGTGAATGAATTTAGGGAAACTCTCCATATCTCTAGTGCATAGCTTGACAAGAGACAATATTTAGAAACAGATCCCCTTTCTTTCTCCATCAAGCCACAGATTTCCATAAAAGTCCCACTCCCATGAAAGGGAAGGAGTTAAGGGAAACTTCCAACTGACCTTAGATATAATGGCAACACATGCTGACAATATTTTCACTCCTTGGCTGCTGACATCCACTCACCATTATGGACTATTTAATAACTGAAAGGAAGGGAAGATGATGCAGTTTATTCACAGCAGCTGCGTCTTCTCTCTGTCCTGCCTAGCCTTATATTGGTTCCTTACAGCTCACCAGCATCAGGAGGGCATTAACAGCAGCAGACCTATTAGACAAAGCCACAGACCCATCCAGAAGTCACTGCATATGTTATTTCTTTTCACCAAAAAAAATCTGTCTCGCTGCAGTTCTTTTTTATTAATGTACTTTTAGGCCTTTCTGTGCAGTATGCTTGACACTTAGTCAAGTGTCCTTTGCACTGACTGCTGCTATAAGTTATTTCTTTGGAACAAAATTTGTCTCTTCCAGAGAAATAATGGGAAGACAGAGGCTGAGGGTGACCTTAACACTGCAAATTGCCCTGCATTCTGTGCAACAGGATGGGGGATGTCACCCCAAGGGTTCGGATGTGCGGCAAGGTCCCCCTCTTCTGTTATGGCAGTATCCAAGGGAAAACTGAGAATTAAATCTTATCTGTGAATTTTTGCAAAGCAAAATAAAGATGTCTTTATTTTGCTTTGTAAAATTTCACAGATAAAAGTTTCCCCCAGAAAAATGAGCGTGAGGTGCTGCAGCAGATCTGGGTGGTACCGCTCCCCTGGGTCTCGTACCATGCTGCACCTCCCTCCACACAGGAGGCAAGGCAGAGCTCTGAGTCATTTTTCCATTCTTGCCTTCTCCCTGCTGGAAGTAAGCAGCTGACAGCCTTCTTTCGGCAGTACAGCCCTTCTCCCTGAGCACCAGTTTTGCTGCAGTGATGCAAACAGCGGTCGGGCCTCTGCTCCTTGCACACTCCATAGCCTTGCTTTCTCTTTGCCCACCCAGCCTGGTGGCACGGGAAGAGGCAGTTCAGTAGCACACATCCTTTCCCATGATCAAGTGAGACAACCAATCCCACAATTGAACAAGCAGAGGGAGAGGAACTGCTTTATTTACTCCACTGCCAGACCAGTCAGGAGAATGCGTTACACCCTGAATTTTGTGCAGACAGGAGGAGAAAGATTCATCGTAGCATCCAGAGTCTTTGTCTCTCACTCCCTTTTCTGTTATTTTTCTGCTGGAGACTGAGTTTTGTTCCAGACAAGTAACCTATGGCAGCAGACTCAGCCAAGAGGGCGCTGGGCTGGAGTGGATTGCACAGACAAAAAGAGAATTGGGAAGGGGTGGGAGGAGGGTGGGGAGAGGGAGATGTGCAGAAAATTACAACAACAAGAGGAGAGAAATACAACCCAAATATTTCAGCTGTTTCGGCAGCTGTCTCAGAAGACTCTGTTAAAGCAAGAATTTTTGCTCTGAGGTCATGAACACCTTGTTACCTGAAAAATAAATAGGGAACGAGAACTGGAAGCAAAGTACTCAGACTGGTGTATCTGAATAAGACAGCAACCTTTCTATGGACACAGATTTTCAAATTAACAAGGAACCGCTTCTGACATATTTTAAGTGTGACTCCAGGGACTTTCTGGACACGCAGATGTTCAGAGCTGTGTGTATTTCAGTGCAGCCCCATCAGGTTGCACATGGAGAGATCCATTTCACGGCTGTGAGAGGGGGAAAACCAAGAGGCCATTTCTGCACTTGCTTTGTGTGTTGGACTGTCCTCGCTCTTTGTAGTTCTCCAGAGCTGGACTGGAAGTGCTTATTGAAAACAATCTAATGGCTGTGATGGATGGCCACTTCCAGTACTCACACAAGAGCTTTCTTAAGTCATTATATCCAGCAGGATATAATGAGCAGGATATAACAGCATTTTGTGGGAGGAAATAACCATGATAGGTCTTAATGCAAGAAGCATTTAAGTACATGTGTAAACATTTTGTTGATTTATGCTCTGAAACAAGTGTCTTTGGGGAGTGTATCTTTGCCAACAAGTGCTGGAATTCTTTGAGTTTTATCTTTTTACTTCTGACAGCTTTTTACATGTCCAAAAATAAACCACGGGATGGACTCCTTAACTTCAGACTGGAAGAGAATAAGGTTGTTGCAGTATCTTGTGACTACAAATCTCAGACAGAGTTTCCAAAGCAGTTCTCTTCCCCCTTCATTTCTGAGTATTAAAGGGAAAATAGAGAATCATTCTAACTAGGAAAATGCATATATTGGTTGCATTGCAACATGAAATATACCCTTGCATGAAAATGTCAATTTTTTTCCCTCTCAGCTGTATTCTGTTGGGAAGCAATGAAGTACATACCGGAGATGACAAGACTATACCACTCCTTCTCATCCTCTTGCTGTAAATAGCCTCCAATTATTATTATTATCTCAGACCTTCAGCTCAGCTCTCTAATGAAAGGTTTTGCTTTAGCAAATTCAGAGCGGCCTTGGAAGAATGTTTATAATGAAGAGCTTCAGGAGCCGAGAAAGTATTCAGCAAATGACTTGCTTGGGTAAGAACAGCTTTATGAAATTCCCATGCTAGCAGCAGTGAGCATAAGGAACAACCAATGCAAACATCACAGGCTCGTGGACTTGATGCCTCTTCTTGGTGAGGACCAGAGCTACTGGCAAGGGGTGAAGCAGCTGCAGCTCTCTTGGTCCTTCTGCCCTGGGAAGCTCCAGCTGTCTTTGAGGAGATGAAGACGTGGCTGGTGCTTTCATACAGAAAGGCATCTGATAATCGGAGGTGGGAAGGCAGCTCAGAAAATGTGATAATCACAGCCCCATTGCTAATGCAGATAACAACCTTTCTCAGTCATTTCTCTGACAGTGTATCTTTTTCTGCCTCATTGGAGACTGAGGTGGGGAATCAGGGCTGCTATTCATACACCCAGCCTGCTTTATTTTTTTTTTTCCAAATAGGATTCCAGATGGCCAACAATTTTGATTCAGGTGAACAGCTCGTTTAGCAGTACTGGGCTGATGTTTCGGAAATTTCAAGAGCAAACAGCAACTCAGAAGCAAAAATAACATAGGAAGGGAAGCAATAAAATATTGAAATAGTGATGGATGTGCACCTGAGTCCCGTCTCAGAAAAAATCTCATGAATTTTAAGGGTCTTCAGACTTACCTGGAGGAAACCTTTACTCACTATACAACTGCAAGTACCTATGAATTCAAAAAGAACTGGAACAGGCTTTCTAGAATATTTTAATACAATGAAATGTATTTTTCATAATACATCTTTCATGCAAAATGTCAAATACAGTTTGCAGAGAAAATCAAGCAGGAGCCAAAGAGGAAAAGAAGGTCTGAAGGTGAAGGAGCAAGTACCAGTGAGGAGTGACAGAATGTCAGAGAGCAGGGCTCCTCCATGCCCCTGGTTGTTTATTTATTTTTATCGCTGGTAACCATATTGCAGCAGTGATTTATTTATATATTTATTTATTTAAACACTTAGATTTATGGAGAAATAAATGACCCTGAAGTTGTTTATTGGAAACTTCCCTCCGCCTCATTGTTTTTTTTTTTTTTTTTCCACTACTTAAACTGTGTGCTTGGGGGAGCAGAGAGAGGCATGTAAGAGTCACCTGAGCTCAGAGAGCTTTCTTCTTTTACAAATTACTGCTCCCTTACATGAAGGTTTGCAGATTCAGGGTCTTCATTTATTTATTGGGGTTCAAGGCCCAAATCTTCTCACTTGGCTTTGTTATTCAGCAAAAAAAAAATTTAGGCATATAAACTTTGGCAACTGGAGCAGAATTTATGAAGACATCTGTCCAGTCGTCTGTGTCACACCCCAGCAGGACTTGCAAGGCAGAAAGAAGAAACCCATTGCTACGGAGCTGCTAAGACCTCTCTTGGTTTCCACAGCTGTATATTTAATCACTGAATAGCCCCACTAGGGATCAGAGTCTTCCCCCACTATATATTTACACCAGTAAATATGTAGATTTTTCCCTCTAATGCTGTTGCCCTTAATTAAAAGCTTTGTGGGAGCAGAATGTGACCCAGTATGATCATTTCCAGGAAGGGCAAATATTAGCTAAGCTCCTAACTCTTGGATGAACTCTTCTTTTTGCATCATTGTGTTATGAAATGGGGTCTCTGTAAAGGTTTATTAGCCTAGATTTAGACCTGGCTGGTTTTGTAGTAATGGGTCCCTCTTTGCATCAGCTGCCTTCTCAGAGGGCAAAGGCAATTAGAATGCAGTGGAAAAGAAACACTACTGTATTTACATTCTTAATAGCATTGGCTCGATGCCCTGACTTCCTATGAAATTTGCTTTGAGGATGGCTATTAAAAATGCAAGGGTGATTGACAAAAGAGCAAAGAGTCTTTCACTTTCAGGTCACAGGTTTGCCCTCGCAGTGACTTGGCAGTGATCAAAACTGAACACCTGCGAGCGGTGTCGGTCTCTGTGCTCACATCTCCATTAACGATCAGCTTTCCCTTTGGGTGCCCATGTAAAATAGAGCAGAGGATAAATGTGGGGAACCCTGAGCTGTCCCAAGAACAGGAGGAACAATAATTTGGCACCAATCCTTGAGGCACTGTCAAATGGAGAAACTACTCTAAAGTCCTTCCCTCACCCCAAAGTAGGCATTTTTAATGTACTGCAGTGCTATCCCCGTCTTGGCTGTGAAAAAGGGGAAAGAAAAGCTTTGGTCAGTGTGTTGTCACAGATTAGTTTAGGATCTTGGTGTTGATAGTCTCAAATATTTCAGTGTGGCTCCTGGTTTCAGTATGGCTTTTCACTGATTTCATACAAGCATTTTCAGCACAAATAATGCCTGGGGTTTTTGAATCATACTTATTTGGTACAAGGAGAATCAGTTTAATCAGTCTTTTCTGTAGCATGAAGGTAGAACATATCAGAAGATCGAAAAAAAAAAAAAAAAGATAACAATGTCCCACTAAAGAATAGTAATCCCATAATTAAACAGAATAAATTAATCCCGAAGACAAAGAAACATTTAAGGGTTAATCTATTATCATTTGTGCCTAGGAAATTTCCTCTCTTGGCCTGATAGAAATAAAAGGGATGCAGTCTCATAGATATCTATTATTCTTGGAGAAAAAGAAAAAAAAAAAAAAAAGGAAAACCTGTATTTTCTTTCCCCTCTTTTCTTCACTTCATTGTTATTTTGGTTTTGACATAAATACAAAATATAAAGCATTAAAAATTACCACAAATGCAGGCAATCTTAAGAGATCAATAACAGTTCAGTGGATCTGAGACACAGCAGTCTCGCAGCCTCCCAAAATGGCATCCTAATGTTCTATATTAATTAAATACACGTTTTCAAAAGACAGTTAACAGAGCAAGTACAACCCAGGCAGGTTGGGAATGTTGATTTATCTTCCTTAATTTTATTGTGAAGCCACCTCCACAGATAATAGCATAACAAATTAGCATGGAGGACAAAAGAACACAGAAACGACACGAATGAATAACAAAAACCAAGATAGGGAATGAGGAAGCGACAGGGACTAAGCCAGCCTCACTTCTCCTCCTCTCCCTTGCCAGACACACAGACCCAGCCCAAAAGGCTGACTTTAGCAGTCAAAGACCTGGGACAAGCCAGCAGCCCTCCAGGATCCCAGTGACATCCAGGTGCTTGCCCTGTGGCACCACATCGTCCCTGAGCCCATGGTGACCACAGGTGTCCTCACCAAGGTATTGTTATAACAAAGCAATACACCTGCTCTGTGTCCTCCCACAATTTGCCGCTTTCTCCCAGCTAAGACACAGAGCACACGTTCTCAGAGTTACTTGGCTTAAATCTAATTTTTGATGCAATCAACAGAGCTGCTGATCGCATCAAGACGAGAATTAGCTCCTATGAGATCACCCAAAATAGTCATTCCCCACCTTCACAGTACTGGTCTGTACATGTTGCATTCACTGTGGCTGTTGTTCAGGGAAGGATGGACCGCTATATTATTTCAGTGAACATCTCAATGCACAGGCATTTACAATGTATTTTTCTTCACAAACTTTGAATTTTCTCTAAAAGTTCCCACAAAAAAAAATCAGCATTCAAAAACTGTCACGCAGCTTTGATGCTTTCTTAAATCATCAATCAAGCAGGAAGATGGCAACAGGATGCACTGTGTCATGTTTGTGTTGCTGTAATGCAGGGCTTCAAGGATGTGTTAAGACTACCTAAAATTTTCCAGATTCAATGTGGATAAGCACTTTAAAATGATCTCATTGTTCAGCTAAAATGTTCCTAGTTAGAATTACTTCAGGCACAGCCTTTGCCATAGGATTTCTATTTCAGGCATGCTGAAAGCACCTTGAGGGATGATAATTTCACAACTTTTTCCTTGGGCCACTTGAAAAGGGAAGTGCATAAAAGTGAAAGGTTGGGGTAAAAGAAACAAAATTTTCCAGCATTTACATCAGTTTATATAATGTCAAGGCCTGATAGAATTTTGAGGAGATTTCTTATTTTATCAGAATAATTTTAACACTCTGACATTGAGAATAGGCAGTGATTGCTCTGAGGTTTGCAAAATAACTTAACTAAAAATATGGCATCGAAAGATCTTAAAAAAAAACATACTTTGATTAGGCCTGAAAATTGCAGACCTCTCTTCACTGTGGTATTCCAGATTAATTCTGATGTAACATCAGTTTTTCTCCAGGCTGTGGCTGAGAGTAAAACTGAACATATATATTCAGCTTCTTTGCTGTCCAAGATACGCTTGAAAAGTAGAAACGTGCTAAGAAAGGAAAATAGGACTGAACAACGTCTGTGTAAGGAACTAAACACACTGCTGCCTTTCTACTTGGAGAAGAGAGCTAGCAAAGCGTGGCCAGTTGTGAGCTGATTGTTCTTACAGCCGCTGTCCTCTGAGGTACCGTCTGTCAGAGGCTTTACTGGTTGCTCATGCATAGTTTTTTCTTTACATATGCTAAATCATATACTCCTGCCCTGATATTAAAGTTATGTTTACATGATCTTTCACAATCTTATCCAGAGCTTGCTCTGGACCCTCTGAGCCACCCAGGAGCTGGATATCCACATTAGCCTATGTACTTAGTCCCCAGTCCCCTGTGATGATGGCTCACAGCTGAGGCTCAGTTCTGTGCTGTTCGCAAATACGTGGCCAGCCTGGACACACACACTGTGAACCCATGTCAGGCTGCAAACTGTGATGGCCTTGCTGAGGATAGAGGAGTGGCACAGCTCTGCTGTCTAGTTGCATTCCTTTTTCCTTCCCTGGCTGGTTTTTCAACTCTTCGCTATGGCTTGTATTTTCTGCTTCCCAACACTGCACTTGCTGGTGAAGCCATCCGGGTATGCAGGTGCTACTGGTCCCACCGGGCCCCTGCACAGCAGCTGGCAAATCTTTTCAAACTGCTTGGCTGCAACATCCGAGTCCACCTGCCCTTCTGCCTTCTACAGCCACCTGTTTTTTATTTTTAATTTTCTTTGGCAGAAAATCTGCTTATCCAAAACAGTGCTGTGCAAAGCTGACTCTCCAGTGACTGTACAACTGTGCTACAGGTCATAAAGAGAGGAACAAAACCATCAGATATGCTGGAGATGCAATTTCTGTGAGACTCACAGACTGTGCCTCCAACTGTGAAGACAGGGGACAGAGGGAGCAGCAATTGATGGTTGGCCAGACAGAGGACACGCAGGCAGCTCCCCTCCCGCCCCCAAAGAAACACTGCACCCAAGCAACCCATCAATTCCTATTTAAGCAGTAAATAAGATAAATGAGCAAGGGGAGGAATATGTGCAGTTTCTTACTCCTTCAGCAGTGTCCTAGTGCAATGCGGTTTCAGCAGGAGCTGGCATGCGCCATCCTCTCTCCATTCCCATAAGCCTGTGGAGCATGCAAAAGAAGAGACCCCTTTGAAGGGGTTTTGCAGAAGTGGTGGGTATTTTGAAATGTTAACAATATGTTGAGAATTTTGGTTTAATGCCACTAGATGAGATACAAGCAATAATGACTGGGTTAAGTTGTACTGTGCAAGAGGCCAGTAAGAGCATTGTAGCTCGCCTTTCCCAGGCAATTAGAACATCTTTCTTGGAAAGCTACCATCTGACAATACCTGATAAAACTCAACAAGGCCATACTGGACCGTACCGGTGGAGAACCCGGTGAGATGACTTCAAACACCAGCAGGAGGAGCAGGGAGGAGCAGACATATACTTCTGAGGGTCTGCGAGCTATTCATTCACATGCCCATGAGCTCTTTACCCTTTGAGGTTCCTTGTTAGCCTTTCTTAGCCTCCTGTTAGCTCTCAGGAGTTATGTTCTCAGATATAACACATAGCACTGGTGTGTTAGTCATTGTAAGTACAACATTTTGAATGCTCTAGAGAATTCAACGGCATGTCTTGCTAGACACTGTCCTGACACTTTTCCATATTGACCCCTGAGCAGCCATGAAAAATTGAATGAATGCCCTTTTTTAAATTCCATAACTGTTGAAAAAGAAATAACACAAATGTGAAGCTCGGTGACTCTTTTTGAATGGAGCCTTAGCACTGAAAGTGAATGCATGACAAACACAGCTCCATTGCCTTTCTACTGTGCTCATTCCTGAAACAGCAGTACTCAGAGGGGAGCATGCGCCAGCTGGAGGCCCAGCCTTCCCTTGGTTCCCTGTCACTGAGTGAAATGAGAATCCAAAAATGGATGAATTTGACTGAGTCTAATCAGATCTTGGATGCAAAGCCACCGTAACGGTTATGACCAAAATACCGCGCAATAACTAAACTAGTCCTTCCAGGCTTGGATTCCCTTCCTATCCTATGGTATGAGGAGTTATTTTATTTGTCTGACCATCCTCCTCCCCACTGTGCTGCAGAGCTGATTGCTGAGCTCTCCCCTAGCACACAAGAAGCAAAAGGGGATCCTGAGAGACTGTGAAAAGCTCATATGAGTAGAGAAGTTTGAAAATGAAACTTCCTCAACGTAAAAACGTCCATAATTTCCTCCCAAATGCCTCTGCCGGAACTGAGGAACAAAAATCGCAAAATCAACAGAGGCTTCTATTTTCCCCAAGGTGATGCACAGGAGCTGACCTAGCAAAAGCTTGTCTTTGTTTCTCAGCTATGGATTTTTTGTTTTGCTTTGTTTTGGTTTTGTTTCTAACTGTACCAATCTAGCTGTCCAAACTGTCTCTGTTCCCACAGAATAATAATCAACTTCCTAGTTCAACAGCTTTATGTCATGAATATTAAAACGAATATATGAATAACATTGCTCACCAGCACTATCCTATCCATTCTAACCTCAAGAAAGTATTCAGAAACTCAGCAAAAAAAAACACCTTTCCCACACATTGGACTTGTGTGTTTCTCCAATAAGGATCCTAACTACTCTGTGCCTTTCTGCTGTCCTGTCTCGAAGCCCTTGTGCTGTTGTTTTTGCTACTGTCAATGCAAAACCATGACCCTGGAAGTGGAGCTGCTGCTCCCTCCTCACTGACAGCAACGTGCAGGGCTGGCTACATGCCGCAAAGCCTGTCAAGCCTTCATTTAACATGATGGAGAGCCTTGCCAAGGAGAAACACTCCCTTATTCATCACCGGCTTGCTAACACTCTGTACAGGGACCCAAAATGGCTGCCTGGCGCAAGATAAGGTCTTGATGGCGTTTAACCTTCTCTCCTGGGCTATGGAAGAGGGAAGTTGTGATTAACAGCCACCGCCAGGCTGCATGCTGAGGGCCGAGCTCTGCCCTTAAAAGGTGTCCACAGAGCTGAAATACCGTAGTTATTGTTGCTCTGACATCTTTTGCAACCCCAGAAAAAAATAAATATATATAGTGTTGGGGGTGGTGATATCGATTTCTGCATATATTATATTTTCTGTCCACAGCTTGCTAGGCCAAGGATGACTTTGCCCACTGGGTCACCAGAGAGATCTTCTTCCCTGGTGGGCACAAACCTGCAAAGTGCTGCCCTGGGCCTGGATTTGGGCCTGGGCGCAAATTTTGGCCTGGGCACAAAGCGTTAAGGGCAGGGCTCTTCCTCCTGCAGCCCCGCACAGGTGGTGAGAGGGAGGCCAGAGCTGAGGGAGGTGCTGGGGAAGCTTTAAAAGGCCTGAGGAGAGGCAGGAGCAGAGCTGGGCCTGCCATGCCCTTCTGGGTACTGACTTCACAGCGAAGCCCTACTCTAGCTGACCCCCACCTCAGGAGGGATGAAGTCAGCCCTGCTGAAAGCTGCAAGGTAAGACACAATGGAATTATTAGTAAATATAAGAGTGGCCATTCTGAAGTGGTACGAGCTTAAACAAGCCCTCTGTTCATCCGTTCTCTGTTAACAAATGAGTGGTGGTATTTCTGAAGCATTTTTGTGGGTTGAGCGGAGAGAACTGAGCAGCTGGGTCCTCCCCTGAGGTGTGGAGGTACCAACTGGGCTGCTTTGGTGCCCAATGGCTTGGCTGGAGGCAGTGAAGTCTTTCTGAGGAAATAGGGGAGATTGTAAACCCTGCCCCTGAGCTGCTGTATTACTGTGAGTCCTGTTGATGACTTACATCTGATGTTGGTGATTAATTAGTATGGCTTGGAACCAGGTGGTACCGAAAGGCCCTCTTGCTCCATCAGCAGTGAGTTTCTCTGCTGCTGTAGGAAAAGTCTCTCAAAGATATTCAATCTCTGTAATGTGGCCAGAGCCAGTTGAAGAAGGAATGAATACATAAGGCTTTATCTTACAAACAATGGTTATGTCAGAAACAAAGCTTCAAGTTTGTCCGCAGAGTAACACTGGGGTGTTCTCAGTGATATTTTTCACCATTTTTTTGGTCTACACTCTTTGTTTTATTCTGTATTGCTTAGTCTCCTGTAGTGATACAGTATGAGCTATCCTGTGTTTTTTGACACTGCTGAAGAAAACTACTTATTTGTCTTTTATTAGACCAGCCTGAAATTCCTGTTGCCCAAAATCTCAAGTTAAGCACTACAAAATAGCTCCCTCAGTAGCTACCAGGTAAACTGCAAGTGATTTGTTCTGACTCAGTCTCTGTAGCTCCCTGAGGAGAAGCAGGGTAAAAGGATAGTTTTCCTTAGGGCTCTGGGCTTCCGCAGAGGTAGCTTTCAGGCTGTCCAGCTCATAGCTGGGGAGGTGAAAATAACCCAGCTGTACTCTGCTATGTTTTTTTGCTCAGAAGGCATCTGACTTAATGGTATGCTGGCAGTAATGCTGCTTTGTGAGACAGAGCCTCCATCCTCCTTTCACCAGCTTCTTTGATTAGCTGTCCATTCCCTTCCCTGTAATATTTTTTGTTTCTCAACTGGGCTGTGTTAATGCAATTGGTGATGTGTGGTGTGTGTGTCTATAGGCTGTAAATAAGCGTTGGTGTTAGGACTGAGGAATATTTTAAAATCACTTTTGAATGATGCGTTGTCAAGCCACAGCCTTCAACCTCACCTGTGTGAGACCTCTGATTTCTCACATTGCTTGACTGAAAGGTGAAGTGATCTGGAAAGGTGGCTGCTGGGGAGTGGACATGTATTTGAGTGTGCTGTTTCATAGACAGGAAAGTTATTGGTCTAGTATTAGCTTGACACTGACAGGTCTTTGTCTCCTAAATGCTGTTTATATCTCTGTTTTAGAAGCCAATAATTTAGTATGAGTTGGCAATAATTGTAGAGCACTATAATGCGTCTCTCAAACTATAATGTAACTAGTCAGTTAATAGCTGCTGAAATTCCTTTCTATGCACTGCCGTAGATACCTTGGAGAGAAGAAATACATGGTCTTTGTTCTTTATTAAAGCTTTATGGTAAGAGCTTTGTTCTTTGGCTCAAAGCCTATTTTTTGTCATTCTGGGGGAAAATTTTTGAAACTAAAACTAAGTTTTTAAAGCTTTGTGCATGTGAAAACACTTCCATGCTAGCTTGTAGCCCTGGAGAATGAGTTCATTCCAATCTTCTGTTGGTGAACAGAGGAGAAAATAGTTATGGGGGGGCTTTGAGTGTTTTACCCACAGTTCCTCCAGGATGGTGTGGAAATGGTCACCCTGCCAATGAAGGCTTTGGTGTCACACTGCAGAATTGTATGGAAGGAGTCTCCTGGTGTCATCTGGGAGTACACACTGGCTAAGCAAGGCTGAAATTGTGTTGCTGTATCAAGGTGGTGATGTTTTTGCTTAGCAGGGCTTGCAGAGCACCGATGTGATGCCATGAGTTACCATGTGGCTTTGACTAGGAAGGTTTGTCATACCTGCTACCCAGATGGTAAAGATCCCGTGTTTTCTTGTTGTGTAGACATGGTTTAGAGTAGTCATTACTGTTTATTGCAGTTCATTAGTTAAAATAATTATCAGCAAAAAGGAGTTCTACCACAAAATCTGTGGCTACTCTTATGGTTTTATTCACTACAAAACTCTTCCATGCAACTCTTTAAGTTGATACAAACTAAGCTGGCAAAAATCAGCAGCTGGAAAGTTATATCCTTCGTGGAGTCCAGCTCAGAAATGAGGAGGTGGAAAAAAGCATCAAACTTTGAGCAAGTCTTGCCTCCCAGGGCTCTGGGTGAGAGTGCTCCTTCCACTGAGGCTTCTGTGATGCTGAGCTGTTCTTCAGGGTGATGCCACAGAGTGGTTTCCTTGACAGATGGCAATGAATTGACAGCTTAAAAGGGCTCTTTGCAGAAAAAATGACACAAAGAAATGTGCTCTGACTAACAGATGAAATCAGTGTCACTGAAGTAGGGAGTGGATTCTCCAGGCAGGTCTGTTCCTGAGTTTGTGTAGAGAAACTGCCTGAGGACTGTTCCTGGGCTACACACTGTGCCTGAGCTGTGGGGCGTTTAGTAGGTGAGATGCGAGGAAGTGATACGCTTCACTTAGTGAATGGATGTTCAGAATGCTTGCTGGGAAGATTTGTTGCATTTGCATGTCCAATGTGTTGTCACAAGCTGATGCTTTATTCATTTTCTTCCTAAACTTTCCTCATTTTGGACATTCTTTCTGCACTTTGAAAGATGGTGCGTGTCACTTATGCAGAGTACTCAGAAAATAATCTTCCATTCTTTGGGATCCTCTGCCAGGGTTCAGCTGTATGGCATTGCTCATCTTAAGAGTCCCCCTGGCTATCTGAACTTGGCCCTGATGGCTGTCAACAGCAATTGGTGAGAGGGTTTTATCTACAGCTATAATCTGTTCCCTGTTGCTAGAGCATTTGCAGTCAGAGGGTTTCTCAATTCCTGCTTTGCATTAATGCTTTCTCAGAACTCCGGGAAGCATTTTTTCCACCCCCCAGTATTAGGCAGTGTCTTTGCATGTCCCTCTGTGCAGATAGGAGCAGTGATCTCTGCTAGGTTTCACATGGGCTGCAGTGGTAGATAGGTGTAATAAAAGCCTTGGAGCTTCCCAGTGGAAGGTTCTTGTGCTGCATGATGAATGGTAAATAGAAGGAAACTGTTCAAAGCTTTTCAGCTGAGAACTATTTACGATGACTTGCAGTTTTGGCCTCTACTAAGATTTCTTTTTGTTTCCTTACCTCTCTTCTCCTGTTTGCTGTGAAGTCCTGCCCCAGCAAACAGGATTTCTGAAGAGGGTTTCCCAGTCTCTCACACTGTAATAAGAGAAGCCAAAGTTCACCAGTGTCATGCCTTAAGTTGCCATAGTATATTCTCTGAAATTGAACACTAAGTCCATACAAAAGAAAAGGAGCAAAACTCAAAGCAGGAACAAGCACTTCTGTGTTCAGTTCTAAAATGCATCTAGCTCTAGATGGAAAGTGGGAGCAGTGTGAGGTTCACTGGCCGTTGTTTGACAGCATAGGATGTCTTTCTGTACTTCTGAAACTGTGTCAGGACTTCTGTGCTACATGTAGTGTATCCCTTCTGTCTTAGTGCAATGCCTGAACAGCAATAACAAAATAAGAAGCAAAGCAGATGGCAGTACAGAAATGTTTGGTTTAGTCAGATGAGGACAGAAGAATGAATATCCTGATGATTGGATGGTACATGGTATTAATCATATAGGTTAGTCACCACTTAATATTTTGTCTGCTCACGTATGTAAACCTTTAAACATAGACCACTATTGTAGATATTTGTGCTGAAATTATCCTGTTATAAAGTGTTTAACAGCAGCCATTAATAGGACTGAAATTGATGGGAGATTCTGTTGATGACTGGATGCTTTAAAAGAAGCTGCACTTAATAAAATAGCCTTGAAGTAATCCCAGTTTGTGGCTTTTTCCCTCTCTGTAGAAAATACTTTTGCTCAGGCTATCTTGAGGTAGAGGGTGGTCACCTCTTGCAACTTTAAAATGCTGAAGTTTTGTCTGCTACCTGCACATTTCTTTCTGAATGCAAGGCTTTGAAATATGAGCTCCTTTATTAAAATAGAAAATATGGTATTTAGTAAAAGAAAGTGTTCTAAAGTCAAGGGTTTCTAGAAAAAAAGTTGTGTGTATTACTGAAAACTGTTTAGAAGAAAATGATTGGTTTATTCTGGATCCATTCCATAGTCTAGATCACAGCATGACAGTTCCTTCAGTAATATTAGTATAAATGCAAGGGTTAGCATGCTGGAAATGCATCGTTAGGAGTAAGCAATGGGTGAAAAGGAAGCAGGACTGACTTAAATCAGTGTTAGTCTGAAGATTAAGCTTTAATAGTGGAATCTACAAATTTAGCCTTTTAAAAAATTACATGTGAAACGTGGATGTTACTTTGGCAGAACGTATCATTGCAGGGTTAATTGTAATTTTTTTCGCAAACATTGCCACTACAGAGAACCTAGAAAGCAAACTGTTCTGCTTCAGGCAGCCACAATGCTACAACAGTGGTGTTGCATGGGTGTAATTGGAAGAGAAGAAAGCTCTCTCGTTATCTCTGTGCAAACTGTAAAATCCACATGGAAGATAACATGGTATCAGTGCCTTTGCATGGTCGTTTCCCTGATCTAGAACATCAAAGTAGATTGTTTAATTTTTGTGGCAATGTTCCTTTGCTAACTGTGCCAAGCTTCACTCTCCGGAAAAAATAAACATTAGGAATTGTTTGCCATTCAATAGGACTAATAACTGAAGAAAATATTATTCACATACTTATTTAAGACCAATTTGATAAGCTAAGTCCTACAGGGAATAAAGGGCTGAAAACTTGAGCTTTCTGGAACTAAATTTTATTTTTAAATGATTTCTATACTGTGCAGTAGAGCTCTTAAAGGACTGTTTCCTTCAATTATTTCAGCTTTGATTTTTGTTTGCCATAATACAACACTAATGGTAATACAAGTTGTAAAGATCAAGTCAGACCTTACTTGTGTGTTTCTATTGTCTCCAGTGCCTATGAACCCGTAGGCTTCAGTAGGTTTGACCAAGAGGAATTACTGTGTAGCATCTGTGCATTTGTAATCTAGAAACTTGATAGAATTCCTTCCCTCTTCTGGAGCATTGCTTTGTTGCAGAGGTTGCTTTGATTCATGATATTCAGCATCTCCTCTTGAGCAAAGGGGATGGTGGAGAGGCACTGGTGGATCATCAGTGGTTTGGTCCTTCCCTAAATTCCCGTTGAGTGATTATTCCAAGTGGAAGAGGAACCTGAAGATCTTTGAGAAATGCCAATTAAATGCACTACTACAGTTGTGTAAGGGTTTGGGGGTCTGCAGGGTAAAACTTGTAGTTCTCACTCTAGTACACTCTTGTTAACTTTGTGCTGAAATGATAATTTAAGCCTTATATGTGAGAATTAAAGTTTTCTATACAGGTATTTTAAAAGTGCTTAGCATATTGGGGATGGATGTGCTTAAAATGTTTTCAGAGTTGATCCATGCTTCAGTTAGTGAAATAAAATGGCCAGACTTCCATGGGGCTGAGGCAACTTGCAGAGTGGAAAGTATCCTGGGTACATTTACCAGGCAGCCAGGGCACAGGGTGTACCCCTTCCTTTGGGAACTGGTATACATGGCATGGGTGCTGATGAGATGTAAAAGGGGTCAGTAGCATGTGGCTGCTGTTAGCTCTGCTCTGGCTCTGTATGCATAGGTACAAAAAGCTAATTTCCACTGCAATTAGATTCAAGAAATTGGATGCCTTTAGATGTGTGCATCTCTAGGAGATGCAAGCAATCATTACCGACTTTAACATTTAAACTTGCATTGACATTTAAGGTTGAAGTTAGCATTGAAACTTCCAGTGAATTCATGGGTGCAAGTTTATATTTAGACTGTATTTACAGAGGAGCCCTAAGGCAGCCCTCAAGTCCAAACTCACCCTCTCCACAGCCAAAGAAACTGTATGCATGTCCCTTGGCGTAGCTGGAGGCCTCCTTTCAAAGCATGCAGGACCCCAAGGACCCAAAACATTCGGTGCCTTTTTATGCTGCTGATAGCTTCCCTTCTGGCTGCTCCAGCCTCAGTATAAATGGGATGAGCTAGTCGGAGAGTACCAGGCCCTTTAGGAAGAATGTTGTCATCCCTTAAGTATCGTGCCTTTCTGCTTTATCCTCAGGCTCTGTCCACACCAGCAATATTGCCTTCCTACTTCTGTCCCCTTCTGCCATCAGAAAGATGGTCAAACAAGAGAAGAGTTTGCATGGCAGCAGTTCATCTGGGGAGGGACTTTCTGTTTAATCAGAGCCTCTGGGGAGTGTTTACACACGGGGATCTTGTCCAGGCATGGAGCATGCATGGTGTTGACTGAATATGTGGTGCTTTGGAAGGTAAACCGAGCTTTGCTTTGTCTGATGGCTGCACCAGGAAGCGCTGCCAAGTTGCTGTGCCATGAGCAGCCACCGGAGGACTTTGTGTTGCTGCCATGCAGCTCATTAGCTTTCAGTAGCTCACACATGCTTATTTATAAAAAGTAAACCTGTGAAAACAAGACAGTACGTCAAAGTCAAATTACTTGGTGTGATTCTCCTCCTTCAGCGGGGAAAGATGGGGGGTACTGTACTCATTCATCTCCTTTCCCTGCAAAGTAACACAATTAGCAGTGAGAGAGGGCTGCCAATCCAGTGAATAATCTTAGAGATCTCCGAGCAGTTAAGCATGTTAATTAAATTGGCATTGCAGCAGGAGTTTGTTAGCAGAGTTCCAGTGATCTTTTTTGGAGGAGACTTTCCCTACATAATACTTGAAGACTTCCCAAGTCTAGACTGACTTGGCCTGATTCTCCTCTGCCTTCTGATGGCTTTTCATTTAGGGGAGCTGCTACTGGTCTTCACAACTGTAATCAAGGCATGCATTACTTCTCCTAAAGTGTATTTCTAGTTATAGGCATATGTGGAGCTGTATTGATTTACTCTATAATCTCCTACAATCTGTTTCTTCTAATGGCTTTCCCTCTGTTTTGGTAACTGTAGGAATTAATAGCTACAACTCAAAGTTGGAACACCTTTTTGGACTCTGATCTTGAGACTCTCCATCTAGATTTCTAATCTTAGCATTAGTATCAACAGAAATGGTGCCATACAATGCTGAAGAGTCTGTGCTGTCATCACAAGAACTCTCAATGTTCAACTTTGTTTACCTCCAGCTAAATAAAGGCAGATGCCCTTTGGGATTTTGCTTTAAAAATATTGGTACTTGTGTTCTGTTGTTTGCAGGAACTTACATCACTTACTCTGCCTTGAAAGAACATCTTATCTGGATGTAAGGCTGTATTCTGGCTTTTGGATGATAAATACATGTAACCATGATTCAGCAGTATAAATCAGAAATAGCTCTGCAGAGGTCAAAAGTGTGATAATGAATTTCAGTGCAAGAGGAGAGGGGGGAGAAAAGCAGTGAACTTAAACTTCTATGTGGGTCTAGTGAAGTAAAATTTGCTGCAAGCATTGACTTCAGTGGGAATGCATCGCAATAATTAACTGGTAGTCCCTTCCTTGTGACTGTTCCAGGCCAGCATCAAGGCTGGCTTTAGAAATTGAAGTCCCTGGGTTTGGCAACTCTTCAGCAGTCTGCCTTTTGCTTCTCTCTACCTTGGTGTCACCACTTCTGTGAGCAGATTGTCCCCACTGGTCACTGCTAGTGAGCATTTGATTCCTGGGAGTGAGGAACAGGTCAGCATGATCACAGCACCCTAGGTCGTCATGGCAAAACCCTGGGTGGAAGATGTAATGCCTTCATGTGTAATGTCTGCTGACACCCCGTATGAGATGTCAGATGAATGCTGAGTATTGCATGGCATGTGCCCAGCTCTGCTCCCCTCCCTGCCATTCCCATACAGGGGTCTGCCCACACACCTTGAGCACCCAAGGGCACCCCTTCTCCTGTCCCATTTTGAATGCCTTCACTTTAAAGGCTGCTGGAATTAGTTCATGGGGGGATCATTGTGCCTCTTTTCCTCTAAAATGGATCTGTAGGAGGTTGGATGTGCTGAACTAGTACATTTCTAAGGACAAAAACTCCTAATGTTTTTGAAGATTTTTTCCCCTGTTACCATGTTGCCAAGCAACATTTTTACAGTATCAGCAGCTGGGGAAACTAAACTCTGAATGTCTGAAAATGCATTAAAGGAGAAAGAAGGCACCTCTGTCCTTTGGCTGTACCCTTCTACTGCTGAGAAGTGAGGGGTACACCCTCTCCACCAGTGGACTCCCAAATTATTAAGCTAGAACTTGGGTTTATTCATCTTCATCTGTCTGTAGTTATTAACTCTTGAGTAATACTGGATGGAAATGAAAGTCTTTGCTTTGTAGCTAATAAATTCTTAAATAATAGGGCTGGGATAGATCTGAAAAGCCTTCTAGGCCTTTCTGCTGTGGGAGGTCACTTGCTGTTATCCTGTCACTTATAATGGGATCATGGGGTGACACAGGTGTCAAGCTTCTACTTAAAAATCTAATGTTAGGGCATGCACTCAAAAGTTCCTCCTCACCCCACAACAGGCAATGCCTGTTTACTCATGCTGTCTAAAGGAGGTTGAAAGTGATGCAATGCATGACTCCCTCGCATGCCACTGGCAGCAGAACCTGGTCTGACTTAATTATGATAGCCTGAGGCACACAGCAGACTCCTGACTGCTTTGGCATTTCTAGGGAAGTCTTTTGTCTTGTACCATTTGTATGGATAGGACGCTGGGGACCCCAGTGTGCTGAATGCTGTTCGAACACACAGCAACACACTTCTCGCTCTGCAGAGTTTAGTCTATCTTATTTCCAGACTTTTTAAAAGTGTATACATTACCATAATATCTAGAGGTCAACAAAGTTCGGTCCCATTGGGCTAGCACTGTGCCATTATGTAGTAAAAGATGGTTTCTGCTCCAAGGAATTTATATTCAAAGGTGTTTCACAGTCAGTTCTCTGACTCCTTTCAGCTTCTGCTTAACTTTAACACTAGAATATTTTCTAATCAAGGTCTCAAATCCATATATGAGACTCTCTCAGGTGACCTTCTAACCACTCAAAAACTAATGAGGATGGAGGAAAAGCTGAGCTTTGGAGCTTCATATTGTTTTACAGGCTGAGTGATCTGTGTGCTCCATGCAGGGCAAAGAGAACTCTCTCCCTTTTTGAGCAGATAAATTGAAAGTAATGGACTTTGTAAAGACTCTTGGATCAACATAAATGATAGGTCTTTTTTGTCTTCATTTCCTGATTAATAAGATGCAGTAGACAGCCAAATAACCTTTACCAGATAGAATGTTTTTCTTACTTTCTCTCAATGAAATCTCTTCAAAGGTATGAAAACCCTTGCCTTTAAAAGTCATCGCTCCAAAGAGTTCCCTGTTATAGCTGAAAGGTGTCAAAATCCCAAAGCCATATAAGAAATTTACTTAAGACACTGCATGGAGGCTGCCTGGTGAATCTTGGTTTGACAGTTTTACATACATATTAAATATTTTCAGGACTTAAAAGCTATTTCATGGTCACTAAAATGCAGGCAACTCTTCAGCTGGTGATCAAAGATAATTCACAATTATCTCTAGAAGCAGAATTATGTGTAATAAACAGAGCAGAAAGAATTATGTCCTAGAAGAGTTATTCGAGGAAACCTTTAAAAATACAGAAGTGATTTTCATATAGCTAGTGTTGGAAGGTGAGGCTGCTGTAAATGCAGCTAATAGGGTCCATTGCATTTGGCTAGATATGTTAAGATACCTGTGAAACAGATTAACCCTTTGTATTAGCAAATGATGTTGCTGTGTGAACCTGCAAATGTGCTCTGGAGTAGATGTTCCTTTTGGTAACTTCTGATAAGCTTGCAAGAAGAACTCGTTTCTCTTTTTGACTTATTGCTTATCCTTCTGGCAAAACTGCTTCTTTTAGCTCCATATTTCTTTCCCTTATGTTTCAGCTACACCCGACAACAACAAAAAAAATGTTCAAAGTGACTAAGGATAACCTAACAGCACTTTACACCTCAGGGAAGGAAAAAAGAAATAAACTATTCCTTTCCTTTCTGTTAAGATTTTAGAACCAGAATTCAGACCTTCTACATAAACTGAAAAATCTGTTCCTTTCTCCCAACTTCCTCCATCCCTGTTCTTGTGTAGAGAAAAAGGAGGTGGGGGGTGTTAATGGTAACTATAGACCACTTCCTGTCCTCTTACTGTGAACTGTTAAAGTAAAAAGGAGGCTTTAAATTTCAGTAGGTAGCTGAGAATACCCTCTGTTACACTCACCGTGTTGGCGATGGTTGCTAAAATGGTCTGAACTTTTGCCTTATGGATATCAGAGAATCTTGCCTTGTTCTGGCCATAACACAGGAAAAAAAATTGTGGCAAGATAGGATCAAGACAGAAGCAATATCCTTCTCCTGTTTTTGAAGAGTGCCTGCACCAGTGATACACCCCTCCAGCCAAACTTTCTCCCTTCACCCACAACCCCTGCAGCTCTTAACTGCTCTCCTTGTTCTACTTTTGGCTCTGCTGGCTACTTGTGGACTCCCTGTGCCAGCTGGCCAGGGGAGCATGAGAAGGGTGTCCCACCAAATGGCAAACAGGTTGTTCCTGACTTCAAGGCTTGAACCCAGCTGTGGACAAATTGTCATATGAAACATCCAATTTCATTAAATACTGAAGAGCTGCAAAGCCAGCATTGTAGCTTCAGAATCCAGCCATGAGTCTGTGCTAAATCATGAATATAATATTCATACTTTGGCTAGTTTCTGTGGGGGATCATTGCCATTTGATTCTTACTCCAAATTATCGTTTAAATATTTGCTGATATTTTCAAACATGATTAAAATTAATCTTCAAATATCCAGTGTAGTAACTGAAGACTATCCAATACCCATTAACACCAATGGAAGCATTCCTGCTGGATTTGGCAGGTGCTGAATAATTTTGGGAAAGAAGAACTTGTGATAGAGGTTCCCATTTCACAGGTTTGACCTTCACCAATAATTACTTTGTGGAATAGAATTCAGAATAGAGGTTTCCACTAGACCTTCTGCACTAGAAACTGCATTCATTATCCACTGTATTTGCACATGTAATAGCTGTGTGATCCACGGTGACAGTATCTCTAAACTTGGAAAGTAAAATCTATATTCAGAAATATGGCTGTGGGCACTGTAGAAACAGCTTCAAAATATCTCATGATATAACAATAAGTGATGTTACATCTTTAGACCTGTGTAACCTGGTGAAAACTGGGCCAAGGTCTCACATTCCTTGGTGACTCACCAGTTATGGGGTATGATGCTGCTGTTCTACATTTGACCTGGACTAGAACAGAGAAAACACTTCCCACTTATCCAGCTGAGCTTAAGCTGAAAGTCAAAATGTCTGCGCTAGAACATGGAAAACACGGGTAAGGCGTAAGTGCAAGGTGGATACCAGCATGTGAAGTCTTGCCTGCTTAAGGACAGGCGTAATCCTTGAGCTGAGCTGGATAGCTTCAGCCCTCTTATTTGGTTAAGCTTAAAGCATCAGAAGACTTGGTATAGGAAGATCCGAAGTATTAGAGGCAAATGCAGTGTATTGACAGAGCAAAATCAGCACAGACCTCTTGGGGTGGAGGCAGCTATATTGCAGTGTCTGCCAAACTGTTTCTGCTTGGGGTGCTTTCCTGGTACATGAAAGTTGGTGTCACACTGCATCAATAAGCACTTCTGCAGCTGCTTCGGAAAGAGGCGAGAGGTAAAGTTATGCCATGGATTAGAATCTGGGATCAATACTAGGATCAGTGGGAGATTTTAGTGGTGAGATTTCTAAACTATTTATCAACACTCTGTAAAGGGGCTGAGCAATGAAGTGGCAACATCTGCAGAGTGTATAAAGAAACACTGCAAACTAAATCAGGTTTCCAACAGGGCAGCAAATACTATCCCAGTCTAGCCAAGCCTGCTGCTTAAATGTACCAACCCGTTTCCAGGCTGGAATGCTTTCATAGCTGCCTTAGTGTTCAGGCACTGCAGGACCAGTCAGCAAATAGAAATAAGTGAAAGCAAAGCAGAGTCAGGCCTCTTAAAGGAAGAACAAAAGGATAATGAGAAAGGGAGGGAGCTTAAAGGAAATCTTGTTTTAAATGGAGTTAAATTCACTTAGTGTTTGGTTAGTTAGTCTGAACATCACAAAATGCATCTCAAAGATCTTCATGTGAGTAAACAATTTACATAAATCCACTTTGAGAGCACTGGCTTTTTCTTCCTCCATTGGCTGTTCCGTATGGCTGTGATTAATAGTGGTCACAAATGATAATACTGAATATCACAGGAATGAAGTAAGGGCCTTTAATGAAAGTAAATCAGCTTTTAATTAAGACTTGCTAAGATGGGGTGATTAAGTTTGTGGATATGAACAGTAGCAAATGATTCCAAAGACACATTTGTTGAGAATTAATTTTGTAACAGATGCAAAGGCCAAACCTGGAGATGTAAACTAGAGATGAGCTGGCTCAGAGCATCTGGTACAGTTTTGCTGTATGCTCAGGGCTGAATTTCACCTAGGCCTAACCTGCTCCCATCTCCACACCAGCAGTTGTTTGCAGTCATTTGTACAGGTACAGCTGCTTGCCAGCCCACATCATGGCGTTTTGACATCTGCCTGAAATTCTAGATTTGGCTTTTGAGGGCGTTAGGATCTAAGTTAATTTCATGCTTGTGGTCAAGGATGAAATAATCAAATTGCTGCTAATGCTTTTAAAACAGGGTGCAACGGGACAATCTCCTGCAGGTTCTGTTTTTTTCCCCTACTATCTTTCCCTTGTGCCAATGTCTGGAGCATAGGCAATATGTTTTGACCTCTCTACAGATGGCTGGCTGTTGCTTGCTGCTGGGGATAGCACCATTACTGCCACTGTGACCAGCGTGGATGGGTACAGAGCCATGTGGGGAACTCCCTGCTCAACCATCACCAGTCGTGGCCAAAGCAAGCTGCTGCTCAACCACCCTCAGTTCCTGCAAGCTCAGCAAGCAGGTCTCCAGGTTTCAGAAGATACAAACATAATTAACACAGGTTAGTTCCCAGGCCTCTATTTGGTGTTGTATAGCTTGAGTGACTGCAATCCAGATACTGTCAATGAAAAGTAGAAATGATCACAAGGACTCATTGTTAGTGAAAACATTCTTTACTACTCGAACGTGTTAAAACTGACCCCTGTAGAAAAGGTTTTCATGTTCCAGGTGATTCTGTAGTGAGACTGCTACTCTGAAGACAAATGACAAGGTCCCAAGCAGGTCCCTAGCTGTCAGGTTTCCCCAGTATCTCTAGAATTGTTTTACAATGTTTCGTGGAAGTGTGCTTTAACCTCATTTTGCAAATGAGGAATTGAGGCAAATAGTGAGGGCCAGACAACTCATATGGTTAGGTATAACACCCCTTACCCTAGCCCATTAAATGTCATACTGTGAAATTAGTCATCTAAATAGGAGTTATAGAAGGATAAATGCATCGTATAAATGTATTGCCTCCTTTCTGGAGTGATAAGGAGACCAACACCAGGACATCCAAAGAAGAGCTGAGCTTGTGGGTTGATACTTGGGAGACCCAGGTCACCCAGTGGGCCTGTGACTCTTATGGCTACAGTTACCAGGCAGAATTCATCTGCTACAGAACTTTCTGAATCCAAGATTTCCTCTAAGGAAAAGCAACAGCATAAGGTAGTGAAGTCCCTTTCCTTAACTGGAGGGGGAACCATTAAAAACGAACGAATAAATGGGACTGAGAAAAATGGTTTGTAGATATGAGTCAATTATATTAATTAGAAATAGTGTGGGAAGTGTAGCTAGCTTCTCTGGAGTATCAATGATAGTCTTGTGTGAAAACTAGTGTATTTTGCCTACCTATAACATTTGGCTTAACAAAATGTAACGTCTTCCTATAAGTTTTACCTCTATTATCCTTAGGCTATAATGATAACATACTTTTTCAATGTTTCTATTACTACAAAGTACTCAGTATGCAGAGGACAAAATAAGATATCACTGAATAAAATTAATTAACTGTCAGAAGGAATAAAACTGGGCCACTGATGGATTTTAACTATATTTCATTTATTAAATCTCCCTTTTTAAAATTTGCATGAGACTACTGCAGATTTTCCTTGTCCGCTGTAGCAGTGTGACAGAAGCCAGAGCTGGGAGCAGTTCCACCAAGTTTTGTTTTTTTATGCCTCTAGAAATGGCATCTACCTGAAATGCTTGCTCTGAGCCCATTTCTGTTTAGTGGTATTGAAGTGTTATTGCCATCAACTATTTACAAATTTAAGACAAAAATGGTATCAGTTTCAATGAATCAAAGAAATAATTTTCTGTTCCACACTGCAAAAATGACATTAGCTGCGGTTAATATGTTGATGGATTAAAATGTCTTCCTGAATGAAATTTCCTTCTTAGGCTGTGAAATGCTCTCTACATAAGTGACAACATAGCTAAATGCAGAAGGCAGGGAATGGTTTTACTTGGTATGCATTGGGTTTAGCAGGAAGAATGCATTGATTTAAGCTATTTTCATACAGAAGCAGCTGCAAAATTCCACTTGTTTAGTTTGTATTCCAGTGGTGGTACCAATTTCTACAAGAGCATATATGTATATGCAAGCTTTATCCTGGCTTTATTTTTTTGGATATCTAGTAATATTTTCTGTACCTAAAGATAAAGTCTTCCTTCATGCATATAGGAATATTCTGTCAAACAATAAAATGTGGAGTAAATAAAGCAATTTTCTGGGATATACTACAAAATCATGGGGCTTAATACTACAAGGTGCAGATATTTCCTGGAGCAAATATGCTAGAGAACATGCAGATATGAAATGCAGGGCCAATGTGATATAGTCGAGGCTGACTGAGGCATCATTGTTTAGGTCTGAATTAGGCGCAGGAAGATGTGCCAGGAGAGGAAGAGCAAAAGTGTTTTAGTTTATCTGACATTTTGTGTTAAGTCAAGTTTGGAAGCAAGATTGTTATATTTTTCTATTTTTCTATTTTCTATGTTATTCATAAGCAGTTGGGGGTGTATATATAAAGGACTTAAGCATGGTCATGTCAGGAATACAGTGCCATTGCAACCAAGATCTTTGCAATACTACAGAACTTCCTATCTATTATTACACTTCCATATGTGCAGTAGTTACTGCAGCTGTAGACACCCATGCATCATACCCACACACCAGAACTATGAAAACAGGCTTTGCACTAAAACTTCTCGCTTCTAGTTTGCATTCTGAAAGTATATTCAAAAAGCTCACCTTCTAAAAACAAAACCCCTTTGAAAATTAAGAGCTTAAAGATGCAAGAATTATTTGGATCAACTTGGTTGAAACTTGGTATGGGATCTAATTGCTTATGGTCGTTTTCAAATGTGTAAAGACTTAGGCAGCACCCTAGTTAAAAAAAAAAAAAACAAAACTAAGCTCCATAATTTTTCATCTGTATCTGGAAATACCTTCATTAAACATATTGGAAAAATACTTTTTTTTGCGGACAGTGAATCTTTGCTTTTTATAACTATTCTTCAGTGATACAGCTTTGCCAGGTGTGTGGATATACTGCTTTAGCATCCTTCCTGGAGTAATTGATTGCTCCTGCCCCACATCCAATCTATACCACTATAAACTCACATCTTGTTATAAGTGCTTTCACACAAAGGAAGTTGTACCCTTTGCACATCTCAGTATGGATAGGCAATGTGTAAGTCATTTAGAGCCTCTGCAGGCTTGTGGCAACAGATTAAAATTAGATGTTTAAAACTGTTGCCACCCTTATCCATCTGCCTTGCTTTCCTACCAGATGTCACTGCCCCAGTGACGTACAAGCTCCCTGTGAATCAACTGAACCACTGCAGTTTTCAGGCTGGTGCATTAAAGTAAAACAAAAGAATCAGTTTTAACCTAATATATCAGTGTGACAATGGAATTCTGGCCCAGAATTGCATGCCAGTATTTCACAGGACCTCCAAATTCAAATGCAAACCAAAATTTTTAATATTTAAAAGAAAACACACATTTCCTATTCAGATTCATGACACACATCATTATGCTTGCTTTTTAAAAGCAGCGCATAAATACCTGTTATCCTGTGAGCTCCTTTCCCCTGCTGTTCCAGACAGGCTTTGAGTACTGATGCTGTGTTTATTCAGGATAACAAAATACGTTCTCTGGTGAATAATAAATTGATTTTTTTCGTTGTCCTTTTAGATCACTATGAATTTTTTAAAGGGGGAACAGCTTTTTCACTGCTCCTGCAGCAGCAATTTGCTGTCATTTCATGGAATTGAAGGGTAGTACGAGTGTCTTTTTAACAGACAGTGCAATTAACATCACTAAAAGAAAATTAGCTGGAGCAGCTAGGTGGTACAAAGTGAGCTGATAGTTTGAAGTTACCTAAACAGCTTTAGTGTGTCCATTCTACTGTCAGAATTGACACAAGAAGCCTTTTAAGAAATCACATCAGTCACCCTTCAAAAAACTCAAATGCTTATCAAAGCGCTTAAATTTTGTGGTTTCTCAGATGCTTTCTTTGCAGGTTTAGTGATGGGAGAATGAGTTGTGAACAGAGGTGTAAGCAGCGTCCAACTCACCCAGCAGAGCTCCCTTTTAATTGCATCTCAGTGCTAAAAGGCAAAACCCCTCAGATTCCCAGGATCCAGTTGACCCCTGCGCATCCCCAGTGGGGAGCTGAGGGCTCCTGCAGTCTAGATGTTGTATGTATTCCAGTGGCTGCCACTCAGATCTGTCATCCTGTCAATTATCAACATGCCTTTGTAGCCTGTCCTTCACAGGGAGCGACAAACTTATTGATGTCTTCAGTTATTGTTCCCTTCTCAAACTTTCTTACATGTGGATCAGTCAGAGGCTTCTTCAGCTTTCTAAGGCTTCTATTTTTGTTTAATAACTGGAATTCCCTGGAATGAAAGGGATACAATAGGATTACTTCTATTGGTTAATAAGTTTTATCCTTTCAGCTACAAACTCCCAAACTCTCCCTGGAGATGCATAAACCTATATCCCAACTTTCTTTGTAAGAGCGCTGCCTGCACCAGATGTTCTGAGTCAGAATCCCAGAGATGAGATTCCTTTAAACATGTTTATTAATAATTCCTAATCTTTGGCCTTCTGAGCTCTAAAGTTCAATAGGGCCACATTTTTGTCACCCCTCCCTAATTTTAGGAAAAAATGCAGTTCTGTTTATGAGCAGATGCTGAGATTGTGCATATGAGATTCTGCATGAACTTGTAACATGGAGCTCTGAAGAAAAAGCTCAGCAATCATGAGACTGGCAATTTTGTTGAGATCTGGCATCTATGGAAGGTACCCTGAATGGTAACAGGGTGGGCAAGCTCAAGGTTTAGTAAATTAGAGCCTTTAATATATACTGTGTGAGAAACAGACACTTGCAGAGCTTGTATCTGACATAGTATTATATAGGCAGAAAGTGAACAAGAATCAGTTCAGTCTTGTCCAGGTTATATCTGAGTCTTTATGTTTCTGTCATCTTTTCTTATTCAAGTAGGACAGCTGGACAGTTGTTCAGATTATCCCAGGACACTAATCCTGACAAGGCACTTGCTGATGTACAGACGAATATTTTTTTCCTAAGTAGTGTAACTACCCATTACAGTCCTGAGCTTCCCAGGTGAATTTAAAGTTAGAAAACTATTCCAGGAATACAAGGGCTCAGTCGCAGAAAGCGTCACCTTGTAAGATAATGCACAACATCCTTTCCATCTTCTGTTTTCTCTGACATTATGCCATCAAAGCACAAGTTCAGAAACCCACCCCTAGGAGCCCTGGAGGAAGGTCTGTCTGCTTCCTAAGCAAGTTATGTTGGGGGTTTCTGATGTTCTTGTGCCTCAAGGAGGATGGTGATGGCCCTGGGGGAGCCTCCTGTCCTTTGGATCAGGTCCTGGAAAGTGCTCTGGTGAAGGATAGCTTTTGCTTGCATTTCCCCAGCATCCCATATTTTTCCCAGCAGGAGGCGGCGGTGTGTGCAGTCATTTACAAAAAAAAAAAAAAAGCTATGCTGCTCTGTTTGCTGCTGGCTTTCAAAGGGCTGAGCAAGTGTGTGCAGAAAGGGGAGAAGTGTTCTGACCAGCCTCCCCCAGCATTGCACCTGGCCTGAGCACTGCTTGTGCTGCTGTTCTCACAAATGTGTGTTGGTTTCAGAGTGGTCTGTTCTGTTCTGACTTGGTGGTGCATGTGAATTCAGCTCCTGGATCATGTCTGAAGTAACAGGAATAAAGACTCACCATCAGTTATGTTAAGTTAATTTTGGGGGTGGGGAGATGTTTTTTGCTCTTTGCCTTCAGCAGTGTTAGTACTGGTTCCTCCAAGCTGGAAGCAGTGATGCACCATGTTAAAATGTCTGCAGCTTGGAATAGCTGCAGCTTGTGATAAATTATTTCAGGTTAGCAGAAAGGGGAGCGAGTGTTATAGACAAGTTATTTTGACATCTCTTGTTTATACTAATTTGGATACAGATGGGAAAGGTTTGTCTGGGCTTGCCAAATTTGTTGCAGTGCAGAGTAGGTAACTCACTTGTTGTGAGGTGCTGTAGGGCATAGCCTCTCGGAGGCTATGGTGACACCACTTCTGTTTGGCCAGGAAGAGCACTAGGATGGGAAAGGAGGAAGGTGTTTTGTGTGATTGGACGCTGGGAAGAAACGGGAACAACTTTCCATTGTTACTTATGCAAATGGAGGAGATCAGAGCAGAGAGACTTGTTTTGTTTTTTTCCCCTTCCTTGCCCTCTTCACAGAACAAATCACTCCAGGAAAACAGGGTTATTTTGGTAATGTCTTCACAATGGTAAAGAAGAAATAAGGATAACTAGAGAAGCACTGGCTTAGGCACTGCCCTGCTCCAAAGCTGGGCCAGCAGGGAGCTGTGCCATGCTCCAGGCACTGTGGGAAGCTCTGTCTGCTGGGCTACACCAATGCAGAGCCTGCATCTAACCTCGCTGCATGGGGCACCATGCCTGCTTTTATTTTTCTCTGGCTTTGTGAAACCACTAAGGGCCCAGGAGTCCTGCCCTTAACTCTCAAGCTCAATGGCACAGTCTCCAGCCTTTCCTGCACCTGGCAGGAAGCAAATTCCCTCAACAGGTAACAGCATTTGGGCCCCTCCTCGTGTCCTTGCACAGTACTTAATGGCATGGTCCCTCATGGCTTCTGTCTAGGAAAAGGGCCCCCTTCTAGGGGGATGGAGCAGAGGGTTTACCTTGCCCTGTGTGGAATAAACCTGTAGGCTTGATGGTGATACATGAGCAGGAAATTCTCAAAGTTAAATGTTTCTGCAGTCTTGCTGGGAGAACAAGGCAAAACCCTTAGACCATAAGGGGTACACAGATTAATGCTCTGTAAATCACTGTACTGCAGGATGCAGCTCTGAAGATTTATTATATATGAAAATTTCCTCTGTGTAATGAAGAGATTCACCAAGGACAAAATACAGAGGGGGGAAAGTAACAGGGCCAGGCCAGTCTCCTGTACAGATCAGTGTAGTGGAGTAAAGGTGCAGACAGCCTGCTTGGTCCCTACAACAGGCAGCTGCTGTAGCAACTCGGGAAGTAAGTAACTTTTGTGGGACTGCCTTGCTGTGCTGGCTGACAGCCATACCTGCCCCCTTCTCACACCTATCAGCTTAATTAAACTGAGTGCCCTGGGAACGGGGTGTACAAGAATCAAAGTAATTCCCCCACTCCTCGGATGGGGAGTTGGGGAGCTGTGTTGACTGCAAGGCAGCCTGTACCCTGTTCACAGCCTCCCCAGGTGCTATTCTTTTGTTACATGGTCCTGAGCAGTGCTCTGCTTTCAAAACACCCTTTCTTGCACATAGATTTCTTGCTTCATCTAGAGGTAGCACAGACCTGTTCTTTGCAGCTCCCTCTTACACATTTGGAAATCGTTCTCCATTAGTATTCTCTTGATTAAGCAGTCTCAGATCTTTGAGGTTCCCTGCTCAGCTGTTTTTTCTAGCCTAGAAGATAGACATTCAGCAGCCAGACTAGTCTTGTGTAAAAGCTCAGCTCTAAAGAGCTGCTGTGTAAGTTTTATACCAATATGCTACCAAAGTCTTTTGTGACAGCAAGCGAGAAAGTGCTATGTTATCAGATCGGGACAGGTCTGCAGTGGAGGTAAATCAGCATCATCACTTCTGTGAGCTTTGTCTGCACCAGTTGCACAGCTAGTGTAGTATTTTCCTAATGGTGAGGCATGACAAGTGTTAGATAGGAAGGAGCATCGAGTATTTTCTTGATGTGAATCACCCAGGAGAGCTGGTAATAAAGGTACCTGAAATGGGGAAGTGAATGGAGCTGACCAGGGAAGTCTAGCCAAACCTGGGTATAATGATGCCTCTTAATTTGTGCTTAAAGCCATGTCTTTCTATTTAAAAAAAAAAAAAAAAAAGCATAGAGCCCTAACTGGAGTTTATGGTAAGGGACAATATGGTAAATATCCGAGTAGAAGTATTGGAATGGGAATAAGTCAGCCAGAACCGATGACTGAGCTGTTAATGTCCTTCTCTGATTTAGATTGATTCTAATTGCAAACATAAGTCAGTTGATTGTATTCAGTCTTTATTTATGATCAGTTCTGATTACACAAATTATGACAAATATGAATTAGGTTGTAACAAGCCTAGCAATAAGCTCTGTGTTGCTAGGTAACAAGGCAACATTATTCAAACAACCCAATCAAGGGGAAGCAGCGGAGCTATTGTTGTTCTGTTCTCGCTCTTTGTTCTTTAGGCTTGCTGTTAAGAGCCTTTAAAATGTCTTCATGTTAGTATTTGATTTTCTGTGAGGAAGGGTAAGGCTTGGAGGTTTCAAACAGGCACCTTTGCATAGTTCCCCATTTAACAAAGGTTTTTGGAGCAGTGGATGTGAGAGCAGCTCAGTGCTCAGAAGCGATGCCCTCCTGGATGCTGAAATCACTGCAGAGCAGCCCTAAAACAGCTCGGTCACCCCCATTCCACTGCTCGCAATGCATAACTCGGTGCTGCCTTCACTGCTGTCAGTTTGTCTGCTGTCCTTGCACTGTTGCGTGGAAGTAGTATGATGGGTCATAATTTGACCGCTATTTTCATGACTTCATGTCAGTCCCGAGGACTGCTTCTCATACTAAAAAATACCATCCCTGCATTGGGAAAGCTGGCTGAGATCAGACAGGATCCAGAAACAGCTGCAACTCTGCAAAGCTTCTGTAGAAATGAGCTTGGTGTGAGATTCCTGCTCAGGACAGAACCGCATCCCATAAAATGAGCAAAATAAGAGTGGTGAAGACCAGAGCAAGTAGATTGGCAGAGTCGTGGATGAGTTTAGCACAGTGTTTGCCTACCTGGCAGCGGGCGTCTTAACAAAGAGGTCCAGGCTTGCTTGAATTGGTGTCCTGGAGGTGATCAAGCCAACAGGCAAACCCCATGCAACTTGTTTTTGACTGAGGACTAGAGCAGGTAGCTTTTAATCAACCTGAAAATAACCTGAACAGCTCACTGAAGCATCTTTGCTTTAGAGATATGTCAGGAACACTTTCAATCTTCTATCTTGCCTGGAACAGCAGGAGAAATGCCACTGAAATAAGCCCTGTAATTTCTCCTCTGTAATTATACCTGTCACCACTTCCGCTGGAGCTGATATAAATAGCCAGGTCTGCCTTCTGTTTGCGTTGTGCTTTTTTAATACAAAACAAAAAGGAGAGGCGCAAACTGTATAGCCCTACCTCTGGTGGTAAGACCAGCCGAAGATGTATAAAATAAATGAAGCATTCATGCACTGCTAATTTGCTCTGTTTCTAAGCCTGACACTATATACAACACATTACTGCTGTAAGTAATCTTGTTTGCTAAGAATAACTGTCTGTAGGTTTTATGTCATATGAGAAGGTCAAAGATAATGAAACAAGAGGCATATATGTTAATGTATGGCTTTATTTTTGTATGCCCAGTGCCTATGGTTAAATCCACATTTGTCTGGAAACAAAAGGCAGGCCTGTGCCAGTGTGAAATGAAAATCACTGTGCTTTAGTCAGCATTCATCTGAATCCTTGTGTAAGCCAAGGGGAATTCACAGCTCTTAGAGATGTAGGAGTTGATGTATTCCAGCAGAGAAAAGAAACTGCAGTATATTTTAAATTGTTCCAATTTGAATACACTGGGTGAAATTTGGTAGGAGTGTAAACTTATGCAGTGTAGCTAATGGCAGTGGAGCACTAGTAATTATACCAGATGACTTTAAAAGTTGACCCAATGACCAAATAATTGTGATTTAGACTGGGATGAGAGAACTTGGTGGCCTGGCTGATCATTACTGACTGTTACTAGATGCCAGCAGCTTTGCTAGGACACCTAGCTTAGGATTTAAGAACCACTGTAAAGGGGATCTAAAAACTGCTTCTGACCTTCTCAGTTTCAATGAGAGACAAGATGTAGTTCTGACCTTGCTTTTAATAAGCAATAAGCAAGCATAAAATACATGAATAAATACTTTAAAACCCTTCATGTAATTTCCGTTCACTCTCAGTTCTCACAAAGAGAAATCATATGAGGGATGAACTAATGTATTTCTGGAGGGAGTTCAGTTACTGTAATGATGACTTGTAACCAGAAGGTACTAGAAAGAACTGAAAATAATGAGAAGGTTTGTTTTTTCTAAAAGTAGAAGTCAAACAACTGATTTAAAAACAGTAAAAAATTTCCTAGTCAGTAAAGAGATCTTCACCGACCATAAACTCCTATTTTGGGAGCAGAAAGTCAGCAGACCACATCCTGCATGGATTAGATTGCTGTGGTTTTACTGGGTTTCAATTTATATTGATAAACTCCATGTTTATTCCAGCCAGGGGTCCCCAAACTGTCTTCAAAGCCTATGATAACCATTGACAATCCAAAGACATTCCCCCCTCTGCTTACACAAGTATAACAGAGCCAAAGGAGGCTCACAGACATCAACTCAGACATTCAAAATCCCAGCTTTCTTCACAACACCCACTTCTAAGCTCAACAATGAGCCCAATTGTGTTCTGCTCCCCAAGGTGAAGATGACATTCTTCCATTTGTGGCTGAGCTGAAGGATGTCAAAGTCCAGTTAAGATGTAATTAGGTGTGTTTCTTTACATACACAGGAGTATTCAAAGCCACACCAGTGGGTGCTTGCAGATGGAGCTCTCCCACCTTAGAGGTCACTTGCACAGTTAGGTCCCATTGTGCAACACAATAGTTATCACAAACCTCTCATCCATGCTTCCCTGTTTGGATATTCTCAGAAAAATAACACTGGGGCTCAAAGCCTGATTTGTCTGAACAGCTCAGTATCTACAAACTCATCACAAGAGTCAAGGTAACTCTTCTTATGTTATATATAGCAAGAGACAAAGAAAACAGGGCCATTGTGCAAAGTGCTAATTAAGCCTCTTAGTGAGCCTAATAAGTAAAACTCCTCAAAACAAAATTGTATTTGCAATGCAGTGAATCATGAATGATGCTGTACCAGGTGTCAGAGGAGAAAAAAAGAAGAGTGGAAGATTTTTGCAGTGCTTTGTTCTGAAGCAGTTAAATATCGTCACTTTGAAGTAATTGAAACAGCCCAAGTGACTGTTTTGCAGTTTTGTCTAGCAAAACTCTGTGCATCCCAGAAACAGATTGTAATGCTGTTGATGTGATCTAAGGTGATAAACATGTGTTAATAAGCTTGGACTCTATTTAAGGTTGGAGAGACTGTTCCAGGAATTCTGCTGCTCTGTGTATGCCTGGCAGAGTGTGTGGGGGGATGATGGGACACAGCTGAACCCAGTGCCCAGGAAGGGGAAATCCTATGTGATGTAAAGTGTTCAAATGCGTGCCAGTTCACAAATTACTATTATTACATATAGGAAGACACTTTCAACAAAACCGTTCAAAGCTGCCATGGTTCAGCTATTCCTCTATTTTTTTTGTTTTCATGAGTCCATTTTTGGCAAGTCTCCAAATGCCCCTATTCTGCATTTCAGTACTCCTTGAGGTGCTTCCTTAATAACATAATAACATCCTAGTGAGACCTTAGCTCACTATCAGTGAGCCTAGGGAAAGCCCACATCAACTGATCAGAGGATGCATGGATCAGAAAGCCAGCTTGCTCCCCTCAGCAGCAAATGAGACCCTTCATCTACTCTTGGTCTTTCTTTCCACTTCTCTGGATGTCGTTCCTCTTCACTTAGCAATGAGTTCAGCAGGGCCTTAGCTCAAAAGGAGGCAGCAAATCTGAAACATTCAAATGCCACTATCTTCCTGGTGCTGGGAAGCTAATAAATAAATATATATATTGCTGTTATCACCATCCCCTCTGTTGGACATCTTCCTTTAGAAGCAGGTGCCCTTCCACACTACCTCATGCAGCCCTGTTTGGAGGTGCCTCTAAAGCCTTTTCCTTTTTTCTTTTCCAGAACAAAATATCACAGTTCACGACGTTTTTTTTGTCCCTCCAAACATTACAAGTACATCTGGCTGAGCACTTCTTGAGAAACCAAAGTTGTACAGTTACTGAATTTTTGAAAAAATGAAGAGGCCCTGGTGGGTCTGTGGTGCAGAGGAGTCATCATAGATGATGAACAATTAATGGATGTGAATGTTAGCCATTTTCCGCAACAGTTAATTGATACAAATGTGTGGTGAACATCTCTGTTGCTTCACTGCACCTAAGAGCTCTGAACTCAGACTGTACAGCGTATGGTAGGAGCTCCCTGGCAGCGCAGCTTTTACTGGGTTGATTGAGAAATACAATCCACTTACTGGACAAACTCATGAAACTTGCAGGTTCTGGGAATGTTTTGCAAAAAGCTAACAGCCACTTAAGTATGCATGAAAAAAGAGCACAGCATGACCCTCATGGATAGCAGCAAATCAAATCCAACCTGTTTGTGCAAGAACAGAGCCAAAAAAAACTTCTTTTATTATTTTTACCAGCTCTGATATTTAGCCAATCTGAAGCGGAAAACAGTCCCTGCACATTTCTTTTGTACCATATTGACTTCAAAAGCAGAGCTATGTGCATTCTATTTATTACATTGAAGGATTATGGTAAAGGCCTCTTGACTAAGTCCTAGCTTTCCAGTTGTTGTAAATTGCCTTAGCACCCTCTATAATCACTGTAGGTAGTCATGGCCACAGAGCAACTCATTCCACATATGTGAGCCAGAGGATGCATTGCCTTGAAAGGAGAACAAGTAGTTGAAGTCTAGTTGACTAACACAGTCTGGATGTGTAGCGTTAGATGGGAAAAATCCTCTGACTTGCCTGCCATCACACTGATGGAGTGGTCAGGCCTGTTCCTTGGAACTCAGCCCTTCTGGTCTCCAGCGTGCTAATGTAGGGAGAAAAAAAAAAAACTTCAGAGAAAACGTGAGCATCTTGATGAGTGGAAGAGATATGAGCAAAGTCAGCCCAATGAATGGAAAAAAGCTAATGGTATGCTGATCTTTAAGAGTGGCCTACAGTGCTCTGGGTCTTGCCTGTTAGCCTCAAATCTTTCCTTGGAAAGATCATTTATCTTGGAGTTCACGTCCATGGACATTACAGGCAGAAGGTAACCAGGATCAGCCAACACTGGTCTAAGACTGGTCTAAGGGATGATCATGCTTGACTAACCTGAGACCCTTCTAAGATAAAATGACTCTCCACTTTAACTTCACTAAAGCTTTTGACACGGTCTCTCTTGTAGCTCTATTGTAGCATTCTTGTTTGTTAGCTGACGAAATATCGGCTGGACGATTAAGCTGTTAAAGCCCAGCAGTTCAGCTAACTTTCAAGTTCTGATTAGTAATCAGTGACTTGAACCTCCAGTTCACAGCTGCTATTAAGAAGAATACACCGTGGGTCATATTGGGGCCAGTATTATTCAACATCTCCTCTAAAGACTTGCAAGGAGATGACAAAAATAGGGTGGTAGGGTGGATATGCTAGGTAGTAGAGCTTCAGTTTAGAGGGAACTGGGGAAACTTGAGGACTGAGACAAAACAAACTTTGGGAAATTCAATGAGACAATGGAAATGAACTTTTCTCCCCAGTGGGGCATTGCAAAACAAGGGAGTCAAAGTCATGCACTGTAGAAAAGGAGGTGGATATCAAGAAAAGCTGCTTTGCAGCACTAGAGAACTTTACACAGAGAAACTGAGATCTTAACTGTTGGAGCTTTTCAGAACTCAACTAGATGAGATCACAGTTGACCTATTGTTGATGCTGCTGCTTCATGGAGGAGGTTGGATCACCTCCAGAGATGCCTTCCAGCCAGCATTTCTCTAATTCTCTGAACAACTGAGGAACAGACTATGGTATATTACACAGGAGATCAGACTCAAGGCTCGTAATTACCTCTGACCGTAAGAGTGAAGAATATTAATTCAAAAAGTTACAACTTCCAGTGCTGGACAAGCAACAGGAGCACAGGGATTCTTGATGAAGATGCCGTTAGTGAAATATCCTTACTAATAATGCAAGAGAAGTGGATTAAAGGATTTCTTAACGTGAAGAAACTTTCCCTAAATAAGATAAGTTTCAGGTACTTGCATAGGGATTAAGCTGTCCTTCAAGTCAGCATTAATATTCAATTGGCAAAATTTAAAACTTTCCGCTGTTATCAAGTGGACAGATCCTTGCATTTCGAAGGTGGAGAAAACTCCCTTTTGTCTGTGAGACTTCTGTCTCGCCAAGGGCAGTGGGACTTAACCTGGCCTTCAGAGCTCTGAATTTGGGGCAAAAATAGCCTGTAAAACAGAGAACAAGATGGCTAATAGTAAATCCACTGGGTGTTTGGCAGAGAAGTGTGTAAAAATTGTACTTTGTTAACAGCATTTGTGAATGATAAACTTGGGAGGCCCCTTTGCCCCTAGGACTCCATGGAGACAGTTTTTACATTGCATTATTTGCTCATCTCATAACTGAGTTTTGAACAGGTGTATTCTTACAGCCTTCCTGAACTCTCATGAGTGGGTCTCACCAGGGAGCACGGAAGCTTTGGAAAGGGCAAAACATTTCTTGGAAACAATTTGTTCCCTGTAACAGAAGATAGTTTTAAATAGAAGTATCAGAAGATAAAGGACAATGTGAATACATGAAGAAAAATAATACTAAATAGGAAAGTCAAAAAAAAAAAAAGCTCTAAAACTGTCAATGAAACAAGTCTTTCATTTAGCATTCTGGAGTTTTTTTTGGTTCATCCATTTACATTAGTTTTGGCAGAGCAATATAACAAAACTAGGCGTCTTCTAGACTGGAAGTTGTGATGTTAATAGACCTAAACAAATTATACAAATCTCTCTGTACTCTGTGCAACCAGACAGACCATCTGAAAGAGTTTTCCTTTATGTATCCTTTAGATATTTCACTAATTTCCATAAATGTCCCACACGTTGAGAGCTAGTTTTTTTGTTTTTTTTAAACATATACACACTTGTGATTGATGTGGGACTTATTTACTCCATAGCAGGATTGAGCTTCCTGTAAAACAGCAGCAGTGACCCAGAAGTTAACTAGCAGAGGAAGTGCTCTGGGTGGCATATCAATTTTGTAGGTGTTAACTGAGTTCTTAAGAAACAAAAAACCTAAAGGAATTTGTGATGTGATTGTTAGCTGAGCAAGCAATTTGTGTTCCTGTTTTTATATATATACATATATATATGTATATATTACAATATATGTAAAGAAGCAATGAAGGAAATAAGTTTCAATGAAGATAGTGCAGATGTAAAGGGGGTGGGGGGAAGGATGATCTGTTGTTCTTGCTTATTTTTAGCACTTCTAACCTTTCTCAGTTTGCTTCTTTTCTTGCCAGTAGAAATGCGTTCTGTTCATTTCTCCATTTCCTTCTAATGACCTTCTTTAACTGAAACTCAATTAATCTATTAATAAAGTTGTCAGTAACCAAACAAATTTGTCTTTTTTGGAGTGTTAAAAAGGATTTGTACAGTACTTGTCTTCCATTAATGCAGCATTTGAAGAGTCCAGATGCCTTCCATGTCTTTTCTCTGAATCTATTAATGAGCTTGAAGGGAGTGGGAGTGAGGAGAGACAAGGATTTTTTTTGTCCAGAACACTGGCTGTTGCTGTTTCATTTCCAAGAGATTTATGTATCAATGTTCTTTGAACCCATCTTTCAAAATACATGCATATTTGATCATCCAGAGAAGATGTGAATAATGATGCAATCAGTGCTATAAACGGTGGTCACACTGAGAAGCGCATCTACTTAGAACAAAATCTATTCTGTTGCATTTAGTTTTCCTTACTGTAATCAGGGACTGATTCTGTCTTGGCCTTTTGAGATCCTTTCTAGCCAGCCATCCTTCATGCATCAAGCTTTCTTTGTCACTTTGGGTCTAAATTTCTCTCTTGACCCTCTTCAAACCTGCCTTCTATTTCTTCTGTTCTGGTGTTCGTCTTTGCAACAAGTGTATTGGCTTGTACCTTCTCTGCAAGGAGTTGGGACTTGGCTTAACAGCTCTTTACTGTCCTAAGAGCTTCACCAGATTAACCCACACTGCTGCTGGCAGGTGGTGGCGAGGAGGAAGAGATGCTGTTCTTTAGATGACTGGAGAGAGAAGAAAAAAAAAAAAAAGAAAAACATGTAGGTTCTAATCCAAAAATCCTACTGTGAGTCTTTCCATTGACATTCACAGATAGGAACAGGCTCTTCTAGCTGGAGTGAATCCACTTTAGATCTTGCATGGGCGCAGAGGTGCCACTCTGAACCACATACCTGTATCACTAGCTATATTAAGAACCTGATCATGCCAGCAGGTCACAGACAAGTACGTAAAAATATCTTTGAAACTGAGTTTTCATGGTTATGACAGGAATGGAGTAATAGGTGTGGTTAATGCCAGTTACAAAGCAGCCAATTCCTGTATCTCTGGGGTGTTCTCGCAAGCTCCAGCTATTCTTGGTGCAATGCAGGACAGCTTCCAAGATGGTTTTAAGGAGGGCGTTTAGTGCATCCCTTGTAGATTTTTCTTCAGGGAGGGGAGATAACAATTCTTCTTTAAACAACTGTAGTTCCTTTCACAGATCTTCATGCAAGTAAGCTCCCTTTTTTTCGAGTCCTGCCCCCTTTTCCAGCAAGAAAGCTTTTGCCTAAATGTGCTCACATCCTTCAAACTGAGCCCTCTGTGAGTCTCTTCCCCCTAACAGCATTAGCAGAAGGTTATTTATACTGATCTTCCCAGTCATTTGTTCCCTTACCTGAAATGACAGGATTGGATCAATTGTAGGGACACCTTTCAGCCCCAATGATAAATTACAACCTTATATTGGTGTCTTTGCCACTTGATATAATTAAGGTAAATTTGTGTGTCCTGATTTTTCATGCTACACAAGAACTCTAGCAGCTAATGATAGCAGCTCCATGGCTTTCACATTAGCATAATCAGTTGTTGCAGGTAGGCTTGCTTTGGGGACCCAGACTGGGTGAACATGGCATATGATCTTTCTGCTGATGAGCTGGTATTTGCTGATCTTTCAAATTTGTCTAGAGAATATTGTACTTATAGAATAAAAGGTGAGGAAGCGTTGGTTGTTCTGGTGTTTCCAGATTGTATTTAAGCCATAGTCTCCCAAAGGGGAAAAAACTCGAGACGTACCTTTTTCTGAGCTTCTGAATCGTTATTGCTGTGACAGAACAGACCAAATCAACTGGTAGTATCATTGCCTCTGGGCTGGGAGGTCAGGATTTTAAGGCTAGCGTTGTGTCTGAAGCACAGATCAAGCATGACACTGTAGTGCAGTGTCTGAGGAGGCTGCTCCTCTATTAGAGGTGACGTTCCTTAGATGAGATGTTAAATCCAGCTCCCTCCAGCTCATGCCTCTTGAGTAGGCAGGCAGAAGTTAAAAATCACGTGACAGTTTCCATGGGATAATCTCAATGTCTTGTCCAGTATTTCCTCTCTTAATAAAAACTAGTTGTGATGCACAAGGTAAATAGCATGTCCTGAGCATGCGCTGGCTGCTGAAATTGCCTTTGTGGTCCCTGTACTACACGCATTTCATCCTTGGATTTTCTATCTTGAATACAGCAGGGGATCCCTAAGCATAAAAATGCTAGGAAAAGCTAAATTCCATGACGTTTTGTCCTGTGAAGGACAAAATTATTAAATACTGCTGACTGGCTCTTCTAATATTCTTGACTCTTTATACTGCTCAGAAAACAGTTTCAGAGTCTGCTTCAGACATCCTTAAGGATTTCAGGCAATTCTCAATCTACTATGGACATCAGTCACTCATGTTAAATATATATTTATCTTTGATGTTAGAGAAATAAACTCTACTAATGTTTATAATGTACATGGGGGGGAGTGGCTGTTCATATGATAAAAGCCTGTTTGTAGAATGACAAGAGTGCAGCATAGCAGAAGACAACAGGTTTGCTTTCTTGGTGTGTTGCCAGGCCAAATAACACTTTTCTAGACACACATACTGAGCATACCAGGCATATATTTGTCCCAGTGACACAAAAAAGAAGGCAACAGCAACTCCTTGGGATGCACTTTGTTTTTGGAATAGATGGCATTAGCTTTATTCAAGCTCCTTGCAAGTATGCTTCAAAATTAACTTTTTTCTTTAGCTTAAACAATTTGATTAAGTCAATCCAAATCTATGAATTGCTTCGGCTGGTCCAAATATGCCTTTTTCTGTTACAATAATTTTGCCAGGCTGTTTTTTTATAATTGTAATACCAGACTTCACTTTTGAAGCAAAAGGTAACTTGAGGAGTCATGGCTGTCTTCCTTTGAAAACAAAACCTTTTTTTTTGTTTTATTTGCAGCGTTAAACTTTCATGGATGATCTTTTTTTTTTTTTCCTTCACAAAAAGTTAGCTTAAAGAGCTGCAGGGAGTTTGCAGAAATAAATATCACATCTTGCTGCATAAAGACTGTAGCACTGCTGAATGGGTGCAGGTGACATCCTGATGCTCTGTCACATTTCAGCAGGAAGTTTCAAGCAGAGGACTCAGTGGTGAGTGCAGCATGGGGAAAAAAGCCATGTGGGTGGATGAATAGGTGCACAGGAACAAAAAGTGCCATGTGTTGCTCTAAGTGTTAGAGCAATCATTGCATCACTTTGGATGTAGCACTCATTGTATTCTTCCTCCCCATTTTCATTTAGTATGAGACATTGCGCTGAAGTGTGCATGGGTTCACGTGCAGAATTTTAGATATTTGCATCCTAAAGAGTATGCTGGATGAAATGCCTTTATGTACTGTCCCTCCCTTCCAATATTTCTTTCTCTTGACTAATCTAACAAACACTATTTGTGCCACTCTGAGCCACAGATCCCTTCCAGTGTGCAAGCACGTGGTGGAGTGCATGAAGGGTGCATGCAGGTTTTTGGAAACATCATGAAAGCAACTGCCAGGCTTAAAGTATTTTTGAAATTCAGGCCCACTTCTGAGTGCTGAGTACTTAAATGTCTGGCCAGGAATTCCTTTGAAAATCTGGTCCAGATTCTGCTGTCTAGGAGTAGTGCTACATCTGTGGTTCCCAGCTGGGGAGGCAGACCACACGGGAGAGGTGAAGCACAGGAAACTTCAGAGTCCAGAAAAGTAAGCCGTGCTGGCCTTGAGTCCTGCAGGCACAGGCAGCCTCTCTGCTTCTACGCTGTGCTCCCAAAGCCTGTGGGGCTGAGGGTTTTGGAGCAGAGACAGACTGCTAGGATAAGGGTAATCAATCTGTGCCCACCTGGCCACGTAAATATGTTTGTAGTGAGGATGGGATATTCCTTGGGTGTTTTCTTTCTTTTGAGCAAGAGGAGTGTGAATAGCAAAGTCCTAATGATGGGGATGGACATGCTGGCTGGCAAGAAGAAATAGGTGGTCTTTACATGGAGCTGTGGAAGGGATAGATGTAGGATGTGGGGAGATTTTCTTCCCCCAAGAGGCAGAATTGGAAGGAGCTGCTAACCCAGCCAGAGCAGCGTCGTGTAAGGGCCTGTTCTCTGCAAACTGGCAGCGATACAACTGGACACCTAAGGGGTCTGTGAAACTGTCGTTGCAGGGGGGAGTTACGCACTTTGGGCATGGAAGTTCCACGTTTGGATCCCATTCTGAGTGGGAATAGGAATTTTTTACTCAGTAAATCTATTAGAAAATCACCGTGTTGGTTTTACTGTGTGATACTACACCAGAATGTTGTAGTAACAAATTATCCAAGGATCACAAATGCTGAGTGGTGCAGGGCAATTTCCTTACCCTTTCCATGGCCCTTGTGTTATATACAGAATAACACTAATATTAATGCACTGAGGTACATTAGATGTGCGTCCCTTTAGCCCACGAAGGAACAGAATGAAAGCAAAAGTGGCAGAGGAACTTGTTTCCCATCAAGACCAACCAACCATTACCATCCTATTGCTGTATTTGATTTTCCTCATTTAAATGTGTGATGGCAGCAGTTTACACTAGAAATCAAAGGTGATTATTTTTCCATAGATTTGTCAAGCAGGGCATAAAGCTTCCTGCTACTGTCCTGACAAATGTGCTTATTACCATCAATCACCATTAGAATTATGAAATATATTTTCTCCTGTTCACAGAAAGAGCTGAACACACAAGAAAAGACTCTTGGCTGCAGTATTTCTCTGGTGTTTACTGGGATAATACTATTGCAGGAAATAAATTTGCCCTTCAGGGTAGAGGCTAATTTTTGTCTGCATGTGCATTACGGCTACGCACGCGTGACAATCACATGCCTTTGACCATACTGACTTTTTGGCTGAAGAAAATAAGAGACAGAACTATCCTGTTTTATGACAGCAAACACTAGGACAGAGCCTGTGTCCATTACATAAGCTGCTGTGATAAATCCCATGCTGGGATGGTTTCTAGAAGCTACATTTTATTAATGGTTCTGCAAACTTTCAATAGACTGAGGAAAGGCTGTGATGGAGCTGGGCTGGGGTTGGACTGGAACAGGACTGGTGAACCCACAGCCTTACAGCCAGCTTCAGACAGCAGTTTCAGATAATACAGCCAGCAGCCATGTGGGGTTTGGGTACTTTCTGAAGGATTTATTACTGGAAATTTTCCAAGTGAGTGATATGGGGACACCAAGGGTGAAATGAGGGCCTCTCCAGCCCCCTATAAAAAAACAAAAGAAAACATTGTTCCCCTCCTAGCCTGAGCTAGGGAAGAAACTCTTACCTTGTAAATCCAGGGCCTTTGCAGCACAGCTTAAACCGAAGGGAAGGAAGGAACAGAGCAGCTGCTCATCCAACCTGGTGATACAGCTGCAGTGCGCTCCGACTAGATGAGATGAATGGATTTCAATTCTGCAATGCAGCCATGCATTTCCTCTGCAGAAGCCTCCCTGCCAGGTTACACAGGCAAACTGAATTTTACTCCAAATCTCAGAGGAAAGATAGAAGCACATGAAAAAATATACAAAAGAATTGTAACTGCAGACTTCTGGAGACTACGTACTTTGTGCCTGGATGATTGTACAGATATGCTCACTCAGCAAATTGTGGAAGAGTACTACTTCGTGCCACTTCAATTTGCTCTAAGAGATAACATGATTCCAAAGACTGGGACTTGTTGTTATCTTATGCATTTAACCAAAACACCAGTGCTTAGCAGTTGTGCCCCAGAGCTTATAGTCAGCAGTAGTAAACACTTTCAGAAAGTGCTTAGTATTCAGAGGTTAATTACCTTCTGGAGATATTCTTTTTTTTCCATGGAGGACTCCAGACTTAGGCTTCATGCTCAGAGGCAGGAGGATTGATGCCAGATGGTATAAATTAGACTAGTGGGAGAAGTACTATGTACCACTTAGGATGCTGTAAGTACAGTTGTCTGTTACTCCCCAGTGGAAGGAGAGAGGCTTCTCAGGAATGAGCAATCACTCATGATGTCCACTTATGCAGGACATCACCTGCATAACCCCTGGAGATAGTTACCCTGTTCCATGGCCCATAGAAGGAGCCTTGGGTAAGCCAGTGTCTATCCCAAGTACCTGAAGCGGGGCAGTGTGCTCCCTTCAGCGCGGGAACCGCCCTGTCTTTTGCAGCCTGCAAGGTCTCAGGGAGGATTTGCTGCCTTGCAAATTGCCGTTTGAAAGGACAGGAAAGAAGTGGAAATAAATTACAAGTCTGCCCCAAAGCATCCTTCCCTCTCACAACTAAAGGCTGCCAGCCTGTCACCCTATCAGCACTGTGCAGTTACACGTGTGCCTTTAACAAACTACTGGCAGATGTAAAGGACTAAAAGCTTTATAGAATAAAGCCAATTTTTCTTAATGCACGTGGAGCAAGGCTATGTAGAAGGTTTTGGCTGCGTTCTGTCAGATGTGCTCACCTCTTTTAGGCCAGGGGATTTTTATCTCAAGCAGTCAGATAGCAAGTTCATTAAAACAGCGTGGACAACGATGCATAATTTGCTTAGTGCTGCAATGAATGGGGCTGCTGTGAAGGCTCTGGCTTTGGTGTTGAATGTTTCATGACCTGATCTCTGGAGAATGGGATACTGACCACACACAGCAAGTGGCTGAAAATTGCCCAGGTTTTCTTGGTGGTTTGCTCTGAGCCGTGTGTTACACAGCTCTGACGAGTCCAGCTGTGAGCTATAGACTGCTCTCTGCTTGAAAAAGTGCCTTCTCTGACAAGGCTTTCCTTCTACCAGGAACGTGCCTTGAACAGTCAAATTCTGCTCTGTATCCCCCAGAATCATCATCCAAGCCCTGGTGAAGAAGTGCTGATAGTCACTCCTGCTTGTACAGATTGCACCACTCAGAGGTGGCTGGGGGGGGTTGTGTTCCAGGTTACTCCCAAAGGCCAGCAAAGAGTGAGGTCCTCTGAGTCTGCAAGCTCCAGGGTGTTCTCAGTTTAAGCATAGAGAGAGTGGGCTGACAGTGCATCTAGTTTCTTCCTACAGGAACACTGATGTGAATGTTAAACGAGGAGCTTACCACGAAGGATGTGAACAAAACCAGTATATGCCTCACAGTCTAGATGAGGAATTTTCTGCCAGCAAAACCATACAAAAAGTCTATCTGCCTAGTTTAGTGTAATTGCAGGGGGGAAACCAAGCTGGCTCTGAACACTTAGGAGTGGTATTGCAGTGCTAGCTGAGGACTTGCCCAGGCTCGCATGATCTATTTGTCAGCAGAGGAAATGAGCCTATATAAAGTGCCTTTCTAACCTAGAGGAACTTCTTTGAGAGTCTAGGAGCAAGAGTTCGAACTGAGCTGAGGTCCCTCTATACAAAGCTTCACTGCACTATGTAGGATCAACCCAAGTTCTAGCTTTTCTACCATCTGTTTTGCACATACAATGAGTGGTTTTGCCTTCTCCCATTTCAACTGTATGAATAACATTGAGCCCTCATAAGTACTTGAGAGGTCTTTGTGAGAGGAACTAGGGTGGATCTTGGTGTATGGGGAGAGTGAGTCATCACTTCCAGATTCAAGAGGCATAGTCATTTATTAAGGTCAAACTGAGACTTGGAGTCCCTTTTTGCTGGGCTGCCCTGATCACTGCCGCATACGCGTTGCTGACAATGCATGCCGTGGGGGACCCAGCAGATGGTGTTATGGATGGTGTGTAATAAGGCATGCAAGGAAGTGGGGGAAGTAGGTGCAACAGAGAACACAGTCCAGATAGCACTGTGATCCTCTCAAGTGCTAGCATCAGAAACTTAAAAAAATCTTAACAGACTTCTCCCAACCCTTATATGCAAGTTCCTTTGCTGTTCAGGAGAGCCCCAGTTCTCTTTTCCAGTCAATTGCTTTACAGCTTATATTTGAATCATTTAATCATTTTTAATTAGCCCTAATGGGGGGACATCTGCCGCTTGCCTGAGATGTCATAATCAAGGAAGGGTCCACATTGTGAAATATCAGAGTTGCATTTGTCCTCACTGAAACAAGAAAAATATTATCGACCAAATCTCAGGAGAGAATTCATCACCTACCAAGCACTTGAGCACAGCTGTATCAGGTCTCTTGTTACTGCCCTGATGATTAGTGACATATAATTTGTTTGCTGCAAAAGACATTTAAGTTGAGGAAACAAAGCTAGTAATTAGAGCAATGCAGCTCAGATGAGATGCATTCTGCCTGAGCATCCAAACCAAACACTTGGCTCAGCTTCTTTGGATGGCATTTCTCCTATGCCCCCTCCAGAACAGCCACCAACCTGATTTCAGGCCGAGGAAAAGGGCTAGTTGATGCGATATCCTCCTACTTCACATTGCTGTTCAGTGTTTTATATCCACATCCCCACAGCTAGGCGCACAGATATTTTGTGAAATGAAAATGTACAGCTATTTCAACTATATAACCTTTGCATCTAGTGCGTACTAAGATTTAAGAACTCCCCGTAAAAAGATATTCCTGACCCAAGAGTATAGTGTATGCATAGAGTTTGGAAACGACTGTAAGCCCTGCAGCACGCTCTGAGAAATATCAGTTCTGGGCTTGCTTGAGCCAGTGGAGGAATGAACTGCAAAGCTCAAGAGGACTAGTGTAAAACTTCAAGCATCAGCCTTCCCTGCTTTGAGCCAGATAACCTTTATTATGATCACTGCAGTTGTAAAGTGTCCTTCTGTCACTGTAAGCTTTAACAGAGCCTATCCTTCATCTATGCATGTAGATACTTATTAGTAATAGTCAACATCTGAACTTTTTCCAAAAGTCATATGGTGATTGGAGCTGAGTGATCTAAGGACCATCTAATGCTTTCACTGGCTTTAAGCATTAATCGCATCTTCCTCGCTAATGTATCTAGCATCTCAGTGCATTAGACAACTATTTGGAAAAGATGTTTTAGCTTATATAGCATACTCCAGAAAAAGACGAAATGTTCTGTCTCTTGCTGCTTTTAGGTCTCCTGCTCATGGATCAGAGAATGTTTAAATTTAGGTGACAAAAATATCAGCTGTATTTAAAGACATTGGTGAGCAAGTCAGAAAGAACCAAGCAGTACATGTTCCTTAAACAATCAGCTCCTTCTGATAATCTTGAAACTTGTAATGAACATGGTGGATGTGAATCTTCAATGTATAATTGCCATTTAACAACACCAAAATGTTCACTAGGGGACTCAAATGTCTCGATGAGACCCTGCATCAACTCAAGTTCCTTCATAGCCCCCATGAATGTTGCCATAGCAAGGTCTACACCAATCTCTGCAAATTCATAGGAGCTGTGTGGTTTTGGCTGTGCTGGGGCAGGGTAGGTTGAAACAGGTATATTCATGCAGAGTTTTAAGAAGCAATTCATGCAGCAGAGAAGAAAAATATTATCAGACAAGGCTGTATATGGGAGTACAAATAAAGCAATCCAAGACTCTCAGTAATGTTGCAATCTGGGAATGCCCGAAGCTCTAGCCAGGGGAAAGATAAGAAAATAGAAATGAGATTGACTAATGACTAGGGCCAGGGAATACAGATTACTGTCAAATCTGAGAGCACCTAAATGGAGGTTGGACTAAGGTTGCAAAGTTAGCTATGATTGTATGTTTGTCTGAACTTAGTTTTGTAGCTGACACCCCAGAAGTGTGCTGGAATCTAAATCCCCAGGACTTGTGTTGTTTCTGAGAAATCAGTAAAGGGATGTTCAAGCAAAGTTGAGTGCCAGCAAGGAGGATGAATATATAGGTTTGAATATTGGTCTGGTTGATCCTGGAAACTTAGGAAAAAATGCTTCCTAGAGGAATGAAGAAAGGAAGACAAACTGACCACCTTAGCTACAGACTGGACATTTGCAGAAATGCAACGGAAAGATGTTTTTTGGTCTAGTTTAGTATACCTAAATGTGCTTTGCTATAGGCAGATATCTGCCTATACTTTTCTTCCATCTGGTGTGTAAAAAAAATAATTGAAACCAGAAAAATGTCTAAAAATCTCCCGATAAGAGTATATCTAAATGATTTTCAAACATGCCTTGACCTTCCGCCATTCTCAGTGATTGAAAATATTGGTTTCCAACAGTTCGTATTTGCACTGAGCGGATGAGAATATTCTGTCTAAAAGTTTTCAATCTTCGCAGAACTTTTTTGCTTAGTCATCAGTAGAGACCCATTCTGAGCCAAAGTAATGCATTTTGCCACCTAAGAAAGGACAAGCAGCTGAAGTACACATTGTTTGATTGCATGCCAGCTTTATTTCAGAGGCAAGGGCAGCACTGTGGGATATGGAAGAAGAATCCATTTTTTTTTCTTGCACATCTTTAAAGACAGGACTTGGCACTGCTGCAGTTGTCACCACCTTCTCCACTGGCCACAACATGCTGCATCAAAACCTGCTGAACTCCCTGTGATGCTTCATCATTTTATATTTACTGCTGTTCTGCTCCAGGGGTTGGCTGCACTAGAGTAAAAGAGCAACCTCTAGAGTTACTTACAGCCATGCTTGTTCACTACTTTAATCATAAAGAACTTCTTGAACTGTGGATGACTAACTGAAATATAGCTTTTCACCCATTTTAGCCATGTAAAAAGCTGGTGAGAAGAGCTGGGGGCACACTTTATGCCCTGAAGATATCAGATCCATGGGCAGTGATGTCGCTCAGTAAACTGAGAACAGAACTTTGAATGTGTCACTGCTCTGCACCCCTGATGAAAAAGTAACTGAGGAAAATATCACATTATCATAAGAGAAGAAACATAATCATTCTGCATGTGGTTAAACTTGCCACAGGAGATTCAGCAAGGTTAGCCATCATATGTCTAGGCAGCTATTTGCTACTAATTTCTTCCATGTAACAAAGAATCTAGAAACCAACTGCAATGATTGCTTTTCAAGGACTTCTTTCTGGGGTTTTAGCTGGTTTATTAGTTACAACATACAACTCAGGGTGGCATCCTGACCTCAAAAAATTAAATTCTCTTTACAGGCTGGAGAGACCAAGGTATCATACAAAGATTTCATTTAATGCTAGAGAAGCTGGCAGTGTTTGCTAGCCGGGAAACTCCATTTGGGGTATGGCTGGCCCCTATCAAACATGATTCATTTGGCTAGCGACAAATAAGATCTGAACTCAACAAAACTTAATCAAAATGGGATAACATCTGCAATTTCAGTTTAGGTTCTTGTATGGATTTAGGGTGAGCTTTTGCTTTCATAAACTCTCAGGCTTCCTTTTTTTTTTCTTCCTTTGAAATCCCTTCTGGGCCTGCATTATTGCTGCAATTTGCTTCGCCACCTTTCCTGTATGTTTTTTTGTCTATAAAAGCCCACTGTGAGTGACTGTAGCTGAGATGTTTTGTTGAAGTAATTATTGAAAAAGAATAGGTATTTAATTACCTGTCCCTTCTCATCTCATTTCTTCTTCAGTAAATTAGGAAAGTAATTAATCCCCAAATCACAATAATTTTAAGATGTTTTCTTTTTAAAAACAAATCTAGCAAAAACAAATGAAAGGAGAGCTTTTGCAGGCAGTGATTTGTTTGCCATTTTCTCTCATGACTGTTTTCTCTCCCATTTGTTTTTCCCCATTCCAAAGATGAGGAAATTACATCTGTCTGGATAACACACAAAGTTTTGTGTAGCTGCTTTTCAGCAAATTCCTAACACAGGTTTCCATCCCTGGAGATTGTGAATTGCAGGAGATGCCCCCAAGTTTTAGAATTGGCCACTGGGAGAAGGTGAATGGACTGGGTATTTCATGAGCCGATGACAAAACTGCTGGAGTTCATGCTGCAAAGAGCTCGTCTCACATTCTGCCTTGAAAGCCTGTGAGCACCAGGCTGTTTGAGCTTAGGCTCAACTTGCTGTGAAGGCCAAATACCTGGAGAGCTTCTTGCCAGGCTCTTTTCCTGTCAAGTCTGTTTTCTCAGGAGAGAATCAAGGACCACAGCTCTATCAGGTTTCTGATCCCATGTCCATGCTATGCCACAGCTGCCTCTCAGGAGCAAATGAGCCTAAAGGGAACCCAGCTTCTTTTCTGGCATTGTGTTTTCCCATCCTTTTCTCATTCCATTTCTTCGGTCCTCTAATGATCTGCTTTTTGTCTTTGTGCCTAGGAAATTGGACAGGCTTCTGTAGCCAATTTTAAAAATGAGACGCTAGGTCATATATTACTTCAATGAGGAGATTCATTATGTGTTTTAAAGTGGCAACTTGTGTCCATCAGCCCCATGTAAACGCTACTCAGCATCTTTAAATGGTTGCTATACCCAGAACTAGATGACCATTACTTGTAGTTTAAATAATAACGTTCATCTAATGCACACATTATTTTTGTAGAAAACCTTAACCTATTTTAGATGAAAGATAATATGAACATATCTTCATCAATCCTGCAATAATAGACTAGGGAATAAGTGAAGATTTCAGTTCAGAGCCCTTGTGATAGCCCAAATCTAGAGCTAAACATTGCAGTTCCTGTCCTGGAATTTACACTGACTACTATATGATCATGCAAATAGCTGTAGGCTAAGCTCAGGCAGATGATATTCAGCATTTAATCTTCCTGCAGGAGCTCTAGGAAGCTTTGTCTGAGACATGGTAAGATTTCACTTGTACACTGAGGAGAAAAAGTAGAGCTTTACTAAGATCAGAGAAGCACAGTAGCTGTGAAGAAGAAAGGCCTATTTGGGTTAGAGACGCAGTTTGACTCTGTCTTGGTTTTGCTGTGGTTGTTCCGGATGACACTGATTTCAGGTGAACACCCACTGTGACATTGCCCCCAAACCAATTTGCAGGAAAACCAATTGGTACCAAAACAATTTGTAGGTAAGATTCCTTTACATGCTGTTGAGTGCAGCTATCCTGGTAGGCGCTGTGCAATAACTTGTGCATAAGGAATAGTGTTGATAGATGTTACCTAGAAAAAGCTACAGTACTTTTGCTGCCTATTGTATGGAAACGCTGTTCTGCTAAGTGTCAGTCCCTGAGAGGAGCAGCGCAGTGTTTGCTCCGAGCATGCACAAGATGCAGCCTGGTGAAGTCTGAAACCCTAGCTTCGCGCTGGTCTGCTGCTAAAATCTGATGGTTGTTTTAATTCCCACCCTTTTCCCTGAAAGCTTTACTGCTGCCATGCTGCCCAGACAGTGTTTTGTGTGGGGAAAGGCCTTTTACGAATGCAAGGTGAGTCAGAACAAGGCACTGCTGGAAGACTGCAGATCTTGGTGAGGATGTGCCCATCTGGCTGCCTTCCCCCACTGCAGTGGGAGAAGGACTACTCAGGCTTGCAAAGGGCTCCTGAAGGGTAGACAGAAGGTCCAGGCTAGCTGTGCCATATATCACCATGCAAAGGCAAGCTAAAAACAACAGGAAAAGCAGAAAAAAAAAAGAAAAAAAAAATTTAAAAAAAAAGGAAAGCAGGACAGTGGAAAGGGAAAAAAAATAAGGTGCTAGGTTTACTGGTCACAAAACCCAGAAAAATGTATTAAAGACTTTTCCAAATAGATCCCTGATAAAGAAAGTGTTGACCTGTTGAAGAAGGAAGTCTGATAAATACAATCCACATGCATAGATCCAAAACACATTGCATCATAGCAGAGTGCTTTCCCCTCATGTTTTCATGGTTATTTATTACAGCAGTAGATATATGTGCAGTTGAATTCAGTATTTGACAGATTTCTGCAGTACAGCAGACAGCATTGTGAAAGGATTAAAAGAAAGATTTTAAACCCCATGGGTATTCATCTGACTTCATTTTAACTCTTTGAAGTCCAGGGAAGCTGTGTACCACGCTTGCTTCTTTCTGATCTGAAAGAATTTAGTGTTGGGGAAAATAGTGAAATTGATCAAGTTAGTCTGACATAGGATAGTAAATCCATGTTGTATATCATCCTATTTTTCCAATGAAGTCTGAGCGTAAGTACACTTTTCTTTGAAGTTTGTGCTACAGCCTGGAATATTACTGAAATTACTGTTGGTTGCTAAACATGTTTTCATCTTTTGTTTATATATAGGAAATATATTTCCCTTGACAAATTTCCTAGATGTCCATGCTCTCAGGATAGTGATTTTGTAAGGCAGGTGTATTACTTTCCTGGCACAAGAACTATCTCATCTACTGCTGAAACATTTACTTCTATCTGAAGTCAACTTCTCCTTCTCTACTCATTCAGCTCTCCTGTGTCTCTGGATGTAAACAAAGCCAAAGTGAGTTGAAGGAACTTCTTCCATAGAGTGCCTAAGTACCCACGAAGAGATGGAGTGTGAACGATTTCTGTCCAGGGCCTGACACAAGCATCTGCAGTCAGTAGTCTTTCCACTGACTGCACCAGGCTTTGCTTAGTGCTTTTTAAGTCATGGCATGGGAGAGAGGATCTACAGTTTATAAACAAATCTTACAACAGTCTATTTTCCCTCACCTGTAGCTGGTTTAAAAATAAAAATTCTGCAACATCTAGTGTAGAGGACTCAGGTTTATAGCAGCAGCTTTACCCTGGTTTAAATGACAGCACTCTGAAATCAGCATTTCTGTAATCATTTAATTTGAATTTCAGGTATTGCATCTTAAAAGTAGTAATTGACTATTGAAAAAGTGTGGGATAACTGTGTTACAGTTTTTCATATTACATTGCTATTGCTCCTCGTTTAATGTGCTCCTAAAGTCAGTTACTATTTAACCAACAATAGCGATGTTATGAAATCCAGATGAAATTTCATGAAGCATTTCAAAAAAGATTGTGATACATGTAGTGTTGCTGTCACTAATCTAGAAATTGGAGCATATGCACTTTCCAGTAGTAAGTTATGAAGATCTATGGCTTTGAAAATGCACAGAATTAAGTTGATACTTTAGTAATAATAACAATTCTCTCTCCTTCTGACAAGCAAGTAGTAAAGTGACTTACAGATAATGTCTTTGGGGTGCCATTGACATATGTCACCTGTGTGATACAGAAAAGTTGCTTTCTCTGTGAAGCACAGCACAATCAGTGTGCCCAAGAAGTAAGGTGTATCTCGGCTGATGCAGTTGTCTCACAGGTCAGTGGGGTAGGTGCCCGTATGTTTGATCAGTCTGCAAGGCAGGCTCAGCTGCCAGATGGAGACCAAGATTTACAGTTCCCAGTGTAGGGCTGGATGGTGGTAAATGCAGGAGGCAGCACACAGTGGTGTCCAGTGCTGAGTGTACAGGAAGTGGTAGAAAATGTCCAAACTCCCTCTTAATGCTAAACCACAAAAGATGAGCGCTTTACTCCTACAAAGAGTTCAGTACCATACAAGTTCTTGCAAGACATCTAGCTTCAGCAAAGTGCATGCTAATTCTCTACAATTTCTTCAATGAAAGTGAGATAGTTTGAAGATCTCCATGAGATTTCAAAGCAAACATCTGATGTGGAAGCTTTTCTTTTCCTTTCTTCTCTTTTTAGCTATTTTTTTTTCAGAACTCAGTTTGAAGATGAAGTCTGATGCGGCCCTTCCCTGATGACAGTGTAAATGCCTTTCATTCTTAAAGTACAAATAATTACTTATGTAACCACAGGTACTTATAAAAATACTCAGAGACTTTTTTCATATTATTTTTAGCTGATTGCTTGACTTCACTTCTTATTCATTCATAGTTCAACACTTATGAGAAGTGGTCACATTAAAAATGCTGAAAGTAGTAAACTACTTTTTCAAGCATTCATAGGTATTTTGTTTTTCTTAACCTCTTTTGTTAGCTTTAAACTCTAGACATTGCCAGTCTTAAACATCTACCCTCTCTCACTTTGTATTTGTTACTTGCAAAACACGAATTTTCCCTTTATCCAGTGTCTTCTACTTGCAAGGCACATGGATTGGTTTGTCTAGGTGTTGTAGTCCCTTGGGCTTACAAGTAATATCATGAATGTGCTGAGACTTAGCAGGAGTGTTAATGGTTCTGAAACATTGCTTGTGTTCATTATTGTTAGCAATGGCACTGTGGGAAGAGTGAAAACAGTTTACATGGTATGAGGAATGGAAGCAAAAAAAGTAATTCTCATTTCAAGTCTTGAAAGTCTTGAAGATGCTCTTGTGATGCTTCTAGTCACTTGAGCTGAAGTAGTAGCAAATATCTCGTAGCAACTCCCATGCCAAAAGACTTTAGAATGTGCCGTGCCCCTTCCTCTGTGAAGGAAGGAAAGATTTCCTAAACGGGGTCAGAGATGCTTTTCAAGAGCATGACCCAAATCTTCTCAGGAGCCTCTGGATCATCCAGTTTGTGTTGTCCCTCAATACCATGAAGGGGGAAAGGCTGATATGCTGAGCTGGGAATAGCTCTTTCAGGCTGAGATTTGTACCCAGTGCAAGTTTTACTTGGAGTCTAATGGGTAGCAAGTCAGCATAAACGATGGTCAACTAATGCAGCATTGTCCCAGATGGACCCATTAGGTTTCACTCTGTTGCATGGAGTGCAAAATAAATTCTGGATGATGGGACATATTCTTAGGCAAAGAAGGAATTTCGGGGAAGGAAGAAACCTGTGTTAGCTGTCTGTTTGTTTAACAGAAGATTATTTTTTTAAAAAATCACAGGCTAAATTATTGTAAGTTGCACCATAAAAATATACAAGTAACCAATCTAATTGTCAAAACCAATAGTATGCCCAGTAGTTATGACTTGCCTTCTCTAGCACTGGATTTCCCAACGGCAAACATAACAGTAAGAGCAGAGAACCAGGTGGCAGGTTAAGAAGCTTTTATTCCACATGGACTGTTTGAGTTCTGTCCCAGAGCTGCTTTTGACACGACGGCAAACAAAGAATTCCAGGAGGGGCAATCTGTCACTTACGAATGCACATAATGGTTTTGTGCAGAGTATTTGCATGAAAGGGCAGGACCAAGTGCAGCTTGGTAGGGATGGCAAGGCTGTGGGATGGCATGCTATCCCCGTCTCATTGTGTACTAGAGAGGGCAAAAAACTGGGGTTAAATCCAGAACAGGGAGCCCAAGAAAAACCCGGGGCTTGTGCACAGGCTCTGTTCCATTAAGAAATTAATAGATTTCAAAACCAGCCTTTTCATCACTAATAGCAACAGACTCATGAGAAATTGTAATTGTTGATTCCAATGGTATTATTTCCAGTGGTAGAAAAGGAGAGCAGTCTGGAGCCCTGAGTCACAACTTTTTAAAAAACATCTGACCAAAAGCATTAGGAAAGCAGTGTGTCAAAGTCTTTTTCGGTCATTTATGCTCTGGCTTACTGAAAACAAGCCTTTGTGTACCTAAAAGTCACCAGTATTTCCACGTCCCACGCAATTGCGCTGAGGTGGAGGGGGCTGTCGTTTGATTTGTCTTCACAGTCAGAGTTAGTTCCTGGAACTCATTCGGCTGAATATTAATATCCATATGCCTGATGTAAGCACAGATATGTAACAAATAGGTTTGCATTACTAGTAATCTGTTGTAAATCCTGGATGTCTTTCCAAAGGATAATTTTCTTGCTTAAAAAAAAAAACATTGAGCTGTAGTGTGGGAGGTCGCTAGGTTGAAAATATATGGCTTCTGATGCCTGGGAGGCTGGCTGCGGTAGGGTTGGCTCTGCAGGACACTGCAGCTGCTGGTGTGAGGTGCTGCGCAAGGTGCTGCATGCAAGGCTATGGGCACAACACCCGGGAGCTTCTCTGAAAGGAGAAACAGAAGCAGGCAGGAGGTGGAAGGAGTCACCTGAGCTCAGCCTCTGGTCTGAATCCTACTCAGTTGGGTCATATATGGGGCACAGCAGGAGAAGTCATGGCTTAGGGGTGCGTCCTTTAGGAACAGGAGGCATGATCGTGCAGTTCTTTAGGTTCTGCTGCTTGTCCTCAAGATCAGCCTTTTGTGCCATAATACACAACCCTCTTCTGAGACTGTAGCCCATCAAGAGGAGACAAGACAAGCCAGGGGAACAAGCAGACACTGCATTTTCTAAATGAGATTCCCTGTGTTCACTCTGTCTCTGGGCAGGGTATGTTAATCTCACATTCATCAGGTGGCACATTAGATAAAAGAGGCCCCGATGGAGCACAGCCTGGCAGGAGCATGCTGTTCCCAAGTGGGCAGAGCTGCAGTTTGGGGATGACTTTTTTTAAAAAAAAAGCAATTCTGCTTTCAATTTCACATGCAAACTATTCCTGCCAGGAAAGAAATGAAGTGGCCTGTTGAGAGGAGAGAAAATGAAGGGTTATTTTAAATCACATTTTTAAATGTGATTGTTCTGATAATTTTTCTTAACCCTTGAGTCATAAGCAGCTAAAATAACAGCTACAGTTATGCTGGAGTTTCCCCAGTGCTTGAAAATAGGCTGAGACTGGTAACAGTCTAATCATTTTTCATACTTTTAAACTCATCGTGCTTCAAGTTTCTTTTTGCACAAAGTGAGGATCTTGTATTACAGGAAAAGTAACCCCTAACTCAAAATAGCCCTGGGTAGCACCAGACTTTTCCCTCGGTGGCCTGCTTTTGTTTCAGCAGGGCAGGAGGCCATGTGAGGCTGCTACGTCCAAGTGCTGCCTTGCATTTGGCACCCACCCTTGGCTGCTGTGGGGCACAGAGGGAAATGGTTTGGGCCCCTTCTGTTCCCAGGGGATGCACAAGGTCCTGCTGGGGAGGCAGGGAGCCTGACTGTGCCACGCTTAGAAACTATCAAGGGGCAGGGGCTGCATATAATTTATTCTTACAAAGGGCAAGGAGTATTTGCGTTCCTTGATTCTGTGCATCATGCTCCAGCTGTAGCAGCTTGGACCACAGCTCTGATTTGTTCTTTGCTTTTTCTGGGCAGTGAAAGAATTTACCCCCTCTTTTATCTACCGTATTTGTGTGCCTAAAACAATATGAAAGCCTCTACTCCTGCCTCGGTGCAAAAAGGAGGTGGAGGAGGAACCACTAGTTAACATAGTGCTCGTGCTTGGAGACTGCCTGTTCAGGAGTCAAATGGCAGGTTTGCTGTGCTCCTGGGTTCAGCTGTCACCTATACTCAGCAGTATCCCTTTGGGGTAAATCATGGCAACATCTGACACAAAAACCCCTCCACAATGACCTACGTGCCTTTACTAAACATGTAAGACTGAAGGGACCAATGGCTATAGTCAGGAGAGCTAGAGCTGGCTAGAACAATAAGCCCTAAAGGATATTCAGCGACAGGCATAGCTCAGGGCGCTGGATTTTTAATAATTTCTCTGGGTGTTTGACAGCTGCAGCAGCACACATCTTGCTGCAGTGTTCGTGAGTGGGAGAGGCCTTGCCTGCACCGCTGCTCTCGCTGTCTAGGGCGATATTGGAAGGCAGCACCGGAGAAGATGCTCTAGCAAGGTGGAAAGCCATGCTGAAATTTTTTCCTGTGATGAGAGGGTTGAGAAATAAGTTCAACTCACTGCTTCAAGCTTACATGTCACCAAAGAACTCACGTCCTTTATTTATTATTTGTATTACAGTAGCACCTAGAGGCCCCAAGTTGCTAGGGTTTGTAGAGCACTTTGTAGGAGAGAGCCATTACCCCTAGGCCATTGTAAGAAGACAGAAAGGTGGGAAAGGAAGGGAGAAAAGTGGCCTTATGTAGGCCAGCAGCAGAATGGCAAGTAAAGCTCTAACCCTGAGGATGCTTGTGCTGTCAAGCACTGGGGTCGCCACTTTTCAAGAAGCTACACTGCCTTCAGCTCAGCTAAAAGAATGACTGCTCACTTCTAGCCCTTCTTCAGCAGTGGAGCAAATTAATCATTTTATTTCGCATTGCAGTGGATTTAGTCTATTATCATGACCTAGCTGAGGGCTGGTGGCATCTTCAAATGTGTTCACTTGCTTGTCTGATCAGCAGGGCTCTCAAGTCACAGCCCAATTCAATGCCTGCACTGCGAACTTCACTTGTGATTTTACGTTGGAAATTTATCTTGTTTGTTTCTGCCTTGACTACAGAATAGCCAACTCTCTTCTCTTTAGTTCTGAAATGCTGGCTTCCTACCAGTTTCTATGGTCAGAAGAAAAGACATTTAACACGATGTAGAAAAACCACTTCAAACGTAACATCTGTGTCAAGTATATACGTATGTACTTCCTGGTAACATGGACAGAAACATCTCGATTCTTCTCCCGTCAGTTGCAAAACCAGCAGTGACCCTGTTGGGAGGTGGAATGTGACTTAAATGTGTATTTTGATGCATTTGCTACAACTCCTCTGAAATTCTACTGAAATTCTACTGCCATTTACAGTAATAATACCTGTGTTTCCAATGAAAGACTTCTTGATGTTATAAAACTGCAATCTCTGCCTTTTAAAAGCAACCCTTAAAAACTATGGAGTTTTTTCCTTACCTGAAGTTTCAGCACCTTTATAGGAAATATGAGCCATAATTTCACTGATATTTCTTTAAATGTTTTAAAGGGAAATCAGACCTCAGCACATTCTGTAGTTGTTGAAAAGAGTGCAGAACTGGCAGTACTACAATTTGAATCTTGTCTAAAAACCTGACAGGGATAGGAGTAATAGGTGCAGAGCCTCTCTATTTAGCTTCAGCTACCACCAGTGCTGAATTTATCCTTGCAGCATCCTTATGCAATGTGGATAAAATGCCTCACACTTCTGTGACTTGGTAACTCAAACACAAGGTCCTGCACACGGCAGTGCAAGGGTTATGCACAAAGCTAGAGGCACCACGATATTCCTGGCAAAGCCATGTAGAAAGATGACCAGAGAGACCTCTGAAAGGCATTGGCTGCTCAAAGATTTTTTTTTTCCAGTCTTTCCTTATCACTTTGCATCAGTCTCGTTCAGGACAAGTTCTTTAAAGGCATCCTTAAAGTGATTAGATCTTTTCTACCTGCTTCACCCTTGTCTGCTCTTCTGATGCTGCCTAATGCGGAGGCAGCAGTGATGGGGAGAGCCCTAATAACTCTGCCATCTCCTCAAGTGCAGCGCGATGCTCCTGCTGTTGTCAGGCCAGCTGCTCTCAACACACCCATCCAACAAAGTGCTTCGAAAGCTCCTTACCAAGCCCTCCCTGGCTGATGGGCAGTTTAGCAGAGCCCTGTGCTTTTTTGCCCACTTAAGCATATTTTCACCATGGAGTCGCTCAGTGAGGAACCTCCTCTTTGCTGTTATGAGAAGTGGCAGCAGGAGAAAAGGGATGTTTCATTCCAAATTGATTTGTAGCCCTTTCAAATGAAGGTGGACTCCAGGCATCCCGGAGCTATTGGCTCTGCTGTGGCTTTGCTCGGACCAGGGAGCTCTGGGTGAGATGACTGAGCTGGGATTTCCTCCCAGATCAGAGGCGTCTCTGTCAAGGTAGCACTCTCCAGGCACACTCGTGTGGTTCTCCAAACTGGGCACAGTCAATGAAAGCACATTTGATGCAACTCCCAAAACACGGAGGTCCAAGGAACAGCAGCTGGCCCTTCTAATTGGAAAAGTCTCCACTTTCTGTTCCTTGACCCTCATTCCTATTTTCTTTTTGAGTAAGTTTGAGCCCTTTAACCACGTAACCATCTTGTTGCAGCCTAGACCAAGAGAAATTCAAAAGGACCAACCCCAACATTTCCCCATGTCTAACTAGCCTTGTTGCCATAGAGACTCGGTGGGTTTATTAGCATCAGCATGGCAAGCTGATGGAAGTGTACAACTTCTTTTGCAGCTGGGGAATGTGAAAAGTTAATCCTGCATTTAATCATGCTCACAGGGTTGACATTCAAATCACAGTCACTGTATGCTCAGGAAAATGACTGTCATTCCTCAAACATGGTGCTTCACTCTAAGTGGAGGGTGGGGTGAGGGTTGTTGGTGGGGAGAACCTATCTGAGGCATTATAATGAATGTTAAAATTAAAAGGAGCTAAAGATTCATTAAAAAAAAAAAAAAAAACGAGAAAAAAGGAGAGAAGTAACCATCCCTGAAGCAGTTGGTACTGGATGAGGACTCTACATCCTTCATTTTCATATTCTGAAGAACCAGGATATTCCCAAGGAATTCCTTGAACGTGGAAATGTGCAGGAAGTGCCTTCCATTCCTTGTTGATGTTTCCTTTTTACTACAAGGAGTTGAAACGTGTGAATTCTGGATCCTGAACGTTGTCATGGTTACGGGGCTGCTTGGATGCTGCGTTTTGCACCCCACGAAGGCTGCAGCGCTCGGTGCCTGGTGGGAGCGGGGCTGGAGGTGCTGGGGATCAGCCCCAGCCCCTTGAGCTGGCGGAGCCGGAGCTGTGGCAGGGATGCCTAGGGATGGTTTCAGTCCCAGAAGGTGGGACAGGAGTTGTGATCACTCTCCTGTTGCTCCTACAAATGCCGACTAGATAACGTGAGATCTACTCGCTCTTTGAGTATATCCGGCCTTGAATATTTTTGCTTAGACTACTTTTTCACTCAGTGGTAGAATTTAAGAAGAAAACAAACAAAATAAAAAATAATTAAAAAAAAAACCTAATTCTCGTTGTTTCCAGGAACCAGGGACCTTTTTTCAGCATAGACTTCATTTCAAGCTATGATCCAGAATGTTGTACAAACCAACGCTTCATGGAGAAAATGCTGGTGCTGATCTCCTTATTGTCAGCTCTGTTTGTGCATCTCAGGGAAAATCTCATATCTGCCTGCAAGATCAAGTGGCAGATGCATTGTAGAAGCTGTTGACTTTTCACTGACAAATAGCAAATGAAGTATTTTTAGCTGACCCCCTCCCCACCCCCCCAGCTTCTCTGTTTATTTTTTTTTTAGCCAAAGGGTTCTTAGCTTTCCAAACCTCTACAAAGGAAGCACTAGGAAGAAAATTATTTTCTATCAAATGCAGACAGGCAGAAATCGCCAATTTTCTGAGAGGATTTTTCAATGAAAGGTCGCAATTTTCTGTCAAAGGCATCTTTATTTTTTTTACCAACTACATAAAAATGTCATGTCTTAGGTCTTGTAGCACACCCTCCTCCCCCAACACTTCGAGTGGAGACTGGTAGGAGATTAAACTTTGTTAGTTTTACTTTGGAGTAGAATAAGGACTCCTGTGACCAAAAGGCAGTGCTGTCAGTTGAAAATAAGCAGATCTGTGCCTTTTCACACTGAATTGATGCGTGGCCTTGTGCAAACGACTGTCAGAACAGTCTTGTCTCCTTTTATTCTATATAGATTGCCAAGTTGTTTGGATGCAGATGTCTCTGCTGAGCCCAGGACACTGTATGATCTGCACACATGCTCTGTTAATCGTAATCTGGAAAAAGGCAACTCACAAACAGGGGAAAATAAGTGAATGAACGAAGCAGTATTTTGTGGAAGTTGGTTTGAAGCAGGGAATGGATGACAATACCCAAGCACCGTGTCTTGACTTCCTGCCTGAGGTAGGAAAACTGTGGGTGAGTGGGAATGAGTCGGGTGCCCTGTTTTGATGGACAGGCTCAAGTACGACTGTAAGAGCAGCAGACGGCAGCAGCGAGATAGTTCAGCCTTCCACTCCCACCTCACCTTGCCTAAGGTTACAGGCTTGTCTGAGTGCCTGGTAATTAGCTGGTGCCCAGCTATGAATGGGCCTGATTCCCCTGTCACCTACGCTGCTTTGGTGAAGGAGAATTGCGTCTGATAATTGGGGACAGCAATTTGTCACAGTCACTTGCATGAGAAGTCTAAATCTGATTATGGTTAAAATAGCAAATGTCCTGATTTCCTCTCTCAGTGGGAACACTAAGGGGCACAGGACATGTGAAAAGCACTTTGTGGAGCAATGACACGCGATAACCTTTGGTGACACTGCCTGTAGCGGCTGGTGGAAGGACGAGCTCTGCTTGCTCCTAGTGAGACCCTCTTGGTACTGTGGCTCTTCCCATCACAGCTTCAGCCCCAGGTTGGGCAGAGCTGCTTGCAGGAGAGGCACAAGCGGCTGTCTTCATCTCCATGTGCAGCAGGCTGGCATCTGGCTGTGGACGTCGGAGCTCCATCCCTATCCCTGCCATGGTCTTGCAGCACAGCCTGATCCTGGCCCAACCGCTCATCTCCACGAGCTGCTTTGTACACCTCCCTGGGGGAAAGGGGTTTTGCTGCAAAGCGTTGTTAGCGGCACAAGGATCAGTGAAGAGGGCAAGGCAACGTGAGCGATGGGTTGCCTTCGCAGGTAATTGAAAGTGTGTCAGAAATAGAAACGGTATTTAAATTGAAAGTCTTTGTGATTCTTCTCCACCTGGTGAGCCTGGGAGTTACGGGAGGCTGTCGCATGGCGGAGAATTAACAATTCTTATGAGAGATGCTGTCAATTTGAATTGCTTATTTGGAGACCGGGGTGGGAGGGGTGTCCATTAGCCTGTCTCAGGGATTTCCTGTGCCTGTTCTTGAATTGTCATTAAAGGAGCAAAGTGGCTGAAGGAATGCTTTCAGAGTGCAAATACCAGTACATGCCATGCAAAAGACCTATTTTTTTTCTTCTTGAGCTGATCTTATTATTCTGAATTGCTGTCATACTACCTTACACTGCTCTGTGTGTGGGGCTGCTGGTGAGACGTTAATGAGGACAACGACAACTTTAAGCTGCTTTTTTGGAGTTCTGTGCCTTCCGTGAGGACCAGGAAGCACCAAAAGCACCACCCTCTGTGTGGTCACAGGGTGCATCCTCTTCTCCATGCTGCTCACAAATAAGCTGCCATGGAGGGGGGTAGAAAAAAGAAGTTTAAATAGAAGCTGGGACTTGCACTGCAACGCATCACCCTCGGTCTTTGGTATTCAGAGATTTCTTGGGGCTTCCACTTCCAACAGGCATCTCTTACAGTTACCTTAGAGGCCTTTGTGGAGGTAACGAGGTTGTATACTCCCAGTGGCCTGGTCACTGAGGCATGTCCCCTTGCTTCCTTCAGGCCTGGTGAAGCCAGCAACGAAGGGAGCTCCTGCCTGGGCTTCCCATCTCTCCCAGTGCAGCATTAGCTGTTCCTGCTTCCCCTATCCCTAACAGCCAGTGCAAGGATGACTGGAAAGCTGCTGGGGCTACAACATGCACGTGGTCCTCATTAGAAGCTCAAGACTTCTCTAAGTTTGGAGAATTCATTGATTCATGGCATTGTCTTGTCATCCGTACACGTGCCTGGAAGAATATCTTTGGACCACTTCTAAAAACAAATGTATGGAAAAACATCTTGCCTAACGGGTTCATTTGTGCAGCCCTCCAAGCCCTGTTGCCTGACACTTTAAAAACTGCCTGGGGGATTTTTATGTGCAATTCCCATTAATTAAAATTAACAAATACCAGTGGGTATCTAAATTCTCTACATGACTTTGAGAACTACAACAGTGTCCTCTGGCAGAGAGAGGCCTGTTGAGTATCGCTCTCTTGAGTTCAGATTTTCCCTTGGGTTTGCTTGCATGTTCCTTTCAAGGGACTGCAGATTGCTCTGGAACAGCCCCGGCTCTTTTTCAGTGCTGAAGTCACACAAGATAAATATGAAGTGAGCTGATTATATTGCAGGGGCTACAAGCTAGCACGTGTCAGATCCAAAGTGAACTGACCTTTCCACTCTCAGGTGGACAGCTCTGACCTTTTGTGATGCTGATGAGAAGCGTGGAAGAAATCATGATTAGGGGAAAATCTTGCTTTATTAACACAGGCAGAGCACAGAGAACTCATCATCTGAAGATCTGCCTCTAGGTGGTGGGATACGGGAAAGAAAATCAAGACATGAGTCCGTGTTACACTCTCATTATAACACTAATGGGAACATGGTGTCTGAGAGGACAGCAGAGAGAGGAGCTGGGGAATTATGCTTTGCTTTAGAAGCTTTCTTTTGGTGATGGTTATAGCAACGGTAGACCAGGTTCCTACTGCCTCAAAGCCTCTTTATAATGCCATTGTGCAGAAGTATTATTTGGCAGAAGAAGGCGGGTAGTCCTAGTGAATGCAGTAACACCCGATGGAGTTTGGTGGGTTTAGTGTTGCTACAAGGTACCAAGGAGCTGTTAATGAACAGGGATATATTCCGAGGCATCTGTTTTTGTCACAGTGACTGTGAGGCGCAGACACTCCCCTTTGCAGGTCTGGGGGGAGGAGGGGCACGAGAAGGGTTTTTCTGGTACAGCAAACATAGCTTCAGAAAGTGAGGAGGCTGGTGGGAGGGGAGGAAGGGTGGGGGAAGAGCGAGCGAGCACATATTATATTCCAACTGTTTCCACGGTGACATTTCATAATCACAACTCTTGAGGGAAAACGCTTCATCGCAGAAGCTGGAGGAGGCAGGATGGTTTTGTGGATGCAGCCGGAGGGGGATGGCTCTCCCAGCACCTGTGGCTCGCCATCCGGAGGACTTGGAAGCAGGGGCCAGCTAAACTTATGTGGCTGTAGCGCAAGCCTAGGCAAGGAATTGAAATGCAAAGTAATCATCATCTCCTTCCCTTTATTTCAAGGATGAACATTTATAAATAAATATGATATCATCCCACTAGTTAGGAAGTCTAAGTATCTTCTGTTTCTTGGCAGCAACGAGGAAAAGAGGGATGTATGTAGAAAAGAGCCCACAGGATGTACCTAGCAAAGCGTAGTCAAATAGATGAAAGCAGCCTGTCGTTAATGAATTAGGTCACCAGGTCTTTGCATTGCACATTGTCTCTTTCTTCACTCTCTCAGCCCTAGAGTTGTGGCATGAAAGCGAGCTCCTGGCAAACGGAGCCAGAAAAGCCTGCCTTTTCATCACTAGGGCTGGTCGCACAGTGCCCAGGAGAAACCAGGGCTTTGCTAGCAGCAAGTCTCACAAATCAATCTGTGGCATATTATTCGTTTCTACAAAGCAACACCATGTTCACCTGAATAGCTTCCAAATGTCTGTGGTTCCCTGTGTTGTTTTAGGCAGTGTACCGCTTGCCATCATGCTGCTACAGATGGCAGCAGCTCTTGGGGGCTTTCCTACGAGACGTGGGCAGGGGAGACAAGGGCTGTGACAAGTACACACGGCTTTCGTGCTTGGGGACTTTCCTTTAGTTCCTGCTGCATAGAGAGCTGTGCTGTGGATTTCAGTCCCAGCCCTCCAGCAGCTTTGTGAGTTTAGGCAAATTGCTTTCGCTGCCAGTGTCTCAGATGGGATAAATGCTCTTTTTTTATGTCACTGGCCACTGGTAGCTGAATAATCAAGGCTTTCTGTGGGCAAGGTGGAGAGATGCTGGGAGTCGAATGGAGCTGCTTCTGCAGAGCCTAATAGGAGCATTGGGTTTCTTGAATTGCATGACTCAATGCAGTAACTGCATCTTCAGCTGCCCAGTAGTCCTGGACTGTATCCGAAGCAAGTATGCTTAGACATACATGGTTTCTAAAACAACCACTGCATCTTTGTATTCTTGAAGTATCTTGTTTATTATATTTTTGTGACCAAAGGTATACAGCTCTGTGCTTTGTCTGTAGGGCTGCACGGAGCTTACTAATGATCTGCCCTCTTTTGATAGCCACTTGTTGTAATTGCAGATGTTGTTACACTGGGTTGCAAACTTTGTGGAGCACTGGGCGACGGGGTATTTGTGTTCTGTTCTTTCTGTCTGCATCTGCTGTTGGAGTACAAAGGAAGTCTAGCCCTTCACTTGTAATACAGCACTGATCTGTGCTTATGATGTACAGAAAGACTTGGGCAAAAATCTTGATTAGCACAGGAAGTCTTTAAATGTGGGACATCTCCAGAAACATGCAGTGTAAAGCAGCCTGTATTGTCCTTCTTATCTCTCCCTTCCAGCATGGAAAACAGGATGGTTCTTTAAAAAAGACATTTGTTTCTGATTGTATCCTTAGGGGTCTCTCATTTTTGTGATGTATAAAGGAAGAAGAAGAGAGAGTGGGTGGATGAGGATCTGTAGGTTAAGCTTTACAGCTCTTTGCCCAAACAGAGCAGCCTAATGGCGATAGCTCAGCTGAAGACCTTCCTATTGAGCGTCCATAAAATGCAGTTCCCCTGCACAGAGGAGAGCTGCCACTGCTGCCGAATGCATCCCCTTCTCCCTCCTTACAAATCTGCAGAGCTGGCAGTGATGTCCTCTGGCACATTGTGGTGACACTTAGGAGCCACAGAGGACTTAGATGCTCCAGCATAGTAGCATAAAGTCGGGACATCCCACTGTTATGGGCCTCTGCCACACAGTTGTAGAAAATTACTTCGTGGAACTTGAAAAACGTTTTTGGAGCTATAGAAGAGGATCAAAGATACCTGATTGAGTGTCTCTAGGCCAGGCAGTACTTAGACTACCTGGAGCTTCTCATTCCCCGTTCATCTTTTCTTTCAGCTAAGTGGTGCTAGTCTTTTCATTCTCCTCTTTCCAGCTCTGATAATTTTCGATGTCCCATGCTGAAGCCTTTCTGTTTCTTTTCTGGATTTTCTCCAGACGTGGATGTTGGATTTTCTGTTTATTCAGAAACTCTACAGATTCCAGTTTATCACTCCAAGCTAGAACCAATATAATTTTGCTTTCACATCTATTAAGGATTTAAAGAAAATTACTTTTCTTATAAAATTATGTAATGGCGCCATATATCACAATGACTTCTTCTGACAATATATGGAGGGAGTTCAGGTTATTTGTGCAGATTCCACATGTGAAAATAAAGAAAATCTCTCCCTGTAGACTTCCATGGGTGAATATCTCTAGTCATCCACTAGCCCTTGTGAAATCCAACCTCTACAACACGTACAGACTGCTAATGTGTGATATGCAATGCTATGAGTGAGACTGGGACGGTTAGAGGGAGGGATTTTACGTGATTGCGTGATTTGATCCAACACAGCAATTCCTGTTCCTCTCTGACCTAAAGCATGGGCAGCAGTTAGGGAATGAGGAGAATATCTGTATTGATTGCAGAAACTGCCAACAGCGAATCACTGATAATTCTGGCAATTTTTTTAGGTTAGTGTTCTGTGCATAGACTTTCCCCCTTCCTGTCTGGTTGCAGGGCGGCTGCTATAGTAGGATGTGCTGCAAGGGCTGGAAATTGGCGGTGCTTTCCTTGACTCAGTTGCTCAAGTTCAAAGCTTTGATTCCTTCAACTGTTAGAAAGGGCAAGATCAGCCACCCCAAAGCACAGCCCACATGTTTGTTTATCTCGCATGTTAGCAAAGCAGCCTGGGAAACGCTGAGCCAGATGGTAATGATGGGATCTTTGCAAGGCTGTTTGAATTGCGGCAATTGCTGCTGCTGCTGCTTTTTGTGTTGTTTTTTTCTTTTTTTTTTCTTCCTAAATCAGCATCCTTTTATCTTCCTCATTTCACGTTTGTTTTCTGCGCATCTTGGGTTTGATGCCAGAGATTAAAAATGAGGGTTGATTCATATATATCAATATTAAACTGTATAATCACCTCAATCATTATTTGACTTCATCTGGAGCATTCACAACATTTCAGGAAGTCTGGGTGAAACAAAACTTTCTAGTGTATACGAGCATTTCACTGAACTATTGATAACCAGAATTTCTGATTTAGGCTGCATCCCCTTTGCCTGGCTTTTCACAGTAAATAATCCTCTTACCATGTATTTCAACAAATTTTTAATACTTTTTGTTTTTCCTTTCAGCTAGAAAATAACAGCACAATCTGGGGGGGGGGGGGGGTTATATTCTCTAACGAGAGTAGACCTGCTGTAACTTTAACGCATTACCAGTAATTTCTGCTTCCTCTGGCGAGGTTTTGAGAAACATAAGGTGCTTTAATAACAAGCAGGGACCCACCCACAACTCTGATTTATGTTTATGACTCAGCAAAGAACGTAAACTGAGACTAGGGCACAGTGTTTCTATAAGTAGTTATAAATCAGCCATTCACCAGAAAAAAAAATAAAAATGAGTACTAGCAGCCTGCTGTGTATGAGGAAGAGAGCATTTTGGGGGTTGCAGATGACAGTGTTCTTTCAGTAAAGGGGTCACTCAGGATTCATCAGAGAGAGATTTGTAGCATTTCCACAAGTGCTCTCATGGACCTAGACCCAGCACAGGGCTGTTTGCATCACTGGCTGTCTGAACTGTCCCTAGCTGAGCATGTCAAACTCATCCGATGGAAGCAAACCCATTGTCAGTGGGCCAGCTAAATGGCCAGACAAACAACTGGGGAAGAAAAAAAATTGCAGATCTGAATTTGCAGCATTTGATACTTGCATTCAAGTTGGACTAAGTGCATCGCTTACATCCTTACCTGTCTCCAGGAAAGCCACTGATCCTATTGTGCCAAAGGTCCCCCACGCACTAGGTGACAGTGAAGCCTGACCCGTGGAGCCCATGGTCCTCGCCAGACTGATGGTACCCCAGGGGCAATCTGAGCCAGAACCCAACATCCATTTGCCAGTTGCTGCTCGTGAATTTCCAGCTGAAGGATGCACAGTATTTTCAATGCCAGTTAGATTGACGGGTTTATCTTCCAGTCCATTTACTTACTTAATTACCCTACATTGAGCAAGAAGTCATTTCTTATAAATATGGTAATAAACCGATCAGGATCACAACAGAAGCACATTCTTAAACAGTTTGTGGAAAAAGCTGATGTTTCCCAGATTCAGCAAGTATCAGGCTTCCCCCATCGGCAGTCAGTAAATGAAGAAATAATATTTGATGGCCTTAAAATGTCAGCCCCCAGATGATGTTTGTCGTCAGTCAGGACCTGCTTGGAGCTGTCCTCAGCTCTCTGAGCAGTGCCTGCTCAAAGGATGAGGAACAGATCCAGCACAAAATCAGTGTATAAAGTTTCCTCTGTCCTTCATCTTCAGGTTTTAGTGCACATTGGAAAGCAAGTGAAGCTCATGCTTCTTTTAGCTTCTCTGACTTGCTTCTGGGATGTCGAAGCCTTTCATTTGACAGCTCTGGCTGTTGTGTGAAGAAGAGAAGAGACCATCAGCACCTCAGGCCTGATTCATTGATGGGGGGACTTTTTTTTCAGCCTGATAACAGACGTTGATTTGTAAAGGAGGTTCCCCCAGAAATGATTTGAAGGCTGCGGTTTACAGGTGCTATTTTTCAATGGCATAAACACTACACTCCAGATTTAAAAGACTGAAGCAAATGTCAAATGTTAAAGTGTACAGGCACACATGGAAAGGACTGCAAGGAGCCAGAGGTTCTGCTGTCCCTACTTAAGTAAGAATTTGCAGGGCAAGGACAAATGAAGGGCTAAGGCTTGGCTCGCTAGCCCTGTGGTGCCAAAACACCCACGCGGGCTGACACCTGCAGAGTGGCTTCAGACAGGGCTGCAGGCGTGCAGTGCCCTGCCGCAGCAGCTCCGCCTGCCAGCAGGAGCCCTGGGGCTGTGCCGTGCCCGGGAGATGCCGCGGGCGGGCGGGCGCGCACAGCACCCGTGCGCCTTCCTCGCCGTGTCTATCAGTGTCGCTTCCGTGTGGGTGGCACCAGTGACTGTACATATGTTTGCTGGGTGTAGGTGTGCCGAGGGCTATCTGCACACACGCTGGTGCTGCAAATCAAGAGGGTTTTCTTGCCCTTCACATGTCCCTGTGTCTGCTGTGTTAGCGATGCCCACAGGGTCAACAGCAGACTGGGGGGACGTGGGTTATCCCGTACCCCAGAGGTTCTTGTGACATTTTTCACTGTCCTTTCAGCTCTTTTTCCATCGTGATCACTTCCAAATCTTCCCCGTTTTGAATTTCCAGAGTCTGTCCTCTCAGCACCTGTGATCATTCCTTAAGAGGTACATTATCCAAAATAACAAAATTGAGTTGAACAAGGCAGGGAGAGAAACACACGTGACTCCACTGACATTCATGTATGCCAACGCTCTGCAAAACCCATATGAGAGTCTGTGTTGTTTGGAGTTTATTTAAATTAATCACTATAATTACATTTTGCTCTTTATCAAAAGCCTCCTGTAGAGATTGTCCAGCTAGAAAATAATAGGAATTTCAGAAATAGTAGTATTTCAATAGCCTAATAGCCTCTTTGAAGACATTCAGGAGCATCATGTAAAACACAGTGGGCACTGGAGGGAATAATTCTGCTGGGAGGTCGGATTGATGCCGAGTTCTGTTGATTTCCTCATTTTTCAAGGCTGGAGGCTTCTGCATGTGAATGAGTCCTTTGTTTTTCCAAGGGTTCTGGTACAGAAATATATGCTGTAACAACCGCTTATTTCCTATCCTGGAAACAAAAGCTCTGATAGCAAAGACAGGCCATTCTGCTCTCGTGGACAACTTCATGTCGTGCGAAGTGGAGCAAAGAGGAAGGTGGCAGACAGCCTCCCTGGAGACAAAATTCTCTGGTGTGCAGAACCTTGGAGCAGAAGTGGGTGAGAACAAAGGTTCTTGCTAAGTACAGCAAGGTCAGCCACCAGCAGAGCACAACGAGAACGGGAGCTTTGATGTATTCATTTTCTTGTTATGTCTGGCAAAGATCTTAAGTGAACCAGCTGCACTCTTCCAAAATTCCTTTATACCATTTCTTATCTTAAATCGGAAGGCCCACTTTCTTAGACGTGTATTTACCTAATTCATTGCACTCAATTGCATGGATTTATCCCACAAGACCTTGTTAGAAGCTCCCTGTTAAGCACCAGGTGCCTGCCTGTCCCACCTATTTCTTACGGAGCCTTTAAGACAAAATACAGGTCTTCATAATTCCACTCCCCGGTATTTTCAGTTGCCCCCTGATCAAGACCGCACTGTGCAATATACATATATGCTGTATTGAATTATTTTCTTTGGTTTCAGAAATCAGAAATAAGTTCATTCAGATGTTTGTTCCTGTTTTTTAGGAATCTAAAAAATTCAGTTGATAATTCAGTCAGACTTTTCTCTCAGAAGAGCCCAGAACTGTCTGATATCTGGCACTGTAAGGTGCATTGATCTGTCAGTCATTCTGTTATGACCATTCCTGCAACATCTAAGAGTTTCACCAATATCCCAAGACTAAGTTTGGTGCTTAGTTGAAAGTTCAGAAGCTATATCCTTCAGAGGTTGATTTAAATAATCTTTAGAGCAGCTAGAGTTAATTCCTAGCATCCTTGTGCTGACAAACTGAATAAAACGCTACTATCTATAGGTAAAAAGGAAATTAATACATTCTTAAAATAATGGTCTTATTGCTACTTATCTTGTTACAGTGTGGTGAGGTTCTCCTTGTTAAGCCACCTGCACTCTGCAAGGTTTATAGACAAAAGCAGCATCATTAATTAATGCAACAGTGCAAGCTTTCTGTGAGCTATTACAATATTTTATTGTTATGGCTATTATTATTATTATTATTATTACTACCAGACAGTCTGCTTGGGAGTTTCGAAAACACGCTAGCAACTCTCTATTGCATTGGCTACCCTTCAGTACCTTTCTTTAGCTTATAAATGCAGCTGTTTCTGTTAAATTTGGATGGAAAGCAAGAGCCTATAAAGCCTACCAGTAGATTATTTTAGCCTCAGATCAGTGTTGCTGATATTATACAAGGAACGAGATGGAAATCTGAAGGTGCTATCTATCAACATACCTAAATCTGGTTTGCTTGAATATGGCTCTGGGATGCTGGTCACTCAACCAAGATAAGCTCATCCTTTGGCCGCCTGTAACTCACTTCTAAACGCCTGAACAATCGCTTTAATGAACCTGCAAGTCTCTGACACCGAGAGTCATTGCCATGGTCAAGGGTGGCCTGGGGGAAAAAAATGAGTTCATCCTGGAGGGATGTTTTATTGCTTGCCATAAGGAAGATGTCAGTCTTCTGGACTTTGTTTTTGCAGTGCAACTGTCCTTGCTGTCCTTGTAAGAGGTCACAAAGTTGTAGGCATCAGTGCAAATCTGCTCTGATGCAAGGTGTTAGACTACGGTGCTGCAGACACTAAATGCCTGCTGTAAATGTCTGCCCTGGCACTTATGTGGGTGTTTAAGCATTTTGTCATCACAGCGAGATCCATAAAATCATCTAGGAAGAGGCTAAAGATCCCGAACTTAATTTGCAGAGATGAAATGTTGGCCTTGTACAAAGATCATTGTCCATTCTCGTTTGCCCAGAGCCTGTGCCCACAGCAACGTGAGGAGTTTTCCAGTTGTCACATTTGGCTATGGAGACAGAGCATGGCTGTGTGTGATGTTGCAGTACTCAAGACCTCTGTTGCAGTTGGCAGGGAGGGCTGTAAGGGGAACCAGAGCTGTGGCAAATCTCTTCTAGAGAAAGTAGAGGGCATGCCAACAACAACAAAATGCTACCGTCTCTGTTTTCAAGACTTCAGAAGAGGCTTGAGGATATTAAGAACAGTTATGTCACACCTGGTCACTGCGGCCAACAGAGAATGTCTCCGTGTTAGTGCAGGTTTTGGAAGCTTTGGTCGCAGCCTGTTTTGGTTATCCTGCTCTGCAGAGTCCCGGTCTGTCCAACTGCACCTTATGCGGGAGCGAGTCCTGACCTTTGACTATTTCTAACTCTAACACAAACATCATGTTTTCTTTGATCATGTTTTCTTTGTTTCCTCCTCGCCATTTACTCTCTGTTTTCAGTAAGAATGCAAATTGTGGAGGCAAAATCTCTCTGCTCAGACATGGATAATCGGGTTCTGGTACAAGAGGCCCCAGGTTTGGTCTGGGGCTTCATGTTTCAGACGGGAACGGGTGAATTTTCTCTACTCTCTGAGATGGCTGTGGCTCTGTGTTCACAACACTTTGTCCTGAAACATTTCTAAATCCCAAGTGGTGCCTAAGGGCTGGTTTTTATTGTTGTTACTCCTATTGATTTTTTCCCTTTTGTTTTTGAGCAAAGCTGCTAATGGTCAAATAAGCTCCAACCTCACCAGAACTGCCACAAAACAGCTCTTACAATGATTCAGATTAGAAAAGTCCCCTAATTTCTGAAACCTGCCCTACCTGATGGTTCTGGCAAGCACAGATTCCTCCAGAGCAAGTGCATGGGTGAAATGCCTCATAGGTTAACGGTGCGGCAAGGAAGGTGTGTGCTGGGGTGGGTGATTTTTTTTTTTTTAATTTATTTTTTTCCTTCTTCAGGATCTTTGTTGTCTGTTGGTCTGAAACCCTTCCTTCCAAGGCACATTTGCAGGATCCCGCCCTTTTTATTATCCTAATGAGCCAGGCTGTAGAGACTGATCCGTTCAACTCCTGGCCCCGGGGATGAGAGCCCAGGTTGGGATGCGATGGATGAGAGGCAGAGGAGTTTAAGCCCTTTCTCTAGAGGAGTTTGCCACCTACTGATTCACAGGTTCCTTCTAGCTCTTGCCAAGAGAAGTTGAGGGGCGATGCGGGGGGGAGCTGGGAACTTGGGGTAGGCAGGAATTGCCCTTAGAGACCCCAGCCAGGGCCCCCAGGGAATAGCTGGGGCGGTGGGGGGACGCGGTGCCCAGCTGTTGAGCTCCGGCTCGGCGAAGGCAAAGGGAGCTCGGTGGAAGCGCACGGCGTGCATGCGTGCGTGTGTGTTGTGTGTGGCGGGGGAGGGATGTGGATGAGGAGCGGGCTCTCTTTCTTTCTCACAGGGCTCAGTTAATCCTGCTGTCAGGCGGTGTTAAGCAGCAGTCTCAGCGCTGGATTCCGAGAGAAGGAGACGCGCAATCCAGAAGGCGCAGCAGAGGGGAGGCGAGAGAGGCAGCTAAAGAGAGCAGAGCGGGGGAAAAATCAAATCTATGCTCGGAACTGGGCTTCTTTTTCGCCAATGCAAAAGGGAATATGCAGCACATTTTTGCCTTCTTCTGCACCAGTTTCCTAGGGGCAGTGTTAGGGGCCAATTTCCCCAACAATATCCAGATAGGTGAGTGCGGAGCTCGGGGCTGTTGGGGAGTGATGCTCCCCGGCAAGCGGTGGGGTGGAGAGGGGGCGGTGGGGGCAAACCGACCCGTTCATTTGCTTGCAGGGGAAAAATGTGCGTGTGTGTGTGAGAGAGAGAGAGGGGGTGAACAGCACGGGCTGGGTTTTCCTGTTGGTACGAGATTTGCAAGAGCAGAGAGATATCAATTTTTCTTTGGGGGAGGGGAGGATCGGGAATAAATGCCTGCACACACACCAACACAGAGGGAGAAAAGTGCCTCTGAAATGGAGGAAGCATGAAAAAAAAAAAATCTGTTTCTTGCTTTGTGAAATATCTGGGCTGCCATTGTGCGTTGCTGCATTTGCAAAATCGATGGTTGCATTATACATTTTTGTGAGGATGCTCTCATCTGTAGGTAACTGGGACGAGAGGTAACAAACAGGCGCGCTCTGTTGTTGTTGCTAAAGAATAAGGGCAGAGCTATTGGAGGAGGATTTTGCGTTGAAGTCTCTTTTCATTTCATGCTACTTGCTTCCTCTGTGCACCAGCACTGCCTGTTTGATTCCTTTCTCCCTTCCTGTAACTTCTCGGTGCTGCTCTCCCCCCAGCCCCAGGTTCATTATTACTCTCCCATTGATCTTTACTGATGATGATTTGTAACCCAAATTCCCTTTCCTTGCACGCCGGTTTTCTTTCCCAGCTCCTTTCTCTTTACAAAGCCAATCAACTGCTAATCCACCAAGTTCAGGCAACTCCTGCCTTAGTATAGCTGCACAATTGGTGCTTTTATTGCTGTTCCTGCTACATCCCCATCTCCCTCCCTTCCTGCTTCCCTTTTACCCCAAATCTGTGCAGCATCCCAGATTCTTTCCCTTTCAACAAACACGTATAAGAGCTTAACTCAGCTACTAGCATCTTATTTCACTGACACCCACGATTAGGCTGGAGAGGGGGTGCATGTGGGGGGGTGGGCGATACTCATACACAAATAGCCCTTTCCACACACCAAGGAGATGCCCTCTATACTTAAGATGTGCGAAGTGCCATTGCAAGCAGGTCTCTCTCTGCACATTTGTTTCTTCCCCATGCCATCTGCCCTGGAGGGTGGGTATTGATGCTTTCTGCTCCTGTTTTAATTCAGCCTTATTTTCAAGTGTTTTGTTTCCCTATCTAAAATGCAAATAGTGCTTCTACATGCATATAGATAACAGGACTCGTGCTATTACATTCGGACTTTCTGGATGCCATGAAGGAATCTGCCGCAAGCGAAGTTCCCTGCGGGGGGAGCAGCAGGAAACTTTTCCTAGGGCTGGGTTATCCCAGCACTTTGTTCCAGGTCCATGCAGGGAGAGAGGCTCTGAGCCTGCGTCCAGCCTGATCCTGGTTTCTATTCACTTTATGTTGTCCTGTGGCTCTGGGCTCAGCTGCACTTCCACTCAGATCGATCCTTTTCAGGATCAAGCTTTAGATTTCCTGCTCTCTCTGAGTCTGGCCACTGTCACCTGTTAAATGTAGGGTTTTTCCATGCAGCAAACTTCCAGCAGCAGCAGCAGGTGTTTCGCCATGGGCCCTGCTCGGTCCAGCTGTTACAGCCCCGTCCCCATGTGCCCAGCTTGGCCGGGCTGCTCTGAACCCAGTAACCCCTGCTTCCCTCCTGCAGCAAACCTGGGGAGCAAAGTTTAAAATGGGCCTAATTACAAGTGGGGGAGGAGGGAGAAAGACTCTAATTCCTTTTTTATAGAAGTAACATTGGCAGCGCTTACGTTTCTTTTCTTTAAATTTGTGGGGAGGTAAAGAGGTTGAGCCAAACCCAAGGTTCAGCCCAACCCTGCAGGATGCTGGGCTCAGAGATGCACCAGAGCTCCTATATGTGCTCCAGACATTACATAATGTAAAGGTTTTCTGCTCCCAGCCTGGCTGCAGTGGACATGAGCCCCCCTGCTGTGCTGGAGGGTTTTGGACTGCAGAGGCAGCCCCAGGATAGGCAAGCTCCAGCCCAGGAATATTTCAGACCAAAGAGACTGCTAATACAGGTGTGCTCAGACCTTTCTCCTTGTTCTGTTTTTCTCCCCAGGGGGGTTATTTCCTAATCAACAGTCCCAGGAACATGCGGCTTTTAGGTTTGCGCTGTCTCAGCTCACGGAACCCCCTAAGCTCCTTCCCCAGATCGACATTGTGAACATTAGCGACAGCTTTGAAATGACATACACCTGTAAGTAGCGGCGTTTGCCGTGCTTTCTCTTACTTTGGTTTCTTTACTCCTGACTGCTTTTGTGTTTATTATTTTTGTTATTATCTAAAATATGGGACATCTTGATAAAAATGTGCAACTCTCCTTCAGGCTCCACGTAAGAAAACCCCAGATACACAGCAAAGAGATTTCAGAATCATTTTGGTTTGTGCTAAGATGTAGGGGGTGAGGTAGTGTTGCAGTTGTTCAGCATGTGTTGTGTTTTCTCTTTCAATGCTTCCAAAGTAGTATAAAACCGTCAACAATTCATTTCCTTGTGTTTCTCTAACCCCTGCCCGATTCTTCATACTGGGGTTTCATTCCCATATTTCCTATAGCTGCGATGTACAACAAAGGCACCCCTTTCCACCCACGGGGTGCACAGAAGTGTCTGTTTAGTGTGAACAACTTCTTCTCCAGCCCCAGTTTAGCCATCTGTCCTTGCAATTTAAGAAAGACTGAGCGGAAAACGGCACCGTGGTGCAAGCAGAGTCCAGATTTACAGTAAGGGACATGTCCGATAAGGACGGAGAGGTAAGAGAGTTCTAGTTTCAAGTGCCAGTGAAATTATTGGCTCTAAAAACACCAATTAAAGACTGAATTGGCACAGCAGAGTCAATCCTAGGGCTTAGTTACACCCTGCTAAAGCACAGCACATTGTTATGTGGTGGAGTTGGGAAAAGAAAAAATCTGACTTGCCAGGTAACGCCAAGATTAGCAGCAACAAATAAGACCAGGAGGTAACCAGCGGAAAACAAACACTAACACAGCCCCGCGGTTGCAGCAGGGGCTAGTGCGGCATTTGCTTCCTTCGGAGCGAGCAGCACGGTGCTATGCACGAGGGGCTCGAACCGCTGGGATGCGATGCACAAAGAATTCCTCAGCTCGACCTGGTGTCGGACACGGCTTTCTTTCTCTGAACCTGCGTGTGCTTGTGTGTGTATGAGGACCTGCAGGAGGAACCCTTCCCTTTGCAGAGCCTGTTGGGTTGTTGTTGGCTCACGTCCGTAGTATCCTTTTGATTCACAGAAACATCCTCTCTGCAGTTTAGTCATATGGAGAGTGGGATAGAGGTGGACACAAACTGTTCTCTCTGCTAAGAAGTATACAGAAGGGAAAAATGTTTTTCTGCAGAAAGAGCCCAGGAATATATAGGAGGAGAATTGATAAGGCTCCTTAAAGAAAAAAAAAGTACTATTTTTTTTGATGTTGAAAAGTTTGCAAGTACAAGACTGCAGGAATTTCTTGGCCTGTAAGACATAGGAGAGAGAAGTAATATTTTGGCCATGCTTTCACTGGACTATCTAATGACATATCTAAAGATTTTCTATTCTCCTTAATACCCCTTTATTTGCCAACTACAAGGTTTTCATGAAGCAAGAGCAACTATTTCAGCTCAGTCCAATGGCACTTCCTTGGCAGGAAAACTAGACAAACAGAAGAAAAAGGCAGACCTAGTATCTATCAAAGGAAAGCGTCACCCACCTGGGGTAGAGTTGCTGACTGTGGCTGGGGATGAGCTATTTCAGTGCTGATAGCAGGAAGAAAACAGAAACTGCAAGAATATTGCTAGAATAAATTCTCCATCTGCGCAGAGTTTTCCCTCCCTCTCTACGCCTGCCACTAATGATTTTGTTTACTGCATTAGCAATGATAGCAAGGCCACAATACTAGTTATGCTTAAAAAATCTGTCATTAGTACCACGAGGGTGGGGGTGGTCTCACAAAAGCTGAATGGAAGCAAGACAACCTCCCAAAGGATGTTATATTTGAGCTCTATGTAGGGCACATTGTCCTAGATCAGACCAGCAAAGCACTCTGCACAGTCCAACTTCACTTGTCCTCATTTTTTTTTTTTAATTAAAAACTTCCTAAGTTCTTCAAGACTATGGAAGGCAGCTTTTGTTTTATAAGCACAAAAGACGGTGTTATTCCATGTACCCTTGGGAGAAAAAAAACCCCACCACCACAATAAAAAAGCCCCACAATAAAACAGGCTGTTGGAAGACGTGGTTTTGGTACTCCCATGCTGAAACTTTTGCCAGGAATTATCTCCTTCCTCACCTTCCAGCAAATTCCCTTCCCTGTTGCCAAGATATCAGCAGAAAGATCTGTTTATTTACAGTGAATAAAAAACCCTGCCCACGCAGAGGTCCTTATCTTCTGAGAAAAGACTGGCCATGCTACCAGTTAAAAGTACCAGTTTTTGTTCCCATGGAGATGGAGAACACAGCATTTCTCTGTCGTTGGAATCACCTGGTTCCCTGATGCTTTCGGTCGAGGGTGTTTGGACTCTGCAAACCTGGCGCTGCCCCTACCAGGAGCAGGACATCTGAGTAAGGCTGGCAGGTCCCAGCCCCATGGCGTGTCCTGCCTCCAGCTAGATCCAGCCTCCTGTGCTAAATGTAGTCCTTATGGCAAGTGCCTGAAGCAGCATCATTCAAAATACAGGATATATATTAAGAATCGGTGGTGACTGCAGAAACCAAAAGGCTTGCTGGGCAGCTTGCGGGGCAGCGATGAAGTGGCAGAATGAACTGCACCAAAATGACAGCACCCTGTCTAAGGAGATCGTATGCAAAATGCATCTCGGTATCAACTGTGACACTGTCTTACCCCTGCCTGACATATATCTGCTTGCTTGTTAGGATGAGCGAGCTTTGGTGTGACAGTGGGTAAATTTACAGAATGAGATGTACCCATTTGCGCGCAGGTGACAGTGGTAGGGAACCGCTGCTGATGTGCTAGTGATGATCGTAAATTGGTAACAGTGATATCCACGAAAGTGATAAATCTGTAAAATATCAGGAGGCTGCTGTTGCCACCGGGGCATCGCTGTGACAGCCCAACGATAACTTTCAGATTTCTGATGCTTCCAGCTGTGGACTTTTTGTTGTTACACGGTGCTTGTAAATACCTCCCTGTGGGGTAATGTTGACCTGAGGTCCCTGTGCCCCTGCAGATTATGATTTTAATTGTAATCATTAAGAAAACAAAAATAAGTAGTAGATACTGTGGTAACCTCATATTTCATGTGTGTGGCGGATGCTAATGTTGTCATATCGCTGAGACATGGGCACGTTTCAATAACTGAGATATCTTCCTTAATTCATCCCAGTCCACAGACTAGTTGGCAAGGAACAGGCTCTGTGTTTGCAGCTGGGTGTGTGGCATGGCTTACTGGTTTTTGACAAGCAATGAAAATGCATACCTGCTGCTTCGAGCGTTCTTAACCAAAGGGTTAGAAGACTTTATATTTTTGTGTCATTTCACTGAAGGCCAAGGTAATTGTTTAGGAAGAAGGTGAATTTTCAGTCCTTTCTTCAGCAGAAGTATATAGCAGTGCCAGGTGACTATAAAAGGTAAAATGATGGGGTGGTGTAGCTGAAAGGTTTGCAAAGAGATGTAGCAGGGCAAAACCCTTCTGATCAGCTTTAAAGATGTGTTCTCAGGTTCTGTCTTCAGTCATTTCTGGAAAAGCACATTATGACCTCAGCCCAGGCTCTGGCAAGCGCTGTCTTGCTGGGTTTTGCTGAGGCTGAGTGTGTTTGGGGCAGACCTGATGTGGCAGGAGATGCTGCAGGTCAGAGCTGAGAGACAAGAAAAGGGGTGCTCTGTGCTAGATGTGGGGACACGAGGGCTGAAGCTTAGGACAGAGCTGTAAATTCTTGTCACTGTGAGGTCTGTGGTGGACACAAGCACCATGTTCTGTTGGCAGCAAAGGGATGAGAGCCTATTTACTGGAGCTAACACCAGGAAGTTTTCCCATATTCTTCATCTCAGCCTCCGTTCATGCACATGTAATGAACATCCCCATCCTGTGCATTGCCCAGCTCCCTGAGGGGTAAGAGTTGTTTCAGCTCCAGCTCCTTAGCTTGATTTAGTTTGTGGTGCAGAAACTCCTGCTTTCAGCCCCCAGCAGGAGTCCCGGGGTGAGCCCCGGCAGAGCTGGACAGACGGAGGCTGTTGCTCTCGCTGCACGGCTGCAGCAGTGAGCTGCTTGGGAGGGCGATGGTTCAGCCATAGATTTCCCTGGCCGTGTCCTGGGGGATGTGCCCCACTGAGTGGTGCTCACGGAAGGTGAATCACCAGCTTGGTAAATCCATCCCTGCAGAACTCATGCCACTTTGCAGGGATGACTGGCTACTAAAAATCCCTGTTCTGAGCTAAGCCTGTAGCTTTGCTGGTGCAGCAATCAGCTTTTGTGCGTGCTTACATGTTGGGCTACTGAGAAGGGATGTTTGGGAGCTGCACACCCAAAACACGGAGGTCTGCAAAGGAGAGTAGAAGGATTTTTCAGCTGCATGAAAACTTGCAAAGAGGCCAAAAACCAATGCCTTAGTTATCCCTCTCCCTCCATGTATGCACAGCTGTAGGTACTGTGGGGTCCTCATGCTGAGCAGGGGCTGTGGGTGCTGCTAGTATATCAAAGTTGAATCCATTCTGCATATTAGAAAATGAATATGCATGTTGGAGACAGTTTATATTTTAAGAAAGCCTCCAAGCTGCAGTTAGAAAAGAATTTGTAGTGATCACTCTCTCTGTGCTTATATTCTTATCAATAGCAGCAAGCTTAGATCCAGATCAGCTATAAAACAAAGTATTTCTTTTTGTTCTTCTTCTTGAGTGCTTACGTATATAGATACTGTATGTCTGGAGATAGCTTTTTATCTCCTAAATTACCTCTCAGAGATGGGAAGGAATAGGCAAACATTTGAATGTTCTCAAATGAGGATCTAAATTTGGCTTAATTAAACAATTATTGCATGTTTAATTTAAAGGAAGCTTCTTTGTTGACAAACATACGGTGGTCGCCATTTCTTGGAAAGGTATTGCTGTAATTATTTCAGCAGTAATCAATTAAAATGCAATTTTTATAATTAAACTTCCGCAATCTAAATAAGCCCAGCCCTGTAATAGTATGTAGTTGTTATGGTGTTGGTAGGCTTGTTTTTATTTTTGCAGTAACAGAAATGTCCTGTAAATGCTTTGGGATTTTATCCCTGTAGGTCTTAGGATGCTAGCTATGTCTATTTAATGTGAGTTAAGCCAACAGAAACTTGGATTTAATGATCAGACAAAATCTGATTAATACAAAATAGGTACTACAGGGAAATATACCTCCTTAGATTCTGTGATGGGAAAAGGTCTGATGCAGGTGGGTGAACCAAAACATCAATTCACATTAGATCGAACCGACGTTAAGGGTGCTCAGTTTCTGGCAGGGGCGCGCTGTGAGTTCCTATTAATTGCATGTTTATTTGGTGAGATGCTCCCACCTTACAGGAAGATCCAGCCGTCAGGAGGGTGCTGATGAGCACCGTCTCTGCAGAGGGTGAAATCCCGTGCCGAGGTGCAGAAAAGAGCTGCCAATGACGAGGGAACGGGTTCTGAGCATGGTCCAAGGTTTCTGCAGTGGGTCTGGGGTGGGCACTGGGTGCTCAGCGGTGGCAGTCACCACTGAGGAAGGAGGCAAGCCATCCTTTTCTTCCTCAGGAAAGGAAAGCATTTAAAACATGAGTGCCAAGCCATTTGCTCAGCTCCGGCTGCCAGGGCAGGGCGGGCTGTCTGTCTGCCTTCACAGATCTGGGCACAGAGAGACTTGGGCGAACGTGGGCCAATATCATCTGTGGGGACACTGATGGTACTCCCGTCACTTGGCGAAGGCAGCCTTGCTGAGAGGCTGGCAGGGCATGTCAAGAACAGGTTTTCCCCAGTCTCGTGTGTCTGTTTCTCTCCAGAGGGGACGGGGGCACTTCTTTACGTGACTATTTTTATGTTTTTATTTATTTTTATCTCGGTCTGTGGGAGTGGTGCCTGGGGAGAAAAGCTGATGTCACGTAATTAGGAAAAATTAGAAGAGGAATAATAGGAATTTCACACCTGCAAATCTATCTGCTCATCTGCAGAGGATCCCAAATATTCATTGTTGACACGCAAACAAGAGTGAAGAAGTAAAATTCGGGCTCTGCAGCAGTCAGAGAAGGGATTTTGAGAAACAGTGAGCGGCAGAGGCCAGACCTGTTCATTGTGTGACAGTCACAGTTTCCACTCACAGCTCATCCTTTCTTCTCTAAAAATAAAGCTTTTTCATGTGATAGGGATGCTACTAAGCTGCAGACACATGGGCTTAATTTTTTGGCATATTAGCAAGGTGAGAGTCAAAATCTTCCTGTGGCTGCAAGGAAGGCAGAGTGGGGAAGCACACTGTTCCTTTCCAAAAATCTAGTGGGAATTTTAGATATATACGTTTACATTTTCCTTAATAGGGTTAGGGCCCCAAAGGCAATAGCTCTCTGCCAGTAGAAATGGAAACCATCCCGGTTACCTTCAGTAGCACGTGGAGCTTTGAGCAAACACAAAATCACACGCTCCTTAAAGATGCAATAAATCAGGGAGACTTTAATATTCTGCTGATCCAAATTCTCCAGGGTGTGGTATTAACAGAAGGCTGAAGACAAAGATGCATTTATTTCAACTACACTCCTTTAAAAAGGGATGAGTTTTACTCCTCTGCTTTTAGTTGTGCAGGACTGGAACATGGGAACATTTTTCCCAGTGAAAAGTGCCACCTGGTGCAACGTGGGGTGTCTTCTGGAGGTTACGAGGACCCCTGAGGAAGTCAGGTCTTAGGCATCACACAGAAGAAGGGCTGAATCCAGCTGCTAGCAATCCACCACCATCTCTGCAAAAAATGTTTCAAAATAATACCAGATGATTAGCATAACAGCATGCCATCCAGCAGAAACTGTTCCCTGCTCACCTGCTGAACTTGATCGCTCATTAGCTCACACGGTAACGAGTCCCTAGTTGATTTTCTTTTGCTACCCTTTAGCAGTCAGACCCACTCAATCCCTCTGGGGCATTCTTGAAAAAAAAAAAAAAAGCGATGTTGATTTTTTTTATTAATATATTTCAGTTATTTTCCCCATTCTTTGCAAAGCCCACCCTTTCAGCCCTCATCCAAAGTTGCGGTTTAGGAGGAGACATGCTTATGCATCACAGGACTGATTGATCTCATGAGAAGGTAGCAGCGAGAGGCAATGAAGAGGCGAGTAACAGCTACAAATTGCTGGATCTTGGCTCCTTCATTCTTTGATTTTATTTGTTTTTGACAGAGTGGAGGATTGCAAAAGAAAACCGATGTCTGAGAGTGAGATGTAACATACAACTGATGGCAGGATTCTTGTGTGTATATAATGTCTGCACCTCTCTATGTGCTCTCAGAGTGCTGGCTTTGATTTAATAAGCGAGGTCCTGTAACCGTGCTAATGGAGCTGAAGTGGGAGGGAGATGAAAGATTGAGGCTGGAGGGTCTGAGGAGAGACACGGGAGCTGCTGTAGGTAATCGGGATGCAGCATGGAGGGATCTCACATGAAAGGGAGGGGTATTTCTCACCTCCCTGCCCTCCCAAACACTTTGCTTTGATCTTTGCTAGCAGTAAGCTTCAGTGAACAAATGACATCCATGACTACAGATTCAGATGTGGTTTTCTGCCACTGGCCTGCACGTGTCCCCTGAGTGCCCAAGCGTGTTAGCTTTCCTTCCATGCAGTGCTGACACCCCTTCCAGCACCGCCCATGAGAAAGAGAACAGTGTTGCTATTCTGTCAGGTGAGCAGCAAGAAAAATTACCAGCAGGTATGGGAGCTTGGATGAGAGGAGACCAGCAGAGACCACGCAGGGACGGGGGATGGAGAAACACTGGGTCAGGAGCAGCACTTGGAAAGACCCAGTCCTTTAAGGACCCATGTCCTTAATGAACTACCAAAGGAAGTAATAGAAAGCCAAACCACATATGGCCATGGGGGGAAGGGGCCGTGGGCAAGTTGCTGTTGCAAGCAAGGACGGGGAGACGAGCTGTAGCACAGCCCACCCATGCAGTGATACCGTTTCCAGTTCACTGTCCCAGAAACACAGTCAGGCAGAGCAGCTGTCCCCAGTCCGTCCTGAGCAATGGGAGAGATGAGTGCGTTCCACGGATTTAATGAGATTTAATTTAGTCTTTCAGCCTGTCCCAGTTCCAGGGTCTGGTCTGCTCAGGTATTTATGGCTTAGCCAACCAAAACCCACTGTCTGCAGCTCTGAGCTGTGGGGATGGCAATTTGGGAGTCCCCATGCTCCTTTTGGGTGGTGCCAGAGAAGGGAAAGGCAGTGAGGAGACCATCCCAGCTGGAGGCTGGGATGTGGATTAGCCTCAGCTGACAGATGTTAAAAATCATCACCTGTTTGGGAACCTGTGAGAAATATATGGATGAACTCAAATGAATTTCTAACATTGAGTCATCCGTATCATAACATCCTCCACCTTAGCATCCTTGTGTGTCAGATTCAGCAGAGACCTTGGAGGAAGCAGATCCCAGCACCTCCCCTGAACCTGCAGAGCCCCACGCAGTCCCCAGGCTTGCAGGAGGACACACGTTCACAGCTACCTGAAGACTGAAAAAACAGCTCTTAATTTGTGTGTTCCCAGAAGTGTCCACATTTAAGTGCTGTCTCTTCATTGGTACGAATTCTGGAGGTTTTTAACATCGCTTAGAAGTAAGAGCTATCCAGCTCTGTAATTTATTCTATATTTTTCTTTCTTATTGCAACCTTTAATAGGACCTCCAAGAGGAAGCCCAACTTGTGCTTCAGTGCTGCTGGCCTTTAAGAAAACCACACATGTAGGTTTGCTGGCAAGTTAATTAGATGGGAGGTGAGTTCCCTGTGTGGCTCCCAGGCAGGAGGTGAGAAGACTCCTGCAATTCCACCCCTGCTCGAAGAACAACCACACACCTCCAGAGACAAGCTGAAAGCACTTTCTCCACTTATCTGTAGCCCTTTCCCAAAAAGCCCATGTTACTTCTTGTTCTGGAGTAACTGGGGCTAGTTTGGGGTATGTGCTTTCTCTGTCCAAGAGGAAATTCATTTCATCACCACCGTTTTAACGAGGCTTAGCAGTCACTCTGAAGTGGCTAAACCAACACACAACATCTCAGATAGTATCTGTTAGTTAAACCATTCCTAAACCTCTCTGCTTGGCAAGCTTTGGCCCACGAAAGCTTGTTAGAAGCGAACTCCTTGCATATGCTCTCAGTACAAGTGCTGGATGTGCTGTCCCTTAATTTAACTTTTTCCTTCCCCTGCAAAGCGCCAGGTAAAGTAACTGAATTGCACGCTTAAAGGTCAGCTGTGCTTTGCCAGATGTCTGTGGAGTGGCAGGAGGAAGGGAGAAGAACAAAGCCCTGGCTTGACCTCGTGCTGTGTCACCATTACACGCCTTAGCACTGTCCTTAAGCAGCAGGTCCTAAGTCCTTAAAGCTTAAAGAGGGCAATTTGCCCCCTCTAACTTTTCTTTCTAAGGATTTCTAAGGCCCTCATCTAAGCTACTCAACAAGGTTACCTCTGTAATCAGCAGGGAGCCCTCCAGCGAGTGATCCTTTTGAACTGTTTTAGACACCCATCTTAGCATGGGAGGATTGGCCCTCCAGAGGTGCATGCTTATCTCCCTTGTCGATATGGGAAGCCAAGATTACAGATTTGGCTTAGACGGTTTACCCTGAGACCTTGAGAGGCAGGTGAGAGGAATCCTACCCAAAGTGTCTGCAGCTGTATCATGCTAAGTGCTCAATACTCTGCTGAAGGTAATACTTCAGCGGTACCAGACATTTTTCTGCTCTCCCCACAAGCAGCCTTTAAAGGCCTTGATAAACCAGGCATTACATTGCAAACAAGCAGGTTGCAGTTGTGCTATTCTGATGTTTCGCAAAGTAGTGAAGAAAACATATGTTCCTGACATAGAAACTGCTCTGGCTCCCCTTCTGTGTTTCAGTACAGTACCGCAGCAGCCCCTCAGGAGCAGGGTACTGCTCTTGTCTGGCATGTGCTCTCTTCTCCTTGGCCTCTTCAATTTCTTGCTTTTCATGGGCTCACTGCAGTAGCGTTTGTAGTGCTGTAATATAAATAGCTGTGTTTGCTTTTGCTGTCTTTACTTTAAGCAGCTCTTTCTCCTTCTGTCAGTGCACTCCGAGTTGCCGCTGCCTTTCCCTAGGAGTAGGCTTGGGGGGATCCTGGAGATGGTATCATCAGGGGAGCAATGCCTTCAGATGCTAACTGTAGCGTTTTCAAAATAGCACCCGGGGATTTGACAGAGCCATCTCCACTAGTGCTAATGGGGAGAACGCAGCTAAGCCCCGTGTAGAGCATAGGCTAGGCAGGGACAAACAATATTTTGAGCTCTTTTGAAAAAAAAAAACACTGTCCCCCCCATGTAATTTCTGAAGTAGCTTCCTTTAGCAACCATATGAGCCAAATCAGACCCAAAAATCTGGATGAAATCACAGCTGAAAATCCCAGGGATACTCTAAATCCCAGGGATGCTCTGAAACCCACCGGGCTCTGGTCCTGAATTCTGATGGCCAGCTGAGAGCACGGCCAGATGAGCTGGATGGCAACGCACACTCAGGTCTCCTGTTTCAAGCTTATCTCCAGAAGAAAGGTAAAAATGTGAATCTAAACTAGCAAAATGAGTAGGGCAACATTAAAAACAAATGAAGAATAGTATATCTATATTCCCCTACCCCCTCTTTGGTCCTGGGGCTGTGTGGTTGAAATCTAGAGCAGTGTAGTCGTAGCTGGGGGTGGAGGGAATTGGGGTCAGGACAACTCAGGTACAGCATCACCCTCTGACGGGACTGTAGGAGCCTTCAGCAGAGGTGAATTTGTCTGAGCACTGTCTGCGTTAACCAGGCTGTGCGGAGGCTGCAGCTGGAGGAATGAAGTGCATTGCTGTGGGACTACGGGCACTTGTGCTACAGGATGGTTCGTGTCCAGAGCTGCAAGAGGTGCTGCAGATGTGTAGTTTGTAGCAGTGAGATTTGCAGTTTTTCTTAGCTATCCTTGCCTGAAGCCAATGCAGCAAATTGTTCACTTTCAACAACAGCAAATTTGCATTAAAAAAAGGTTCTATCAAAAGGAAATCACACTTGACAATCTCTCTTTAACCACGGAAGAGCAGCAAGGAGACAGGCGCAGGAGGCTGCCTTCCCATACCTTGCTGTCTGCATGTTCTTTGGTTTTGGCACTGTGCAAATGGGAAGCAGCTGTAAGCCCTTTGGATCGCAAATGGATCTGGGAGTCTGCTACTTCTGCTAACAACTCATTTATTATCACGGAGCAGACAGTTTCCTCTGAGCCAGTGCAATCTATCATTTCTTGAAGATGCTGTGTGAGATTGAAGGAATTTGCTTTAAGAGTTGGCACCTGAAGGCCAGTAATGAATCCATCTTTGGAAGGAAATCTTCCTCGCTGGGATTTCTCTTTCCCAGCTTCAGCTGGAACAGTCCGTGGGTACCACTGTCCACGGTAGGCAGGCAGGGAGCAGGATGTGCAGCAGTGCACTCTTTTCTCTGCAAAGTTCAGGAGCATCCCTGCTCTGAAATTTTCTAAAGAGAAACGAGGGCTCTTTGCTGCTCTCTGTGTCCAAAATACTGATGAGGGGACGGATAGGAGGATATTCCAGCCCCCTTGCATGAAACCCACATATGCAACTCTAGGCACGTTAAGTCTGCAGCACACAATATCCCACCCACGGTCAGCACCTGCTGCTGCCTGGCCTAGATTCGATGCTGTTTCATTCAAACCTCAGCCACATCAGCCGTCTGCTGCCCCACTGCCCCCAAGGTGTGGGGCCACGCTGCAGCCCCAAACAAGCACCTACGTGCAGAGACCCACAGCCAACGCAGCTCTGCAAAAGGGCACTTCCCCATCATTTTGCCTGCTGCACCAGCCATCTCCTGTGCAGATATGGAGCACTCTGATGTGGGCACTCCAAATCCAAACCTCTTCGTCAAGAGCATTTGCTATAGAGAGCAGTGAGGTGATGAAAGCCCGTGTTAATTACGCTCCTTGCAGCAGCTATGAGCTCATGCTGGTGTTTTTGGCTGCTGTTATCTCCTGGCTGCTTAAAATCCAGGGCTCCCAATGTGCTTCAAGGGAATTTGCTGTCAGAGTCAGCAGAAGAGCTGGCGAGACGTGCTGGTGCGTGCTTGCGGCAGCCTTGGGCCAGGACAGGGTGCCCCCAGGTGACGGGGCACTGTGACACTCTGGAGCTATTTTTGTCAGTTCTTCTGTTTAGTTAACCTTTCTTCTCGTAATTTGCACTCATGAATTATTCCAAGAGAAACCAGCGTTTGTGTTAATTTTGGTTTGTTTTTAATCCTTTTGGTGTAAAGGGGAATCAGGACTATGCATACTTGGTTCTGCGTTATCAGTTTCCTGAATTGTGGATCCAGCCTTTTCTAAAGAAGGTTCACTTGATGTAAGGATTTATTAGGTACTCCAGGAGATTTTATAGCCTGTGATCCTGTCACTGCTGTCTGTCTGAAAGATTTTGCCCAGCAAGACTCTACAACCCCGGATTTTGCTTGTTCTCCCTTTCCCTGCAGTTGGATTTTCCTTGTGGCTGTTCTGCTCATCTCTGTGCCCGTTGCAATTCCCATACTTAAGATGTTCAGACCATCTCCTGGCTCTGCTGTGCACCTGTTGCACGTCCCTTTTGTCATGAGTTTTGTAAGCTCTCATAGCAGCATTTCACCATTATATTTGTGTGCTGAAGATTTGGGATGCTGATTGTTAGCTTAGTAATGTAATTACCAAAAGTCACATCTTTAAGGGCATTTAAATGTGTACTGATTCCTTCGGTAGCATCAGTACCTAAATGTGGTGTAGTGTCTAAATTGTCCTAAGTGTCCCTGTGGGTCTGAGAGTAGCATAAACAAGCCTGGTGGATTTTTATTTTATCCAAGCCATTTCTGATGAAAGAACAAGCTAAAAGTAAGACTATAGCTATATATATATATTATTATTATTTTTCACGGAAAGAATATTTCTGCTCTTCCGTTCTTTGACAGTGCTACTGTCTGCTGCAGACTGGCTCTGACAGTGGCTAAACCATGATGAGCAGCAGGACAGGATTGCTCCTGTGGTCCACTTTCCTCCCACCTGTGCACGGGTGAGCTGGGGGTGCTCACCCCATCTCTGGCTATTTCTGGTTCTGTACCAAGGTGGAGGGTGCAGAGCTTGGTTGCTGCCCTCTGCTCTACCTCTCTGGGTTGGTTTTGCATGGCGTTGGAGGGTATCTCGTGTGGGAGCTGATCCCCATCTATCCCAGGAATTCTTGCTTCAGGATCTTGCATCAGAACCAGCATCTTGGTCTCACACCTTGTTTTCTGGTTTGCCAGAGAAATCTCCTGCCAAGATCAAATGACTGAGGTGTTGCTTTCTGGAGTTCTAGCAGTTTCTTTGTGGCATCTCTTTTCTCAGGAAGTGACAGGGGAAAATGATACACTAAGACATCAATGGTAAAAAAGGAAAAAAGAAAGTCTTGGAAAAGGGTGTCTTGAGAGGAGGGAAAAAAGAAAGGAGAACTGAGTTTTAGGCAAGTTGTAGAATCAGGGACAAATGATAAATGGGAGCTGAAGGCTTGTTGCAAGTGCATTAGAGGCAGCCTTTTACTTGTTCTTTAAATCAACATTTGTTGCTGGTTTAGCTCTATCCACATGCAGTGAAATGCCTCCTCCGGCCCTGTGCCTGATCGCTCTAACCATGGGGTTGTCCAATTAGTGAAGGCACCAGCTTGGGTACATTCAAAGTCTGAGGTCCTGAAAGAGCAGCACTTGATGTGTTGGGCTGTGTAGGCTTTTCTGCAAGCAATGAAACATTAATTATTGTTTAAACATATCCTAAATTTAACAGAGACTATGACTTCAAGGCTGGGATAACCTACTTGTGCGTTTTAGACCATGGCCATGTCAGTAGCTTTCCTTTTTCCTGTGGATGGGACTGGATATGAAACGTAGCCTTACGGAGAAGTTACATCTTAAGGATTGTCTGATGCTCTCCCATCCTAGTGGATTTTTTTTTTCTTTCCAGAAAATACAAAGGGAGGTAGTGGGAAGGGCTGGCACTGATGAAGCACCTCCAAAGCCATGCTGGGGATATCTGGAGCTCCCCCTCTGATTCAGCAGCACCCAGTTAGCTGGAAGAGGCTGGGTGCTCAGAAGAGGAGATATGCCTCTGTCACTGCCAGGGCTGGTCAATAAATGGAGAGACACGAGTGAGCACTTACCAGTAGGACAGCACAGGGCTTTGCGTTTTGGGCCAGCCCCATTTTGGTCTCTTCTTGCTTAGGCTCATGTTTGCAGTCCTTGCTCTTTCCAGTGAGCCTGACTCCATTTGGGAAGGCCCATAGATCTCCAGGAAGCAGGGACAGCCATCTGGCTGGTACCTGAGCTCTCCCATGTCTGCTGGCACATGAGCAGCAGGGGATGACGTCTGGGAAGTGATGGGGAAACTACTCCTCTGCTCATGGGAGAGCCAGGCAGCATATGGGTAAAGGCCACGTAGGTACTTGAGTGGGTGAACAGCGAGTACCTCTGCATGAAGGGTACTCTGGAACAAGTTCTCCCAAGTGGACTTTGCCGTGGAGCAGCTTGGCAAAGTGGAGGTGCCAAGGGGCCATTCTGAGCGGCCGCAGTCCGTATTATCCACCATCTGTTCTCGCAGTCCCTGTTATGACAGCAGGAAAATGTCCTTTATGTCGGCAGTGTACTCATCCTTCCGTGCTCCCCAAGTGACAGGAGCATGATTCACCTGCTTGTCTCAGGCTCCGTCTTCCTCCCCAGACGGGACGCCGGGGTTCAGCCCATATGGCTGCCCAGCCTGGCTGACACACTTCGTGCCATGCTGCCTCGCCAGAGCTGGGCCAAGCATAAGGCTAGGGTAGAACGCTGCCATGATTAAGCTACTTCAGAAGACGAGGGACTGAACCAGCTCCCCTTCTCCCCTGCTGCCTGCAGGGAAGCATTTAATCTCCTGAAGGCAGAAAATTAATGGAGGTACCTCTAAAATCCTAACCCCTGCACAGAGGAGACTGGCTCCCCTTGATTTTACTTTTGTATATCAACAGGCATCCTCGTGGTAGGTGAAGCGTTTCTGTTCAGCTCTGCCACCGTGCTCATAAATTTTCTTTGTGGTCTTCAAGGCCTGAAGAAATATTATGAAAACTCTTGAGAAAAGCCTTTGTTCTCTAGACAAACTTCCATTGGAAGGGGGGAAAAAAAAGTTACAAGGCTGTCAGTCTTGTTAGAGCCAAGCCTAACACCCCACTAGAATTAGGCCTGTATTAGATGAAAAGCCAGAGGACAAGTAGCTCTCGCCCTCTGCACGTCTTAGAAACTTTCTCCCTGTTCCATGAAAGGAACCTTTCCCAGACATCATTAATCAAACAGTTTAGGTGAGTGCAGCTGGAAACCCAACCAGGCTCTTAAAAAGTCTGTCCAGTCCATGGGTGGACCGTGAACCATGCCTAACCTAGGCAGAGTCAAAGAGATCTCTTTGTGCCCCCCTTAAAGCAACTGAAAATGGTTCATTTGCGTTTGCATCTCCAAAATCAGAACCTTCCATAACCAAAAACCTGGATGTAGTCCAATACAAGTTTCCCAATAGGCCCAAGGTAGATTTGCTGGAGACATTGCAAATGAGAAGAAATATGTTTTGTTTTCCCTTGCTGTGACAGTAGCAGTGATCATGGCATTTTCCAATCTGAGCTTGGCAGAGAAAAGGAGAAAATGTCTAACTACTGCAAGAATTATAATTATTGTTAAGCATTTCCATGGTGCTATCAGTGTGCATGGTGCTTTGTAGAAGAAGAAATTGCGGTAAATCCCAGCCTATTACTTCTTCACAGGAGCTCTGCTCTGCTTTCCGTTCGGACAATCTTTTCCACTTGACACTGAGGTTGCCCACTTGTCCCACCATCAATCTGCTGCATTTTGCAGCACTTGCTGAGTCTCCGTGCCTTTTGTTACAGCAGGACAAGACCTGGGAGCCCATGTGGCAGCGGCAGGGAGCACGATTCAGACACCAAGTCCTCAGTCCCTCTGAAACGCTGCTGCAGCAGCACCATCCAGCACTGGGTTTTAGACTAGGTTCCATGCAATGGGGAAATTTTCGGTTTAGCTGAATTCAAGGAGGGCTGTAAATAAATGCTTTCTGCTAGGAAGTCCCAAGGCTGGACCCTCGTATGTCAGCTCCATGCAGGCCCGCTTCCCAGAATGGCTGCTTTCTGAGTTACCATCAGTAATGGGACACTGTGGGGACAGGCAGATGAACTGGAAAACCAATGTACCTGTTAAGACATCCTCCTCATTCCTGTAGGGGAAAGCAGCCGCTTACTGCCTTATAAAACTTTTTGTTTTCTGGAGGTATTAGAGGTTGCTGTGTAGAGGGGCATTGGCCTTGTTTAAATGCCCAAAATATTTATTGAGGACGTTTCCTCTCTATTTTCCGCATGATAGGATGCCCCAAATCCAGTGACATTAATTAGCTACTTAAACTTTTTTCTTTTTTTTTTTTTTTTTTTTCCCCAGCTATGGACAAATCTCCCTGGATTTAGCAGCAGAGCAAAGATTTAACAGAAAGTTTAAATGGGAAAAGCATATGAGAGGAGAAATGGTAGGATAAGATTCTGTGCCTGTTAACTGATGGCATTTATAAATTATAGCTGAGAGATGTCATATCAGTGGAAATGGAAAACAGCTTAGTGGATTATAAAAATACCCTCTATAAACCATTTTAATGCCTAATTTTCTTAAATCTCTTATGGTAGGTGTCATAAAAATGAATTCTAGCAGAAAGGATAAAAATTTTCCCTCAGTAAACTGGCTAGCTGATGATTAGAGGCTGTCAAGGAGAACAAACTCTTGATTAGGTTGAGGTGCTGAAGTCTGGGTGAGTGCAGCAGGCTCTCATTTCTAGGGAGATGAATTCATTTGTGGGTGATGCAGATCCAACCTGCAAAGCGAGCATCGCTGTGGCAAGTCGCCCTTCCATCCCATCACAGCTTCTCTCAGCTGGGAGAAGGCAACTGAGGAGCAAGTGGTGGGGGCAGAGCTGCTGTGCAGGGACCTCAGCAGGGACTGTTTTAGGGCAGGATGTGAAGGGAAATCGCAAAGGGCCAGTAGCCCAGGAGGCAAGAGCCAGGGTTACTGGAAACTACAGCTGTGGACGTGAGGACAGTGCAAATAGAGGTCTGTAGGATGTCTTGGAAGGAGCTGTGGGGCAGTGATGGGCAGAAAGACACATTCTGTGATTCTGTGATACCAGGCTGCAGCGACTCTGGTTTCCTCACTTTCTTGAATATTAAGCATATTTAAGTCTAAAGTTGTAAGGAAGAGAGCTGCAGCTCTGGGCTGCCCTATGCAGAAGATATTTTAGTTGTCTGGTGCCCGGTGTTCGCTGGCACAGCCAATGCTCGATTCTGGGTTAAGGTATTTAAGGATGCAATGTTTTGCAGTACATTTCCAAGCTGCTTGCGTAGGAAAGGGTAAATGACCTACCTCTCCCTGTCCTTTCACAGCCTGCTTCCTGGGATGCATTCAAAAGGCACGTATTCTCTCAACACCTTTGAAGGCTTTGTGTCAGTTCTCCCCATAGATCCTTGTACTGGAGGCCTCTTTTGTGTCCTGCCCATATTATTTTTTTTCCAGAAGAGGAAATCTGCATGTGGGATAGAAGTGGTATTAACTTTCCCAATGTGAGCTCACAGCAGAAGTGCATTTGCAGTGTGTCATTGGGGCTCTGTCTGTCAGGCTATTTCCATGGGGAGGCAAGATTTAGTGTATGGACTCCAGCTGAGCACCTTATAACACCAGTGCAGGAAAGGTAATTTAGCAAATGAAATTGCATAATATAGGATGTCAGGCAGCCTACTTGTGGGTCTTGTTCTCTGCAAGGGACTTAATCGTGACATGAGCTAAAGGCATGAGTAACAGCCTTCAGATTGAAAGCCTAAGAAAAAACCTCATGCAGAACAATCCAAAGGCAACCTGCACCCAAGTTCCCCAAGCTTCAGTTGGGTTGGGTGTATGTTTTCCGTCACAGAGACATGAGCTGTCTTGCCTGCAGGCTTTTTCTGTTCTCTTGTATAAATCAGCTAAGGGCTGACTATAAAATGAATTGGAGGAAAAAAAAAGAAAAAAAAGAAAAAAAAAGGATTTATTTGGCCCTTCTCCTTCCTTTCCCATCACCTTCTTCCTGTAGATGACACAAGCATGAGTCTTTTTATCTGTCCACCTTGCACCAAAAGTCACAGAGGGGAGAAGATCTTAAAGACACTTAATTCAAGCACAGGTTTTAGTAGGGAAGATGAAAAGGAAGGGAAGATGAGCAAGATCTTCTGATTATGAAACTTTCTTATGTAAAATCCTCAGAGTTTTATTCAGAGACAGTACTGGAGTAGTGACTTCTGTGATTTTACTGTGTCTCACAGTATCGGACGTTTTTGCTAGGAACCTGTTTTCTGTGTTCAGGTTATGTCCTGGGAGATTTTTTTTCATTTTTGAAAAAGTTTCCAACTCTTGAAATTTTGAGCAGACTATAGCCTAGTCCTTTATAAACCAGACAGCAAATAAGTAGATTATGCAATTTATTTGCACTATTAAGCCCATTAGTTGTTTATTAAAAATCAGAGCCCATTACTTTTGTCAGGTAGCATTGCTTTTCCCATGTAATACCCCAGCAGAGCAGCTCAGAGTGAAGGAGCAGCAGCTGATGATTAGGTTTTCAGAGCCCCTTTTGGCTTGTCATCACCCAGTAATAGTGATAAACACCCACGGTCTCTTTACTTCCAAACTAATACACTTGATACCAATGGCTGCACACATTCTCTACTTACTGCCACATTTTTGTCAGTGGCAAGTTCTCGCAGTGGGCTGTAAAGCACTGATAGGTGCTTACCAAGCCAAATGAGAATCCCTTCATTAGCTGCTTATGGAGAAGGATTTCAAAAATTGTCATCTAGGCTATCCATTTTGGAAGACTGGAAAAGGAGAACAAAGCTATGGTGGTTTGTTTCTTTTTTTCTTTCCCCTTCTGCTTGGTACATGGTATTATCACAATAGGCATGGCATGAGGTTTCAAGGTGCTCACTAAATGCACGTATGCATATTTATATGTTAGCATGCAGCGATGTTACAAGAGGTTCTCCTGAGTGGGGAACAGGCATCGGAACATGAATCAATGGAGCTGATTCATCAGGAGATTTCAGCCAAAGGGTGAGATGGGAGCTGAGCTCAAATTGGATGCAACTTTCCTTCACATTGATGAATCTGGTCCTCAGTCCTTTGTGCATAACCATATACAAGGATGATTGCTGTTATTATTCAAACTTGTCCTATGTGTTTTAAACCTATGAAACAAAACTGGAGGATATTAAATGGTGAAACCTTACATGGGTGGTGACAGAGAAGCTGCTTCCTTTTGTTTTTTATGCATTTCATTTGAACTGTCTTAGAAAAATTCTCCCACAGGACAGCTCATGCTGTGAAATTCCCAAGGGATTTGACAAGTCATATGAATAGTCCATCTGCTAATTAGGTGGCAGCTGGCTGATTGTATTCCTTGCTGGTAAAATAAAATTTTGGGGTAGAAGATGGTAAAATCTCATGCAGATGAGTAAGAGGATTTTGCAGGTGTGAGTGCAAATGTCCATCCATCTCTCCCAGACAAACTAGAACAGAACAAACCACTGACAGGTGCTTTAGTTGAAGATTGTTCAAAGACATCATTGCACTGTGCCCAGTGGGGAAAAGTAGATGGAAGATCTCACATGAGAGCTTGCCTTGAGTCTGTTTTTATGAATAGGAAGGCTGAAGGGAAAGTTAGCAGCAATAGGGATGCTAATAGTTACTGAGGTCCCAGCAGGCCAGTTACTTTCAGAGTTTAATGGGTAAAGGGAAAACCCTAGGGCACCATGTGCTGCCGTTCAGGTGCTGAGCATCCTTTTGCATATGCCAGTGCAGTTCAGTATGGTCTTGCAGTACTGACTCCAAGTGGGGTAAAAAAAAATAAAAAAATCCTCTTGTTGAGGCTTCCAGTGCAGTGGCCTCTAGTTTGATCTATGCTTTAGTGCCTTTTCTTTTTCTTTCCTTTTTTTTTTTTCATATTGCTTGGGCTGCCCTCTGTCTCCCATTTAAAAATGCACTCTCCATAAGAGTTCCAGCAGAAGCAATGTCTGCTGGAGCCTGAAGACAGCCTAAAGAAAAAAAAAAAAAAAAAAAAAAAGCTCTCAAAAGCATGATCTACATCCTATTTCTCCTTCTCCCTACATACTCATCACTGTATCTTATCCCTGTGGAGCAATGCTGAAGCCAAAGACATCTCTTTAAATGTCAGTCATTTAACTGCTAGTTATTTTAGCAAATAAGAGTGGGACTGTCTCCCTGGGGTTGATTGGAAAAAATCTTAAAAGAAAGGGAAAAAAGGCAAGTAAGCAAGAAAGAAAAGGAGAAAAGACAAGGAAAAGAATGGAAAGGACAAAGGGAAGCACCTGGCAGAAAGACTCATGATGCCAGGATCTGACAGAAGCAGTCAGATGAAGGCGTTCCAGGACCATGAACAGGCTGTTTCGCACTGATGTCAGGGGACGATGGTGAGCCCTTCGTGATGTACCTAAGATACCCAGTCCCACCTGAAAGACTGCCTTGGGGGTCTCATTTTCCTGCTCCTATCAGTTGCTGCCCTGCCACTGTCCTTACTTTGTGGGTCCACCATCAGCCCATCGGTTTGGAGGGAGGCAGCAGGGGCAAAGGGACCCGTTTGCCAAGAATGAGGGATGCTCCTGTGTTTGGGAGGTGGCAAAAAGGCTGCTAACAATTGGCACAAGGAGGATGGGGAATCTTCTTTCATTTTGACTCATGTCTTGCTCCATGTTCCCTTCTCTTTTCATGTTGTTCCCAAGTTCAGTTAACCCCTGGTGGAACAGAACTGGAGTTAATACCCATTTATTGCCAGGTACAATTGAGAGGTTTTATCCCTGAAAATCACTTCAGCTCCATGTGTTGGCAATGCAAGTTTTGCTGCATGTAGATAACATTCAGGGTGTATTAATATGCTGTCATCTGGTTGTTCTCATGAGTGGTATTTGCTACATTCCCTGAGGCTCTGGTTCTTCTGGCATGGAGGGCTATATGAGTTGTAAATCTGGAGTCTGTCCATGCACAACTTTGTAATTCACTTTAGAGAACATTTCATGAAGGAAAAAGCAATTCTCAAGTCAGAAGAGCAGTATTGGTGCTCGCAGAGAACCCCACAGAGCACAGAATCCCTCCCAGAAAGCCTTGTTCTCATCCAGAATTAATTAGAATAGTCCTTTGAAAATGGGTATTGAATCTGGATATACTCAGCTACATCAACTAATAGTCAGACCCGGAGCTTTTGATGGCATTACTCCAAGTAAGCAAGAACAGAATTGACCCCCTGCCTAGGGATTCCAAACCTGATCACACTCAATTCATGATGATTGCCTGTTTTTATGAGGGTAAACTGGAAAAAAAATCACTGAAAAATAATAAATAGATTATTTTTAAGATATCTCTATTTTGTTATATTTTAGAAAGCACACCAAAATCATAACTATATAGAAGATAAAGCAAACATATGTGTTTTATGTGAATAGTCTATTTGCAATGAGAAGTTCTCTCTTGTTAACATTGCATCTTACAGATGAGGGAAGGCAGTAGAAGTGTATTTGTACATGGAGGCCATGTAATATCCATTAGGAAAAAAAAAACAATTAAGCATAGCAGCCCCTTAAGAGCTTAGTCATCATTGAAACTGAGTATAAAAAGAGGAAACCAACCTTTCATAGAGGATGAAGTTTTTTTTTTAAGAAATGAGCCAAAGCGAACTAACTACTTTGGTTCAAGGCTGTTCTGTGTAGATGGGAGCAGACTACTGCAACAGTCAGACAAGAAGATATTTCACAACATTGTCCATCAGGGTTTTGGCTTTCAGTATGCTGCCCTAATATCTTTTAAAAACTAATTAGTTTCTTCCAGAAATAATGAAAGACCCATTTACATGTTGCCTAGATTTAAAAGGACGTTCAAGTTTGCTCTGAGATTTTCATTTTATTTTGAATACTAGGTTGTGTGTATAAAAAACAGGTTGAATATAGCTGATAATGAAATAGCCCTTACTCCTTCATGCAATTTTATCTGTCACGTTTGAGCATGCAGAGCATATTTGTAGAGTAAAAGTCACCCTTTCTTTTTTTTTTTTCTCCTGGTTTTACTGACACCAAAGCTATTATGTTAGGCTGAACCAAAGCTCAAGCTAGACAGCATGCTGTCTCTGGAAATGGTGTGTAGCAGACACTTAAGGGAAGAGTACAAATGACACACTGTCCTCGCCTTTCTTTGATGCTATCAGGGATGTAAGACTTTCCTCTGCTAGAGTTTGCATTCACAGTTTGCATCTTGTTTAATATCCAGCAGTGAAGCAATCTCTTGACCATTTGTAATGTTTTTTTGGGGTTCATTTATTTTGGGGCTCATCTGGCATAGTTACTGGATTTACTGCTGTACCGCTTGGAAAAAAATAACTCTTGTCTTTAACCCACTGTCTAATCACTTCTCTGTGTCCCCCTAAATTTTGTCTTATGAAAAATAAGGAACACTGATTTCTTATTCATCTTTTCCAAACCACTCCTGGTTTTATGGACCTCTGTCAATCCCCCGGCAGTTGTCTCTTTTTCGGGCTGCACAGTCCTAGTCTCCTTAGTGTTTGTATGTCTCACGTCGTCTGTGAGCCTGAACATTACTTTAACCTTTTTGATGCCTTTGCACATTCTACAATATCCTCTGGGACACAGGCAAGGGTTTATCTGATCTTTTGCCCTTTCATGGGGTGGAAGCTCCATCCTCATGGGGCTTGCTGTCTGCTACAGGTTGCTTGTGGTCCTTGTTTTGATTAGTGCACAATTTGTAGCTCCAGGATCCAATCAAATGGGAATGTAAATGGAGACAGATGCCTCTTGTGGCACCTGTAATGGACTGCTTCAGCCATTAGATCTGGAGAAATAATTTTTCCCAGGGCAGAACTGTTGCATTATTCATGGCCACTATTTCCACTGTAAACTCTTGTCTTATGATTACAGCCTGTCACACGCTCCCCCATTGGCTCCCTCCCCCACTTTCATCTTGCACTTTCATGTTTCTTGTTCCTTTGCGAACCTAAAGGTGTCTCTTTGAAGTCCTCAAGGAGGAACTACTCTGTCATGACAAGAACATGCAGCACCAACAGACTCGGTGTGTCTGCTGAACAAGGCAGCGCCCCCTTTCCTGCATACACACTTCATGCCATCAGCTGATTTTACTTGCACATTAAAAGAAAAGTACATCTACCCATCTCCCACAGCTGATAGCCAAAGGGAGCAGTTTGGTAGCTAGTTTGAATAACTCGTATCACAATAGTTGTTGCTTCAAATTTTATACCACAGGGGGTGTAATTCAGATAGCCTGGACCAGCTTCATCTCGGATGTAAAAAGAAGGAGAGCTTTATAAATCTCCATGGGTTGCTTTAACCCCTTGCATCAAGTCCTAATAAGCAATTGTTTTAGAAAATAATAGGAACAGCAAAATATGCCCCCAATGGGAAAGCATTGTATTTTCCATGTCTTTGTTGTACATAACTTCCATGCATGCTTAAATGAGTAGCATCAGCATAGAGCCAAAGAATGTTATGTGAAAAATAAGTGTTTGGGGAGTATCTGACGAATAAAAACAAGAATACTTTGGAAGATCTGACCTTGCAAATATTTAAACACAAAACCATGTTCATAACCGTATTCAAACCATTTCAGTGCTGGGGCTGTGGGATGCTAGGTACAAGACCATCATTTTTCTGTGGTGGCATCCCAAGCCTTCCTTCCAGTCTTTTTTCAGCCTTGTCCCTGCCTCAATAATGAGACAAATTCAGGCATCACAACAGACAGAAAGCAGGAGTGAGAAGGGATCAAGAAGTAATTTTCCATCTCCTATTATGATTCTTATTCTGACATTTCCAGAAACATATGGCCCCGTGTTCTGCGAATGCTTTGCAGGGATGTGCTGTCCCTCTGCCTTGCTTCCCAGAACGCGCAGTCCCGCCCCACATGCTCACACCAGCCTGCGATGGTGCTTGCCGTTTTGCTTCAGCCTGCCAGCAGCAGGAGGGCAGGATCTGTGCAGCCCATCTTCCCCAGGGCCCTCTGCACTTCAGTCCCTTTTGCTTCAGGAGCAGGAGCTCATTGAGATTCGTGGAGGTTATGAGCTGCCTCTGCTGTGGCTGCCAATAGGCTGGGAATTTGAAGAGATTCCAGTGAAAACCTTCTTTTTGCATTTTCCCTGACTCTCAGCATGTTACATTGAGCTGTGCAGATAAAAGGATGATAAGAGAAAGCATTTATAAGCTTTGCATCAGTCTGGGCAGGTGGAAATGCAGATTCCACGTGCTGCTGGGGGCAGAGGGAGAGGGCAGAAAGCAGCAGCAGATCCTGCAAGAGGAACCCTGCTGCCAAGGAGAGCCTTGTGCAAGACAGGAGAGATTAGTCTGCAAAACAGATGCAAATATCCAGGGTTTCCCCATGAATGGCTCTGGAAGTTTTCCAAGAACTGCCAAAGCTCTTGTCCCTTACTGATGATTGCAGGAAAAATACAGGTGCCTTCTGGTCCAGCTATTTGCATCATCAGGGCCTTGCATGGTGCTCCCTGACTGTATATCTGCTTTCTTAGTAAATGATTATGAAATACGTATGGAAATACATATCTGAAGAGTACTAGAAGAGCCCAGCCTGGTTTATGTATTCATAAATGTCCCAAAGACCCTCTCATGCAAAACCTCCTTTTTAACATTTCTTTTCCTGTCCAGGCTGTTCTGGGGGGAAAGGTTGTGTGGGTGGGGGAGTCAGAGTCAAGAGAGGAACAAGCAAAGCTGAAGGATTTGGAAGGCAGGTGACGGGGAGGAACAAATGTCACCTGCACATTTCACCAGTGGCATGAGGGCCGCCGTGGCTCCATTGGAGCAGAGGATACAGTGGAGAAACCTCCCCTGTAGTACAGCAGATGTAGGGCTTTCTGCGGGCACTGCGGCGCTCTCGGCAGGGACTGCGTCTGGAACCGAAGAGTTATTTTCGGTCTGCACTAGATAGGGCTGTGACTGCCAAACAGACAACAACTGACCTCCCAGCAGGTGTCCCAAGAGAGAGCAGTTTTCAACAGCAGTGACCTGAGGATGCCATTTACCGTGGCACTATTTCCTCGAAGTCCCCTTTCCCAGCAGCGCTTCTAGGAAAGATCTCTCCATCTCCTGCACACAGCACCAGAAAGCCCATTTTGTTTGTGGATCCCTGAAGATCGGATGGGAGCCTCCAACCTCACTGCACACCTCTTCTAATGAAGCTGCTGAATGTCATTAAGCTAGAGCAGTATCTGCTGTGATGTTTACAAAAAGACATGCCGGGGGTAATTGCATCACTCGGCCCTCTCTGCCTCTTCCCCCACCACACTGACCTGCACAGGGCACCACTTTTGGGGTAATAACCACTATGTAGTTGCACCTCTCCTTCCAAAGAGAGCCTATGTCCCAGTGTCACTCTGTCCCCACACTGAGATGTGCTGTGAAACTCAGTCTCGGGGCCCTGCAGATCCAGGAGTTCCCACCTCTGCTTAAGTGCTGGTGGGCATCAGAAAGTGTTTTCATGCACACCTCTGTGCCCCTGACTTCATCCTTGATAAAAGGTACAGAGGTGAAGGGTCTAGGAGCCTAAATACCACGTTACGATATTTAGCATGGTTTGACAGCAGTGTTTGGTATCTAACTCTGGGCGGAGCACTTCAGCAAGGATGAGGACCACTTGGAGAAAGTCCTGGAGGGACCCAAGTGCATCCCAAACCCTAGAAAACATGACAAGGGAAAAAAAAGGGAATGAACTGGGGCTTAGTTTGGAACATGTAGCTGTAGTTGTCAAACCCGCAGAGGGAAAACAAGTAAGTTGTCTATTGACTGTGGCTCCACAGGTGATGAGAGCTGGGGGCTGGATGTTAGGAGTCTGTGTTTGGGGATGGATTGAATGGAGCAGTGGTGAACGGAGAGCTGGTGGAACAGCCTGGAAGGATGGCTGCCAGTGATGCTTTGGGAAGAGGTGAGCCAGATCCGTGGATGGCTGGTACCGAAGGCACCTCCTGGCCCAAATCTCTGTGTTTTTGTGAAAAGGCAAGAGTCCTGTTTCATACGACATCAGCAGAAATCTTGCTGGATTTTTTCTCAGGGAGAAAAGGGACTTGACTTGGCAGCTGTGGGGGTCATTAATGTCAGCATTACCAAGGCATCTTCCAGGCAAAGTGATTTCCTTTATGGGGCCATATTACAGTTCAGTGATTACATAAATAACCATGTTTTCTTTTCAAGACAGCAAGTAATGGCCCCTGGAGGTGCTGTGCAGCTGTATAACCTCTACAAGCTCTTGTAGTCTTTCAGAGTCTCTTGATTTTTTCCCCACTGCCCCCCTGACTCACTTCTTTTTAATGATATTTACAGCATTTAATAACTAACTCCAAATTGCCTTGATAAACCACTGCGTTCCTGCATGTGGCTAAACTGAGTCCCTTTGTTAGTCTGTATGGATTATCCTCTTTCCAGAGCCAGTGGAGAGTGTGCTTCCGTGCACAATATATTCCATCTTTTGAAATTCATGAAGGGTTTTTCTTTACCTGCTGGGTTTCATTTCTCTAGGCCAGGTGCTGTCAAAACCTGAAATGTGCCAGCCCTTACATTCTCTCTGTGAAAAAAAAGAAATGGAGAGAAATTCACCCAGCAGGTGTAGGCAACATGTGGACCACAACCTTTACACCTCACTGTGCACCTAGATGTGCATGTGGTTAACTCAGGACAGCTGAGCAGGCTGACCTTACAACACAGGCTGGGGTGAGATGCTGAAAGCCAGCAGCAGCTTACTGCTGAGCCAGGGCTCAGGCAATGGGATGAGTTCATGGGGATGGATGTGGTTGAGGAGCCTTTGTAACCACTGCAACTCTTCTCTATTCTGCCTGGTATTGCTGCCTGAAAGCATTCGTTTAATAACTATCAGGCTCCTGAACCCATAAGCTTGTTTTACAAGCCATGCATATTTAATGCTATATTGAATTGAAGCTCTTTTTCTATTAATCTCTCTTTTTTTTTTTTTTTTAGTAATGGAAATTTGTAATTTTAGAATATGATTTTTAATTTATATTTTTTACCTCGGAAGTTGAAGGTCTATATCTTACTGAGAAAGAAAAAAAAAAAAGATAACGTGACTCAAATGAAATGAGTGCAGGACCTGGGACTTTATGGACCTCACTCCCCCTCGCTCTGTACTGAGACTACAAGAGTCAATAGGACTGTCTGCCGCCCTGATTCAGTGGTGAAACTCTGTGTGTTAACATTCAGAGAGAAAGATCCCGAAGTAACATTGCAGGTGGTTTATGTGAAGCTCTTTCCCTCAGTCCTTACTGCTGTGAATTTGGACCAACGCTTAGAAGGCAAATGGATGTTTTAAATCATTGGAGATGCTCCGATTCTGTGTAAATGATTTTATGGCCATCACAATGTCTCCTGCAGTTGCTGTAGCACCACTTTAGGCACAAATCCTACTTAGATGGCAGCTGATGGGTGCTGAATCGTGTAAATAAAATAGCATCCTGTGAGATCCCAAACCCCACAATTTGGGGACCTCCATCTTGAAGGGAGCTGCAGGATTACTGTACTCAAATAGGCAGTGGATGCAGTCTTCCATCAAGTTCAGTCTGAATCTCTCTTTCTTGCTGCCAAGTCACTCTCCCTTTAATTAATATTTCATCCTGTTGATGCAACTTGTCCACTTATTTTCCCAGTTGTTTGCAGTGTGGATTTCCCAAATTCTTTCCTCGGGGCACTTGCAAAACCGAGATCTCGTATCTGAGGAGTTCCTTGCAGCTCAATTATTGAAATTTCTTGCTGAAAAATATATGCACTTTTAATTAAAAAAAATACCCAGCAAAACCAGCCTGGAGGTAGTTTGAAAGTTGGAGGAATGTTTTGTTAAAAAAAAAAAAAAAAAAAAAGGAAAAAAGCCCAAGTGAGTTAGCAGTTACAGCGCTGTATGTCCAGAAACAATTAAAAACCTTTCCCCAGTGATAGATAAGGGGAAAGAGACTGAAACTGAGCCGAGTCACCTTATAAAAATGTCAGAAGTTGTAACCACAGGAGACATTAGTTGCTGGAGGATCTTCCCTAATTGAGCTGCAGCACAGAGCAAGGCATCCTCCTTCTCACCCTGAACATACACTGGTACTTGTGCAAGAAACCCAACATGAATGCGACATGAGGCGCTTTGGAGGTTGACTATGCAAAGCTTTGGCAGGAGGGATCTAAACAGAGGTCTTTGTGTGGAAATTTGGGCCAACTGCAGCCTGTGCTTTAGCTGTGCTGAGCCCTCTCTGCTCCCCTGCTGGTCCCCGTGCCACCACACAGTCCTGTTGGGCAGGGGCCACCTTGGGGAGTCTGTGCTGCACCACCAGCCACAACCTGAGTGCATTTTTCTTTCGGTGCTGTACTTGTGTGAAAGTTCTAGATGTGACTGCAGGAGCAGTCTGTAGGTGTGTGGGTTATGACTAGGCATTGATGTGTCCCGACCCTGAGCTCTGTGCATTCACAGGATGGCTGGAGGCTGCCTGTGGTGTGGTGGGACACAGTAACCTGGTCCTGAGGACAGGCTGGGCTGGGATCCTGTGCCTGGGGCAGCGTGTGACAGCAGGACCCTCTTGGGACAGGCAGAATCACCGTAGGCAAGAACTGCTGTAGGATTTGATGGGACACCAGGCAGAAGGTGCCAGTGGGCACCACAAAACACAGATCTACCCATTCCCCTGGCTGTGTGCACAGCTACCCTAACTTCAGCCATGCTTTGCTGACATTTGGCAGCCTCCTGGCCAAGCCAGACATGGGCTGGGGGCTGAGCAGGAGGCGGGTGCGTGGCTGTCCTTTTTGCACGTACCAGATTGCTTCACTATTCGCACAGCAGACTGGCGGTGCCTCCTACCCTCTCAGCTGTCATGCACAAGGCTGCCAGGGCCCAGTTCGGTCCCTGTGACCCAGCTTGTGACCTCATTTCTGCCCTTACTGCCACTTTCCTTCTGAATAAGCCTTGGTAGGGTTACTGGTGGGACCAAATTGACACAGCAGAAGTATGGTAGGTAGCAGGAGGTGAACCTCAGTTGTTTGTGAAAATTAGTGAGGTTCCTTCCCATTGTGTTGTATTTTTGTACTTGGGGGGAGGAAAAATCCTGAGAAAACTGTGGCACTACTAATTATAATACTGGTGACAGCTAGGAGGTCAGCCGAGACCACCGCTTTGTTCCACGGAGACCACTGGCAGGCAGGACAGTCGTGAGCAGGCACCCTGGGGCTGAGTGGCTCTGAATGCAAGACAGCAGCTATGCCCAGGGACACTGCGGCAACACATACTCATCCAGGTATAGTGTGTAGGGGACACAATCCTGCTCTAGGAGTAGGCATTGTGCAAAGTACTCTATGGGTGGACCCATCAGATGCAAGGAGTCCTCCTGTGCAGCTCACTAGTCGTATGATTTAATTAGTGGAGAAAATACTTGATTTATTTCCTTCTGCCAATGGTTCTTTGGAAGCAGAGCTTGTATTCTAAGTATTTTTAGGAGGAAGAGTTTAATGTGTTGTAGAAGAAAAGTTCGTGAGAGGGTAGTGAAGGAATAGCAGCAGTAGGAGTTCCTCCTCCTGTCCTCCCTGCTGAAGATCAGAGAAAATGGGAGATGAGAAACAGAAAGAGAAGAGATGGAAAGTGAGGGTGGAGGGACTGAGGGATAGCATTGGTTGGTGGGTCCTTTCTTGATGGGTTTGGTTTTTAAAGAGAAATAATACAAGTACAGGGCAAGCCTTGTCCAGATATGGTGCAAAAGAAGTCCACAGTCCATGAGTTTCCTTTCATGCCACATCTCCTGTCATTGCAATGTCAGATGCAGGATTTTGTACGCACAGAAAACCGTGGCTGATCACAGTTTGCAATGAAACCCTCATGTTTTCTCTTTTCTGCCAACTTCTCCCTTGAAATGTAAATAAATAAGGTTGGAGACTCAGATAATGAGGCCCAAGGGTAAGGGACTGAAAATCCAACATCATGTTTTCTTTGGCCGAATTTCTGGGGGAAAAAAAATAAGGCTAGATGAGGAATGATATAAAAAGAAATCAGACCTGTAGTTCACCACATAGGAAAGCTCAGAGCTGCTGTAGAGAAACAGTGGTATGCAAGCTAATGAATAAACACAAACAGTGTTGTGCGCTTCCTATAAAAACCTCCTTCCACCTCATTTTTGAGAGCAGATTGCTACTGACACTTCAGCAAAGGCCGCTTTGAAACTTTGTGCCCCAAACACTAGTGAACTTGGTGGTTGGTGGCCAGGAAAATTTTCAGGGGTGATTGCAGTCTTTCTGAGCTTCACGTCTCTCCAACTAGCTGCTGAGCCGACATTCAGCAAGGGGCCACACAGGGGCATTGTGCCTAAAACATCATTGCGTGTTAGCTACCCACTGCACCTCCTCAGGGAGGAAGGCAGGATAAAAAAGCTGTTCTTTAGTGAGATCGCTAAAAAGGCACCCAGCGGGATGGGTCTCCTGATGTCCCAGTATCTGAAGCAGCATTTCAAATCGCGTGTTAGCAGCCAAGTGAATGTGTCTCTGTGCAACTGCATGTGTTGGACTCGGACTGCAGTTCTGGGGATGCATCTGCTGAACAGCAGCAGAAGGGTTGCAAGCACCAGCTGGGAGTTACAACTAACTCCCTGTGAGAAGGATCGAGTTTATGTTGTGTTACCTCATGAAGATTGTTCCTCTACACTTGATCCTGCTCCTCTGTAGAGCATCCCTTTCAATGTTGCATGTGACATCATACTAGCAGGACTGCAGATGGGCTTTCCTGGTAGTCTGGCTTGTCTTTGTCAGGTGTGCCTCTAGGTGTTTAACAAAGCTGTCCCCTCCCTTTGAACAACTGTGCACTTCTGCCAGAAGCTTTGTACTCCCGTGCCTCCTGGGCTGAGCAGTCCCGTAACAACCATCAGCTCCCTGCAGATGCCCTGATCGGAACAGCGAAAAACCAGTAGACCTTTGATTTCCACCAGTTTGCTGCAGTGCAGTTGGCTCCGTGGCGCAGCGCTGGTGCCTCTGCCTGGGAAGCAGGCAGGGAACCACTTAGCTACACCACGGCAAAGTCAGCTCCTGCTCAGTTCTGATACTCGCCTTGATACTGCTCTCTGAGACGTGGCAGTGCTGCCTAACCACACTAATTTAAAGATGTCTTTTGGGCACGGAGCAGCTTACATCAAGGAAGGCTTAGCTGCAAATCAGTGTGGTAATATGGAGGTCCCTGATAGTTAGGAAGAAAAGAAATCAGAAATAATGCATGTTTTTCAAAAGGTAAGCCCACAGAAGCTATTTACGCATTTCAGTGAAGGGTATAGATGGATCTGTAATGCTGTGGTAATGGGGACAGAACGGCCATGTACATGGCGTTTAGAACCACGCAGTGAAGATACAGCCTTTGATGTGTTACCCACCGGTCTTGAGTGTCTGTACCCAGTTTGATCAACAAAAAGTCAGAGCATCTACATAACTTTGACTTAACTCAGAGGCTACAGGGGTATTGCTGCCCCCTGCCCCAGCACTCGCAGTGGAGCAAGGCACCGGGCATGGCCTCTGGCGTGGGGAACCTGCAAGGCGCAGCGCCCCGCGTGCCCGGGTGTGCTTGGGTCTCTGTCGTGCTGCCAGCACACGTGGCCGGGCTGTCCACCCACGGGTGCTGCAGACAAAGAGCAGGCAGGAAGCATTGCACACCCAGCTAGTGACTTCTCAATCTTCACTTAGGTTTAACGTGAAGTATGTATTTAGCTGCGTTGCTGGATGGGGCTAATACAGTGTCTGCATGCGTGCGTGGGCAGAGGGCTGAATGGTGATGATTTTCTGTGCAGCACTCGGGTAATTGCTCTGGCTTGGTTGGGGCTTTTTTAGAATTGTTTGCAAGGGCTTGAAGAGAAAAAAGAAAATGCAGACAAGCAGAGGCAGTCACTTAGAGAAGCTCCTGCAGGCTGGAGACTGTGAGTGGTGCCCCACTGACTCACTTTGGACCACCCCCCCCAGCAGTGTGTGAGCACAGCCTGCCTCTGCTGCCGCTGTGTGCATTCAATTCCTTCCAGCTGCGCACTGCAAATGGGTAGATGGTCATCAGAGCAATGAAGCACGTCCTTGCCCTTTGCGTCGGAGTAGAGGAACTAGCTAGATTTTGGGATGCAATGCATTGGCCCATTGTGCTCACTTAAAGATCAGCATTATTAAACGCAGTCCTGTGCAATGCTGCTGGGGTGACAACTACTCGTGAGCTGCAAAGCTCACGCACGCAGCTTAAGAGAACAGATGAGACTTTTCATATAGCCTTCTGCTTCCTTTTAATAGAGAACTATAAACGAGGTTATTAATTATATCAACAAGGAGAGTAACACCAGGTATTTTCCCTGGTGTTTCACGGCTTGCAGAGCTAGAACAAATCCTCTGTGCCAGCAGTCTCCAGTGGATTTGAACATGAGCTTAGAAGCCAGGAACACCTGGTTCTTTCATCGGCTTTGATACAGACTCATTGTGTGACATCCAAAAAGTCCCTTGAAGTTTGTTTTTTTGGGAGGTACTGAGCAATCACTGCTGCTCAGCACATCTGAAAACAGCCCGGTCTGGTCCTCCATAAAACGCAGCCAAAGGCTCCTTCAAGCTAACAGAATCAAAGGCATGTTATGAATGCAAAGTTTATTATACGTCTACCGTGTAATGTCATGTGGACCCGTAACATAGTAAACACTGCAGATATTCCAAAGACATAAAATCTTATCTGTAGTAAACAGATTCTGAAGCTCCTCACTGAATTACTCTAAGCCTCGTACGTCCCTCTGTAAATTTTGGTTGAGTTTTGGCCCTTGAAGGTGTTTGCAGACTGCTACCATATTCCTCTATTGAATATCTGCCAGACCCATCAGTCCCAGGCCCTTCTGTTAGCAACACAGCAGATGCACTTAAAGTTATGAAGCCCAGAGTAAGCAAATCTAAAGTGTTTAATCTATTATTAATCAGTCAGTTGCAGAAATGATAGGGCTCTGGGGGACCTCAGAAAGACATCAATATTTATGGCCTCATTAGTAAATGCCACTTTTTTTTTAAAAAAAAAAAAGAAACAACAGGATTATGAAGGATGTTTATGTTTCAAATCATTCCATAAAGAGGCAATGTCATGTTTTGGGATGGGAGGATTCATAACAAGGTATTTAATATTTATCATAAGGTATTGAGGCTTCCGATGTACTTCTGTTCTTCTTGGTCTCTCATTCAAGCTTTCACCTTCTCTAGAAGCAATGACCCAAGCGGCAGAGAGCCCCCACCATTCTGAGCTATCATTTAGGGATTTTTTAAGAAAGAAAAGATAAAAGCTCCCTAATTCCATTTGCCAAGGTACATTTTATATGTTCCATGCAAAAGAAGGAATGAAATATGATTTCAGTTCCAAAAGAATTCTACCTATTACAGGTGATTTTTCTGGATTGAGATTAAACAACTCGTCTTGCAATGCTAGTCCTTCAGTGTTTTGCAGTTCTTGAATTTGTTCCTTGACATTTTCTGCACCCACCTTAGTGACACTTATTTTAATGATTGTTATCCTTGATACACAACCTTTTTAGCTTGATTAGCTTTTACTTTCATATTTTCATAAAGGTTTGGTTTTCGTGTTTGTTTGTTTTGTTTTTAAACTCACTGCAGTTTTAGTTTGGGTTTTGTTTTTTTAACCAGTTTTCTTCTCTTAACTTTTTTTAACCAGAACCTGTCCCCTTTAGTCTTATTTGCAATTTCTAAATTTTTGCGAAAGATCTCTTCCCTGGAATAGAAGAATAATCTGTCTCATCTCAAGATTACTTCAATATCACCATCACTAAAGCAGCCTCTGTCAAACATTATTGTTTTCTGTTTCATGCAGACGATGTTGAGGGGAGAGAGCACTGGAGCAGAGTCTAAAATCCAACGAGAGGATAAGCTAAATAAAAAGGAGAACTCTTAGCCAATTCAGAGTTGTCTTTAGGTCATTGATCTCGTCACTTATTGCTTCTCATGGTTGCAATTCCCGTGCTGTCTCTTGACCTGCTCATTGATTTTCCCTCTTTCACACCCAGCACAGGCTTTTCTGAATAGAAAAATGAGGTATACTGCATATTAATTCACGTTGTAACAAATGAACAAACAGAAAACCCACCAGTCTGGGCCTGAGTCCAGTAGCACGAAGCCAGTAGAGGCCAATAGAGGATCTCTCCTCATGCTAACTGACTGCACAAAGTCTTCTGGTGTGTCAAAATTGTTTTACTGAAGCTGGCAGCTTTTCAAGAGCTCACTACACCAGGCATTCCCTTCTCTAATCTCTCTATCCAGGGAGTTTGAAACCTTGTTCTCCTCGTCCACACGAGACCTATAATCACCATGGCTGGTTCATTGTGCTCTTTGTGCGCTAGGAAATGAGATGTGGGATCCTTCCTCCTCTTCCCTCAGTGAGGCTTGGAGATGTGTTTTGTGGGTTCTTCCTCCACTGTATGAGTGGGCAATAGTACTCTCCTCTCTCAGGTGGGTGGTAGGCTCTTCTGAGGGCTGAGAGACCGCTCCAGGAAGATGTATATTAGTGGTGGGTCAGCACAAGGTCTGTGCTACCTGTGCAAGAGCTTGACTTGCAGTACCATGTGCTCTACTCTTTGGAAACATCACCTGTGGCATTCACGAGCCTTTTATACTTTAGTTTAAAAGTACTCGGGGCTTTCCTCATTTTTTTTTTCTACCCATTGATTTGATTAGACCAGCTTGATTTTGTCCAGGAATTTTGTTCTCTCTGCTCCATGTCGTGCCTGATGCCAGCACACTAATTCTCCCTCAACATTTTTGTCCCATTGCTGCACCCCAAGCCATTGAAGATAAATACAGATTTCTGTATAAAGGTGATTGAAAACTTCTGGAAAATGTTCTCAGTCAAAATAGGTCTTTGCCATAAAAGATTTTTCCCCCTCAAAACAGTAGTAGTTTCCATAAATGTTTACTATCTTTTTACCACTGCAAATCTGAAATAAAAGGTAAACGTGGAGTTTCCTATGTATGCTCACACTTTTTTGCCAGTTTGCCACTTACCTCCCACCTACCAGTTGGAAAACAGAAAAAAAAAAAACAACCAACATGTGATGCCAATCTCCACCTATTTGCATACTTCTGTTTTCCCATCTTCTCTCCACAGATAGAGACAAAAGGAGTAAAAAATCTAAGAATAAGGAAATAAAAGTATTTAAATCAGTTTCCCTGATGAAAAGGAAATTTAAGACAAAACAATACAATGTTAAATATATAAATATTGTTTCATTTTGATATTTCCATCAGGAAAAAAAAAAATCAAATGCCTTTTCTGTGTAACTTCTTATGAGGAAAAAGAGGAGGTATCTCTATTTGCTCGGTTTTCTTTTTGTGTTTTCTTCTGAGTTTTGTCATAAAACAGAAAGGACCAGTTTGCAATTTCAAAAAACCTAGCTGAACTTCTTAAATAAATAGTTTCTGAAGTGTGAATGTGGGGACACCCTTACTCCCTCCTTTCCCTTTGACTCCACCTGCTAGCAGGAGATGTGCTCAGATTGCTGCTTGCAGCTCTGTTGTGTGGTTTGTGCATCTCCACTCTCCTCTTGTGCCTGCAGCCCTCTCTGCCTGGTGGGTGCTCAGTGCCGGCAGCCTGGGCACCCACACTTTAAAAAATGCCATTCTCTGTTTACCAAGACCTCAGTTTTTTTCAAGAGTCATTGACTTCAGCATAAACAGAGGTTGCTTAGTCCCACAGGGTAGAGTTCTGTGTTTGATAACGAGTGGGATATAAAAACTTCTGAGTGTCTTGGCTTTCCCTACGCCTTTTAAAAGAGATTGTTTTATCTTTACGCAAGTGATAGGGGCCTTTTTTTCTCCTTCTTCTCTTACAGTGCTCAGCCAATATCCCTTTCATCTGCCTTACCCAGGTACGGGGGAGAAAAGCATCAGGCATGCTTGCTCCTGGGAGGATAATGGCTTATGCAGCAGCACTTGCAGTCCACTAAATATTCATTTTCCTATGTTTTTTTGTATCTGTATTACAGATATGTAATTCCTATCAGACATGTCAGGTGTTCAGTGTCTCTGGAGACAGCCGAACAGTGGAGGCGGGAGACTCTGGGAATGTAAATGTGTGCCGAGGAAATGTGAGAGTGTTTTCTGTATGCCACGGTGATCAAAATAGTTCCCTGGGTGCCGCACTCGCCCTTCCCTCTCTGCTCCTTCTCTGCTTCTTGTCTGTTGCAGTGGCACCGATGTTACAGTAATGAAGGAGAGGGCCAGGGCACTTCTCTTGTAAGTCAAGGAAGAGACCTCAGCTGCGAGGTCAGTGCCTGTGACCCGCCTCACCAGGGCACACAGGGGAGGATTCAGCTTTCTTATCCTCATGAAACAAAACCGAGGAACTAAGTGGTTTTGCACTGTTGACTTCTTATGACAGAAACACTCAGTGTGTTGGTGCAGGAGGGTGCAACTCGGAGCCTGAACTGGCCAGCAAGCATGGGAAAGGACTGCAGCATCACCGACACCAGGTTATACGCTCTGACAAAAATGATGCTCCAGGCCAAACCAGCCCTGGTTTTGCTCCAGTGCTCCCTTGGGAAAGCAATTCCAGAGCTTCTCTCCTCCTGTGGTTACAAATCTTTCTGTGGTTCACAGCCTGCATTTATTCATGACTAGTTTATTGTCACTTGTTCTCAAGCCAATGTTGTCCTTTAGCATCAATAGCTCTTCTCTAGTGTTTACCCCTCTGATGTTTTTATAGACAGCAACCCTGTCCTCTCTCAGCCTTTGTTTTCCTACACTAAACATGCCAGGTCTTTTAAATCTCTCTTCTTGAGACAAGTTCTCCATTTTCCAGGACAGTTACCCAAATATCCAACGTTTTTCCCCCAAATACCTCATGTACGTTAGTTTATCTGGCTAAAAACCCACTGTTTCTACTGCATTAAAGTCATGTTAATGTATGTATGTCAGAATTAGTGGAAAGTACGTGGTTTGGGAGAGGGGATAACGGTGTGTGTGACACACAGAAAGGTCCCTGTGCGTTTGAAAGGTGCTGCAGGATGCTGCATGCAGCCGTGCGTGCGTGTGGAGGGATGCTGTCAGCAGGATGTGTGCGAGACTCCCAAAAGGATTACTCAGTGTGCGAGGGGGCGTTGTAAGGAGGATTTTGAGGTACGTGACACTGAGAAGGATTAGTCTCTGTGTGAAAAAGTGTGAGCGTGTATAAGAGAGGGAAGATAAGCGAGCGACTGCGCGTGGCACACGGAGGGAGATTAGCCTGTCCGTCTGCGAGCGGGTTGATAAGGAGTGCTGTGTGTGAGATCGCCACTGTGAGAAGGCAGGGATTTAGCTAATGTGGGGATTTGTGTGTGTGTGTGTGCACGTGTGCACGCAGCTGGGTGGGATGTGGCGAGAAGGATCTGGGAGGTGTGCAGCAGAGGGGATCTGGACATGGGGGGAGCACTACCTCTGTGGGTGCACGTGGCTGTGCCCGCGCTCGCAGCACCTGGGGGCTCTCTCTTAGCTGTGGCAAGGGGACGTGGTGCCAGGACACAAGTAACGGGTGTCACTGTACCTGTCAGAGCAGGGGCAGGGTTAGTGCCTGTGTGGCAGGGGGGAGAAGGCTGATGGCTGGGATGTACTGTGGCGCAGGGGGAGCATCACCCCGTGAGCTGGGCATGACGAAGGGCCTGCGCCATGCTGAGCAGGGCTTGTCTGGTGCAGGGTAAACGCAGTTAAGTTTTTTTTGCTGTTGTTGTTTTTTTGTTTGTTTGTTTTCCCATAGAGATGGGGTCTGAGAGTGGCTAGGCTTCCTGCCCACAGCTGAGAGTGAACCCTGGCAAAATTTCACTGACCTCATATTGCACCCCCCTCGCCTCAGATTTATCTCAGCAGCTCTGCCTGGTGCTAGCGCAGTGCCTCTTCTAGGTGGAAAGGAAGCTGGCAGCAGTCTTAGAGCAGTTCATCATCCAGGGCAGGGGAGGGGGGTTGATGGCATCCTGACACTTATTTTTTAACATTCTGACTTAGCACTAAAACGTTTCTCCCTTATGCTCTTCTATGGGAAAATCAGGGTGTTATGTTAAAATCACCGACTTCCTACTTTTGATCAAACCTCACTTTTCATTCAGAGGGATAAAAAAAGTGTTGAAATTTTTCAGCTAGCTTTATTGTCTGCAATATGTCTGAATTGGATCTGTTCCATCAGAATTAGTTTCATCTCAGACGCAAAAAGTAAGGCATGCTGAACCTTTTGTGATAAAATGAATTAAAATAGCTCAGGTATTTAGAGTAACTTTTCTTCAGAAAGTTGACCCTTTGCTTGTCCAGCAGACCATTTGAATGTTTGCTTTCTGTTTAATGAAAAATCATCCAAAGCCTGGCCAGTTGCTTTGTAGCTTTCAATAATATATTTATTTCATAAGGAAGAAGGCTAAAATCAAAGTAGCTGTAGTCTGAGATTCCCCGTGGTGCTAGATGCTTTCAAAATATAAGAATATCTTATGGCTAGAAACTAAGGTAGGAGACGTCTGACCAGAAATTAAGAGTGGTTTTTAGTACCAAAGAAAATTTCCTGTAGAAGCATGTTCCCAAAATACAGAGAAGGTTTTCCATAAAATGGAAATCTTAAAGGTACTGTGTTTATCTTAAAGATACTGTGTTCCACCAAAAGGCATTTCAGTGTGATGAAGGAATAAGACAAATTCTACAGCAAAGGTGTCCACCTTCCCTCCTATATCTTCATGTGGCCAAGATCCACAGCACACATCACGCACACCTCACAAAGCTAACAAGGATAATGATTGCCCCTTTTCCTCATTTGAGTGCTGGCGGTGGGATCCACAGAGGTGCTGGTCTGGGATTTGCTTGGCCCCAAAACCACTGCACAGCAGCAGCTCTGCTCAAGAGCCACCAGCTGAGAACCCAGCTCTGTGCAGTGCTCCAAGTCAAGCATAGCTATCATGATCAGATAGTCCTTCTGGATTTTAAAAGCTAACAAATGATTTAAAAGCTAAAAAATAGATTAAAAGCTAACAAATGATCTCTCTCACCTAGAGGGAACCAAACCAAAAGTATTTGAGGGCTGTTTTGTTTTGGGATGTTCTCCAGTCTTTCAAGCAAGAGGTCATGTTTGTCCTTCCTTTTTAAAAAAAAAAACAAAAACATCAGCCCAGCATGAATTAGAAGGGGAGGGGAGGTTGAGCTGCAAGAGGAATTGCAACAGATTTAGTGTTAAAGCCAGTACATGAGCTCCATTTCAAAGTACCCACTCAACAGCTGGTCACAAAATCCCTGAGCCTGGGGTGAGGTGCCAAGTGTGTGTGTGCTTGGAGAGGAGCATCACTCCTCTCGCAGTGCTGCCTTGTCCTGCTGTTAGCACGTGCCCTTCCTCCAAAAGGATGGCTGAGAAGAGCAGGCAGGGATGGGAAACCATCTTGCAGAGCAGCCGAAGTCCACTGGTGAACGTGTTTCCCCGGTGCATGGTGAGCATACTACTGGAACCACATCATAATTGGCCCTTTTTTCATGTTGTCCCTTGTCAAAGAGGGCCTTATGTGAGGGCACTTGGGTCTCTTCCCAGAACTGTTGTGTTGCTTTGCACAAGTGTGTGTCTCGGTCTTTCCAGCTGTGAAATGAGGTTAAAAAACTTCGTGGAGAACAGGCAGCTACACCCCAGAGAGGCTGGCAAAAACCCTTGCTAACTAAGACTGGGTAGTGTTAAAGAAGGACGAAGAGTTATTGTCTGTGTCCGTTCAGAGAGAGCAAGGACAAAGTGAACCACAAGTTGAAAGCCCATTTTTCTTCGCCACCATCTAGAAATAGGTACCTGTCCCTTGGATCTCAGAATGCTCCTGCACTCGTTCCCCCTTTCCATCCTTCACACTCTCTTTCATCCTTGTTTTTCTGTTTTAAAGCCATGATTGATTTTGAAATTAAATTGGCTTTTCCCCCAACAATGAACCTCAAGCTTGGATCTCCTTTCCCCTGTTCCCCTTCTCCCTCCCAGCTTTCACATCTCCTCAGGTTTCTGTTATTTCCCACACATTTGCTTTGAAGGATTTTCCAATAAGGTTGTTAGGAGATGTTTTTTAAGGGTCTTTTATCACAAATTCCTTTTGGTTTCATGCCTGAGCACGCTTCTGAGGAGGACCTTGGTGACCTAAGCTCAAGCAGACGTGAAGCAAGTACATTTTACAAGCAAGTCACAGCCAACTGCACACACAGATCGGGTCCTGTATCCCTGCAGCCTCATTCAGGAAACATGTTGTGTTTCCCAGATGACAAAACTAGACCACGCTTAAGCCTAGTGTAATTCTGCTGGCCTCAATGTAGATACAAGGGGGACTGTAATGCAGACAACTTTTCTACACTGAAATAAAAATTTTCTGAGCTATCTTACTTACTTTACCCCTGCACAGACCATTCTTTCTAAGCAGACAGAAAGTGGATAATTTTTGTCATCACTCCCCTCCTTGCTTGAGAGATTTAAGCATGAAACTCACAAGATGATGCAAGTGTGTTATAGCCACACATTTACAGCTGCGCCATCAGGCTTGCAAAGTGCACATGCATAAAGGACTTCAGTCAACCAAACCTGCCCCACAACTCATCCCAGCTCCTCCAGTCCAGGCCTGCCCCAAAGGCAGTGCCTTGAAAGCATCCGCATTCTGAGTGCACTGATAAAAGCTGTCACAGAAGACAGCCTGTGTAATTCACAGTATATGCGAGTTAAGGCCCAATTTTCAAAGGTGGCATGCACCATATGGCTTCCTTATGTGTCTTGATCCCAAATCACCTTAAGATAATTCTGCTTCTTTAAAGAGATATGGAAGGCAACAAAGTCATTTAAGCACATTTCTGAAATGCTACTGAGGCTCTTCACTGACACCGCTCTGCTGTCAGGACGAGCAGAACAGGGGAATGATCACACCAAGAGCGTAGGAAATGTGACTGCAGATGTTCACTGCCATGTTAAATATAGGCATCCAAAAATAATTTCTCTCCCGGAGAAATTAATCTTTTCTCTAACACGAGGGTCAGGAGCTCAAACCGAAGGCTACACTCTTCCCTGCCACATTCAGCACCTGAAGTGGGTTGCAGTACAGAGAGAAGAAAACCCCACAGCCCTCAGCAGTTTAGCTGGGGCAGTCCCAAAGATGTAACTCCCAGGCTTTTCCATTGTACCCCTGGCTTCATGTGCATGCCTAGAGAAAGAGGAGTCTGCCTCGTTCCTTCCAGACCAAGTCTTTGTTGGGGTTTTGCCCGCTGCTGACAGCACTTTCTGTCCTGGCAACTTTCTCTTGTGGATGGCAGTTCCACCTGTCTTTCCTGTTGGAGCCTTCTGGAATAAATGGTGCCTTAATTAGGTTAATTACACCTTTAGCCATCCATGTGCCTACTTTGCACGTACCATTAGAGTCCATTACGCAGTGCAGTTTCCCTGGGTTTCCTCGTGGGAAGTAAACCTGATACTTGATGTATGAAGCTCTCCGTGGCTCAGTTGTCTTGTACAATATTTGTGAAATCCAAGGACTGTTTCCCCTGCTTGGAAAGCTGGTGCTCCTGGTGTATCTGTGTTCAAGGCCTGACCAATGCAGAGTGGTCAGTGACTCTGGTTTCACAGGCAAACATATTTTATTAGAGACATCTCCCTGCAATGTCAACAGGAGGCTTGTACAACGTCTGGTGAATAGTGAAAGAGTCTCTGTGATGCTTGTGAAAAGTGGTACAAATTAGCATCCTCTAGCCTCCTGCTGCTTTTCTGTCTAAATAATATTGTACACACAAAGTTTCTGCTGAGAAGCAGTGGGGTTTTCTCGGTAGCTGCCTAAATCATGTCACACTCTTTAGTTTACACTGAGCAACTGCCTGAGACAGAAGCTGCGTCTGTATGTGCGGTGTCACTGCTCCCAAGTGATGAATGACCCTAAGTTTCTAACAACTTCACTTCCCGTGCTCTGGCTTGCCTCCCCACAATTTGCATTTATGCATAATGTTTTACATGATCTCTCTTGCTCCCTGCAGCTCACTAGAGAGCCTTTTGCTTCAGGAGCTTAAAAACTTTCCCAGAATGGAAATGAGTAGAGGAGAAGAGGTGCTGTTTGCATATCACTAAACATCAGCAAGAGATCTAAATGTTTTCCTGTTGCTAGTGATGCTCCCCAATTCTTCTCCCCAAGACACACATCCCATTTTTCCAAAGTATTTTCTCAGCCCTGTTGGAAGTATAGGATGTTCAGAAAAACTGAGATGCTCCTGGAATCTTCACTGACCTGAATGAAGACAGGATGGCTCGGTATTTTTTACTAGCAGAAATCTTTCCTGTGAGCACAGGTCTCTGCAAGTAAAGCATCTAGCAGAAACACCTTTCTCAAAGGTATTGTCTCTCTAGGATACACTATGATAATGCTTAGTGCCTGAGAATTTGATGCCGCCTGCCATTAACATTATAGGGATTGGTTGTCCAAGGGTATTTTAGTCAAAAGGTGTGCATCTGAGGTGGTTTTATGTAAGTGGTGATGTATTCAGCAGCTACTTCCACATCCTGGTGCTTTCCTTGGTCCTAATGGCATTCATTTCTGCACTGGACCAGCTTGTTATTAAAGGTGATTTTTATGGATCCAGTTGCAGTTTCAAGAGAAGATTGTAGCTGTAAAAGCCCCCTCTGACATGCTGGTAAAATGACACAGATTTTACCCAAGATTGTTTAGCTGTTTAGATTGTTTTGTTAGATTTTACCCAAGATTGTTTACCCAAGATTGTTTTATTTCCATCAAAGGTCGTGCTATGTAGCAAGCTCCTTGGTTGTGTTGACTTTTGGTAGTTGGGTGACACTCACACAGAGCACTCCAGGTCTGTCCCCAGTTCCTTGGAACAGTAGGGCAGAGAGGGGGGTCCCCCAGCTGCCCCTTCCCCACTGTTTGCACTGCCCTGTGGGACGGACACCTTCGCCTCCCGCAAGAGGGGAGCTGCCCTCTGCAGCTGGTTGCAGTCCCAGTTTACCAAGCATCACCTCTCTGTGGAAGCTCCATCTGGGCACGTTAGCTAGCTGCACTTCATGTAAACTGTTTGTTTCACCACCCACAAGAAGCTATTTGCACAGAAGTTTCACCAGAGACCATAAAATCACAAACCATAGGTCCAGATCTTGCCATCTGTCACAGTTCTGTGTTCCTGCTCCCCAGACAACACAGTCTCCCACCAGGTTTAAAAGATCCCAGGCTTAAACTTGTTTGTTTGGGATTTTTCAAAAAACCTGGTGTTCAGAGACAGTGCAGAAATAAAAGTCTGGTAGCTATTATCATTTATTGCCCTCGCAACACAGACAGGATTAAAGCTGTTCTAATGACAGGGAAGAAATAGTAATATTCCCCCTGACATTAAGTAGGCCTGAAGAAAGCTATGAGCACAATGGAATGGAACATTAATGTGAAAAGGAAAAATAAAAACCGTACAACAAATGACTATAGCAAAGAACCACCAAGGGAGACACTTAAACCCATAAAAGGCAGCGCTCTCAGATGTCAAAGGATCTTGTCATTCTGCACCTAACCCAGCCCTTGCTGAGGTATTAAATGGGGTTTCAAAACCATTTGTGCTTTGGCAGACCTTAGGTGAACACAATATACAAACGGGTAATACAAAAGGTAATACTCTGGAGACTTAACCCTTACGTACTGAATGTGGTTCACTGGGTTTGTACTTTTGCTGCTCCTCTTTTCAGAAGGCTTTAATGGTTCCAGTTATTGCCGAAAAGATGGCAGTTTTGGAGCAGCGTTGGCACATGTAGGTTTTGGAGCATCTGCTTTGCTAGCTCAGCAGATACCTGTAATGTTGCCTTGCAAATTTATAGAAAACATGAATGTTTATAAATAACATGTCAAGCAGCCAGTGGGTTTAAGTACTGCTTCTCAATTCAGGCCCCCAAGGACAAGATGCTCTGTCAGGTATGTGAGAGGTTTGTTTTGAAGAAGAATGCTTTGTCCTGGATAAGAGCAAGTTCTTCCTTCTCGCCTGGACCAGTGAGACTGTTCCTGTGGAGGGGTGAGCTTGGCGGTGCTTTCCTGCTCACAGTAAACCCTATGCTTTTTATCTGCTGCCTTTTATTTTTAAATGAGCAGGGAGTCAAATAATGTCAGAAACGCCAACAATAGCTTACCACAAGAGGGAAACATTTTGTGTGCCCTCTGACAGCCTGAATCAGCCAGCCCACCTCATAGACTGGAAGATATTTTAAGGCAGAACACATACAAGACATCATTACTACTGAAAACATCAATCAGGTTAGGGAAAATTCCCCTGATTCTCCATTTAGGTCCCTCCTTACCTTTTGCTTTACTTTCTGTACTTAGCCAGCCATACTATTTCTCTCCTCTCTGCTGGGAAGGGAATTCTCTACTCCAAGGAAGCTATTCAGGGGCTTTCTTTATTGTTATTTAGCATGTATATATTACAGTACCTCACAGAGGCCTCGTAGCATTGTGCCAGGCATCCTACAAACATACAGAGCAACAGGTGCACCTATAGCTGGTACCTATGTGTGAGGGATACAGGGTAAGTGCAATTCTGAGCCAGTTAAAATTAATAATAATGCCCACACTTCCTATGTAGGTGTACAGGATATGGTGTATCCCCGTGTTTCTTTGAAGGAAACATTCCCTGTGAATTTAAAAAAAGACAACACTACCAGGAAATGGAGTCAGTATTTAAGGAAATATAATGGTCTCTTTTCATTTGCGTGAAAGTGGGAATTAAAAGCTGGGCACACCAGGACCATGCCCTATCTGACCTTACAGAATTTAGCACCAGCTTTGCCTGGCTGCAAAGCATTAGGGTCTGGCACTGTGACCAAAAAACCCAATGCTTGTATCTGAGTAAAGATTGCCCAGGAAGCATTTGGGAGCATGGAAGGCTCATTGCAGAAGATGTACATGCATGTATATGTGTTCTGTTATGGTCTTTGGCTGCCTTGAAAAAAAAAAAAGATGGAGTGTTAACAAATGAAGTTGTTAATTTCCGGTCTGTTATCAAGAAAGACTTAAAATTAGTTGTGTTAGTTCGGTGGCGTGCAAGGATGAGGTTTTATGCACTGTAGCACAAAACAATTAAAAGTTGGAAATTTAGAAGCAGGAGTGGAAAAAAAAATAAAGGCAGAGAGAAAAGAAAAGGGATTATAGGTGCTCACCTCTGGCTGCATGGGGAAAAGCAGACTTCAGGCATGAGACCACATCGTCACTGCCGTGAGAACATTTGTGTGCAGTTGTCCAGGTTTAGTGACCCAGGTCGCTGTGCAACCTGTCATTCTCAAGCAGGTATGTGCTCTCGGTACGTGTCTTGCATCTTGCTAGTGAAAGCACGGTGTCTGGGAGAGGAAGTGTTGAAAGCCACCATGAAATATTAGAAGCAGAAAGGAGAGGTATGCATGCAGGTCAGAACTCATCACTTCCAAACATTGGTGAGGTCCCAAAGCAGGCACAGAAAGTACTGTGTGTAGACCCAGGACTGGAGAAGGTCTCCTGGGCCACCTAGTCACCTACTGTCATTGATCAGCAAAGGAGACCTTCCCACTCAGACCTGCTCTCCAAGTACAGCTGTTCCGATTGCCCATCTTGCTCATAAATGTATTTTCATGTCTCTCCACGGAAATAATCCTGTTGAAAGTTAGTGTGTTCTTCAGTCACCTGCCAAACCATGAATGTGGTCCTGGTGATGTAACTTACAGTGGCCCAAAAAACATTAATCATATTGATTAAAAATGACCAAAGGCTCACAAGGTATGATTGTAAAGGAAAATTAAATGTTATTGGGCAGATGGGCCAGGCAGAGAGGCTAATACAGAGTTGCAGCTAAAGATGGTCTTGATTACTATCTTCATTACAGACCTGGAAGAAGGAGTATATATATCATAACTGAACTCCATGCCTGGAGCAGAATTCCAGTAAGGTCTAAAAGAAGCATTTTTATGAGCAGGAAATAATCCTAAAAAAATGGAAATGATACAGCTGGGAAAACTTATCCAGACACTGTTTTCTCAACTGGAGGTAACAAAGTGAGTTTCAGTAATACCACAGGGAACACATCAAAGACTGGGAGATCAGTTTGACTTGCAAACTGGCGCATCTGCAAAAACACAGACCAGAGAAAATTTGGGAGTATCTATGCACATATTTTATGAAGCAGAGGACATGGGACCAAAATGATTATTAATGGGATGAAGATTAAGAAAGGATTTAGGTAGATGTTAAAAACCTCCTTCCCCAGTGGAGTTAAACATTAACATTGGAATCGCTTTTCCAAACGATGTCCATAGTCTGGCTTTTGCATTGCAACCTGTAACCAGTTTCAAGGCAGACACTTATAAAATCCTCACCAAAACCTGAGGCTTGCACTGAAGACAGTCACAGGCTTAATGTCTAGAAAAACTGCCCGAAACAGATACGATGCACTAGGGAAAGAAAAGAAGCTAGTGAAGACAAAATGCATTTCATCTGCAGTGAGCTCTTCTTTATGTGATGCATTTGCTTTCTGCTACTGCTTATCTCCCACCCCTCACCCCCACTCCCATCTTTTTACGCTGCTTTAATAATTCATCTCTTACAGGCTGGAATTAAATGTTGTGCTGACCTAAGGACCAGCGTGCCATGTACCATATTAACATGCTGTGGGTTTAGTGCTTTGTTCTTCTCCTCTGTTGTTGCTCATGCTTCCCAGCAGAAAGCTGCACTGTGCTATTGTAGTTAGTTTTCCTAGTATAGTACTATTTGCAGAAGGACTGATATAAAACAAAAGGCCATCTAATAAAGCAGCAGAAGCAAAATTAGTTCAACCCTCATCCCTCACCTCCTCTTATAATATAGCTGTCACTTTTCCATTTGTGGTAATCTTGTTTTAATATTTATGACTGTGCTTCAGACATGGAGATTTCAATGAGGATGAATTTTTGGATTTCTTTTTCATTGTAGGAGGTTAGGTTAAATCAGGATAGCTGGTCTTCCAGAGCCCATGGGGCTGTGGAAAGGCTGTGGCTTTGGTACGGGTCACTGGAAAAGATCAAGGCAGTAGACAACGTGAACCTTACACAGCATGAGAGCATGGCATCAGTGCTCAGAATACAGTCTTATTTGGGGACTACGCAAACATATAACAAGAAATAGTCTATGACCCCAAGGACTGGAACAGATGGGACTAATGGAAGGCAGTCCTTCCTGCGCCTTATAGGCAAGGATCCAAGTCATGATTAGATAGCAAACCTGAAACACCTGGCACTGAACCTGTTTCCCCTCACACATAATCTGCTAACCACAGGACTCTCATTAGCCAACCTTTCCCTATTAGAATAACCTGATTCTAACTGCAGAAGGAATGGACCTTTGCAAAGCCCAAGTGCTGCTTGAGATGGACATCAGATCTTTTCCAGTGGTGTCTCTGTTCTATTCCTATGGGTTAGCCATCATTTGAAGACTACCCAGAAAAGAGGGTTTGCAAATAATGTTTTAGTTAAGGCAACATCCAAGTCTGTGGCTCCAAAAGTCACAGGTCACGGAAGTTACATGCCTGTGTCTCCTCTGGATATTTGTCCAGAGCCTGTTAAGAGACCCTCATGATATCAGAGTGTTCTGTGTGGGGGATTTGCACATAATATGTAATCTTCATTCATGTTAGAAGTGCCACCATTGTTGGGAAATTGATCAAGTATTGACTGGAAGCCCTTCAATATATTTAATGCTTAATTTTCTTTGATTTAATAAAATGGTAGCAATCCCTAAGTAACTATATGTTTAAAAATCAAGCAAAGCAAACAGGGAAAGTCTTGACAAACACATTGTCTTTCCTTCTTTCCTTTTTTCAACAAGTTCAGTGACCTAGTTAAGAACTTTAATATTTGGATTTTCTGTTTTGTGGTCTTGTTGGGTCAGAACTGTGTTTCAAGGCTCTAGGAAAAAAAGTAAAAGAATTTCTTAATGGGAAGCACGGGAGTGGGAGAGCAATTATTTTCAGCTGGTCCCATTAATACAGAGGTTAAAGTCATCTTCAGATTCCCTTGGCCCTGTCTTCTACTACCATGGCTGTAATTCCAAAGCACACTAAATGACTGAGAGTCCTGAAGAAAGATTTGTTGTCGTGTTGTTAATTTTTGTTGACAAAAGCTCCCATGCCATTTCTGTTTCCTTAAACTCAGCAGCATACAAGTAAGAAGCGTCCCAAATCCATTTTGATCTCAAGGAAAACATCATTTACAGTCAGGCAAACTATGACTTATTTGTCAGCCGTGTAAACTCAACGAAAAAAATGAAATTCTAACCATGAACAGTGATGAGCAGTTCTTCAGCCAGATTATTGCTTAAATGTGAAGGAAGAAAAGCAGATCTTGATGTAGAAATCAGCAGTGCTTTGCTGCTTCCTATGTGGTCAGAGCAGCAATGCAGGAAAATGATGGAAGGGACCACACTTCTGTGTCTTTTATATATTTGAAATAGAAACATATATTTCTTGTGATATCATATCAGCCCAATTTGCAGTTGATCGAGTATATGGGACATATCTGCTGTCAGCTATATGCATGCATAGAGCAATGGGGGAGTGTAGAATCTGTTTGGCTTTCCCCTGCTCGAAAAATCTGTGGGAACATGCTGTCGTTGGGATGTGCTGAAGAGATGCGCTCTGGCACCTACGCCACACTGGAGAACTGTGAGGACAAACATTTGGGAGGAAAGCTGAGCTGATCCTAATTGAAGCAGACACTACTGCTCTTTCATCGAAACTCCACCGGCTTCGCCAACCTGATGTCAGGTTCTCCATCACCGTGTGAGGGTCGCCTCTAGGCAGGGCATGCTAAAAATAAATTACGCATGCACCTCCCCTCCTCTTTCCCACACATGCACACAAATACTCCAAGTGAGCAAAGAAAAGCATGTGGGATCTGCTCCTTGACACCACTGCTGTCAATGAGCTCATTTTGCTGCAAGTGTAACTCTGGACAAGTGAGGATTCTAGTTCTGTATCCCAGGAGGTTTGGGCAAATGCTGAGATGGGGGCTACAGGTATTGTAGGGCTAGCATTTAATAGCTCACAGAGGACAGTAGATTGAGCTGACTGTTTTGTTTTCCTCAAAGTCTGGCCACGTTTGTCTTGAGATTTTTAGAAAACATCTGTTAATTTGGTTTCTTGGTAAGTGCAAGTGCTTTTGTATGTTGGATTGGGTGGTTTCAAAGATCTCTCATACTCTAAATTTCCAAATTTCCCTTTTCTTTGCCTATTCACTTGGGCCATGGAGAGCAGTTTGTTCAAAATTCTCACAACATCTGCAGTTGAGCATTACAGAAATGGTTTGCCAGGAGATGGTGCAGAGTCTTCTCTCCTAGAGGCTCATCTGATGTGACATCCTCCTGGGTGGGGAAAGGCTCTGAGGTCTGGCAGGGACCATCTGTGGGTTTTTTGTTGTTGTTGTTTGTTTTTTTTTTTTTGTCTCCTTCTGCAACAGAGACTATGAATTGTTTGTGGGGAACATCTGGGGATATTGCATTTAATCAGTTTTTTTACTGCTATTGTTGCTCTGGGTATTAGCATTGTCTCTGTTATTCCTGTTCTCTGACAGAGGCACACAGCAGTTTAGTCTCCTGAGAGCTTAAATGCCTTCAACTAAACCATATTATTGACTTCCTTCAGGGGTAACTGGGTGAAACTTAATGGTCCGTGAGATACAACAAGTCAGTAGAAATGATCTAATGTCCCCTTCTAATCTTAAACTCAGTGAAATGGGAAAAATTCTGCTTCTAAAGGAAATGGCAGATGAGCAGTTGCCAGGATCTCCTACCAGGCTTCTCCAGCTGTGTCCATGGGAAGCAGTTCCCTTTTTTCACTCCTGTTTGCAGATTCTCAGCAGGATGGCACCATTCTCACTCCTGGAAACCAAATCCTCATTTTCATCCTTCTGTGCAGCCCTTTTGCCTTTCTTCCTCGTTCAGATCCCAAGACTGGCAGCCCCTCTTTGTGGTAACCATTTCTGATAGAAACTTCTTGGTGTCCCTTCTGCTTTTACCAAAATTCATGTAAGAGATCCATTATATCTGTCATCTGCCTCCCATGGGAATCAGTTCAAACCTTCATTTCCGAATTATCCCTGGCCCTCCTGAATGCCGAAATCAGTCTTGTGCAGCTACTCTCTTGCTGACCGCTTGACAGCTTTAGCCAAATAAAGTGTCCCAGAAATTTGTATAGACTCAAAGCATATCTTTTTCTTTCCTCTTCTGCAGAGGAAGTATGCAATTTAAAGTAGTAGGCATGTATTTTCTTAGAAGTGTTTGCAAAGGTGGCCAGAGCTGCCTCTCTTCAGCTGCTAGGTAGGTGTCCCATCCTGCTTTCAGTAAAACCAGTGTTTCCTCTCTCAGATTTAAGTGCTTTACCTTGAATATTTCCATATGAAAAGGGAAACTAGAGAGAAACCGCAGGACTAGAAATCCTACAGCCTGGGGATTTCAAGCACGATTGAAGCATGGATGTTTTTCCCTGTCAGAATCCAAGGGCACACCAGCTCCGCAGTGGCTCTGTTTCCCCGGAGGGAGAGGTGGGGCCTCCTCCGTCTCACCCTACCACATCAGTCACCCTCTAACTAGGTATCAGGAATCTTATTATGTTATTTTGATTTCTACTGTAAGTAACAGTGTTTGAGGAAAGGTCTGAGGAGCTCTCACGTCACCTGGTTGCAACAGGCACTGGGGAGTTGTGTCCAGAAGCAGCTGGCTGTCACTGAGTTGTCTTTCCAGCATAACCGGGTGACAGTCAAGTTAACGCCTTTGCTTTTACCTGATTTTGTTTGTGGAATGATAATCTGGGGAAAAAGAAAGAAAAAATATATAAAAAATAAGCCTCAGCAATGAGATCCTGTGCCTGGAGAATGAGGGATCTGGGATGCCAGTGGTGCTTGGTGCCAGGAATGTCCCAGCCAGAAACCCGACCAGATCCATTATGCAAGACTGCTCAGGACAAATACAGTTGTGCTTGCCATGGTTATCAATCATTATGAACTATATTTTCTGATTTTTTTAAGGGGTAATCTTTCTGGAATTAACTACAAATTCACTGTAAGATAATAGCATAGTTACAGCCCAGAATAAATATTCTCTGCCCTTCTTTCCCTTTGTGCAGCCCAGAGGCCAAGAGTAGCACATGCAAACCACCACAGATGTCTGCATTTGCATCTAAGTAAACACTCTTCACTCATGCTCACATCCTTGGTTTTCCAATTCTGCTGTTGAATAGTCCCAGTCTCCTGCCTACAGGCATGAGCTTCTGAGGCTGAACTGTCCAAATTCAACTGTGAATTTGTATTCTTCTGTGAGAAGAGCCAGCCTGTGGCCATCTCACTGCTAACAGGTAGTTAGCATGAGGTTTGCAAAGTGTGATGTTATCACTAGCCAGTTGACCAGAGGAGCTCAACTTCTTAGACTTTTTGTCCCAGTATGATCTTTAGCCCTGTCATATTTCTTAATCTTTTCAGAAAGGCATCAGTCAGAGAACCGTGACTGCTGAGGAGCTGATAAGCTTCCTCCCTACTGGAAAAACAGAGAGTAGTTTACAATATTTACTTCCACTAGTTAAGTTTTATAATAGTTAAGAGAATTTTATTAGGAAGTTGCAGAGCAATCAAATGAGAACAAAATTATTAATAAATTTGCTTAATAAAACAATTAAAGCAAGTATAAAGAAACTCCAACTACCTCTTTGTGCAGCAAATAAATGGCAGCAGCCTCTTTTTAATTCTACTGGGTTAATACACTTGGCATATCTATAATTTAAAATAGCCCTGAGATTTAAACCATTTTGCAGCCACTGCTTTTACATTTTGCCAAGTTCCATCCCAGAAAGGTGGCTGCAGTTCTCCTGCTCTTCATTTTTCCAGCTTAAATAACACAACAGTTTCTTTGTTGTTCCTTGGGTGATAACCCTCAGCAAGCCTTTTTTTTCCAAATTATCTGCCTTGTCCACAGCCCCTCATGGTCTCAAAATACAAAGTGAGCTCGGGTTCTTTCCAAACATACTAATGATAAAGACTGTTCGTTCTCCCAGTCGGCTTTGGTGCAATCTGTTTCAAACACTGGGATTGATGAGTGTCTCAGAACAGTGTAGGAGGGCTGCCTGATCGTGACTGAGCCACAGAGTTTAAAAAAAAATAAAAATCTGAAAAATAATAGATTCATTTCAAATAGAAAATAAAATTCAAGGAAATCATGGTTTGACTAAAACAAAAAGCAAGCCAGGCAAGTTTATTGTCTAGATTATTAATTGTGCTGTATTTTTCAGCTGCCCTGAGAATGTCACTTTAATCATTCGCTGAATCTGAAGCCTGGGTCTCCAGAGATCATGTTCTGATCTCTCACATATGGTATATCGCACTGTTCATTAGACCCACTGGTCCAGTCACATGGAAACGCCGTTCAGACTATTTCTATCTGTATCTGCTACTTTTCTTCCTGAATGTGTCAGTCCCATGATGAGGGCAGTGACTCCAGCTGATACAGACACAATTGCTGATTGCAAAGAGAGACACTGCCATGAAAATGAAGAGAAGAGGGTATTATTTCTGTCACGGTTCAGCCTTCAGGAAAAGTCCCTACCCTGCAGAAATACAAATTCCCTTGGGGGAGGAAGGTGCTGAGGTATTTGAGATCGTGGGCAGTGGAAAGCGGATGGGTTACCCTGGGGACACAGTGCTGGGCTGGGATGAGCCAAACCTGGGCGTCTTTCAAGAGCAAGGAAAAATGCTCACCAGTGTCACGAAACACAGTTCTCAGCTGTAAGCACTCTTGCTGTTTCAGACATCTGGCAGCTGGAATTGCAAATATCTGGGAGCAGAGACTTGCTTTGTACAGGGGGAAGCAGGATTTCTTGCTCTTCCCTCTGAATATTTGATGCTGGCAGTAGAGAAGTGGGAAACAAGGTAATCTTATCCAGGATGGCCGTAAGCCAGTCAACGTTGACTTCTGGTCCTCGCTGGAGAGACAGGGCTTGGATAGAGCCCAGCTAACCATGGAGCAAGCTCACATTTAGGAGCCTGTTTTCAGCCACACGTGCAGAAGAGTTGGTACCGGTGGCTACCAGCAGAAACCAGGTCAAGGGATTCCCAAGCAGCACAGAGCGCTTGCCAGGGGACCCCAAAATGTCACATCCAACTTCTCACCCTGCACTCTGTCAGGTGAGCCGGGGAGCGGGGTGTGAAATGTTGAGTCAGGATAAATGTCACAGCCAAAGGTCTTCAGAGGCAGAGTGACAGCAGGAGGAGACACAAGTGCCAGGAGTTCTGACACAGGGAAAATGCTGTCACTGCCACCACCTCCAGCCTGGAGATTTATTGATAGTAAATTAGGATGTGCCATAAACAGGGGTGATATTAAAGAAATCTGACTGTCTCAGGGAGTAAGTTTTACAACCCAAAGTGTGAGCTTTCTCTCCCTCACTGAGATCCTGAGGCGTTTTTGCAGCAGCTCCCACGATCTCATTAAGTGCTCTCCTGAGGAAGGCTCTGACCCAGGAGAGCCCTCTCCATGTGGCGGGCTGCTGGCTGCTGAGATCAGATGCAAATATCTGCTGGAGAACATGGTGTGCACCCTCCAGGTGTAGTCATTGAGACCACTTGGGTCACCACCATTGCCTCACCGGGTCCACAGCCTTCTCCACCATAGCCTTGGAGGAAACCAGGAATTGCCCATCAGGTGTCCTCAGGTACCAACGCACCCCTGGTATCAGAGGAGCTGACCTCAGTGCCACCAGCTCCTGCTTGGGGACAAACCTCGCTGGAGCTGTCTTGTGACAGCATTGAACTTAGGTGATCCTTTGCCCTCTCAGCCTGGTCTCAGCTTCTGAGGGCAAACCCATGGCTTCCTCCTGGAGTCATTGACCACAAAGGGTTGTGCTGTCCTGCAAATGCTTTCTTTCTGCTCCATTAATGCAACTGGGGCTGTGATAGCAAGCTCTAGCTGTAGTCTCTCTCCCCCATAATAAAAAAGCTCCAGAGGCCAGACATCTGCCATGCCAGGGCTTGGTGAGCCACCACGCTTTTGTTCTCGGGGCTTCCCTTGTTCAGATAATACACTTTTTCCCAGAAGTGGCAAAATCTTCAGCAGAGCCCTGGGGACACTGTATTCAAAATCCCAAATCCTGTCTGTCTATCAGAGATAAACCAAGTCTGTGAAGTTCAAGGGCAGAGCATCCCATGGCCACAAGCCCTGATCTTCGTGTGGCACAGGTTTCATTCACCAACCCACAGGGCTCAGGGAAAGTGATTTAGTCCAGACAGGCTGCAGCTTATCTCAGGGAAAATATTTATTTTGATGGTATCCCTGACGAACCTTCTTGTCCTTCTGCTCTCATGACATTTCTCTCTGCTCCTCCAGTCTGCTCACAGTTCTCCAAGGGCGTCTATGCCATCTTTGGTTTTTATGAGAGGAGAACTGTCAACATGCTCACGTCTTTCTGCGGGGCTCTCCACGTCTGCTTCATAACACCCAGCTTCCCTGTCGAAACGTCCAACCAGTTTGTTCTCCAGCTTCGCCCAGAGCTCCAGGATGCCCTCATCAGTGTCATCGAACACTACAGCTGGCAGAAGTTTGTGTACATTTATGACGCTGACCGGGGTAAGTCACAAGCACCCCAGGAGAATTACTGTGCAATTACATGTAGTGGTGTCGATAGTCTTTGGCTCGAGAAGATCCCTTACTACAGGTTGCTGGAGACTGAGAGGGTAGCTAAAGGAAGAGTCAACCTATGCCTTCCCTGTTTTTTATTCTTTTTCTAAATATCCATTGCTGACCATTGCAAGGGTGGGACGTTGATATATAGAAAAAGCATTAGTCAGAAACAATACCTCTGGGTTCATAGAGTCAGACCAGAACCCAGTAACACAACAGAAATATTTCATATATAAGAGGTTTGGGTTTCACATGGGGAAATTGTTTATATTTAATACATCCCATTTTCATGTCTGTCCAACTCAAGACCACTCAGTCCCATGCTTATGAATGTGGATCAGCAGCTGCTAAGGTCTCACCCGAGCCCCCATCCCATGATGATATGTGTGTATGTTTGCAGTGGTAGTTTGGAAAACTTCAGGTTCTCTACGTTAGTGTTAGTTGTCTGCTTAAAATAACAAAAACCTTTGCTGGGTTCTTGGAAGATATTGGCTAACTTTTGAAACCGTGAACGAGGCTAGTGAGTCATTGCTTTGTGATTCAGTTTCCCCAGCTCTCAGATGCCTCTAAAGCTTGGAGGCTGAGAGCAAAGCAGCTTTGTGAAGGACAACACAGTGGTAAGGTCATTCACAGCTCTGTCCTGGAAGTTATCGTAAGCCCCAGATGACGTTAAGAGACAATTATATGATGTAAAAGCACTCCACTCAGCTTTCTGTTGTCTCAAGGGATGGGCATGCTCTGTATCCAAACAGGACAGCAGTAGGTGGGGTGGTGTAGCAGACTGCAAAACAGTGCTATGTGTATCTCTTCTGGAAAACTGTGCATGTAATTTAGGCAAGATCCTTTTAAAAATAATGAAGTTTTCCAATGAGGTGCTGCAAGGAGAGACAGGGGCGCTGAATATGATTGTGTATTGTGACTGTTAAGGGAGTCTCTAACCCTAACCCTAGGAGCATAGAGCCTAAACAGATCAAAAATGAGAAAGGAGCTCTGTCCCAGAGAAATGAAGTGATTTGGGTAGTGACAGACAAGAATATGCGGATTAAAACTCTTATCTGAATCCCACAGTGGGGCCTGATCCACGAGACTGGTCTGTCAATTACAAAAGAAAACTAGGCCTGGAATCATCCTATTTTCCTGTGCTAGGACAGAAAAGGCAGGAGCCATTAATTCTAGGCCAGCTGTGTGTGGGCAAAATGCTACACTATTATCTGCTCATTCGAGTTCTACTGTGCTCTTGTAGTGCTATATCCAGCCCAGCATGGGACAGCTATGCAAGCTATCAGAAGGATGGAAAAATGACATTGTAAAACTACACCTTGGTTTTCCCTCTATTGTCCTCTTCCCCCTCTCTTCCCATCACAGGATTGTCAGTCCTACAGAAAGTGCTGGACACTGCAGCCGAGAAGAACTGGCAGGTGACAGCGGTCAACATCCTGACAACAACAGAAGAGGGCTACCGCATGCTCTTCCAGGAGCTGGAGAAGAAGAAGGAAAGGCTGGTGGTGGTGGACTGTGAATCTGAGCGGCTGAACATCATCCTCAGCAAGGTTGTGTCGCTGTGGTTCTGCTGGGAGGGGGCTGCATGCACTGCAGAAGTTTTTCTTCCCCATTCTTGTCTGATCCATGTCTCATTGCAGCACATCATGTGTGTGTGTGTGCATAGGAGGTATTTTTCCTTTGTGTTATTTTGGAAAGTGTAAAGTCATATGAGTACTTGGAGCTCCTGTGTATTCATGCTGAGTGAGCTTTGCTGCTTCATTTTCCTTACTTGTCTGATTCCTCTTCTGAGTACTTTAACTCCCCTTACTCCCCAACAAGTTTGCTTTGTGCTAATTCCTCCAAGCAGTGCGCACAAGACATGGCACTTTCTTATTCTGCTGAGTTTTCTCACGTTTTCCCACCCTCTGTAAATTGGAGTGGAAGTGTGAATTGGCACTGCCAGACTCCTGGTCCTGCAGACTCCATGTGCTGCACCAAATTCTCACAACCAGTGCCAGCAGGAAAGAGATGGAGAAGCTTTATGGCACATGTAGTGTCCTTAGGAGCACTGCCTGCAAACAAGGCTGGAGCCCAGCATTGTCCCAGGTCATCCAGCCTGCAGCAGGATCAGATGGTCCCAGCTCCCATAAAGACTTGAAGCAAGAGAAACTGGTTCATTCTCATCCATCTCCTGGCTGTTTTGTCAGCTCAAGGCCAGCAGTATGATACTGCCATGAGGCAGACAGGTATGCAACAGGGGACTCAGCATCTCTGGTTGCATGCCCAGCCTTGTCAGTCTAGATAAATCACCCAGTATTGTAGACCCATTTTTTTTTCCCCTTTTCTTCCCTCCATGCCTCTCTTAGTGCTTTCCCTAAGTCCTGAATATGGACTTCTGTGGACAGGAGACCAATGCAAGCACATGGGCAGGCCCACTCTTCCAGGGTTTTGAGTCCCCTCTTCAACTCCAGCCACATCTTGCCCTCTCACACATACAGCCAAAGTATTCTCAAGCTGCAAATCCCATCCCACATGGTTTAGAAAGGGCCCAGCAGTGTCAAGCAGCCATTGCACTGTACCTCCTGCTGTCATACTTCTTATAACCAGCTCACTTACCACATGCTTCACACATCGCTTTGTCTAAGCTACCTGTCACCTCCCGTCTCACACTTCAGCTGCTTGCTGTCTGGGGCAAGGACTGCCATTTCATCAGCCGCATGGCTCGGTGACGAGCACAATCCATCCTTCTTGGATGTCTCTGGGTGCTACTCTGTTATAAATCATAACAAAGGAGGCAGCAGGTTTTAACCTCAAAGTAAAGGTCACACTCACGAAAGAGACACCAGATTGTTCTGGAGGGTAAAGCCTTCAAGTCTTCTCTCTGACCATGCAGCAGCTGCAGTTGAACAAAATCTTTGACAGGACCTGGTAGTGAATTTGCCTTTCTTGCAAGCTTTTGTAAAAGGTATATCAGATTTCTCGGGTTAATAACGTTGCCTTTTCAAATCTGTTTTGTCTAACAGAAAGCTAAGTTCCATAGTCAGAGGTTATCTAGTTTGCTTAATATGAACAGGAAAAGAAGTCTCTATTTCAAACTTCTTCACGTAACAGAAGCAAGAGTTAAATTTACATCTAACTAAAGCTATTTGCATGACCCCCTCTCAAAAAAAAAAAATCCAAAAAAAAAACACACACCACCACCAAAAACTGGTCCTGCTGTTCACCTGTTTCCAGGTGAAAGAGATGATGATGTATTTTCCTGCATAAAAGAGCAGTTCCAACTGATCTCTGTGCGCAGGGATAACTCTCCTGTTAGGGATAGGGCTGTAAAGAAGATTTTTCTGACCTGTGCAGTTCATTCCTATCCTTGTTTGACTTCTTGTTCTGAGCCCAGAGGGATTTCAGGAGCAGAAGTAGTTACCCCAGTGTAAGTAGGGGATGCCAGGTCTCTTGCAACATGGGGATGACCAGAGAGGGGCAAAGATAGTGTTCGGCTCATTATCACAAGAAATTCAGCTGGGACTTAAACTCAGGCTGTTGGCTGTCTCTCAGCTCACCACACCAGCAGCCTCTGCATGAATGTCACTGTTTTGTTTGTCCTGTCTCTTTGAGTGTCTGAGGTGTTCAAAGAGCTGCCTCAGCCTCTCAGGGACATTTTAATGCATTTATCTTTTTCCCTGACAAGCCTGTCTCTGTCTTTTGGTGTCTGTGGATTTGTGCTCCCCAGTGAACAGAAGAGCTGGGGATGGCTGTTAAGCATCAGTCACTCATATGTACACAGCAGTGCTTGCACATATTTAGTTTCTTCTCCACACCACCTGCATGTAACACAGACATCCCCCACTGACTCCAGCGTGGCGGTCCTCCTGCTCCAGAGACCTTAGCTGATGAAGGAGCCAGCACTCAAAGTGTTAATGATACATGGAAAATGACCCGATTTCTTTCTCCTCGGTGTCATGTCTCAAGGGCATGATTTATCTTTGCCAAGGTAACTGTCATTTATGAGCCAGGCTTCGGTTCAGGGCAGGATATCCGTGGGGCTGCACTGTGTAGCCTTAATGGAATAAATAAGCGGTGGGTTGCATTACATCAAAGCACTATATTGTTTCTTCCTTGTCTCTCATTAAAATGAATAACTGGAATTTCTCCTTTGCTACTGTTTCACTCTGAGAGGATTTCTCTCTAATAGATGTCAAACTGGCCCATTAAGAAGTGGGTAATGAAACCTAGGTGGCCCAAGTGAGCTATCAGCATGCAGCCCAGCACAGCCTCTCACTACGTCCAGCCTAAGTGATAAATGCTATTATAACCTCAGCTTGCTACTGCCATCCGGACACATTAGGACTGAGCAAGCATTTTAAAATAAATTAAGATCACAAATAACTGTGTAAAACACAGGAAGCAAGCCTCATAATTCAGGTGGATGGGCTGCAAGATTAACAGCTCAGGGGAAGCTGGTCGGCAGCCCTCTCCGGTTCATCGACTCTGACACCTAATAAAATAACAAAGAGCGTGAGTTTGGGCAGAAGGAGCCAATGCCATCTATTGTTGACGCTGGAGAAATGGGGAATTGGATCGTAATTCTTAGGCATCACTGTGCCCCAGAGATGCTATTTCCTCCCACAAGTTCTGGGACTTGCTACAAGTCAGTTTCAGTTGATGAATGGAAGGGGACAAGTTGAGCCTGGTTTTGCTTCTCAGAGCTGGCACTAGAAGATACTCAGATGTAAAATTACCAATAAGAAGAATACCTATCTTTGGTATACAGAATTTTTTTCTGAGTGCTCCAGACTCCTCTGCAGTAGCCATTCTGAGGGAGCCTGTGGGGAGAACCACAGGACAGTGAAGCTGGTGGAGCTGAGATTAGTTGTGTAAGATACTGCTACTAAATGAAGCCTTCAGTGGAGTTAATTGCAACCCCTACATGAATGCTGGGAACCAGATGAGTTTAATGTGCCTACAAGAGCACTTCATCAGAGAAGGGCTAAGGCAGATGAACCAGTTGCACAGAGTAAGTGTCAGCTCATTTATAATCCATTTGGAAATCCCTAAATTGTTGCTCATGAGAATCTGGGAGTGCAGTCCCATGGGAAGGATCAGTCTGTGCACACGTGCCCTGGGCTTTGATGCTTCCCAAACACCTGCTACCAGCCTATGGTGTGAGGGAAATCCTGGGTAGACTGATCTCTGGTCAAATCCAGCACGGCAGTCTCTTTGTCATCATTCTGCTATGAGGATCTTTCTGGCCTCGCTACCATTCCTGCAGACTTTGCCTGAGCATTAGCAATGCAGGCAGTAATTCAGAATCAATTCATACAACAATGGAAATAAAGGGGCAGTGCTGCTGGCAAAGAAACCTTATGGAAACAGCGCAATTCCCTGAGAAACTGGCAATTCTTTTTTTTTTTTATGTGCTTTTTTCAGTGTTTTCTTTTTATATGCGGATTGGTTCAAGTGCAGATGATACGTGGCTCTAAGTAAACTGGTAAGAATTTAACAGTACTGCTGGAAATCAGTAGAGAGAAATTTCAGCGGAAACCTAGAGCCAGCAAGCAGAATATAATTTTGTCTGTATTCTTTCTATATTGTTTAAATCAAGGAAGAAGAAGACCATCAGGGACCATCTCATCTGTGACCCTCTCCCCCATAATCACAGGCAACCCTATACAGGTGTTGCCTTTCTACCTAGACAAGGGAAACTTTCCCAGCTACCAAGCTAACATAGGAACTTTCAAACACTACAGATCTGTAAGCAGTTGTATTGATAAAAGAGAACATAGATCTGACTGTACAGGCATCAGGGAGAACGGAGTGTGGCAAAGAGCATATATTGCGATGCCATGAATATGAAGTTATAAATAATCTCAATGAACATGCAGGGGGAATCCTCTGTTGAGTAACTTGCTCAGGCAGCTTTGTTCTGGAGATGTGGGTTTGAAGCTACCCCAATGCACTAAAGGAGAAAAGCTGCCCTATAGCTTAAACCTGCAGGTAAGTGGCTGTGGCGGGGACTCGAGACCAGTAAATGTGCGGAATAGCTCTCTAGTTTTGCTCCATGTTTCAGTTGTGGTCACAGGACAAATGGAGTCCCGCTCTCCACTTTGTTCCTTTAGTGTCTGTTAAAAAAAAATAAAACAGCAGTCTTCTTTCTTTTTTTTTCTTCTTTTTTTTTCTTTTTTTTTTTTTTTCCTGAGCCCGTAAGAAACAGGTTGGTTCAGGTAATTTACTCTCCGTGCGTATAGAATCCGCTTGGGAATCTTTTCCGGTCAAATTTCAGGCTTGCTTCTCGAATGTCACGTGTGAAAGCGCTGTCCTTCTTCTAACAAGACTCTGAATTTTTATTTTACTATGTCTTCCTCTCCACATCTGAACTGTCTCATTGGGAAAAATTGGGTAGGGAGGGCAGATAAATGGAGCTCTACTTCTTTAGCTGGTCTTTGCTAAATATCCTTGGTTTTGATCTTGCAGATCATCAAGCTTGAAAAAAATGGGAATGGATACCACTACATCCTGGCAAATCTGGTGAGTTGAGTATTGCTTATTTTTCTTACCATCCTCAGTGTTTTCTTTGGTATCTCATGCTTTGCAAAGCACTATATTTACAATTACTGAGATTGAAGTCTTTTTAACCCATGTTTTGGTGGATTAAAGAAAAATACCAAAGTCCTTTGCAGTATTCTCCTTGTGGTGTTTTCTGTCTTGAGCCAGCAAGAATATCTCCAGGGTATCTCCAATGTTGCTAGGACTTTTTGACTCCAGATTGAATCTGTATCTTTTCAAAGCCAATTAAACCAACTGTCAGTTAATGCCTGTTGTGATAATGATTATTTTTTTTGCATGTCATGGGCACCTGAGCTCCTGGCATTGCTCTCCCAGCTCCTTTCAGTTGGGCCACCAAGGAGCTGTTGACTGTTGGTAACAACTTGCATTTCCCAGCTGCTTTCAGCTTCATTTCAGTGTTTCACAGCCAACCTGAGAGCCCCATGAAGGGCAGACTTGTTAACACTGATGCACCAAGATCCCTCTGACCTTCCAGTGAACAGAAGACATGTAACTATTCTGCAGCTTGGTGCTAAATCAAATCTGACTGTCATGGCTCTAAGGGAACCATTGGATTTAAGGTTTTCTTTAAGGAAAGGGTTGTTCCTTTACTGCAGGGAGGCATTGCCTGAGGACAGAGCTGTGCAGCAGCAGGTCCATCTTTATGGAGCAATATGCTGTCCTCTCCTGGGTGGTTAAAAAATTTCTCTGCTTAGGGAGGTTTGGGAAGAGATGAGAGAGAGGAATAGCCGTTGTCCGTAGAGCAGCTGAAGGATTTCCACAGCACAGCTCCTGCCCTCTCCTCCCCAGATGTGTCTGCCCCTCAGGGAGGGCAGCACAGCATGGGCTGGAGCTGGCACCCAGGGACTGACCCGCTCTCCCAAGGACTTCTCCTGTGCAGAGTCTGGGATCTGGGGGGTCTTCTGTCCCACGGGCCTGGTGCCAGTCTGTGCCATGTCTGTGGGGATGTGGTGTCCGTGTAGGGTCTGGAGCCGTTCTTCCCTCCCACAGCTGCATCTGTGAGGCAGCACGTCAGGGCCAGGGTAATTAAACTTTAAACTAGCAATTAGTCAAGCAGTTGCTGCCGTTCTCCTTCTCTCAGTCCCAAGATAACTCTGTAATTTACAAGACAAAAATGGCCACATAATTACCCCACAATGCCCTGCTACTGACCCTGCATTTCTGTGCTGGGTGCCTACCATGTAATTACAAAGTTAAAAATGTTACATTGTGCAGGGGAGACATGCAAACTGTAGAGCAGCCAATAACTCCAGTTGCTTTTTTTTTTTTAAATATTATTTGCTGTAACCCACGTCCTAGTCCTCAAATGTTGATGAAAGTCCCTTCGTTAAAGTTAAGCAGGGAAGCTATCTGAAGTAGCTGCAGTGCCCATGCCTCTGTGCTTTTATGCATACCCATGCAGAAGGCTAAATGAGAATGATGTCAGCTCTGCTCTTTGCATGGTTTCACAAGGATAAATACGTTAAAGGCATGAGGTGGTCTGATACTCAGGTGATGGAGTTGTGAAGGACATGTCCCTCTGTCTTATGATACTGCTCTCTCCCACTTTCAGCCTGAGAAAGACTTTTCTCATCTTTAATTTGTTTTCTTAGCCTTTGCACAAATGCTGAGAGGACAGAGCTGGCTAGAAGAGGGCTGCATACTCAGCCAACATGAATTATAAATAATTAACTCAGAGCAAAAGGCTTTTCATCTCTTGAGCCCCTCCGCAGGGAGACTGTGCCTCCCAGACGTGGCTCAGTGGGGGCTGCTCTGGGTGCCCAGGACCCACAGGGTCTGACGGGACCACCAGAAACCACTGTTGTTTGCTGTACTTTTCAAGCAGATTTGATTTTGCAGGGAGAAGAGGAGGGGTGAAGAGAATAAAAACTGTTTTTTTCCTGTTCCTTAAAGCAGCAGTGCACAAGAGCCAAACTCCTGAGACAGAAAGGTTAACAAAAAAAAAAAAAAAAGAGAGAGAGAAAAAAAAGAAGGATAATCAAATAACTTGGGAAAATGATGGAAAAAAAAAAAAAGGAATAACACTCCTGAAGATTAAGAAGGCCCTTTCAAGGACAGAACAAGCTTTGAGGTTTTGCCGTGCACATGGGCAGGTTCAGACTCCAAAAGCTAAATCAGTGCCTGTGATGTGCTGCACCCACATGAGAGCTTAGTTCTGCAAGGAGGTTGACAAAAAGGCTGTGATGATCCTGTGTTCCTGAGACAGCTGTGGTGGTGAGGCAGGACAGCAAGCCTGCCATACAGAGATGGCCAGGGATGTTATATGGGACTGGCAGAATGTGGGACATCAGCGTCTGGGAGGGTTAAACCAGTGTGATTGCTCAAATCCAAGAGATAATGATAGCTTTTACCCCTCTTCTAAGGACATCTCGTTGCTGGATTAGAGCCTTCGGAGGGTGTAGCATGCAGTAATTTATTCACGCTGACTCATACACGTAGTGGATAGACCTTAAACACCCCATATTTTCCTCTGTAGCCAAGTCCTTAGAGGACGGAGCGTGTATTGCCCACACACACACATTCCCACGTGTGCATACACGCACGCAGAGAGGACAGCCTGGTTTTGGGGAAGTGGCTCAGTCTGGAGGGCTGGGTCTAAAGAAAATAAATTAAGAGCTGCAAAATAAAGAACTGCAAATGCCTGAACATTTCCAAATCAGTAATTTCTTGTCCCATGTGCTGATTGATGGAGTCCTGGTTTTAGGACTCTCATCGTATGTAAATGTAAGGCTCTCAGCCCTGGCTGGGACAGGCTCTGCCATGTGCAAGTCAAATGAACCCTCATGGTTCGTGGTCACCAAGCTCCCTGCACCAGCCGGAGCATGTGGATGGGTTTTCAATACCTGTCTTTTTGCTGCACTTCTTGAGACCTTCCCAATGGGGAAAAATTATGGAAATAACACACTTGAAGCAAATGTTGGGAAATATTTATGGATATCCTCCCCCCAGAAATCTTATTTTTGGCGATATTTTTGTTCAGAGCTATACTGAACCAAAAAGTCAGAAGCAGCACACTACTGTCCAGTTAGCCCCAAACTGGTGCTGCATCGGGAGCACAAGGCAAGTGAGTTTGTAAGGAAATGCACAAGCTGAATAAAACCTGCAAAAATCATCCATGGAGCATTTGAAGACAGAGGAATTCTCTGTCTGGTCACGGACAATTCATGAACAAAGAGGAACTGGCTTGCATTAATCACTGCTTGTTTGCCCAGCGGTTGCTGTCGGGCAAGCTGCAGTAAAGCACCAAGCAGAATTTGACAAGTAGCAGCAAATGAAAACTAGTATTTCGTAGCAGGAACAGCTTTCTTTTTTTTCAGTGAAATTGCTGTTGCCAAGGTGAGACAATAATATCTCTGTGTTCACAAACAAAATGAAACCATTCTGCACCTTAGGCCATGGACAAACATCCTTCTCTGAATCTGCTCTGCCTGTTAAAGACACAACCATTCTTGTCAGCTCAGCCCTGCCCATCCCATGAAGGTTTGTCTCCAGCATCATCACCAGGGAAGTATTCATGTGAGCATTCCTGCCTCTCCTTGGGGCAAATCTGCCACTGTCTGTGGCTTTTGCAAAGTCATGAAAAGCAGAATCTCACCCAGTCCCCGTTAGAATTACCTCAGTTAGCTTTTACCAGTTGCCAGCCTGGTTATTTGTCAGGTATACCAGCACAGGGCAGTTGCATTCATCTCTCACTCTCTCTGTACTTTTCTTTTTTTCTTTTTAGAATTCAAAGAGGTTTGGCAACTTTAAGAAGTGTTTGTTTTTGTCGGTCTTATTTTTCTAAGCTTTGTTCTCAGCTTTTGAGAGCATCGTCTAGCAGCCACAAAGAAAAAAATATAAAGTCAATAGTATCAGAGGAGCAAGCTTAGAAACTTCTGGGATTTCTTTCTTTTGATGTTACAGACTTGTTCCCCATAACCTTGGCTTCGTGTATCTGTCTTTCCTATGCCAGGGATGTAGGTTGACTACTGTCAGTAGTGGGAGAATGGCAGCTCTCCTGGGCAGAGGAAAATTTTTGTCTTAAAATAAGTGACATTCGTGTGACCTGTCTTTAAAAGAAAAGTATTAAGGACAGCTGCCACACACAGTGTTTTAGCCTTTTTTTTTTTTCTTGGTGCATTAGTCCAGGTTCTTCTTTTAGCAAATGCTCTTGTTTGAAGTTGAATAGATAAGTGTGTGAGATTGCTGATGCTAGGGGTAGCAAGGAAACATAAAGATAAAAACAGAGTCGATTAGTTAAGTAAGCATTTCTTCCTATGCCATTTTACATCAGCATGTGTGAGTGCTGAGTTAGGCCGTGGACAGAGTTCCACTTTGCAAGCAGTTGTGATGGTTTTGGAGGTTACTAGCACAGCAGCTTTGACAGCAGAGAGGCTTGGGCAGGAGTCAGGCAAAATCTGCCGGTTTGGTTCAATTCCCCTGTGGTTTAAATATGCCCCTTTGATATTTATTTATTTATTTGTTTGTTTTTCTCCTGAAAATAAGACGTGCAGCATGTGCACAACCTGCAATGTATGCTGCAACCACATGGGGAGAGTCTGCTGTGCCCATGATGCTGGGTACAAGACCAGTGCACAAAGATGCACTGGTGGCCCCATCCAGTGTTGATGACTCCGTTGCCTGCACCGAGCCCCTGATTCAGCTTGCCTGGAGCTAAAATGTGATTTTCAGCCACCCATCTGCTTGAGGGCTGCCGTGGTTATTTGAATCACCTTCAGGTATTAACACGTTCTCCTGCCCCCTGAAGTCCTGCTGGATGAAGGGACAAATGAGGTCAGCAGTAGTCAGGGCTGCATCAGTAACTGGTCTGAAACAGCTTCGTGGGAGTTTCTGGAAGGACATGTACAGCACTGGTTTCTTGGCCTGGTAGGATCTCAAGATGCCTGATCTGGCAAAACTGCTATTCTAATGTTGGAAAGAGATGTCCTATGTTATTTTTGGCTTTCTAAAATTATGCCAGTTAGACCTTTCCAATCTGAGAGTTTGGTGCGTGTAGGCTCATGAGAAAACTTGGCTTTCCAGGCAGAGAAGGACAGTAAAATGTACCAGTGGAATTTCTGAGTCCTGCATTTCACTTCCAAACAGCTTTTCTGTCCCAATTTGAAGATTATCAAGCACAAGGAACTCTTGTAACATTATCTCATCTGAATTATTGATAGTAAAAGGCACAGGAGTGCCCTGAATTAATTTTTGTTTGAATTAGAGTGTCTCATGTAAAAGAAAATCATCTCGTTTTGATATAAATATTGCCCACAGAGGAGAATTTGAGCTGCAGGCTTTGGAAGGACTTTTTGCAGCAGCTAATGAGGGCTCAAAAGCATGTGTGACTTACAGTGGCTTAAAAAAAATCACTGAGCATCAGGTGAGTAACTAACAGATTAAATCACAGACTTTGGAAGAAAATATATGTTTGCTTAAATCACAACAAAAGGGTGTTAAACTAACAGGTTTCCTCGCCCATTTCCTAATCCATTACCCCAGCTCAACTGGCAAGGGGTGACATGTAAATCCATAATAGCTTCCTCATGGTGACTTCATCAGTGCTTATTTCTAGTCCGAACTTGCCAAGCCTCAGGTTCCTCCATCAGATTTATGCTTGTTTGCTAGACTAGGTAGTCAATTACTGAAGTTTTGGTCCTTGTAAACTGTGATCAGGTCACCCCTTTATCATATCTTTGATTGAAGTCCTGGCATCTGTCACTACACGGCATGTTTCCCAAACCTTTAAATCAGTTTCTGCTCTGAAAGCTCTCTAAAGCACAAACATCTGCCTAAAGTGTCTGTCCCTCTGCTTGTGCTGAGCTCTCCAAGATCTGTACAATCACATTCAGAATGTGTTGCGGCAGTAGGATAGGGATGATGCAAATAATGACACACAGAAAACCTTATGTCTGCAGTACTATGCAAAAAAAAATGTTGTTGGTCATCTCCAGCCCTGTGTCCCTGAAGTCTGAATCCTCACCTGGTTTGCTTTGTGCTGATAGACCAGGAACGACAGACTCATCCGGCTGCAGGACAGGGACCCTGTCTGGCTGTGCCCCAGCCTCCTGTTGTTCTTTTCCCTCCTTCGCTTACCTCTGTGTTACAGTGAGAACTCACATGTTTTACTGCCAAAATAAGATCTGACAAATTCATAATTCTGCAGAAGAGAAGAAGGCCTCTCCTGTTGGAAGGCATGTTGGACTGAGATTGGAGCAGATGGGCCCTTCTTTGACATACCCCCCCCTTATTAATTCAAAGTGATGGGAGCGAGGAATGATGCTTTACTGGAGAAGTCAAGCTTGAAGATAATTTAGTTTATTAGGGATGCTCCGTCTGGAAATACTCAGCTTCCTGCTCCCTGCAGAATGACGCCGGCGTACCTTGGAATGACAGGAGCCACTTTGTGTTCACTCTGTGGACCTACAGCCATTCAGAAGCAATTGTTTTGTTTTTGCAATGTTTCCTGTAATCACAAAATCTGGTAGAGGGAGGCAGTCTGGCATTTTGGTCCATACAGGGAGAGCATCTAATGAGAGCTGGGCCAGTTTCCTGATGCTGCCACAGGTTTCTAGGTGAGCTTGGGTGAATTGCTTAAACACATTTTGCTTAAAAGGGGATATTTCAGTGTGGGACTCAAGTTTATGCAATAAAGGGGGAAAAAAAGGCCTGTCTCTTCATCCCAGATGGAAAGGGACTGAGAAGACTTGAGCACGCTTATTCCTGGGGTGATGGGGCTGGTTTAGGTTCAGCCATCAAGCCTTCTCCAGGCAATTCACAAGAAAGGGACATTTTCTGTCTGCTATTTGGAGATGAACATTGCTGTTTCAGAGGCCCTGGAGGGCACAGAAGATGCAAAGGGAAGAGAGAAAATAACAGTGTTTCTCAGCAATTTAGCAGTCCTTAGACTCTCCAGTGTCCCTTCTCTTGGGAAAAGCCAAAACTTGCAGCAGCAGAACGGAGACTTTAGGCTGGGCTGTGGTGGGGCTGCGGGAGGTGTGCGAGGACCAGCTGCTGAATGCCCCCAGCTCAGCCCTCACTGCCCCACACCGCAGCTTCAACAGCCCCCTTGCACTGCAGGAGGCACCCTGGAGGGGAAAAGGCCAGCAATTAGCACCAATAGTCTGAAATACAGAGAGCGTTGGGAAGGGTGAGGCTGCGGCCAGCTGCCTGTTGGCGTCAGGACATGGTGGATATGGAGGAGAAGTGCTCTGCCACGGCTGCTGTTGCAAATAAACAGGGAAGAGAAGACTGCTGCTACCTACCTACCGTGTTCCCAGGGGCTGGGCAGGCTGGCGTCCCATCTCTCTGATGTGTGACCTTATCTCCGCATCAGAAGGAGCAACGGCACTGGCGTCCTCTGTGTGGGAAGAGGCGGCAGAAGTTTAGGATGCTGCTGCAGTGAAATGAGAGGGAGAGGTGGGGCGTGCAGGGAACTAAGTGGAGCTGGCAGGCTTGAGGAGGGTCCTGCATGCAGGAGGGAGGTTTCCCTCTGCCACCTGACAGCATTCTGCACTGCCCGCTCAGTGACTTGGCTCCTGGTGATGCTCAGGGTATAAATAAGGAGCTAGCTCATTGCTGGAGACTTTCTTTCCAAGGCAGATCCTTCCTGGACCAGTTAATCAAGATGGATTCATGAGGCCCATTTCAAGTCATCAGTCTTCCTGCATTATGCATTTCCTTTGATGACTGAGCTCACAAGCAGTGGAGAGGAATATAAATGTGTGACTTGCTGACACCTCTCCCCGGAACCAAGGCAGCGAATGGGACAGTAAAACAACCTTTGGCTGAAAAATTGTTTCAGTTTAAGCACAGCATAAAGAACAGATGAAGCAAGGAAAACAAAATGAGGAAAGAATCCTTCCCAGCGCTGTTCTGCTTTCTATTAGAAGACATGAAGGTCTTTACCAGATGCCCATGCTATTTACTAACAGCAGGACTTCTCCATGTGATTGCTTTGCAATGTTCATTAATGCAGAGAGAACGGCCCACGGTATGGGCTAAAGAGCAGGTTGCCTCCTTTGAACCGAGTCTGGCTGTTGCTTGAACTGTGCTGCAGATGCTGTGAGTCAGAGCAGGCTTGGAGGAGGGAGGCTGTCTCAGCCCGTCAGCACGGATGGGTCCAGATTTTTGTAGTTTATTGTCAGCCTGCTAATTTGATGGCATTCAGAGAAAGCCAGGCATTTTCCCTGCATACACAGGCAGGGGGCTGTGCTTTCTGCGTTGCCGAGATTATTTTGCAAAGTGAACTTAAATAAAAGGGACAGCTAATCCTGCTGTAGGGCAGGGGGTGGGCTGGCTGCCACAGTGTCCCTTCCAGCATGGCTTTGATGGGTCCCAGAGAGAACTGTGCCTGCAGAAGTGTTGTTTCCCTTCCAGTACCTGTGTCCTGGACAGTGCCCGGGACCAGAGGGGATTTGCATCACCTCTGGATCCTGCTGTGTCTGCTTGCCTGGGGTGCAGGCACGGCACAGGGCTGGGGCATGGGCTCCTGCATTCCTCCTCTTCCTCCCCAGGGGACCAGCGGTGCTGAGTAAGGAGGTGAGGCCAGACACCTGAGTGTCCAACAGATAAATACCAAACAGCCAAGGTCTAAAGCTCCTGAAGAAATTCACATAACATCAAATTCCAGAGGCTCCGCTTGTTTTCCTGTACAGCCTGATGTATTCCAGACGTGGCTGCAAAGAGAGCTTTTTGCAGTATTCATTGGTAATTTTTTGAAAACGGTTTGGCCGTTGAGATCCCATGGAGAACCTCATTCCAGCCCTTTTCACTCCTTGCTGTATTTGATTTGATGGCAAAGGGAAGCATTTCTGTGCTGATTCTGTTCCAAATTGGTTGATACAAAGCATATTGCTGCAAGCGCGTCTGCTGCTGCCCCACAGCAGTGGGTTGCAGTCAATCCTTAGTTAGGCAGGCTTTCCGAAGTAAAGGAACACTCATTCACTTTATACCTTCTTTCTCTTCGCACTTCCTGGTAGTGTGAGGCTTTGCATTATTAATATCTGTGATGCCATGTCCAGGACTGGAGCTTAAAGGCCACCTGCCCAAGGGTGTAGTCAGGCTGCATGCAGGCACGGGCACCCAGCTGGCAGCAGGGAGCTGCTGCAGCCTCCAGATTCCTCTGAATTCTTCCCATGGTGTTGTCACATGGAGCTGCACTATATAAAACTTTAATATTAAGGATGGCAGGTTGTGTTTATTTCTTAGGTAGAGTCATTGTGCCCTGCTCAGTCCACTAACAGTAAGATAACTGGCAATCAGATACCGTAGTGAGTTAAACGCTCGTGTCCCAAATGGGACAGCTGCTCTGCTTGTCTCCGTCCCCTACCTTCTGTGGACTAAAGGTTAGCCTGGATAATTGGGCTTGTTTGTTTGTTTGTTTTTGGTTTATTTTCTGTTTTCCAAGTACGGTCAATTGAAAACTAAATAAAAGGTCCCTTTTTTGCAACATGTGCCTTTAGTACAAGATGTCAGATGACTGATGACTTCTTTGTTTACAGATGTTGTGATTTGTCTGTTCTAATTGTTCTTACAAGCACTGACTGGTCTTCCAGAAAGACAGATAAGTGTATTTAATTGCTGATGCTACTTCACTAGTAGAAACCTTTTCAAGAGACAATTTGTAAAAAATTTGATATATTCTTGTTTGTATGTGAGCCAGCAAGAATTCACCTCCTCTGGGAATTGCTTTCTAATATATCTGACCTCTGGTATTCCCCAGTTCATTCGCTGTCATGTCACCCAGACCTGCTCTGAGCAGATTTCAGTGGTTCAGTAATTAAAATTACTTTGTAATTAGTACAAGATCCTGTACTGACCTTGTACTGGGGCATGTGGAGGAGGGATAACAGGTGAAAGCAGTTATTTAAGCAGTTAATAACAGTCAAAATGTAGGGACATATCCAAGGTTAATGATGTCCTCCCAGGTTCCAAATGTCTTAAACAAATGGAAAAACTTCAGAGGTCTCCATACTTTAAAAAAAAAAAAAAAAAAAAAAAAAAAAAACACCGGAGAAAAAAAACAGTATAAAATTAGTATAGTCTTAAGGAAGAAATTGTTCCTTTTATCTATTCAGATTATTTTTAAGCTTTGTATAAGACAAATCCCAATGAATATTATTGAATATTTTCTTCACTTTCAGGATGGTTTGGTTTGAGTTAAAGGCAGTGTTTTTAACCACTGCTGTCTAGTCTCTGGTGTCACAGTCTTTTTTGAATTTTCCTATTTAAAACTGCTTCTTGCAGGGGTTAAGGACACCAGACACCTTACACTCTGTTGTGAACTTGGACCTTTCTTCATGCCTTTGTAGGCCTTCCAAGGAGGAGCTGGTGGCACAAACTTCAAGTTGCTGTGTGGTAGTTTCTTTTGACAGATCTTTTTCCCCTGAGTACCCCCCAGGAGCAAAATGTCAGTGTAATTTGGTCCTAGCCATGAATAACCAGTTGGCAACCTGTGAGGTCCCTCTCACTGAACCTTAGGAGCTCTGCGTGTCAAAAACCACTTGGCCTGAAATGCATTAAGATGTCAGAGACAATTACCATGCTGCATTTCCTATTCATTAATCACAGCTCTGGCTTTCTGAAACCCCTACGCTAGCAATTACAAACAAGATTGATGTGGGTTAAACCAGCATTCTGGGGAATATGTACTCACAAAATACCACTGGTTTTTTTTAACCTAAATCACTGCACTTTGAAGCTAAACAAATCATCTATTTAGGGCATCTGTACATCCCCATCCAATCCTCAGCCTGTAAGTGGATGTTAAATTGCTTACAAAAAGCCGGAAGAAAAAGTGTGAGTCTTTAAAGGCATTTTTGAGTCACTTATGACTCTCTCAGTCTGACGCTGATGTAAGAGAGCAATTTAGTCTTTTCCTTGCAAGCTGTCTTTTCCCACAACAGGTTTCCATCTAACGGCTTGATCCTGACCTTGGAAGTTAATGAGCTAATTAGCTCCCCCAGCCTATGCACAGGGAGCACCATTTTGGGAACCTGACCAGGGTCTTGTGGGAGTGATGTGCCCTGGCTTTTTTAACTCACACCATCATCATATATTTGAGAGAAAATGGGGAGAGGAGCTCGGTGGTAGGTTGGAAGGAGAACATGCACCAGCAGCAGGCGATGGAGGGGGAAGGCAGAGCCTGAACAACCTCTTCTATTGCCCAAATGATTGCATTGTGCATGATTCCCTCATTCATTTTCCTGCATACATTGTGGTTGTTAATGGTACCAGGGAAAATAATTGACTGCATCTCCTGTGCCTGTATTTCAAAAGAAAAAGCACCGGACTCCACCTCTCCCGCACACAGCAGCCCAAGCCGGAGGATTGAGCCTCTAGTCAAGCACCTGCTTTGGGCAAAGGAGCACAACAAATAGTTTTGAAATACCAGCAGTGCTGAAGAGGTGGGATCAAAGCTGGGAGGCCACAAAATGTCCTTTTCTCCTTACTGCTTGCAGTGTCTCTCTAATTGTTTTTTTGCCTCTGTCTCAATGGGAATGACTAATTCAATAATGCCACCCCAAAGCGTGTGTATTTGCACATCTGTTTTCATCACTTCCAGTGGGCAAGAGGTAGGGGAGAACAATAAGAAAACAAAATAAATATATTTCATTAATCTGAAAGAAAAAAAGAAAAAAGAAAAAAAAGCCTTTTTCTTCTCCCAAAGTAGTAAATTCTACAACCTGTCTTTTCTAACAGATGAAGTCCTTTGGCAGGCTAGCTGACCACTCACTTCTTGAAAGTTCATTGACCAGGATTTGTTTTTCCCTACAAACTGTGACTTGGCAAGAAGTAGCCTCTCTAGTGGTGACAGTGCTTAAATGTTAGGGCTGGGTGAATAATTCTTTCTCATAAATGTCAAGAATTTTTTATTTTCATCCTAGCATTATTTGGAATACATTTTTCTATTATTTTGCTAGCATTCTTGCAAACGACCTGATATTGATACGACTATTTGTCTCCCTGGATGGAAGCTGCAGGATATCCCCAGCTCAGGGCCTCTCAGGGCCCATGTGAAAGGCAAGTTCACCCTGTGGTCGGGGAGTGGAGCCTCTCTTAGAACTGGGCCTTACTTTGCAGAGGGAAGAGGTTTTTCCTATGCTGGCTGACAAATTAGTAAGTAGACAGACTTCATGTTATCTGCCCAGAGATGTGTTCGTCTGATGAGTGTCTCCTGTTTCTCTCCTGTACCAGGGATTTATGGATATTGATCTGACAAAATTCAGGGAGAGTGGAGCCAATGTAACTGGATTCCAGTTGGTGAATTACACGGATGCTGTTCCTGCCAGGATCATGCAGCAGTGGAGGAATAATGACGCCAGGGAGCATCCTCGTGTGGACTGGAAGAGACCAAAGGCAAGTAATAAAGAAAACCATTTAAGCTAGGGTCCTTCTGGCCCAGATCAAGTTACTCTCACTTCTTCGTGATCACACTGAGCTCTTTAATCTCACTCTGAACACCTGTCAGTTAATATAATTGTGAACATTATCTGTTCTAGGTGCCTCAGCATTGTCTAAATGTTACTAGGCAGTACCTGCTGCCTGCTCAGTGCACAAGTTAGTGTGTTCACTCAGTCTTTTCGTTTTTACCTTTCCCAAAGCTGAGGACTAAACATCTCATAATGTTCAGGATGGAAAAAAAAATCCTTATTGACTCCTTAAGCACTGACTTAACCACTTGCTAAATATCCAGTGATAATAAAGCCCTTCCAGATGTTGTTTCTGAACATTTCAAATCAGAGTGTACGATAGAGGGCAAATAAATTTTAATTCCTAATACAGACCAGAAGACTCTGAAGCTGTCAAGGGGTGGGAGGGAGTTGTGTTTTTGTGTGTTTTTTTTTTTTTCTATCTGACATTTGGAAACAAATGCACTTGTGGCAAACACTCCACAATAGAAATGTCAACTTTGGAAATATTTTAAGAAAGCTGAAAACAAATAAATCAGTAGGTGATCACATGAAAATGAATTAACTTCAATGGCTTCTGTTCATACCAGAGTTTTACTTGTTTCTGTACAAGTTTCTGCTTGAATAAACTCATTCTTTGCAGACTTTTTGCACACTGGAGTTTTTTGGCCTCCATCCATGACCAGAAGGAGTGACTTGTTACTTGGTTTAGCAGATGTGATAGTCTCGCATTCACACTGTATAATGTATTCCTTAAAAATTCAAGTCAATGATTCTAATTAAACAGAAAGACTTGGGTAACAGGTGAATGGCTTTTCAGGCAGAGTCCTCTTCAGGGAGAGCAATCTGAAAGCAACTGGGCTAGAAGAGCAAAAGGTAAATTAGGAGCTTCTGCTTAACTTTCCTGTCCTCTAGGAAGGAAGGCATCAACTTTTGCAAGTCACCAAGACAGCAGTGATTACAGGGTGCAACAGGCTGCTGAACTCCAGAGATGAGAGGGTAAAAACAGAGCAAATAATCTGAAAAGCTGCCAAACCACTGTAACACGCCTGAGGTCAACTAAGCCTGATTGGCAATGTGCAAATCTTTTTCTCTTTCTAGTACACATCGGCCCTTACGTACGACGGGGTCCGGGTGATGGCTGAGGCATTTCAGAACCTGCGGAGGCAGCGGATCGACATCTCCCGTCGCGGCAATGCCGGGGACTGCCTTGCCAACCCTGCCGTGCCCTGGGGACAGGGCATCGACATCCAGAGAGCGCTGCAGCAGGTTTGCAACCCAACTGATGCATGTGCCGTCGGGACAGTCATAGTAGCCTATGGGTGGGGGAAGAGGGGCATGTAACAGAAATGCTCAAACAGTTTACTTAGGCTGGGAAACTGATCCTTCCACATAAGATCCAGGTCTCCAAACAGTTCAGGGGTGAGCCTCTCAAACTGATTTTCCTGCTGTTCTGGGATGGAAAAGCCAAAATATTATCCCATCATGTCATGGGTCCCTATTTTTATCTCCTGCTTCACAAAAGAGAGACCAGCACAGGCCACATTTTCTGAAGCTTCTTCAACTCTCTGTGAACTCTGCTTTAGTTCCAGATTGCTAATGAATTTTGAAACACTGTGAATTTTGCCTTTTGTATTGGCTGACTTCAAAATGTTCTTACAGCCCAGATTATAGTTTGGTTCATACTGTGACAGTTGGTAAAAGTCTTAATAACAGACATTAAGAAAGTTTATTCCTTAAAAATCTGAAAATTTTGCTTTTTCATCCTGCATAAATACTTAGATATTTGAATTAAAAAAACAATATTAAACTTAGTGCAAGAGAAAAAAAATAATAAAATCTTCTCAAAGACTTAGAAAGGTAGAACAGTTCAAAATTTCATTACATTTCAAGACTAACCTGTGTTTCTAGCAATTTTTTTTTCAGACACATTCTCTACTTTCTTACTCATAGTTTGTGCTACATTTGTGTCAAAAATAGATAGATTCCATGCAAATACTGCTAGCTCAGTGTTATCCAAATATAGCTTATCCGATCTTCCTTCCTTAACCGTAAAGAAAGCAAGAAGAACAAAATTAATTTGGTTAATTTACATCACATATGCATTTTCCCAAATATTTTGTTTTGATTTAGTTTTGGTTTACTAGTAAACAAAAATTCCTCTAAAACCAAATCTTCTATTTGATTTGCTTGCTAGTATTTGATTTATTCCCAAGCCTGTCATTGACTTTCTGTATGACCTTGGGCAAATCATTGTCATAGCTTCTCCAAATTCTTATAATAAAATCAGCCTCCTTGATGCATTAGGGAGATCAGTTACCTAATAAACATGAACTACTTGGAAGACGTCTGATGAGCAATGGGCTCTCAAGCATTTTCCTTTATTGAATTTATGAGAATAGGATATCAAAATTAGTCTTGGCTAGAAAATACAATTTTGTGTGTGTGCTTGAAAATCTCCTCAGACGTTTCTTCATCTCTTCATTCAATCAATTTCAAAACTCTTAATTTTTCAACTGCGGTGATTTTGAGCAAAGAACATGAACAGCAATTTGCCAACACTGTTTCTTTACCTTTGAAAAATTATAATTTTCCAAAATTTTGACCAGTTTAGTTGTGATGGTCAAAATAAAAGGTTACGAAACATTCAGTGAAGGAAGGAATCTCCAAGGGAAATTTTAAGTATGAATTTAATAATCATCCAGCATTTAATGCTGTAGCAATAACTCCATTATAGAAAGAGGCAAATGGAAAGAACTTATGATTAGATTGAAGGTTTGAGTTATCCTTTCCGTAAAGACTCACAATTACAGCAATTCTTACTGATATTCACAGTGTTCTTTCTCTTCACCTTCCATTTTCTAATGCCTAAAACATTATGCTCTTTTTAAAAGAAAAAAGTTTCTCTACTTATTTCTACTCAAATGCCTTGAATAAGCTCTTGAATTGCCTCATTCTTGTTTAGTGTAGGAAGGAGTCATGGATGGCAGGAGCAAAAATAAAATGCAATTTGAAACATTCTGCAATTTTCAAATACAGAAATATAACACATTTTAGCAAAAGGTATGCTTTTATTAACAGGAAATAAGATTTTTTTTTTTTTTAGGAAACGCTCACGGAATATTACTTTAAGCCAATACATTGAGTTTTCAGTTATACTTTGAAAAGACTGAGGTCTAAATTGTACTTATTATTTAAAAAATATAAAATCATAATTATTTATTATGATGAATTATGATTATTTATGATGATAAAATTATCATAATTTTTTTTAGTAACCAAGTCTAACAAGCAGGTACATGGTCCCTAACTGCTGCCTAGCCCTGCAGACCAGAGGTCACAGCAGCATCCTTCTCTTCCAGCTCTTCAAGCAGAGAACCACATGCCCATGTCTTGTACACAAATATGTTTACATTCTCAATGTCTCCAGTTGATTTTACTGGTACTTAGAACTATTGAAATCATTCCTCACTGTATTTTATAATGATTCAGAGGGCATAGTATTTTCACTGTACAAAAAGAGAAGAAATCTTTGCATCCGTGACAAACAGCTACATCTAGCTAAAGACAGAACAGTTTTAGTCAATAAAACAAGTTAAAAAAGGAGCCCTGAGAGGGGTCTTAGGATGGTAAATGACAGAAAAGAGATCCCTTTTGCTGTCTCAGTGTTACACAGATACCACAGGATTAAGATTTCATTCCTACAGATAGAAGGAATTGCCTTCAGTACATCTGCCTTTTAGTGTGTGTCCAACCACAAAGCATGAACTGTGGCCTGAGCTTCAGGCATGGGAAAGTTTAAGACAATGGTGCTTTTCCAGCACAGCTATCGTTTATGGGCATGTTGTTCCTTGTGAGGAGGGAAAAGCACGTTTCTCCAAATGTCATCAAGTATACCTCTTGACTTGAAGCAGCTTCAGAAAATACTGGCAGATGTTCATTTTCATGACAAACCTTTGTGCTAATAGCTGGAAAACAAACACAGTTTAAGCAGATTAGCAGCTGCTTTTCTCCATAGTGATATATCCTCATTTCTTCACCATCGATCTTTATTCTGAGGCTCTCAAGGCACTTAAAAAGGCAGCTAAATACCTGTTCCCATTTTAAATACGGTAAGCTTTCAACTGCAGAGGGTACAGATTTGTCCAAAGCAAGTGAAAAGGCTGAGAACAAACCCTTCATTCCCACTCCAGTGGTGTGAGTACTCCTCCACGTGGCCTCTGTAGAGAGGCAAACTCACACTCCTTTTCCCATATTCCTGCTCTTTTGCAAAAAGTCAAATACCCACATTGAGAGGAAAAATTAAGGAAGTGGGATGTGATGCCTGAGCAATGCTCTTCAACTTGGCAGTGTCATCAGCAGAGATTTATGATTCAAAGCTTCCTATGCAAATCTCATTTACAGTACTGGATTGTTAGGTCTTATTAGGCTGGTGCAGCATTTGATTGTTAACTGATAGACTCCTCTCTATTAAAAAGCGGCAGCTAGGAGCTATGTCCACAGTTTCATATTTCCTGCAACTGCAGTTCCTGGTTTGGACTGACAAGTTTTTTCCCAGATCCCAATTCCTGGTTAGATATGGACAACACAAACAAACACAAAACCTAAGGAGTTCAGAGCTGATTTAGCTCACTGTCACATCCCAAAAGGTGATGGGCTCGCACATGTGATCTAGCCCTTATGCAGGAATCTGAGGGATGTGGCAGCATTGTCCATCCTTCCTCCCCTTGTTTCTTGCTGCTGCTGAAACAGTGAAACAAAACATCCCCACCCTGTGGGATGCTGACCAATTTGCTCTCTGATATTTATGTCTTTAAGGTCCGTTTTGAAGGACTGTCTGGCAACGTTCAGTTTAATGAGAAGGGACGCAGGACCAACTACACCCTCCATGTGATTGAGATGAAACACGATGGGATCAGAAAGGTAACGGAGAAAGACTTCAGATCCTGTGTCTGGCACCAGCCCTCTGTTCGAATTATGGCGCGGTTAGGTCTCAACAGACATTTCTGCTCGTGAAGCTTGCATGTGGAGTCACCATGAGTGCATTCCTAGTTCTCTGCATGAGGAAAACCAAGCACAAGGGAGAACTCATGGTGTATTACTGAAAAATACAACATATGGAAGGGGTTATCAAGAGTAAGAAGGGCATCTTAGCTGTGGAGCAGGGATTTCCAGGAAAGGAAAGCTTGGCCCACTCAGTCTTGCTATTGGCAGGGCACATTGGCTCAGGCCCAGCTACACGACTGTCTGTTTTCACTCTCCCGGTTTTCTTTACCACGGAGTAAGCCAAGACAGAGCCAGGCAGAACCTGTCTGCCTTAACCAGTGCAGGGGAACCCTTTATTTTGACCTTATTTTGCTCTCCTTAAAGTCACAAGATGTTTACTACTATGTCCTGATTGCTCTGCAGGCATTTCTGCTGTTCTGGGATCTTGGTCCCTTTCTATATCCCAGGCACTGAAAAATTTTACTTTTTTTCAGGGGCACGAAGCCCTTGAAACACTAATGCTTTTGATGATCTAACTTCAAGCACTTTTGTCCCACTGTACATATTATCTATTTGAAGAACAGTGTTATTCCATGGACAAAGGAGAGCTGCTAAATAATTTGGAATGGAGCATTCACTGTGATCCCTCTGCACTGGAATCCCTCCACCCCCCCAAAAACAATACTTGTTTAAAACTAGGAAAAACTACAAATAGCGATAGTCCCACATTTACAGTCCCCCCCCTTCACGCTTACACCTGAGAGTAGCCAATGACTCCCACAGTCAAGCACAAATCAGCAGTGTCATGTAAAAAATTTCAAATTCCCAATTAAGAAATAAAATAAATTATTTTGAAGACATGCAAAGTGATCTTTCTCCTCTACTTGGTATTCATAAGAGGACAAATGTAGTATTATGTCCAGTATGGGGCTCTGAACTCCAGAAAAAATGTTGGCAGTCCAGAGGGAGTCTAGAGGAGAAGAAATAGAATGGTTAAACATCTTGATTTTGCTGTATGTTTAGTGACAGAAATAGTATTTGTTTAGGAGACACGTACATGACTGCCAGGATGCACACTGTGTCTTAGATCCACCAGGTTAAAAGTGCAAAACAAACATACGTGTCTGCACTTATGTTGCCCCAGGGCAGAGTTTTGGAAGCTCTTTCCTCGCACGCCTTTCCTTTTCTCTGTGCAGCAAAGAGCGACGAGAAGCCTGTGTAGATTTTTTCTCCTCCTCACTAGTTATGATCCCTAATCTGCCATCAGCAGGCTCCTGGTCATACCCTGTGTTCATACCTTTTCCTGTTTAGTGGGATAAGAAATTCCTTTCACTTGACCAAAGCTCAGGAAATTTCATAGATACATGAGGTGATGGAAAACCTCTTACAAAATCAAGCCCTCAGAGAGGATAACCTTAACAACAATTTTCCCATTGATACTCGCTGGTACTCTGCTTTACCTGCAGGCAGTTACAGATCAGCCCAAATCCTAGTTATTAACAATCACAGTTTAGCATGAAAATTCTTCCTATGACAACTGTTCCATTTTATTCATAACCCCAAACATTTTGGTATTGGTCAGGGTTGTTTCTTTTTTTCTTCAACTGATGTTCATACTGGAACAGTCCTATGTTCATACAGGCTTTCAGCAGCAAGATAGTATTTTATCACCCTGTCATATCTGGACAGGTAGCAGGCACATTCACCATTAGAAAATTATTAAGAAGTCACACAGGAGAAATGTGACCTCTTGAAGTAGGAATAGGGCAGAGAATTGTAATAATCCCCTACTACTGTGTGCCATTTATTTTTATGTGTTTACAAGCACCCTGCTACCGTAGCATATCGTGTACATTATTCTCAGGCTGTAGGCGTGGTGGGACAGAGGAAATCCTGGTTCTCCCAGCGAAAGAGATCAAGAATAAGGAGAAGAGATCTCTGGCTGGGTATGAACTTGCAGAGAGAAAGGCCCCTGCTTGAATGATCCTGTTAACATATCTTGGTTAATATTACAAGGAGATACCAATGAGGTGTCCTGGTTTTGTCTTTGGCAGATTGGCTATTGGAATGAAGATGAAAAGTTAGTTCCAGCAGCCATAGATACTCAAACCGGCAATGAGTCCACGAGTCTCCAGAACAGGACTTACATAGTCACAACTATCCTAGTAAGTGCTGCGACTTCTAGCCCAGCTCCCCCTCTCCCTCATCTCCCTGATGTGCTGACTCCCTCTTCCCCCTCGCGTGCCTTCCTTTGTACTGTATCATTTTTATAATAGCAATAACAATAATAACAATAATAATAACAGCACTTACTGTTTCCTGTCGGGTCCATAAAGATATCTGAAAATTGCTGTGGCTAATTAAATAGGTATTAAAAAGCTCTCATGCTTAAGTATAGAAAATACAAAAGATTGTGACAAGATAGTAGAGGCATCAGCATAGGTAAATTAGGAACATTATACCTGTGCTTTGTGTTTAGCCCACAGAATGTGGGCTGTAATTTTTGGAAGGATAAGCTGTATTGTGCAGAGAGGCTGAATCATAGCTTTAAAAACAAATCTCCACTATAATCATGAAGGAACAATAAGTACCCCATAATGTATGGTATCATGTAGTGTGTCATTGTATACACTCACCCTGCAGAAACAGATGAAATTTTACTAACTTGTTTGTTGAACGCTTGCTGTGAATCTACACAGAAGGCACAACACACAAACTGAGTTAAACATCTTTAGGGCTTTCTCCTGTCCAGCAAATTAGTTTCTGCTTGTGCCCACATAGGCAGATATGCCTGTAAAAATTCACAGCTCCAATGCACTAAATATCCCTTACGCAACTGCAGTGAAAGATTTGTTGCCCAAATCCCCCCAGCTTCTCTGTTGCCCTCGGGTCTATCACTGCAGAAGCTTCACACAGTTTCTGCATAAAAAATAGAAAATGCCAGAATAAAAATCACCCTTCATACTTGCTAAATGAATCCTCTGTGTGTTGACTGTGCCCTTTGGTACAGGAATACAAAGTTAGGGCTTTGCAAGAGGGCCAGAAGCTGCACACCATGCTCTAGTCTGAGTCCCTGAGATGCATCTCTAGAATGGTGGAGCGTGGCTCAATATTGGTCTTCTCTGTGCCAGGAAGACCCATATGTGATGCTCAAGAAAAATGCCAACCAGTTTGAAGGCAACGAGAGGTATGAAGGCTACTGTGTGGAGCTTGCCGCTGAGATTGCAAAGCATGTTGGCTACCACTACAGGCTGGAGATTGTCAGAGACGGGAAGTACGGAGCCCGGGACCCCGACACCAAAACGTGGAACGGCATGGTGGGAGAACTCGTATACGGGGTGAGTGTCCCACCTTGTCCGCTGTTTTTAGGTCTTGTATTGAGAACACATTCAAGCCCTAGGGTAAAAAGGAGCCCTGCCTTCTGTCAGCCTGTGCTGTGTTAAGGACTGCAGCTCTGATAATGCAAATAATCAGTCCAAATAAAATGTTTTAATTTAGAGTGGGACAGCATATTTTATGCCCATGGAAATATCAAAATGTTTTCTTTCAGCAGTTCCAGGAAGATTTTCTTTTTTTTTTTTTTTTCTGGAAGAACAAGTATTGAAAGGTCAATCTTTCCCACGGGTGGAATCTCCAAATCTTACTATATTTTATATTTGCATGATAAAGGCAGGATAAAGGAAGGATAAGATTTCAAAAACTCAGTATATGACTGGTGTACAGCAGGACTTGACCGTTTTCTGTCTAGTCACTCATTTCCATCTGCTCGGATATATCCCTGCACCCTACACTTCTAAAACTGATTCGCTCCGATAGTTCCCATCTGTGGTGCTTCAAGTAATTCTTCAGAGGGGTCTAATTTACCCTTGATGGTGTAGGGAGCATCAGTGCCCAAGTCTATGTGTCACCATGCCAGAGTGAAGGATGATCTGTCCCCTGCCAGGAGCTCTACGGGATGTGCCAACAACCATTGCAATGCGTTTCCCTTTCCATTTTCAAGACTGATTATAAAATAAGTGGAGAGTGCACATCAGTGTCACTGGAACTTTTTATTTCTTCTCCTGCATCAGTTATGCAATCAAAAAACAGTTTCTGATGGAAGTAAACATCCTGGCATCTTTTTTCAGGTGATTGGCCTTTCCTTGCCTCTTTTGATGTCTGGATGATAAGACCCTTTTAGCAAAAGTCATCTGCATCAGACTGTGACATCAGTGGATAAATCACACAAGAGCTAGGTGGCTGGAAAAGAAAACACTGTGATTTCAAAACAGAGCTGGTGGTCAGTAGTGACAAAATGGAAATAATCCACCAATATTATGGGCTGTTTCTTTTTAACATTTCTCTTGCAATTGGTTTTGTCTGATTACTTCTCAGATAGTGGAGTTAAACAGAGATCAAAGGCAAATAAGCTGGAGTTAGTAGATATATTTTATCGCCAGAATGCAAATCTCTTTTCTTCTTCTCTATCTCTTCTTTTCAGAGAGCTGATGTGGCTGTGGCACCACTAACCATCACTCTGGTTCGAGAAGAAGTTATAGACTTTTCCAAACCATTTATGAGTTTAGGTATCTCAATCATGATAAAAAAACCTCAGAAGTCCAAACCAGGAGTGTTTTCCTTTCTGGATCCTTTGGCTTACGAAATATGGATGTGCATTGTTTTTGCCTACATTGGAGTGAGTGTTGTCCTCTTCTTGGTGAGCCGCTTCAGCCCTTACGAGTGGCACACAGAGGAATTTGAGGAAGGAAGGGACCAGCCAGCCAATGATCAGACGAATGAGTTTGGGATATTCAACAGTCTCTGGTTCTCCCTGGGAGCTTTCATGCAGCAAGGATGTGATATTTCTCCAAGGTGGGTTACCTTCTTCAGTGAACCTCCTTCTAGTTCATGAGATTTAATCTTTCTGTATTCTTTGGAACTGAACAGGTTCTTTGACCTTCTTTCCTGAACCATAGTATAGTCTTCAGAATCAGTTTGTGATTCAAAAAGTATCCAAGGGTTCACAGGTCTCTCAGCCATGAACTTGAGACTTCAAACTTGGGACCATAAAAATACCATTCTAAATTTATGCTGGGGAGTTCTCTTGAGGGAATTTACAAAAATGCAAACACGATTTTCTAAAGCCACCGATTTGCAATCAATTTTTGTCAGTCATTTATTGTGTTGCTATTAGAAAAAGGTCATTCTAACATTTTAGGGAAGCTATAAAATTCTAGTAAAGTAGGGAGAAATAATATAGTAGGTGCCCAGTAAAAGGTTATAAAGTCTGTGCTAAACATTATGGAGCACACTATGTGGCTTTAAGTATTATTGGCCTTTAGAAAGGTCAGAGAAGTACAGAGTTTTCCTTTTGGTTCCCATTGCAGTCAATAGTTCTGCTGCTTGAACGTTCAATAGGACCAAAGTCTAAAGGGTTCCTAAAAGGGCTTCTGGTGGAGTTATTTATTCTCTGTATTAATTAAAGACTGTTGAGATTATTTTTGGTAATTTTCCTTGGAAAAGATAGCACGATATAAGGGGGCTGAAAAAATGCATGAAATGCAGAAGGTGTAAATCTGTGACAGAGACAAAAACAGAGATCTGTTTGTAAATAAGGTTTGGAAATACCTCCTTCCCTTTTGAGAGTTCTGTTCCCACAAGTTTTATGGTAGAGATTTTGTCCATTACAGGAGCCCATTATACACATAACCTTCATGCTTTGTTCATACAGAGGCAAAAAGATATGAAAAAGAATTAAAAACATAGGAACTAAATAGTTGGAAGCATTTTGTTACTTATTTGCCCAGGTTGAGTACCCAGTAAGTAATGTCTGCGATGGCTATGGGATTTTTCTTGTGATATGTGTATATTCGTATGAGGCAGGACCACAGGTGAGCCTGGGATAACACTTTTGACACTTCCAGTGTTTTATCAAGGGCAGAGGTACTTAGGATTTGTGAGACTGGACAAGGGATAACAAGCTGTGGCTTTGTGTGCAGATCGCATGTACCTGTCACTGCCAGGAGGGCTGCTGGGGCGTTGGAGGGAGAGCGTGGGGACAGGTCAAGCACCAAACTGAACGACTGCTGTCATTCTTCCTCCCGTGGCTCTGAGGCACAGTGTATGTCTGCACCGCTCACACACCTGAGGTTTACATGCAACCTCATCGGACCAGGAAAGTTGCCTGTCACAGTTCAGACTAAGAAAAATTTTAGCCTGGTTTGACTGAAAAGAGAGGTACTGCCAGTCACAAGAATGAATCTACAGGCAATATATGCATTTTCTGCATTCGCATGCTATGGTGACATCAGAAGTGATGTTCTGATAAAAGCAGATGGCTAAGACGCCTTTTGTTTTCTTTCCCCCCTCCATTTTTTTTTCTGCTTTGTTTTCCTTCTCTCCAAAGGAAATTTGAACAGAGAGATGTGTTGCGGGTGAATGCAGTCGATAGGAGTTAATTTCCCAGATGCTGAGATGGCATCAAAACTCGGGGGACGAGAAGTAGGCACGACTGTCAGCAAGTGGAGATAACAGTGTGCAGCTCAGCACTGCTCCCACAGGATGGCGGGGGGAGGCCAGGCACCAGCTTGTTGGCCATTGGATGCCAATTTGTCCAAATATTAATGAGCTTGTGGTAGCGGGGAAATAAAGGCTTGTGGGGCATTTTGATAGTGACAGCTTTTATGATTATGTTTTATCATCTGATCATTGATTAGTAGGAGTGTAGCAGGAGCACTCACAAAGTCTTCCCTGCAGAGGGAATTTCAACTTTATTGCTGTCTTGTAACGCAGCCCCATGTGTTAGGATCAGGCTGTTGCTATTGTTTTTATCATTGCTGTTTTTATCATCATTATTCCTCTTATTTAGCAAAGAAAATGTCTTCCTTTGGGGAGTTTTCTATAGCCAGTTTCAGCTCCAAAGAGGAGTGTATATAGGTGAAAAGCTGAGGCTTCGTGGAACAGCAAATTCTGAAACATCTTTAATAAAAAAGTATCAGGGAAAATTGGTGATTTTGATCCAAATAACAAGATTTGCTCTAGCTAAACAACATGCTTTGAATCACCATTTCAAAGTGTTGTTTTGTTTTGCTTTGAAATTGGAAATGCAAAGGATAGTGTCATTATTATTTTTATGTTGTTAATTTGATCGTCTTGATAATGAAAATTCCAGTGTCATTGGAATCTATACTTTAGCATGGAGCAGAAAAGCACTTTCTGACTACAAATACTTGCAAGAAGAGAGAATTTGAAAACCGAAGTATGGGAATTATTATAACTCCCTGTACTCTGAGTACTGCTCCTTGTGATGGTTGCAGGTGGAGAGGAATATTTCTGTGAAATGTGAAAGCAAGGAGGAAGCAGGAGGGTGAGAATTTCCGTAGGATGTTGTTGTACAGAAAGGCTCCGAGTGCGCTCCATCTTTCACATGTATTTTTCACACGAACCTGGTGCAGGATTTCTGTGACACATCACTTAGAAATGAGTACGTGGTAGAACGACATGGTGGGCAGGTGGAGATCTGCTCTGTTCCAATATATTTCCTATACGGTTGCTTCTAAACTTACCACTATAATCTCTCAGCATCTCCCCAGTAATGTATTAATCAACATAAATAGCTTCTGTTATACATCTGTTCTGTCATTCTCTCCCCAGCAGAAAGGAGCAAGTGCAGGGGTGTATTTTGTTTCTGTAGAGGTTTTGGTTTGTTTATTTCAGTTTTGTTTTGGGAAGGAGTAGGGGAAATTTGTCTGGAGGTTTTTTTTGCAGAGCATATTTTTTTTCAAGTGCATATGCCACTATGTATTTGTCATAAAAAAATAGGAAGATCAAAACCGCAAGACACATCGCTCAGCACAGCAGGTGGTGAGGTTTGCAGCAACTCCTTGCTCTTGTAAAAGTGTGTTCCTCAGTCTCAGACCAGTCCCCAGGGAACTTCAGTCCCTCACTGAGACCAAAATTTGCTTTTGAAGGAAAACTGTGTCCTTTTTAAGGACAGACTTACTAGCCAGAACTTTAATTAGCCTTTTAAGTATGCTCGTCACAAACTGCCAAGCACTTCGAAGATATGTTGTGAATTTGATGACCTGTGGATAGCCAAGACAGAGCATACCTATGGGTTATATGCTCATAGTCTCTTTTGCAGAGTGAAGTTTCTGAGGAAGAGGTCGACTGGTGTCCCTTAAGCTCTGAAGCTTTCACGTCTAAGCGTAGTCTAAATGAGCGTGAAAAAGCCCATACATCGACCAGTCGTGGAAGGTCCCAGCCATAGCTGATGGCAGTCTGTGTTGTGACTTTGGAGGCTGCAACATGAGCATGGGCAAGGAACCCACCCCAATGAGTCCAAAAAGAGCCTGGGAACTCTTTGAAGTTTCCCACTGGAGTGTGCGATCCCCCTTCTGTACCAGCACTTGACTGGTGATGTGGTTCAGTCATTACAACACGGAGTAAATTGTCCTATTTGAGGTGAGATGGTCCCTGTAATTGCCCTTAGAAATCTTTGTCTTCAAAGTATTGACTGAAACACAGCAGAATGGGGGAAAAGCAACATTTTGGAGTTGTGAGTGGTTTCACATATACAGTAGCAGGCAGAAATCAGTGAAGTCTGAAACGGGCTATAAACCATTAGTCTGTGTGAAGTGCCACCTTAACTTCAGAAAACAGACACGAAATTGCAAAAGCACTCATTAAATGTGAAATACAGACCCAGAAAGGAGATTCTCAGAGCAAGCGTCAGAGGTAATAAATAACCCGCGGCCAATAGCAAGAGCCTGCAGCAAGAGAAATGTGAAGTAAATATGACTCATATTGTACCATTTTTCAGAAATGTAATTTGATAAATTGTGTTCAGAGCTTAAAATAACCCTGGTGCGTAGCAGCTGTGGAGAGTGGGACCTCACTAACATCCAGTCCACTGCTGCCTTTCCTCACTCAGGACAGATCTGGGAGCATTGGGGAGGAGACTGGGGTGACATCTGGGCTTCCAGACCTCCTCTGCAGCAGAAAGAGGCATTGAATTTTTCACCTGCCCCATCATTTCCTCCAGAATGAATTATTTGATTGTAGTGAAACGGATAAAAAAAGCAGTGAGCAAAATATATATTTCTGCTCTCAGCTTCCAAGCTTGATCTTCTTTTTTTTTTTTTTTTTATCTCAAAATGCATTGCTTCATATGGCTTGAGCCCAGAAGAGACTTCCTGTATATTAAAGACTATCAAATTTAATCCAGTTACCCTTTCCTTAACTCAGAAAACTTATGTTTGACTAAAGTTAAATGCATTTGGTTAAAATACATCTTCTGGAAAGGCATTTGTTCTTCCTTTGAAGATGCCATGAGATAGAATGTGCACGGTTTTGACCAAGTGACTATAGAAGTCTTGTCCCCAGTGGAGTTTGACAGACAAATATCACACAGTGTCACCCAGCAAATAGAGCCATTCTTTGTGCCATGTAAGAAGAAAATTAAACAGACATTTCCAAAAATAAAAGGGCTTCATGAGAACACTCTTTATATTGTGCTGTGGGAATGAAATGTGTATATTTTAGATTCCTTTCACAACATAACATGAGTAGAAGGGATACGTGTAGTTGTGTCATGACGTAATAAGGTGTCGTGTCACAATACCTGCTTGAAATTGGTCATTATAATTGCTCATTATATTGAAAACAGAGCTGGAGTTACCCCGGTCAACCTAAGTTGGAAGGGAAGAGAAAAATGAAGCTTTCATCACAGCCTGGGGCTGGGAGAGAGCCAGACTTGGGGGGCATTTTGAGAGCACCAGCAGGGATGCAGGAGCAGGAGGAATTTCTGTGCTGGCTGATCCCTGCAAGGTGGGTGTTTACTGTGCGCAAGGAGACAAGGTGCAGGATGTGATCCACCCTTCAGCTGCCTGGAGATAAGAGTGAAATGAGACCTAAGTTGTCTGCAGAGCCCAGACCTGGAGCCGGCGCAGGGCGCGGAGGGAACGTGCTGCTTAGGGTTGTCTGTTGGCAGGGGTGATGAATGAGAGCGCTCGGGGGTGGGAAGGAGAGATACAAATGCTGGCTGCTATCCAGTCAATAGATACCATCTATTATTTATACGTATCTTGTGGACATCGTTATTTGTTTTTAGTGACAAGGAAACACTGCACTCTGGCTGATCTATAGCAGTGTGCAGCCAGGCTTACACTTCACTGCAGCTTCTTCTGCAGGCACTGTGGTGCTCTCAGTCATAGCGGGATGTCTGTGGAAGAGCAAATGCAGTATTTATTATGTACCTGTAATTAATGCTGAACACTTTCCTCTGGTATTTTTCCTGTTTATTTACATTTCTTTTTAGATCAATTGAAAAAAATCACAGGAGACTTCAGCCACAGAGCTGGTGGAAATAACAGTAAAATTGCACTACAAGTTGTTGATGTTTTTTTCTAATCTATCCTCTGGAGATTTTGAAAAATAGCAGCACTTTCAAATTTCATCAAGATGTTCCTAGTACTGAAGGATTTTATTCAGTTCTAGAGAAGATCTAAATCAGAAATTGGTTAGGACAAATAGTCTTTTCTTTTTTTGGTGAGAGGTTTCATGTGGATTGTTTCAAGGGAATTATTTCTGTTCTGTTCTTTGTTAACTAACTTTCGCGGTGTAGTTATTTTGTTAAAAATGAGAATTAGGGAAATTAGAACCAAGGGCATTTAGCAATTAGAAGGATTTTAATTCCTTCCTGAAATGAAGATCAGGTCTGGGTGTTTATTTGGCAACTCTTTTCAGATTCAGGAGGCATCTTCCCTGACACCCTAAGCATCTGCCTGCCTTTTTGGCCTGATGCACACTTCTGATGCCATCTTTGCAATACCCATTATAACCTTAAACAAGATGTTACATGTCCTGGAGAGAGTCCCTGGAGAGCTGTGTAAACTCTCCCAAAACAGGAGTCCTACAAGCAACCAGGAAGGGTTTGTGCTTTTTTTTTTTTTCAATTTATTTTGCCTTGCACCTTTTACATGGGAAGGTCTAGGGGCTGACACTTTTTCAGATGTGAGCCTATGTGGGCAGAAAAAGGAGGAGGTGAGCATTGCTGGTACCATTCCCGGCAGGCAGGCAGCGTCAGCAGGAGCAGAGGTCAGTGGCAGGGCTTGCTAAAGCCTCTCTGGAGACATGGGAGATGATGATTTTATTGCTTGCTTCTACAAGCCAGGTTGCTCACCGCCAGTTGGATTCACTGTGCAGTCTCAAAGCAAAGGGTACATTTTTCAAAGAAGGAAGAGGCAGTTTGTCCTTTCCTTGGGGAGCACAAGCAATTTGCGGCTCATGCTGGGGCTGCCCTGGGGACAAGGTTGGTTTAGCATCCCTCCTATTCCTGCCCCAATGTGGGGTGAATCTTGAAGACATGGTGGCTTGTCCACGGGGACAAAACTCAGGACCATTTATTTTTGGCAGTTTGCTTGAACTGGTGGGCTAATGTTGGTCTTTAAGAATAAAAGTAAAAATTAGGATTTCAATTTCTGGAGAAGCCTTCTTTCCTTTTAAAAGTGTACCAAATGATTTTGCAATTATCTCTACCTGGCAGAGTTAATTATGTCCAGGGAGAGGAAATTCAGGTCACAGGGTAAGAGCAGTATTTGCAAATCACCAGAACTGATGACCACACTTATTTCTGAAATGTACTTAACCAGGGAAAGTGACTCACCAGAGGAGCAGCTTGACAAATTGCACAATATATATCTAAACAGGCCCCTTCGGAGCTTGCGCAATTCCATGGCAACCAAAATGTGGCAGCCAGGGAAAAATGGAAATTCTTTCAAAATAGTCATCCTTGCTATCCTCTATTTCATTTGGGAAAATGCTGAAGGATACAGAGGTCTCAGAAGAAAGAAATGCTTAAGTAACAGAATATTGTTGGTAAAATGCAATTTCATCTGTAAAAGAAAAAATGAATCTCTTGGATTTCCACGCTCCACCATCTGAGAATTTCTAAATGCAGCAGAGGAAATGAATGTTTCCTCCAATGATCTGTAAGGCAGTACCTTGGGATGGTCTCACTCTCAGACACATCTAGTTGCTCTTGCACGACTCTCACTTCAAGCTTCTGCCATTGAGGTTGCTGGGGGACAGCAAGAAAATTGCTGAAAGTCTCCTCAGTGAGTGACAGATTTACTAATCTTTCCACCAGCTGTATTTGAAATGAAAAGTCAAACACTTGACTCAAAAGCAGACTTATTAAGCTAAAAATGTATTTGCCATCTCTTTTTTTAGGACTAAATAAATGTTTCTGATATTTTCTACTGAGAACAAAAGAAAAAATAGTGGGGAAACAAGTGCACTGGCATTTTTTTCAGTCTATTGGGAAATGTTATTAGAACATCTCTGATGTGGAAATAGCATGTGCTACTTGTGTGTCAAGTGCTGCACACTGACTCAGGATCATGAGTGCTGCTATCATTTATATGGGTGCTTGAGATTCATAGCCTTCTCCGTGACTCCAGCAGGAGACCCTCAGAGCCTCCAAGGACTCCTGTTACGCTGTGCTCCCACTTGCTGATTTTTAATCAATAATAGAAACACGCTTTCTCTTTTCATTTTCTTCCCTCTTCATAACCTGTTATCCCTGAGCAGTCGGCTCAGCTGGGGCCTGACATTCTCCAAGCTGCAGTCAAGACTGTGCATGGTTGCGTCTTCCTCGTAGCTAGGTAGATTTCCAAGTGTTTTTGTGAAAGGATAAAGGCTGTGAGGAGCTCAATGACCTCCATCTCCCTGAAGTGGTGGCCTTTGCAAAGCCGCCTGTAACACCCTGCTTTAATGTTGGCACTCAGGAAAAATGTTGTAGCTAAGATGGGAAGCCCTGAGTGTGTTTTCACAGGGAAGCCCTGTGATGAGTTTAAATAACTCATCCATATGCTGTACATAACTTTTGTCAGCACTAAGATATCATCTGCACACTGTCTGGATACAGTCAAATGAGCATTGTGCTCCTCGACTGAAATTGTTCTGGCTCACACCACACAGAGCATCTACAGCAGCTCCTTGCTGGGTTAACTCCCTGGAGCTGGCCAAAACCTCTTGGCCTTCAACTGAAAGGCTCAGAGTAGCTACCGTATTCCACTGGCACTCGGGATTTTTGCACTAGTTTTGCTTTTGTCCCAGATTTCATCCCAAGTACCTATCCTAGTAACTAGGGAAGCACCATACACCCTTTTTGCAATAAGTTCAGGAATGTGTGTATACAGCAAACCATGTTCATTGCAGCATCCCAAACAGTGAGCAAGCAAGGACAAATTTATAGAAGTACAAAAGAAGTGCTGTTTTGTTCATTGTGAAGGGCTTGATGAAGCTCAGTAATTGGAAAAAGCAATATAATTTCCAGAGAAAAAAGAGACAGAAGTAAAAAGGAGAATTAAGGTTTAATTAAAGCCACATGGAGTTGACCTGGATGGAAATATTCTATAAAATAATTTTTGCTCAATTGTTGAACACAATAGGGTTTTACAGGAGCTCCCTGCTGAGGCTGGGAGTGCTGCATGCCAGGATGGAGGTGAATTGTAAAGATGGGAAGAGTTTAAAACAAATAGGCATATTCTGAAAATTTACCCACATGCAAACAGACCAGGAACAACACAGTATCTGGGTTCACAAACAGTTTGGGCACATATGCAATTTAAATATTAAGAAAAAATCAAAAGCATCCCTCCGTGAAAGCTGCTGCTTTGCTTTCTACCAGTGAAGTTTCTTCTCAGAAAGTCTTGCTCCTGATGCTAAGGTATCTGGGCTTTGTAGAGCAAACAGGGTTACACAAAGAGTTCCCTCACCTCATCCTCTCATCTTCCTTCATTCTGTTATTTTCTCTGTTTCAGGCAAAAGCTCCAGCCAAGCAAATATCTCACCAGGGCAATTTGAGTTTGTTCTGGTCCAGCACAAAGGTTTCTTAGTCATTAACATTTTCACAACTGTCCTGCATGGAATAAGCCTAAATTGCTTTGTTTTCTCTAGGGATCAATGAATGCTCTAGCAGGTCAAGATCTTGAGATGAGATTGTGGTGTTTGGAGTGATGAGATGCTAAACGTCTCATTGGGACTACTCTGCCATCTGAGACGCCAGTGTGGCACAACCAGCAGGTGCTGGGGAAATGTGGGTCACACTAACAAATAAGGACAAAAGCTTTTCTGTGCTTGGACAGAGTCTGGGGTTGAAGTAGGCACATCTGAGGTCCTCCATGATGGTCTTTCTTCCATTTTCACATGGACTAAAGAAACCAAGTGACAGCCAGGTGTCACCTAACTAAAACCATCAGATAGAAGGGAAGGAGGCATACAACGCATGTATGCGCCTCTTTCTGTAAGCATTAACATACTTTAAGGCATTCAGTCAATTTAATGAAACCATCCAGTAGTTCTCATTAATGCCTACGCAGAAGAGTTGCTGCTTACCCTTAGATCCAAAGGCTAAGCAGCAATAATCCGGTCGTGGTAATGATAACTAACTACTTTGATCTTCAGATAAAAGAGCCTATAAAAGTGAAAAAGTGTAACATCACCGTTATTCGAACAAACTCAAATCATGTTATATACACTAATGAATTCTCCTAGTGAAGTCTTATGAGATGTAATAGAAGGCAAATATGTGAACAGAAGAGCAGAGAGGAAGAGGAGTCCTCGTATGGTGAAAGGAAAAGCATCAAGAATAGTGATCCTGCATGTGTCCTGCACTGTGAGACATGAAGAGGGGGGGCGACAAGGGCCCAGCTGTAGGAGTCGAGCACCTGGAATGCTCTCCCATAGGAAGAATTTTCTCCTCTCTTGTTTCTTGAAGCTCTCATAAGAAGCAAGACCTTAAGCTGCAGAGAGACAGACTGACGCAGGTGCCAGCTTTTCATCTCAGCAGTGTTTCTGAAGCCTTTGGAGAAAAAAAAAAAAATCACCAAATGGATGTTAGCAGGTAAAAGAGAGCCAGCAGAAACACTCTACCCTTCTTAGTGTGGGAGTTTTAACATTGAAAGACAGGTATTCCTGTGCTCATAAGGCTCTCCCAAAAGGCACTGGCTGGGAAGAGAGACTATACTCATACCCTACCACTTCTACAAGGAATATGGTATGCCCTTGTAGAAAAAAAGAAAGGCTAAACATTGAAAATTGAGAAAATTTCTCATCTGCTATCCTGGCCAGGTATCCCATTTTAAATCAGAAATTAAGAGAGAGAAAAGGAAGGGAATATTTGGGAATATTGCTCAGACTGAAACCTTCCACTGCAGAAAATACTCTCCTTGGAGAAAAGGTCTTTCTCTTCTCAGACTGGGAAATCTGAGCCAAAGACAGACCAAAAAAAAAAAAAGGTAACATTGGCCAGAAGTCTCAGGAATGGAGCTCTAAACTGTGAGCACATATAGATGACTAAAGAAAAATTTTGGAAAAATGAAGAACGGTAATATATAATCCAAAATATTAAATCTTTGTAAGAAAAAAAGAAAACAGCCTTTTCATCAAGCAGACTTTGTAGAAGAAGCTGAGGGAGGGCATATGAAATCTAGAAACACAGCAAAGGACATGTGCACAATAGGCCATTGTTTAAAAAGAAGGATGGCTGCTGTTAAATTCAGGGCCACCTGAGGTTGAGGAAGTTCCTTAGTAATGAATCTCCTGGGGCTCTCCAGTGAGTGCTTCTGACAAAATTTTATGCTTGTCACCTTGTGAATTTTTCTCAGCAAAGCTAACATATGTCACCAAAGTGAGAAAAATACGTGAAGAGCCTTTTTTACAGTGAAATTTTTGCTCAAAGACATGATGAAAGTTGCTTTTTCCTTGTAGCAAAAGCTGGCAAAACTGCAAACAGGGATGACTTTGCCTTTCACCAGAGCTGCCGAGCAGCCCAAAGTAACTACGTGTTTCTCAGCAAGCTTCTGTCTAAACATTAATCCCTTAAACTACCCTGGTTTGCAATGTGGCGAGGCACATTGTGCCGATACTTAAGAGGATCACAGTGTATTTCTTTGGGTCTATCTGTTCTGCCTTTCAACCTACTCCTATATTTTCTCAGTGTTTCACCTCATCCCTCTGTTCTAGCTCTTTTCTATACTTTTTTTAGCAGCCTTCTGGAAGAGTTGGGTGCATTATCCTGCAGTTTGGGGGATAGGGATCTCAACTCAGCAGCCGGTTCTGACTGCTCAGGGATGGCAGCTCCCTCAAGCAAAGAACATAGCTCAGTTCTGCTTTGTGGGAGTGTTTTTGTAGTACGCAGGGCCTGCTGAAGTCTAGGGGGGCTGCTTGCCCATTTCAGTCCATGCTTGTGTGACACGTAGTGCTTCCAACACCTTACTTTGCTGGTTGAGCAGGTCAGTTTTGCTGGTTGAGTTTCAGCAGGCTGCATTACTCAGCCATTGAAGGCCATAGGAGGGCACAACCTGTAGACTGCTCTTGAGCCTGTAAATTAGCTGCTGCTTAGCTGGGCCCACTTAGTGCTGCCTCTGCATGCTGGGACTGAGTGTTTCAGGAAGGAGAAATGGGCACAGAAGAATGTCAGAGCTACATTCCACCTGGTGACCAATGCTTCAGACCACCCACCCAGGTGAAGTTCATAAACGTGATTCATCCTCTTCTTCCACAGCTGGGAACTGAATTAGAGACATGAAACAAGCTACTCTGGATCCCATAAAGTGTCAGGGCTTCCCAAGGAACAGAAGCTCTTGGCTGCTAGTCCTCTGCTTAGGTCACTAGGTACCTCTTGCCTGTCAAAATGCTAAGTGAACCTCTTGAAAACAGCACGTAGCTGCTCTATGTAGTCATGCTGATACTTTGCAGCTGTCCTAGCTCCGATAACTGGAGAACCACAAATGGCAAGATACTTTTCTGTCTAAGCAGGAATACTCATTTTAGAAAGAGTTTTTGACCATTAAAGGGAAATTGCAGAAAAAATGCCCACATAGTATGCAAAAGAAGAGATGAAATGGTCCAAGAGCATTAGCTTAGATGGAAAGAAACAATAAATAAACTGTGACTTATAATTAAAGCCTCATGTGGATATATGCTCCCGTTTGAATACTCTGCATATTTTCAGGCAATATGTTCAGTTGTTGCAATATTTACCCAGCAAGTGACCTTAGGGCCCCTTTGTAAAATGGCTTCTGCTGAGATTCTGCAATCTATATTGCTTCCTTCCAGCATGTTGGTTTTGGTGGTCAGATGAACTGGAATGGTTTGCATTAAAGCATGAGGAAGGGCAGATCTCCAGCCCACACAGAAAAGTTAAGCAGCTCTCAAGTTTTTTCCTTTTTTTCCCTTTTTTTTGTGTTTTTTTTTGTTTGTTTGTTTGTTTTGTTAGAAATTAGACAAACAGGAGAGATACAGCATAGGATTCCCAGTACCTGTGTACCTTCAGCTGCCTTACCCATTCTCACTGGTTAAAGTTAGTCACAGAGAATTAAAATTTTCAGCTATTACCTCTGCAGAGAAGTTGAGGTGAACTGAGGAAGGAATAGTTGATTCGTAGCGCTGTTTGTAAGTGCTCTCTGGACACTCAGTGTTAAAGCCCAGACTCTTGTACCAGGTGGTAGGATTCAATAATGAGTAAATGTAAGCTAACAAGGGCAAGAAAAATTAATAATACAGCACAGACAGAGAAACATGCATTATAATCACTCCAATTTCATGACAAACAGTTGGTAGCTCATTCAAATCTCTGTAGCACAGCAGATCATAAGAAGATAGGAGTTTTGCAGCATTTATGTGATGAATGCACCAAGAGCTGTTCCCAGCTCCATATCCCCGCAGTAAGTTCACATGTCTGTGGCTATTCACAGACTTCTCAAGTAAATCTGACGTTTGTGTCAGGGTCAGAGATAAAACGGTGAGACCAGTCATTCTAGATGGTACGTGACACACAGAAAAAGCTCAGCTCATTTACATTGATGGAGCTTAATGCTGAAAATTTGTTTAAAATAAGAACAGAACGGGAGCAAAATATTTTCAGCCAATCCACTACTGAGTCAGCCCTCAGACAGAGCCTTGAAATTATCTAGAGTCAGTATCAAATTAGCAAAGTAGTGTTGGAGATCAGAGGATCTGTGTGGGTAGAAGACCAAAAGTGGATTTGACCCACAATCAACAGAACAAGCACACAGGAGCTTTTCTTTCCACAGTTTTGCATAAATTCATTCAGTGACAAATATGTCAGTTAACTAAGTGAGCCTTTATTAGAATAGAATTTAACAGCAAATCTGGGAAATCCTCCCAAAGCAACTATGGCTTTAGAATCCCAGATTTGCATTTCTAATTAAAACGCTGTCAGTTTAGGTGTAGTTCTCCATAAGAAATGGATTTGGTAAGGGGGAGGGGAGATGTGGGAGAGACCCGAGATGCTGCTCGAACAGTTTTCCGATGACATTTACTTTGTATATTTTTTGATTATAGTGTTAATGTTTTTGTAAAAATGTATGATGCTTCTTCTGATAAGATGGCAAAGCAGAGGCAAATTCCTGTCGGTTTTTCATACCTTGTTCAAGGGATAAGATCAAAGAGCAAATTGTTTGATCAAGGATTGTATTTTGTTTTAAGAAATAAGAGATAATAGCTGCATGATTTTCTTTTTTTTCTGTGAAGAATCCATCAGTGCTAAGGCTAAAACATTACAAAACAATCACTGCATGGGAACAAAGGGAACTCGCAATTGTTTTCTGCTTTCTACTGGCAAAATGCAGTTGCTTTTGTAAGGAGTGGAAAAAAAAAAAAGTGTTGCCTAAGTGAGAAAATCAAAATGATTAATTTCAGCTGGGTCATTTGCAGTATTTCCATTAGACAGATATAAAATAATACATTCCAGAATTACCTTTTAAATGATATGTGTGGTAGGTAAGACTTTAATGTATTATAAAAGCTGAAAGAAGAGTATTTGTAATGAGAAAGCAGAAACAAAATTGTTTACTATGTCAAAATTATACCTTTTAGCCCTTCAGAAATGAAACAGTAAGTAATAGAAAAATGAAAGCTTGGGTGGACCCAAGCCAATCATTTTCAGAATGCTACTTTTAGAGGACTTTTGTGCCCATTATCTTTTCATTCTAATTGTGAATATTAAGGTTTAATTTACAATTTCAGAATTCTCCAAGGCACTGAAATTCTGGTTCCCAACCAGCTGTAATTTTAAGTAGAATATGCACCACGGGTAATGAGGGCAAAGTATTTACTACCTACTTCTGCAAAAGTGATGTTGGAAAGGAGCCCCCCGCTCCTGTTACTGTTCTGTGAGGGGCAGGCAGGCTCCCAAGTCTGGGAGAGGAAGGGGGGATGATTAGGACAAATTCAAATGTCAAAACCATGGCATATCTTTAAAGTACTAAGCAGTGTGCCCCATCTCACCTTAGCTCTGCAGAGGACTGAGACATTAACTCGTTTCCCCATGGCAGAGAGCTGATTGTCTCCATGTTACACTTGGGCAGGTATGGGGATATGTAAATTCTCAATGCAGGAGGATTTAAACCCCATACTGCCCATTAGAGAAGAGAAACGAACTTTGCTAGGGCTCTCGATGTAGAACATTTGTTTCCGTGGAAGGTCATTTTCTGTGTCCTAGCTGTGGAGTGAGATTTTCAAAACCTCAAAGTGACCTAGAAGTAAAAGGTATATCTACTCCTCTGTGACTGCTGTTATTAGAGCATAAATATAACTCCAAGTCCCACTGGCTTTTGACCAGACTTTTAGCTCCCCAGTTTTCAAGTGACTTCCAGAAATGGAACATTATCTCCTAAATTACAAAGGCACTTTTGCAAATGTGTCCTTTGATGGTAGCACTGCAGCTGTCCTGTGTGGTGTACAGAAGTAGCAGAACAAGGCTGTAATGGATATTGTCTTTCCAACCACTTACTTTTCGTAAGCAGTAGTGGGCATTGGCTCAAAATCTGAATAGGCAATGTGGTTATCCAGAGAAATCCAGTCCTGTTCAACCTGTGTTCACTGCTACTGAGCCACAGAGATGCTGTATGGGATTGCATCTGCTTGTGCCATGTTTCCTTGTGACTATTATCATACATCCTATTGTACAGCAGTAGCCTCCAGGAGACTCCCTCGCCAGCCAGAGCTCCTTTGTGTTAGATGCTGCACTGCCGCAGAGTGAAAGGACGATGTCCTGAAGAGCCCATATGCTAAGTGATTTCTCTGCTGTGTGTTTACAGCAGTTTAGATTCACAGCTTCTAGCTCTAAGTCAGTCTAGCAACAAGGGCTAACATTGCCCATTAGCGGTGTCTGCAGCACAGTATTATACAGATGAAGCCCTAGCCATGCTAGCAGTCGCAGCAAGCTGTTTATCTCCTCTCCTTTCCTCTGCTGTCTGTGCGGTTGAGCACTCACCTACTCACAGCATCTCACTTAATGAGGAGAAATGACCAGCACGAGCAGCGTACACAGCCCAAATGAGACCAGTGCATGATACGGACACACATCCCGTCCCAGCTTGCTCCCATGGGAAAAAAGCTTCTTACCCCCTCTTCCTCTTTCCCCAGCCCTTCTTGTTGCCTCCCAGTCTGAATACGCCATAGTTACTTTTTCATGCTGTCACCGCCAGGTGTGGAGCTGGGAAGCATAAGCCATCTGCAGCTGACAGCAGGTAGCCCCCGTGGGATAAGCCAGTAATGAATACTGCTCAGATGCCGAGGGTCTAGAGACAGGAATCCGGCTGACTGCCGCTGAAGGGATTGAAACAAGTCACAGAAATATCCCAGCTTCGTCAGGAAGGAAAGGCTGTATAATTTGCAGCTGGAGATGAATGTGATTATTTGCCATGCAAATGGATTTTGCCAGCTCAAAGTGGCCTTCATCAGCAGAGATTGTTGTATTTGACATTATCTGGTTACTTTTGTTTAATGCCTCTGCCTTTTCTGAGCGCTTCCTTCCCTAAGCACACATCATCCAGACTAATTAGAGACAGGTATTTTTTTCCTCTTCCCCATCAGTCTGAAGACATGTGAGCTGAATCCATAGCTGCCTCCCTCTCCAATCCCTCTCCAAATCTGAAACGAAAGGTAAATATGTTTGTGCTGACAGTCGGCGCTCTGAGTATTCTCCACAGATGGTAAGCATGGTGGTGACATTTATCTCCTCTAACTTCAGCTCCTTAAAAATTTACTGTCTGGTCCAATCTAGTGATCCCAGTTCCTTCAAAACTCATTAGAGAGTGAAGTCACCAGAGAGACCTCCTCTCTACCTGAGATAGATGGGGTGAATCACACCTGCAGGTCCCCCGTTCATCCCCGTTCATCTCATGGGTTGTTTGGTGAGTACATCTCTCCTGGAGAGTTGAAGGTAGGGTAGGAGAACAGTGCCCATCTTCCAGCCTTTCCATGGGATCTAGCACTCCCACAACAAACCTCTGAGCCCCCCCTCAGTCTGGCAGTGAGGGGGAGGCATAACAAGAAATTAATCTGGAATTAGGGACCATCAGTCTGGTCGGCAATGATGCTGCAGTTGCCAGCTAAGGAGGAGGTTTGCATGAGACACTGAAGGAGAGGGTAACAAGCATATGGCTGATAGTTGGAAACCAGGCTGTAGACCTGAAGAAATCTTTCCATAACTGTCTTTCCTTTTAAAATGTGGGTGGTTAGGAAAATAATTTGTAAACTCTCTGTAGTATCACCTTGGAGATTGATCCTGTAGACTATCTGGAGAGAACTTTAGGGGTGGATCCTTCAAAGTCATTCACTGCGCTTCAGTTTGTGGTAAGATGGACTTTGCTGTCTCGACTCCGAAATGCCCATGGAAGAAGTAAGCAGAGGGGAGGGCAGAGGCTGTGCTCCAAATGATGGAACCCCAACCCTGTTCTAACCACAGAAGTTGGTCTGCAATAGGTCTCCAGGACCGTGGGACTGAGAGCATGTGTGGTGGGATGACTTTTATGTCCACACATGAAAATGTGTGCTTTCTGCTCTGCCCTGGGTGCTGTGAATGCAGGTGTGGGAGTCCTATCACCGTGCAGTTGATGCCTGCTTTCTGCTAGGAAGTGATCTCAAAAAGTTTTAATACAAAGGTTTCAGGGTGGGTTGATCTAAGTGGGGAGATTACCCCATGTTTGGGGGAGCAGCTCCCATTGCATTGCCAGTGTTTAAAACCAGACTGGACAAACTAGAAGTGTGTAATCCTGGTAAGTCTTGCAGCTGGTGAGCTATGTGGGTTCAGTCTCTTTCCAGCACTAATTTTGGTGATTAGCAGTACAGGATTTTTCCCTCACTGGAGCAACAGAGCATGCAGGTTTGTTTGTCAAGTTGTGCTAACTCACAGTAAATCATAGCAGCTGGACCCAAGGCTTCACACAGACCCAGGCATGGCATGGTACATGCTGACATGAGCTGGTCCAGTGCCCTTAGCTGGAATGAGGTATCTCCATTACTGTCTGATAAACCATATTTCTGGGGAGTGACTTAGGTGAGCAGAAAGGCCACGTTAAGACTTGGACTCCTACAAAGAAATGAGCAGTGTTTCTCATGGCCAAGTCCTCCCTATTCAGTCTGGCTTTCTAAAACAGCATCGTAAGTTTTCTTCTGTCTGGAACAGTGCTCTGCATTTAGAGAAGGAGTGTATAAATAATTAAGGCAGAACGCATCATTTCTGACCACTCTAAAAATTATCTTTTACTCCCAAAAATGGTTTGAAAAGATTTTAATAAAAGCTAATGCTTGTTTGACTTATTTATCTCCATAGTTAACCAATGGTTACAGATAATTGGCTATTTGATTGCAGCAAGTGCAAGACACTTAGATTTTAAGGCATTATTATGAACATCTTGTCTAGCCCTCTGCTGAGTACAAACCAGAAAATGTCAGTAGGCAAATTATTCATTAAGGCTGTAGCTCCTCTCTGAGCTTCAATATGTCTTTTAGAAAAATGTTGAGTTTTGATTTTTAAATTTCAGGCAATGGAAATATGGTCTATATATCTTGTCTGGTTCCACACTGGTGCTCCTTCTCATTGTAGGTACATGCCATAAAACAGACCTCACCAGAGCTATTGTTCTGATGGGCATTGTCCTGGCCAGCTAAACCTTCCTGGTAGTTGTCTCCACAATTTATTATTAACGTTATTATATACACTAAAATGAATTGAAAATCAACAGATTTGTTCTGTTTCTTGAGTGTTTTTTGTTTTTTGTTTTTCTTTTCACTGTGATTTTTTTTCTTCCTCTAATTACATTGACACCTTGAAAAACAGATTAAGAACTGAGACAAACCCTTGGCTTCCCTGGAAGTACCTGGAGAATGTGACTTTGGGTGAATGCCCGGGTGGAAGATGGGCCTGCAAGAGCAAGCTGCATCTTTTAGACCTTCACACCCCTCCTGTCTGACTCTCCCCTCTGTGCACAGGTCTCTCTCCGGCCGCATAGTCGGTGGCGTCTGGTGGTTCTTCACCTTGATCATCATATCCTCCTACACAGCTAACCTGGCTGCCTTCCTCACGGTGGAAAGGATGGTTTCTCCCATCGAGAGTGCCGAGGACTTGGCCAAGCAGACGGAAATCGCCTATGGGACCCTGGAAGCTGGTTCCACTAAAGAGTTTTTTAGGGTAAACAGGAAATTTTAATGCAAACATTTTGCTTAGCCCCTTGTTTGGCAAGTCTTCCAGGAATGTCCTCTCTCGCCTCAGCCCAGGTCTGTTTTTTCTCTTGCTTACCCTTAACATGTTAGGACCTTCTGAGTTGCCCCTAGGACAGCAAAAAAAAAATTTTCCCATGGCTGCTCAGAAGGCTGGCAGTGTCTATAGCACATGATATTCTGCGACTGTAAATGAAAATGTGTAATATCCATGTGCTCCCCAACATTACAGATATCTCCTGACTTCCAGCTTGGTTTGCCCTTGGTTTGATCAGTAAAACCACTTACCATACACAAATATCCTACCCTTCCCATGGCTAGGCAATGATCTGGGCCCTGGTGCAGGAAATGGCCAGAGGTTCATTAATGTCCTGTTACCTTGTTTGTCTTCCTTGTCCCATCCGGTATGTGGGTAAGTGTTCAGTCACACCTGGAAATCTGAGCTGGCACCCAAACCTCTGTTAACACCTCTGTTGGGTTTCTGCTGTCCTATGCAGCGATCCAAAATAGCAGTGTTTGAGAAGATGTGGACATACATGAAGTCAGCCGAACCCTCTGTTTTTGTGAGGACGACGGAAGAGGGAATGATCCGGGTGAGGAAGTCGAAAGGGAAGTATGCCTACCTCTTGGAGTCCACCATGAACGAGTACATCGAGCAGCGGAAGCCCTGTGACACCATGAAGGTGGGAGGTAACTTGGACTCCAAAGGCTATGGCATTGCAACGCCAAAGGGGTCTGCACTGAGGTAAGTAGCCTGGATTTGCTTTCCTTTGCCAGCCCACCCAGCAAATCAATGTATGCACACAGTTCAATCTCCATTGCCATGTTAATCACAAAAGCTTTGGGCAAGGAGGTGGGGGAGGTGGAGGGAAGGGTGTACGAACACTCAGGGTGATGTGCAGGGAAGTAAAATGCCCAGCTCCCATTGAGCAGCAATGGGAGCATCTAATCATACGAGCCCTGCATTTAGAAACTGGATCTTGACTGATCCACTTAATATGAATGTTTCTGTTGTATTAGGTGATGGCAGGGGGGCTGCTGTGGTGTACCCATTGGTTTCACAGAGCATTATCTGGAAGGGGTGCTCATCCTGTGCCATGTGAAATGCACAGCTTTGCAGAGTATGGTATTACCCTGGCTTGGATCCATCCTTGCAGAGGGAGCTCTGATGGGGAAAACATTTTGGTGTTTCCTAAAAGGAATTGCTACTTGGGAAGGGTGGGAAGCCAGCTTTGAGAAAGTCCTGCAAAAGGTGCACATTTTCATTCACCAAATAATTGTCAGATTTTGGCAAGCAGCAAATTTAAGGTAAATCCAAAGGGCACAAACCCTGCATTTCTGCGCCCAGACCTGCAGCTGTCACATGCCTTTGCCAAATGTCAGGTAAACTATCTTCAGAGACCTTCCTTTAAAAAGAACACTGAAAAAGTACATACCCAGACCTGAGTTAATAACAGAGCTTGGGCACTGCACTCAGCCATACTCCTTCTAGACACGAGCTGGCCACCTGCAAAGTGCATCATGCAAATTTACCTGCTCACAGCAGCATTACCACAATCTGCAAACTTGCATGGGATCCGAGTTGCACCAGAGGTGTGGTATGGTTCCTTTCAGCAGTGGCCATGCAAATTCTTCATGTTACACTCATGAAGAATAATAATTCTAAGTACTCTGATGGTCCAGCTGAATTAATTATTTATTAAACATATTTTGATCAAAATATTTTGACCAGAGTAGTATGTGTGGCCTTACACTTGACTGCTGATATAACCTAATGCAGAGACATGGTCTCTGGAGTACTAACAACTAGTTGAGCCTTTGCTGATGAATTTAGCTGGTCACACAGCTCCTGAGCCAAGACTAACCCAAAGTTAGGCCCAAGGATTTTGGCACCTACATTTATTAAGTCAAGTCAAATTGGATTCAGCACTTCACATATCAGCAGTTGCTGTAGGTAACTTTAGAGAAGCTCATGAATGCAATGCAGGTGGTCCAGAAGGCAACTATTGCATCCAGTGTGGTTCAGGCTCTGAAGTGCCTTGGGGCCCTCCAAAGAAGGTGGATTTTTTCTCACAGCTTTGAGATGTTTTCCAGCACACTCACACCATTGTTTGTTTTCTGTCTTGCAAATATGGAAATTAGGATGCAGGTCTGATTATATTTATTTATTTTTTTAACAGCAATCTTGTATCCTAATTTTGGTATTATAAAAACAAACAAACTGGAACATCCTACCTGTCTTGTAATTTGTTGGCATGTGAAGGAGCCATTTATCATACTTCTAAGAGAAATAAGAAAAAAGAAAGAAAGAAAAGTGCATCAATCATTATAATTTTGCAGCTCCAAACATCCCTCTGCTAGGCATGATTCCAAAAATTCCTAACATTTCTTTTTATTTCCTCTTTTTCATCCCAACTGCATGTAGAACGAATTTCTTATGGGCCTAATGGCAAAGGAGGAATGCTTTATTTCCCATTCTATGGTGTTTCTTTGGAACAGTTGCTGTCAATTTTTGTCCCATCATGTTTGTTTTGTTCCTGTTGTTTTAAATGTTTTAATCCTAATAGTTCCCTACAGTCTTCATGTAGTGTCTGTTATCCCTTTGGCGTTTTGCACGTGAGAGATTGCCCTGAGCAAGGTGACATTCATGAGGCATCTGTATAGCACAGTCAGCACGTCTCCTTTTCAGGCTTCATCTTCACTCACATCTATCCACAGAGTAAAAGCTCTGAGCCTGGTTTGGAGTTATATGTGAGCCAGGCCTAACTTACAAATTGGGTTTGTGTTAGAAGCACGTCTGCATTTTGTTTTTTGCTGCGACATTTTACTTTTGAAGAGAGGCAGGTTTTCCTCATTTTGTTATAGATGATTAGGAAAGGATCCTAGAGAGATGCTAAATGAGAGTTCATCTTTGTTTTTCTTGCTTCTACTTGGGATCAAAATGCCAGGATATTGCCACTGATGAGTGAAAAGAAGGTTGAAAATCCAGAAATAATTATAGGTGGTGTAGCAGGTACAAACATCCCTCCCAGGCCATCAGTTAATTCTCTTGGACTGCTAAAAGAGCTTGTTTCCTCCTAGGTGAATCTGGCCTTGAATATGTTTTGGTTTCCACATGTTACAGTGTAGATGCATTTAGGCATGGCTGAGAGAGGCAGTGATGGGAGGGTAGAAGTTACACCTTCCAACAGCAGCTTGTTCAAGGTGTGGTCCTGTCTCACATGAGATGGTCATGCAGCTGCAAAACCCAACCATTTACCTGGCAGGAGCTCTTCTCCTTGCTTGGCCAAAAAGCCAAGTCGTCCAAAACAGAGGAAAGACAACCCAAGAAATCCCATGTGAGACTCAAGGAATTGGAAGGAGATGGAGATCTGGGAGGGCAAGTTCTCCAGAGCAGCCAGCCTGACAGCAAACTTCTCTAGAAACCCCATGAATGTGAGCTGGTTTCCCTAGGGCTTGGGAACAAATACAAAATGTTCCCTGTTAAAAACTCACCTCCTTCCAGGACCCCAGACCTCTAAGTCTTTCCTCAAAACACTCTCAAGATGAAGTACTGCATGTTCTGTGTACTCCCCATGAACTGAAGAGAGGGATGGTTATATGAAATGAAGCCCCTCAGGAAAGATAATACACCATGCTTAGCGCATGGCCCCAAGGATCATATGGCTGATACTGTGTTCAGGGAAACTGTAATGCATTTACTTTGTTAACAACT